>NC_067244.2:75681217-76306217 GCF_019359855.2 Lolium perenne
TACGGTTAATCCTTTGTTACAGCAAGCCGGTGAGATTGACAACCTCACTG
This sequence comes from Lolium perenne, assembly GCF_019359855.2. Lineage (NCBI taxonomy): Eukaryota > Viridiplantae > Streptophyta > Magnoliopsida > Poales > Poaceae > Lolium > Lolium perenne. The sequence continues at coordinate 75,681,268 of NC_067244.2, forward strand.
TTTCGTTGGGGCAAAGTACTTTGGTTGTGTTGTGCAGGTTCCACGTTGGCGCCGGAATCCATGGTGTTGCGCCGCACTACATCCCGCCGCCATCAACCTTCAACGTGCTTCTTGGCTCCTCCTGGTTCGATAAACCTTGGTTTCTTTCTGAGGGAAAACTTGCTGCTGTGCGCATCATACCTTCCTCTTGGGGTTCCCAACGAACGTGTGAGTTACACGCCATCAAGCTCTTTTTCTGGCGCCGTTGCCGGGGAGATCAAGACATGCTGCAAGATGAGTCTCCACTTCTCAATCTCTTTACTTTGTTTTTGTCTTGCTTAGTTTTATTTACTACTTTGTTTGCTGCACTAAATCAAAATACAAAAAAATTAGTTGCTAGTTTTACTTTATTTGCTATCTTGTTTGCTATATCAAAAACACAAAAAAATTAGTTATTTGCATTTACTTTATCTAGTTTGCTTTATTTACTGTTGCTAAAATGGCCAACCCTGAAAATACTAAGTTGTGTGACTTCACAACCACAAATAATAATGATTTCTTATGCACACCTATTGCTCCACCTGCTACTACAGCAGAATTCTTTGAAATTAAACCTGCTTTACTAAATCTTGTTATGCGAGAGCAATTTTCTGGTGTTAGTTCTGATGATGCTGCTGCCCATCTTAATAATTTTGTTGAATTATGTGAAATGCAAAAGTATAAGGATGTAGATGGTGACATTATAAAATTAAAATTGTTCCCTTTCTCATTAAGAGGAAGAGCTAAAGATTGGTTGCTATCTCTGCCTAAGAATAGTATTGATTCATGGACTAAATGCAAGGATGCTTTTATTGGTAGATATTATCCCCTGCTAAAATTATATCTTTGAGGAGTAGCATAATGAATTTTAAACAATTAGATACTGAACATGTTGCTCAAGCTTGGGAAAGAATGAAATCTCTGGTTAAAAATTGCCCAACCCATGGACTGACTACTTGGATGATCATCCAAACCTTCTATGCAGGACTAAATTTTTCTTCGCAGAATTTATTGGATTCAGCTGCTGGAGGTACCTTTATGTCCATCACTCTTGGTGAAGCAACAAAGCTTCTTGATAATATGATGATCAATTACTCTGAATGGCACACGGAAAGAGCTCCACAAGGTAAGAAGGTAAATTCCTGTCGAAGAAACCTCTTCCTTGAGTGATAAGATTGATGCTATTATGTCTATGCTTGTGAATGATAGGACTAATATTGATCCTAATAATGTTCCGTTAGCTTCATTGGTTGCACAAGAAGAACATGTTGATGTGAACTTCATTAAAAATAATAATTTCAACAACAATGCTTACCGGAACAATTCTAGTAACAACTATAGGCCATATCCTTATAATAATGGCAACGGCTATGCTAATTCTTATGGGAATTCTTACAACAATAATAGGAGTTCACCCCCTGGACTTGAAGCCATGCTTAAAGAATTTATTAGTACACAAACTGCTTTTAACAAATCTGTTGAAGAAAAGCTTGGGAAAATTGATATACTTGCTTCTAAAGTCGATAGTCTTGCCTCTGATGTTGATCTCTTGAAATCGAAAGTTATGCCTAATAGGGATATTGAAAATAAAATTGTTACTACAGCAAATGCCATCCAAGTTAGAATTAATGAGAATATAAGATTAATGGCTGAACTGCGTGCTAGGTGGGATAGAGAAGAAAATGAAAAACTAGCTAAAGAGAAGAATGTAGCTAAAGTTTGGACTATTACCACCACTAGTAATGCTAATGCTACACATGTTGCTGCACCTCCTACTATTAATAATAAAATAATTGGTGTTAGCAATGTTTCCACTTCTAATGCAAAGCGCGAGAAACTGCCTGAAATCGCTAAAGCTGAAACTGCCTGTGATAAAACTGCTGAAATTTTTTCCAACATTGGGGATGATGATCCCATTGCTTTAGATTATAATGGTTTGAATTTTGATGATTGCCACATCTCTGAAGTTATAAAGTTCTTGCAAAAACTTGCTAAAAATCCTAATGCTAGTGCTATAAATTTGGCTTTCACGCAACATATTACAAATGCTCTCATAAAAGCTAGAGAAGAGAAACTAGAGCGCGAAGCCTCTATTCCTAGAAAGCTAGAGGATGGTTGGGAGCCCATCATTAAGATGAAGGTTAAAGATTTTGATTGTAATGCTTTATGTGATCTTGGTGCAAGTATTTCCGTTATGCCTAAGAAAATTTATAATATGCTTGACTTGCCACCGCTGAAAAATTGTTATTTGGATGTTAATCTTGCTGATCATTCTACAAAGAAACCTTTGGGGAAAGTTGATAATGTTCACATTACCGTTAACAATAACCTTGTCCCCGTTGATTTTGTTGTCTTGGATATTGAATGCAATGCATCTTGTCCCATTATATTGTGAAGACCTTTTCTTCGAACTGTTGGTGCTATCATTGATATGAAGGAAGGTAATATAAAATATCAATTTCCTCTCAAGAAAGGTATGGAACACTTCCCTAGAAAGAGAATGAAGTTACCTTTTGATTCTATTATGAGAACAAATTATGATGTTGACACTTCGTCTCTTGATAATACTTGATACACACTTTCTGCGCCTAGCTGAAAGGCGTTAAAAAAAAGCGCTTATGGGAGACAACCCATGTTTTTACCTACAGTACTTTGTTTTTATTTTGTGTCTTGGAAGTTGTTTACTACTGTAGCAACCTCTCCTTATCTTAGTTTAGTGTTTTGTTGTGCCAAGTAAAGTCGTTGATAGAAAAGTTCATACTAGATTTGGATTACTGCACAGTTCCAGATTTCTTTACTGTCACGAATCTGGGTCTACCTCCCTGTAGGTAGCTCAGAAAATTAAGCCAATTTACGTGCATAATCCTCAGATATGTACGCAACTTTCATTCAATTTGAGCATTTTCATTTGGGCAAGTCTGGTGCCTCGATAAAATTCGTCAATACGAACTGTTCTGTTTTTGACAGATTCTGCCTTTTATTTCGCATTGCCTCTTTTGCTATGTTGGATGAATTTCTTTGATCCATTAATGTCCAGTAGCTTTATGCAATGTCCAGAAGTGTTAAGAATGATTGTGTCACCTCTGAACATGTTAATTTTTATTGTCACTAACCCTCTAATGAGTTGTTCTAAGTTTGGTGTGGAGGAAGTTTTCAAGGATCAAGAGAGGAGTATGATGCAACATGATCAAGGAGAGTGAAAGCTCTAAGCTTGGGGATGCCCCGGTGGTTCACCCCTGCATATATCAAGAAGACTCAAGCGTCTAAGCTTGGGGATGCCCAAGGCATCCCCTTCTTCATCGACAACATTATCAGGTTCCTCCCCTGAAACTATATTTTTATTCCATCACATCTTATGTGCTTTGCTTGGAGCGTCGGTTTGTTTTTGTTTTTTGTTTTGTTTGAATAAAATGGATCCTAGCATTCACTTTATGGGAGAGAGACACGCTCCGCTGTAGCATATGGACAAGTATGTCCTTAGTTTCTACTCATAGTATTCATGGCGAAGTTTCTTCTTCGTTAAATTGTTATATGGTTGGAATTGGAAAATGATACATGTAGTAATTGCTATTAATGTCTTGGGTAATGTGATACTTGGCAATAGTTGTGCTCATGTTTAAGCTCTTGCATCATATTCTTTGCACCCATTAATGAAGAAATACATAGAGCATGCTAAAATTTGGTTTGCATATTTGGTTTCTCTAAGGTCTAGATAATTTCTAGTATTGAGTTTGAACAACAAGGAAGACGGTGTAGAGTCTTATAATGTTTTCAATATGTCTTTTATGTGAGTTTTTCTGCACCGGTTCATCCTTGTGTTTGTTTCAAATAAGCCTTGCTAGCCTAAACCTTGTATCGAGAGGGAATACTTCTCATGCATCCAAAATACTTGAGCCAACCACTATGCCATTTGTGTCCACCATACCTACCTACTACATGGTATTTTCCGCCATTCCAAAGTAAATTGCTTGAGTGCTACCTTTAAAATTCCATCATTCACCTTTGCAATATATAGCTCATGGGACAAATAGCTTAAAAACTATTGTGGTATTGAATATGTAATTATGCACTTTATCTCTTATTAAGTTGCTTGTTGTGCGATAACCATGTTCACTGGGGACGCCATCAACTACTCTTTGTTGAATTTCATGTGAGTTGCTATGCATGTTCGTCTTGTCTGAAGTAAGAGAGATCTACCACCTTATGGTTAAGCATGCATATTGTTAGAGAAGAACATTGGGCCGCTAACTAAAGCCATGATCCATGGTGGAAGTTTCAGTTTTGGACAAATATCCTCAATCTCATATGAGAAAATTATTAATTGTTGTTACATGCTTATGCATAAAAGAGGAGTCCATTATCTGTTGTCTATGTTGTCCCGGTATGGATGTCTAAGTTGAGAATAATCAGTAGCGAGAAATCCAATGCGAGCTTTCTCCTTAGACCTTTGTACAGGCGGCATAGAGGTACCCCTTTGTGACACTTGGTTAAAACATGTGCATTGCGATGATCCGGTAGTCCAAGCTAATTAGGACAAGGTGCGGGCACTATTAGTACACTATGCATGAGGCTTGCAACTTGTAAGATATAATTTACATGATACATATGCTTTATTACTACCGTTGACAAAATTGTTTCATGTTTTCAAAATCAAAGCTCTAGCACAAATATAGCAATCGATGTTTTTCCTCTATGGAGGACCATTCTTTTACTTTCAATGTTGAGTCAGTTCACCTATTTCTCTCCACCTCAAGAAGCAAACACTTGTGTGAACTGTGCATTGATTCCTACATATTTTCTTATTGCACTTATTATATTACTCTATGTTGACAATATCCATGAGATATACATGTTACAAGTTGAAAGCAACCGCTGAAACTTAATCTTCCTTTGTGTTGCTTCAATGCTTTTACTATGAATTATTGCTTTATGAGTTAACTCTTATGCGAGACTTATTGATGCTTGTCTTGAAGTGCTATTCATGAAAAGTCTTTGCTATATGATTCACTTGTTTACTCATGTCATATACATTGTTTTGATCGCTGCATTCACTACATATGCTTTACAAATAGTATGATCAAGGTTATGATGGCATGTCACTCCAGAAATTATCTGTGTTATCGTTTTACCTGCTCGGGACGAGCAGAACTAAGCTTGGGGATGCTGATACGTCTCCGACGTATCGATAATTTCTTATGTTCCATGCCACATTATTGATGTTATCTACATGTTTTATGCACACTTTATGTCATATTCGTGCATTTTCTGGAACTAACCTATTAACAAGATGCCGAAGTGCCAGTTGCTGTTTTCTGCTGTTTTTGGTTTCAGAAATCCTAGTAAGGAAATATTCTCGGAATTGGACGAAATCAACGCCCAGGGTCCTATTTTGCCACGAAGCTTCCAAAAGTCCGAAGAGGAGACGAAGTGGGGCCACGAGGTGCCCAGACCCTAGGGCGGCGCGGCCCCCCCCTTGGCCGCGCGGCCCTGTGGTGTGGGGCCCTCGTGCCGCCTCCTGACCTGCCCTTCCGCCTACTTAAAGCCTCCGTTGCGAAACCCCGATGCATCGAGAGCCACGATACGGAAAACCTTCCAGAGACGCCGCCGCCGCTGATCCCATCTCGGGGGATCCAGGAGATCGCCTCCGGCACCCTGCCGGAGAGGGGAATCATCTCCCGGAGGACTCTACGCCGCCATGGTCGCCTCCGGAGTGATGTGTTAGTAGTCTACCCCTGGACTATGGGTCCATAGCAGTAGCTAGATGGTTGTCTTCTCCCCATTGTGCTTCATTGTCGGATCTTGTGAGCTGCCTAACATGATCAAGATCATCTATCTGTAATTCTATATGTTGCGTTTGTTGGGATCCGATGAATAGAGAATACTTGTTATGTTGATTATCAAAGTTATGTCTATGTGTTGTTTATGATCTTGCATGCTCTCCGTTACTAGTAGATGCTCTGGCCAAGTAGATGCTTGTAACTCCAAGAGGGAGTATTTATGCTCGATAGTGGGTTCATGCCTGCATTGACACAGGACAATGTGAGAAAGTTCTAAGGTTGTGTTGTGCTGTTGCCATTAGGGATAAAACATTGATGCTATGTCTAAGGATGTAGTTGTTGATTACATTACGCACCATACTTAATGCAATTGTCTGTTGCTTTGCAACTTAATACTGGAGGGGGTTCGGATGATAACCTGAAGGTGGACTTTTTAGGCATAGATGCAGTTGGATGGTGGTCTATGTACTTTGTCGTAATCCCCAATTAAATCTCACTATACTCATCATAATATGTATGTGCATGGTCATGCCCTCTTTATTTGTCAATTGCCCAACTGTAATTTGTTCACCCAACATGCTGTTTATTTTATGGGAGAGACACCTCTAGTGAACTGTGGACCCCGGTCCAATTCTCTATACTGAAATACAATCTACTGTAATACTTGTTCTACTGTTTTCTGCAAACAATCATCTTCCACACAATACGGTTAATCCTTTGTTACAGCAAGCCGGTGAGATTGACAACCTCACTGTTTCGTTGGGACAAAGTACTTTGGTTGTGTTGTGCAGGTTCCACGTTGGCGCCGGAATCCCTGGTGTTGCGCCGCACTACATCCCGCCGCCATCAACCTTCAACGTGCTTCTTGGCTCCTCCTGGTTCGATAAACCTTGGTTTCTTTCTGAGGGAAAACTTGCTGCTGTGCGCATCATACCTTCCTCTTGGGGTTCCCAACGAACGTGTGAGTTACACGCCATCAATAGCAACCTTTTATGAATAATTGCTTAGAATGCCTAGGCTTAACTCAACCTTACAAGCCCTAAATGTTGATGAATCCAACTAGGTTGTGATCCATCTACTACTTACTCCAGAAACCAATTAGAACCATAGAACACCATAGAACTTCACAACCCTAATTATCATACTTGTTCTTTATCATAGAACATGTTCTTCAAAAGTTACTCTTTTGAAATATATGATAATTAATCATTAACCATGCCATATAGTGCTAAAACCAACCACTATTCATTACATGTTAGGATTACACCAAATCTTATTGTTGTGTGCTATTAATGCTATTATTATGATATATTGCAGCACATGTTTATGATACCAAGTAATCACACCTGAATAAGAACCTTGTTTGTGAATCACTCTAAAAAGTGCAACACACCCTGAACTAATCATTACCACTCACTAATCATAAATCAACGGGGTTAGGTCACGTTTAGAGCGATTCCATCTCATACTTATGCATTATTGCATCCTTGCCAATCTTTTAAACATCGTCCTTACCGGACGATGATGCTATTTCAGAATTTGGAGTTATTGCATATCGAAGACCTTGCCTGCATAATCTTGCAGTCAAGAAAGGCAAGCTCATCACTTGCTCATGTCATTTGAGTATTTCTATCAAATTACTTGCAAAGTACTATGGTTATCACTATTACATAAAAAGCAAAACCACTATTTTCATAACTATGAATATGACTATGTGGTTGGCAATGGAACCATGGATTGTGTTGATATGGTGGAGGTTCCATTGCAAGGGTTTATATCCATCTAGGATTAAACAACAAATGTCATGATGATTCTTGTGCCGTAATACCCGTGTTAACCATAAGATCCGGAGTGGGACGGAGTAGTCAAAAGTGTTTCCACCTCTCGTTCATCAACGGATGCGCTTTACCGTAGACACTTGTATCTGTCAGGGCAAGCGGTTGGCTGGGGAAGCCTTAAGTCCCCACGGCATAGTCCGTAGACACTTGTCGCTCGAAGTGCAAGCGGTTGGCTGGGGAAGCCTTAAGTCCCCACGGTATTGCGGTCTATGATGGGTTGCAGCTACCGGCATAGGAGTGTATGGTAGAACCCAGTACTGTCGTCGTGGTCGGGGTCCACCTTGAAATCTACTGGAATAATGGGACCGGCGTGGACCCAGGGTCGGGGCATGCAACAACGGGTGGGTGTTCGAGGTAGCGGAGGAACATGATTGGCTAGACCTTATACCGGGCCTCACACCATAGGAAGTGTGGACAGGAATGTACACCTGGTTGGCACCAAGGTTAAGATCTCTTATGGGTAAAGCAACACACCTCTGCAGAGTGTAAAGAACCGTGACCTGTCACTCCCTGTTCCGGGATATGGAGCTATGACGAACGGCCGGAAAGGAGCTCCATGAAGTTCTAGTAAACCGGTGAAGGCTGACGGACATAGTTCTTCTGAATAAAAGCAACCTTTTGAAGAAATGATTATGAAAACCTGCATTGGTATTAGACTTTCTGGTCTAATGCTGTAGCTAGTGCATTAAACACCTCTTCCCTATAATGAACTTGTTGAGTACGCTCGTACTCATCCCACTCTTAAATCTCCTGCTTAGATATGGAGGCATCAAAGGAGTATCTACAGTGCAACTCGAAGGCCGAGGAGTCAACAACTACTTCAAGAGACAAGACCCTGTCAGAGGAGTCAGATACCACATACATCAAGGAGAAAACCTAGTTTAGCCATAGAAGGGAACTAGTTTCCTAAACCTAGCTCCTACTTAGCTAGAATCTATTCTTAGCCTCTTTAGCTAGTTAAATACTCTACAAATAGAGTTCGTGATAAGACTAGTCTACGAGTCGTTCTTCTGGAGTTTATTTGCAGATTTACCTCATTGTAAAGTAGGAGGCTGTGCTGATCTTATGTAACAGAGTCTGTATGTAATTCTATAGACATGCCTTGGACCCGCATATGTTTCTGTTGTACCACTCTGAGCGATATAATACTAGTGGAACGATGTTTCATTGGTGTTATATCAGACTTGCATACTATACCATGCAGTGGTATGCCGGGTCACCACAGTTGGTATCAGAGCAAATGCTTTGACCTTAGGATTAAAACCCTTTAATGGAGACCTATAGGATTGGTAGTGTCTATAGGTAGTTGTCCTAGGTGCACCAAATACTTCTTATGACATGAGATGGATATTCACTTGAGAATAATCCTGACACACTTGAGTCAACCTTTCCTACCTATCTTTCCTAAGTAAAGATAGTTAGCTAATCCCAAACATTTAGGACACCATTAAGCCCTTAAAACAATAGATGAGTAGCCCACAGTTGGTATACAATACATGGTAGTCCAAAGAGAGGATACAACCATAAGGAAGATATCCTAGTGGAAGATGTGTACCAACACATGATATAATTAAATAAGAATTACTCAGACCTGTACTAGAAGTAATATCAAGTAATAATAATCATTAAGATATCCTAATAGAAGATGTAGATCCAGACAAGTAATGGGTAAGTAAAATCTATCCAAACTTGTGAAACAGTTGCTAGTAAGTGATAACTATGAGTTATATGAGGTAGTATAGACCATGATGAGTCAATCATGAGAGGTAAGTAAGAGAGATGGAAATAAAACATGTCTACTTACAGAGTAGTGATAGTAATCATATATGATTCACCCGAGAATCATTATGTGATGGATTAGAACCTCATAATTAATTAAGAGGAGTACAATAAGAAGCCAAGTGCAAAACATTAGTGCAAGAATTGTGTTCCAAAAATATGGGAAGTGTGCCAAGCATATCATGACCATAGACTTATGATTGAAACACTTGGAAGAATAGGAGCTAGATTTCCATAGTTATGTGTTTAGAGTAGCAAAGTTAGAACTTAGACATGTCATGTGAAGTAGTCCTCAAATAAAATGGAAGCCAAGTTAATACTTCCAAAGAACTTTAGGTTAACCTCAACCATCCCAGACCACTTTGTTTCAAGTTTATCTCATTGCAAATGTGCAATTAAAGGTAAAAGTTGAGACAAATAGTAGAATCCCATATATTCGTGCTAAGTATCACGATATAAACCTATATTATGTGGTGTTATATACTACACATCAGAGCCTGATGTTTAGAGATGTCTTACTCAACTATTATATTCCGGCTTATGATGGTGTGTATTATATGCACAAAGCTGAATCTTCTTGGATCTTATTGGATTTTCATTGTTTGACTAGATCCATACATGAAGTTTGACTTTGATATGCAAATGCATGTTGCAATATCAAGTCCTTACTTGATGCTATAGATCTAGAGGGTAATAGTATTCGTGTGAGGAAGTGACGAATTCTGGAAGATTCCGAAGACAAGATGAAGGTTCATCAGAGAAAGGAAGCAAAGTTGTGGGAAGCAACCACAAAACTTTGAAGGAAGTATCAATCAAAACTCATGCTTTACCTCAATAGAGGAGTAGTTTAGTACATAAGAAGCATGAAGGTAAGAAATCTGGTGATTATGGTGAAGCTGAAGCAGATCCATAGTCAACATAGAAGAGGGAATGCATGGGAAATCACTAAGGATACTATATTCATAGTGACAGTTAGTGGTTTTCTTGCAAAATAAACCCTGAATGAAGGAAGATGATATATGAAATCATAGCAGATATAAGAAGACCATAATGGGTATCAGAAGACCACAGTTGTGGTATAGGATCAATACTGAGAGATAAAGTAGAAGATGTCTCGTCCAGTTAAACAGAACCTATAATAGAATCCATTTTTAGATAACAAATAGCCACAATTGATATCAAGTAGTCCATAATTGGATTATTTGTACCAAGAAATTGTGAACAAATAAAACTTTGTTAGCCAAATAACAATGACCTATAATCATTTAGTCGAAGGATTCACATTGGATGTCCACAACTGAGTGGATATACCACAAACATTCTTCGTGAGACCTTAGAAGAAGTACAAACCATAATTTAGACCTAGACCAATACTTTAGTCATAAGTCCAATAGTTGGAAGAATAGGAGTTGAAGACCATAAGAAAACTCTAAGGGGTAGAGTAAAGATTGAGTTGGATGTACAATGACTCAATATTTTGAGAAAGATAGGAGAAGAAGGTCTGAACTGAAAGGTAGTTCGATCTTATTTTCATAAGATTGTTGAACACTACTTTCAGAAGTATGTCAGACCAGAAGCCGAGGTTTATACCTCGAGGAAGTAAGAAGTGGACTATCACTTGAGAAAGTGAGTAATATTTACTCAGAAGTACGAAAGCTCAAGTAATTCAAGCATAAAGAAGTTGGATGAAGAAAATACCATAGACCAAATACAACTCAAGGAGGCCAAAGACTGAAGTAGATTGACCAGACCAAAATTTAAGTCTAGTTGAATGATTCCTTTCATGGAACCTAAATAACCCAAAATAGTTATAGGTATCAACTATAAACCATGATTGGATGGACTAAATGAGTCTAATCTATTCTTAGGAAAATAAACCATCACAACCATCCCATGTTAAGTACCTTACTTAGTACCATTATTGCAGTTTTGGTAGTAAGGGAAAACAAAGACCTATTTTATCAATTAGGAAAATGTTATCCAATTAGTCCTCAATTAAGACTGTCAGGACAAGAAGAAGTCCTAATCATTGAATCTTCAATGAGAAAGGAAACAAGTTTATAGAGTTGAAAGAAATCAAATAATTAAAGTTAGAAGCCATGGCTCAGAGACAGGTATTATTAGATTCCAGAGAAAAATCATAGAACTGGAGTAAGAAGCTAATGTTCAGAGACAAACCCTAATGGATTCCAGGAAGAATCTGGACAAGGGATATATTCAATTATATCCAGTTATATCACCACGGAGTTCGAGAAAAGATTTAGTCTGCACAAGTCAGATCCACCCTTCGGAAACGTGAGAGAGTTCAAACTTCGAGGATGAAGTTTAGTTTAAGGGGTAGAGACTGTAATATCCCAGGTAATGGGGTTACAAAAATAGAGGGATCAGATGTGTGCATTGCATTCATGCATAGAAAATCTGGGGAATTTTCGCGCTTTAAAGTAAAACAGTCACAGTAACTGAAGTTTCACTTGACCTTGGTGGAATTGAAGTAGCTCATCAAGTCAAGCGCTATAAACCTCAATGTGACTTTGTTAAAACCTTGTTGTGGGTAGAGATGATTTGATCTAAGGGGTTAGATCAAATGGAACTAATAATCAACACAACAACACTTTACTCAATGATCAATTGCTTGATCTTATAAAAGATCATAATATGGAATTCCCTGCCATAACATATGAACATACATCTATTTGGAAATCAAGTAACAATAAATGGAGAAACCATTCTTCACTAATCTTTTCCATGTCTTAAACAAATCCATGATCCTACCATGAACCTCATGGTATTCATATTATTTCATTCTTGGAAACATAACAAGGAGATCCACTCTAGAAATATATATCCTTCTCTATTCCATATTATTGTACACCAAACCTAGAGAGGTGAGAGTTCTATAACAATTATTAGAGAAGCAATAACAAACCTTGAGCTAAACCTTGGATATACATCCAAGTATTCAAATCATCATCTTTAAGAGGAACCCTAGGATATTATTCCAGACTATCTCTAGAGAGAGAACCCAATTATATTAAACATAGATATTGATGATCACATCATTCTCTATGGAGACTAACCTTAAGTTAGTATTAAAGTCCTTTCCAAAATGAGAGAGACCAATCATACAAAACATAGCTTTATCTACTTAAGAATAAAGGACAACCATTGAATTAGAGTATTAGGAGTACACCATAACCTAGAATAATCCATTCTTATATAAGAGAGATCAATTATGGTGTTACACTCAAGTTAGTTAAGGCAACACTTGAGTTTGAGGGAGAGAACTACCCATCTACCCAGATGATAATATCATCATTGATTAAGTAGAACCCTAACATAATATCTTAGGCATTCTCCTGGGATATAAACTAAAGAGACAATCATAGTAGACCCATACAAGAAGGTAAATTAGAAGTGCTATACCTTGATTGATCTAGACAATGCTTGATCATGGAAGTGAGAACCCATTTAATGAGAGATCCCTAGGAATCCAAACCTTGATCATTATAAATTGAGTGATGATCATAAACCCCAAGAACTTGAGGTAAAAATGTTAAGAACAAGATGATCATGCCTAATCCATGATCATGCTCCTGAGGTATTGAGGATAAACCCTAAAAGGATAAGTAGATATCCTTCACCACATGAAATCATAGGGAGGTAATTAATAAGCAACCCTAAACTTATATTCCAACCTTAACTTGTGAATCACTTGGTGATCATAAGAAGAATCCTACCATATCTATGTTTCATAAATAAAAGAACCTAAGAAAACCTTAGAGTAAAACTCCATACTTTATATGGTGAGAAACCAACAATCCAGTTGACCAAAGTTAACTATAAAAATAAGTATTACCAATGTAGTTACTTTAATGATAAATTGGGGATAAAAATAGAAGTTAAATTGGTAGAAGATAAAACCAATTCTCAAATCCTTAGTAATTAGGGAAGCTCATGAAATATTAAGCAAATAACCATCTTATCATGGTTAGGGGAGATTAACCCTAGCACATGCAATATGGTGTCATTTCATCCCTATAACCTAGAAATATAACTCAAACCTAGTTTGTGCATCACTTGGGTAATCACAACTAAAACCTGAGTCATAATTGAGATCCAAACCAAGTACCATTAGGTGAATATAACTAGAACCCTAGAATTGCCATTAGCTAAATTCTATGCTTCACTAATTAAACCTCAGAAACATCTAGTGCTTAAAATCACAATTGAAACCCATGTGTGGTAATCAACCACCTATTCTTAATTAAGACCAACCCATAATGAGAGTAATACCTACTCTAAGTAATTCAAGGTGTTATTAAATATGATCCTAATGCCAACTCTGAAATATGGTTGTAATAGAAATTATAAAACCCTAACAGATTGATGCTCACATAAAATCATATGTGAGGAACCAACTTCTTAAATAAGGTAACAAGTCCTAATGATAAACCCTAAAATACCTTGAGTTGGACTTACCAACTCTAATACTTCAAATAGATTGATCCACAAGAAAAAAACATAAGAATAAATGAGGATATAAATTCATGCTCATTTGCTATTTTGAATAAAACACAAGTATGTAATATAATGCTTTATAAAATACTTGTTTCAAATGGATTATGGGTGTAATAGTTTTTTTGACAACATCCAAATGGAATTAACAGAATTGAGACACCTACCAAAAATAATAGAATTCAAATATGAGTTCAATTTGGTAAATTATAAAACAGAAAATGAAAACAGAAAAAGAGAAAAAGAAGAAAGGCCTCACCTGGACCTTACCTGGCCGAGAAGCCCACTGGTAGCCCAGCAACATCGGCCCAACACCAGCCCAGTACCTCTTCGTTGAAATATCAACGAGAGGGGGCCGTCCTCATCGTCTTCCTCCGCATGGACGACAGCACGAAGCCGTGCTCGGCTTCGTCTCGCGCTGGCGCCCTCTCCTCGACCAAAGCCATGACGAGGCACCCTCCGACGCCGTATAAAAGCCCCGGGACGAGCCCTAGCCTCGGTTTTCTTCCTCCTCCGCTTAATTCTCCCCAAACCGAAACCCTAACTGAGCCGGTCGGCGACCATCGCCGTCGACTGGGACGTCCCCGTGCCAAGCCGTGACCACCAGCAGCATCGCCGTCCTCTACTTGCTCAACCCAAGAGAGGAATCGTGCTGGGGAGGTCCACATCACCTGCGCCGACCTCATCTTCCCCGATGCCGGCCATCCTTGCCGCCGTCGATTCAGACCACCATAGGTCACGCCGTCAAGCGCATCGTGCTCCTGGTGAGCTCTTGAGTCTCTTAGCTTGCTCGCCTTGCTCGATTCATCGCCGTAGCCTCGCCGCATCATTCACCCGCGAGCCCTGCCGCTCGGCCTCGCCGCCGGCCGAGCTCCGGCGACCATTTGGCGGCGGCGCCACCACCACTAGGATCGCCTCGGCGTCCTCTTTCCAACGAGCACACACACGCCCCCGCGGGAACGCAGAATCGCCGGTGTCCACCACCTCTGGCCGCCGGTGAGGTACCAGGCTGCCACATCGACGCCACGATGGCCCTGACGTGGACTCTGGTCCACTGGTCAGTGTCCTCGTGGGTAGAAAACCCGGGTACATTTAGCACTTTTCCTGTTTTAATTCAAATTGAATAATTACTGCAACTTCAAATAATTATAGAAAAATCATATTAACTCAGAAAAATAAAAATAAGACATCAAAATTCTTATAAAAGAAAATTCTATTTAATAAAAATATAATATGAAATTTTTATTTTTAATAAAAATTTAATTGTTTAATACTTGTTATTTAAAGCCTTTAATTTTAATTCTAAATTCAGTTAAAATTCAATAATTAGGAAAAAGGTATAAAATAAATAAAAACCAGAAAGTAAATAAGGAAAACATTAAAATTAATTTTCCTTTACTATTAACTTATTAAATTATTATCAGAAGGATTTAAACCCTGATTAATAAATACCTTAATTATTAATTCATTGAAAATAATAAAATGCCAAATCCAATAGTAAGTTTATTTCAAAGTTATTAATAACTTCAACCTTAAAGTGAAGTTATTAATTCAAGAACTTTAGGGTATTTAGAAAACCCTAATTTCATAAGTAATAGAACCAGGAACTCATCATTCCATGTGATCCCTAAAACCCTAATATCATTAGGAACCCTAGCTCCATTATCACATGTAAACCCTAGATGGCTTCTAAACCTAAACCTAGGTTAGAATATGTGATCATGTACTTACTTCTGATCCACAAAACCATAATTAGCAATTAAATACTTGTTATGTCCACATAAAATGCAGGAGCTCTTTTATCAATCATTTAGTACCCCATATATGCACCCCTATCCTACATGGTTGATCAAATAGGGTCAACCAAATGCAAACCCTAGCTCATATCCTTAGAATTATCATCCTTAAGTACCTTTAATTAGCATCACACCATGGTGATGAACCCTAATAGCAACCATGCCCAGTATCCTGCATTACCTAACCATACACCACTAAACCCTAGTAGTGTGAGATAATTATTAATCATCCTATTTAGGAAACCACCATTCCTTATTTAGTGGATCCAGTAGCAAAACCTAGACAACCTCAACCATAATTGATATACTTCTTATTACTTAAGAAGTATGTTCTTCGAAAGTTATTCTTTTAAAGAAAATAAGGAATCATCATCAACCCTACTTACAAGAACCTATAAACCCTAGTTAGCAATCACCAGCCAGATAAATTAACCTTGATAGCAACCTTGTATGAATAATTGCTTAGAATGCCTAGGCTTAACTCAACCTTACAAGCCCTAAATGTTGATGAATCCAACTAGGTTGTGATCCATCTACTACTTACTCCAGAAACCAATTAGAACCATAGAACACCATAGAACTTCACAACCCTAATTATCATACTTGTTCTTTATCATAGAAGATGTTCTTCAAAAGTTACTCTTTTGAAATATATGAAAATTAATCATTAACCATGCCATATAGTGCTAAAACCAACCACTATTCATTACATGTTAGGATTACACCAAATCTTATTGTTGTGTGCTATTAATGCTATTATTATGATATATTGCAGCACATGGTTATGATACCAAGTAATCACACCTGAATAAGAACCTTGTTTGTGAATCACTCTAAAAAGTGCAACACACCCTGAACTAATCATTACCACTCACTAATCATAAATCATCGGGGTTAGGTCACGTTTAGAGCGATTCCATCTCATACTTATGCATTATTGCATCCTTGCCAATCTTTTAAACATCGTCCTTACCGGACGATGATGCTATTTCAGAATTTGGAGTTATTGCGTATCGAAGACCTTGCCTGCATAATCTTGCAGTCAAGAAAGGCAAGCTCATCACTTGCTCATGTCATTTGAGTATTTCTATCAAATTACTTGCAAAGTACTATGGTTATCACTATTGCATAAAAAGCAAAACCACTATTTTCATAACTATGAATATGACTATGTGGTTGGCAATGGAACCATGGATTGTGTTGATATGGTGGAGGTTCCATTGCAAGGGTTTATATCCATCTAGGATTAAACAACAAATGTCGCCAGTGATTCTTGTGCCGTAATACCCGTGTTAACCATAAGATCCGGAGTGGGATGGAGTAGTCAAAAGTGTTTCCACCTCTCGTTCATCAACGGATGCGCTTTACCGTAGACACTTGTATCTGTCAGGGCAAGCGGTTGGCTGGGGAAGCCTTAAGTCCCCACGGTATAGTCCGTAGACACTTGTTGCTCGAAGTGCAAGCGGTTGGCTGGGGAAGCCTTAAGTCCCCACGGTATTGTGGTCTATGATGGGTTGCAGCTACCGGCGTAGGAGTGTATGGTAGAACCCAGCACTGTCATCGTGGTCGGGGTCCACCTTGAAATCTACAGGAATAATGGGACCGGCGTGGACCCAGGGTCGGGGCATGCAACAACGGGTGGGTGTTCGAGGTAGCGGAGGAACATGATTGGCTGGACCCTATACCGGGCCTCACACCATAGGAAGTGTGGACAGGAATGTACACCTGGTTGGCACCAAGGTTAAGATCTCTTATGGGTAAAGCAACACACCTCTGCAGAGTGTAAAGAACCGTGACCTGTCACTCCCTGTTCCGGGATATGGAACTGCGAACGCGGCCGGAAAGGAGCTCCATGAAGTTCTAGTAAACCGGTGAAGGCTGACGGACATAGTTCTTCTGAATAAAAGCAACCTTTTGAAGAAATGATTATGAAAACCTGCATTGGTATTAGACTTTCTGGTCTAATGCTGTAGCTAGTGCATTAAACACCTCTTCCCTATAATGAACTTGTTGAGTACGCTCGTACTCATCCCACTCTTAAATCTCCTTCTTAGATATGGAGGCATCAAAGGAGTATCTACAGTGCAACTCGAAGGCCGAGGAGTCAACAACTACTTCAAGAGACAAGACCCTGTCAGAGGAGTCAGATACCACATACATCAAGGAGAAAACCTAGTTTAGCCATAGAAGGGAACTAGTTTCCTAAACCTAGCTCCTACTTAGCTAGAATCTATTCTTAGCCTCTTTAGCTAGTTAAATACTCTACAAATAGAGTTTGTGATAAGACTAGTCTACGAGTCGTTCTTCTGGAGTTTATTTGCAGATTTACCTCATTGTAAAGTAGGAGGCTGTGCTGATCTTATGTAACAGAGTCTGTATGTAATTCTATAGACATGCCTTGGACCCGCATATGTTTCTGTTGTACCACTCTGAGCGATATAATACTAGTGGAACGATGTTTCATTGGTGTTATATCAGACTTGCATACTACACCATGCAGTGGTATGCCGGGTCACCACAGATGCACAATAGATTGATATTTGTGGCCATCACACCAAGCCTCAGTGGCCCCACCCTGGAGTGTACAAGTGACCAAACATTCTAATCATCGGCCACTGCAATTAAGAAGTGCCAACTCAAATAAAAGACAAGTAGTACGAATTAAATAGCGTGCCTCATACTTTGTCGGTCGAAACAAATATTAACATCCAGGGATGGAGTCAGCGAGGCTAGGTAGGATGCACAATAGATTGATATTTGTGGCCATCACACCAAGGCTCACTGGCTCCACCCTCGAGTGCATGAGTGACCGAACATTCTAATCATCGGCAAACTCCAAATACGAGGCAAGTAAGGGGTCGAGTAAATGCAAATAATGATTAAGGTAAACACGTCATAATCTAGAAATATATAGCAAAGTAAATGTAATTATAGACGCAGGTTCACATGCACATCCATACAACTAAATAAAAGCGACAAGTCGATCGGGCCGGAATATATATCAATTACACTACGGAAGTTCATGGACATATCGTTCAAGCTTAAGCAAAAGAGTTGCCGTCGTAGGATCAGGCCGTAGGCTTCTTAGGGGGGAATGGACGACAGCCCCCAAGCGAGTTGAACGGCCTCTCATCACGCGACATCTTCAAGCGGAGTTCTATCTCATCATTAGGTGGTAGACCGTAGCCGTAGAAGAACGCGCCAGACCTATTGTTGACATCGTGCAAATCAACTGCTGGATGCGACCCCAGTTCTCTCTCAGCTGTCTATCAGGGACATCCGCCATGTTGGCAAACCTATTTCTGAGACTCTCTGGCAGCGACATGTCATCTGCGTACTTTATGTACTCCTGCATCTGAAGGATGGCGTACCACGCGTCCATCCCATTGTCTTCCGCCGACTTCTTGAGGCATGGGAAGTTTGTTGTGTGGGTTAAGACCAAGCCTCCTCGGGATTTCCTCTCTACTTTCAGGGGCCTTGCCTTGTTGGCGAAGCCGGTGAGAGCATCATTGAGAAGGGCCTTGATGTGGGCGTATTCTTTCTTCTTGTCCCTACCGGAGTCGAGATACATTGCATGCGAGTGTTGCGGGTGCACGACGATGAGGGTGCAGAACTTGTCTCTGCGGAAAACACACGGATTAACCTTTGCAATTGCAAATGGAGATATAGGATAGAACAGTAATGGTGACTAGCGAGTGATTACTTACTCGGGGAAGTAAGGAATGAGAATGGCGCTCTTTTTAATGTTCGCCAGCATGAAATCATCGACCTGCTTGATGGCAATCGCCTGATCCCTAGCGTTGCAGATGATGCTCTCCCGCATATAGAAGGGGTCCATTATCGCGATGCCCGGCGTCCCCTCCTTAACGATCTGGGAAGACAAGCTAAGAGCAAGTAGCCGAACCACTGTAAAGTGGAGCATTCTCATGCGAAAGACGTCGAAGATGTCATTGAACCTGATGAAGCACAAGTCCGCGGGGTACTTTTCGACGAAGTTCATGCCAGTTCGCACCCTCGCCACGAACAAAGGGTAACCAGGTTCATTTGCATTGAGAAGCTGCTTCTCCACATACTGGATAGAGTTATGCAAGCTCCTCATATCCGGGGTGAGTTTCTGGAGGACATGCTCCGGCAGCATCGGTTCACCAATCCAATGCTGAGGCCGCCAATTGTTTGGCAACTTGTCAAAGTGTCGGATCGTGTCCTTGGATTTGGCCGCCTCCTTGGCTTTGGTGCCCTTCTTCGCTGGCCTCTTCCGCTTCTTGGGATGTACTACTGGACCATCCATCGCCGTATTGGCCGTAGCACGGAGTGTGTTTGAGCTCAGCATGTTTTTGGCGGCGGCGGTGGCGGCCTCCTCATGCGTTTCCTCCTCAGTTGTTTCTTGAGAGTCGAACAGCTTCTTGGAGCTCAGATATTTTGTGGTCGCCGCGCTCGGGTCCACCGGGGCAACTTGTGAAGACGTAGGAATTTCCCATTGGAAGTCGTCACGGTCGTACACCTCGACATCTGGCGCTGCGGGCTGTTGCGGTGGGGCGCTGACCTCTGGCGCCACTTGCTGTTGTGGTGGGACGCTGACCACCGACGCTGCTGGCTGTTGTGGTGGGGCGCTGACCACCGGCGCCGCTGGCTGTGGCGCCGCAATGTGCTTTCCTTTGCTTGCCATCGAACCCGAGTAGGTGTTGATCCTAATTAGGGTCTTCGGCCGTAGTAGTACCCAACCCTTCAGTGAGGCCAGATTCAACGGGCTATCGTCATCGGCACCATGCGGTTGATTAGGAGGAAACAAATCCTCACAGCCCGGTAATGCCCGATCCACTTCAACCCGGTAAACCTCATCCTCCATATCTCGTGTGTGCCACTTCTTATCCAGAGGGCGAAGGATGGACCCCCTCGCGACGTCTTTGAGTTCGTCGTTCACTTTCAACAGGAAGGTGCGTGGCGTTGAGAGCGCCTGCGAGAACATGTGTATGGTGTTAGAGAGAGGGCAAGGATGATGAAACTAATATATTAACTTGATGTACACTAGCTTAATTACCGTGAGGGCGTTGAGCTCGGCTAATGTCGATGGGCCGGCACATACGGCAGCGGGCGTGCAAGTGATGGAGGGGCTGCTACCCGGCATGGCCGGTGAATCCCTAGCACCTGCGACATTGCCGACGGTCGGAGGAGTCTCCATTATAACATCAGCATTGCCGGCTGCAAGCGGCGCCATCGAGTTGCTGCTGCCGAAGCTAACCACTTGCATTTGCGGGGGGGGGGGGGGGGGGGCTTGTTTGCCATCCTCATACCACGCGACGACAGCATTGAAATCAGCTTGGACTGAAGCGGCGACTGATAACCCACAAGTATAGGGGATCACAACAGTCTTCGCGGGAAGTAAATCCCAATTTATTGATTCGACACAAGGGGAGACAAAGAATACTTGAAAGCCTTAACAGCGGAGTTGTCAATTCAGCTGCACCTGGAAACAGACTTGCTCGCAAGAGTTTATCAGTAGTAACAGTTTTATAGCAGTAGCAGTAGTGAAATAACAGCTGCAGAGTAACAGAGACAGCAGTAGTGATTATAGTAAACAGCAGGATTAAAATACTGTAGGCACGGGGACGGATAACGGGTGTTGCATGGATGAGAGAAACTCATGTAACAATCATAGCAGGGCATTTGCAGATAATAATAAAACGGTGTCCAAGTACAAATCAATCAATAGGCATGTGTTCCATATATAGTCGTACGTGCTCGCAATGAGAAACTTGCACAACATCTTTTGTCCTACCAGCCGGTGGCAGCCGGGCCTCAAGGGAATCTACTGGATATTAAGGTACTCCTTTTAATAGAGTACCGGAGCAAAGCATTAACACTCCGTGAACACATGTGATCCTCACATCACTACCATCCCCTCCGGTTGTCCCGATTCTTGTCACTTCGGGGCCATTGGTTCCGGACAGCGACATGTGTATACAACTTGCAGATAAGATCTTAAACAATGAATATCATGATGAAACAATAACATGTTCAGATCTGAGATCATGGCACTCGGGCCCTAGTGACAAGCATTAAGCATAACAAGTTGCAACAATATCATCAAAGTACCAATTACAGACACTAGGCACTATGCCCTAACAATCTTATGCTATTACATGACCAATCTCATCCAATCCCTACCATCCCCTTCGGCCTACAGCGGGGGAATTACTCACACATGGATGGGGGAAACATGGCTGGTTGATGAAGAGGCGTCGGTGATGATGATGGCGATGATCTCTTCCAATTCCTCGTCCCGGCGGAGTGCCAGAACGGAGACTTCTGGCTCCCGAGACGGAGTTTCGCGATGTGGCGGCGTTCTGGAAGGTTTCTGGCGACTTCGACTTCTTTCCGTGCGTTTTTAGGTCGAAGGCAATAAGTAGTCCGAAGGAGGGCGTCGGGGGCCGACCGAGGCCGCCACACACTAGGGCCGCGCGGGCCCCTCCTGGGCCGCACCGGCCTAGTGTGTGGGGCCCTCGGGCCCCCACCTGGCTTGCCCTTCTGGCTCCGCCAATATTCTAGGAAAATAGGACCTTCTGCATAAATTCCGAGGATTTTCCTGAAAGTTGGATTTCTGCACAAAAACGAGACACTGAACGATTCTGGGAAAACAACGTTAGTCCGTGTTAGTTGCATCCAAAATACACAAATTAGAGGCAAAACAATAGCAAAAGTGTTCGGGAAAGTAGATACGTTTTGGACGTATCAACTCCCCCCAAGCTTAGCTTATTGCTTGTCCTCAAGCAATTCAGTTAACAACTGAGCGATAAAAGAACTTTCACGAACACATTTGTTCATATGATGTAAATATTCTCATGCTATGGCTAACACTTAGGCAGTTCATAATAAGATACATGCAAATAAGATCATCTAACAGCTATGTCAATCATGGAGAGGTACCAACAATTAATAATAAGCATCATGAATCATGTCTATAAGCAGGATTGCAATGTTCATAAAAGAGTATGATAAAGTGGTATCTCGCTTGCCCATGTTTGATCAGCAAAACATAAATGCTCAGGCACCTCTGAAGTTCATGGACAGACTAGAAGTAGTGATTGTCAAAGATAAAAGCATCAAAGTTATACCACAATCAATCATATTTTGAGACAAGCATATTATACTAAGAATGACAGTTGTGCTCTCAAGATAGTGCTCAAAGAAAGAATGGAGACACAACACAAAAGTAAAAGATTGACCCTTCGCAGAGGGAAGCAGGGATTAACATGCGCTAGAGCTTTTCATTTCTAAAACAGGAGTAAAATTATTTTGAGAGGTGTTTGTTGTTGTCAACGAATGGTAATGGGTACACCAACTACCTCGCCAACCGGACTTCCAAGAGCGGCTCCCATGAATTATTTTTATGTTTATGTGGCACTCCTTCCAACCTTTCTTTCACAAACCATGGCTAACCGAATCCTCGGGTGCCTGCCAACAATCTCATACCATGAAGGAGTGCCTTTTTATTTTAGTTTTATTATGATGACACTCCCCCCAACCTTTGCTTACACAAGCCATGGCTAACCGAATCCTTCGGGTGCCGTCCAACAATCACATACCATGGAGGAGTGTCTATTTAGGTTAATTAATTTGGGACTGGGAATCCCATTGCCAGCTCTTTTTGCAAAATTATCGGATAAGCGGATGTGCCACTAGTCCATAATGAAAGTCCGTCAAGAGTAAATGACAAGGTTGAAAGTTAAACACCACATACTTCCTCATGAGCTATGAAACATTAACACAAATTGAGAAGCATTTTGAAGGTTTTAAAGGTAGCGCATGAGAATTTACTTTGAATGGTTTGAAATGCCATGCATAGGTATTTATGGTGGACACTTTGGAACAACTTGGTTTTCAGGTGTTTGGAAGCACGAGCAGCGTTCCCGCTCAGTACAAGTGAAGGCTAGCAATAGACTGGGGAGCGACAAATCAAGAGAGCAGTCACTGTCATAATCATGCTTGCGGCAAAATAAATTAACGGAGGCATAAAAGTGATACAAGAACTCTGAAGCAATGTAAATCATAGAGGCTTAATTGACTTTTATTCAGTAATATGCATGCGTGAGCATGTGCCAAGTCGATATAAATGAATTATTCAGAGGAGGATACCACAATGCCATACCTACTTATGAATAAAACAATGCAAGCAAACATCCATGACATGCTACTCATATTAATTAATTGGAGCTAAACATGAGAGATCATGAACTACTAGACTTTCTCAAATGACATATACCTCACATGAACCAACTAAGCATGCTCACATGGATGAGTATATGTACAAAAATAAAAACAAATAGAGTTCATACCAGCCTCTCACCACAATCCAATTGTCGTAGATCGTCATTATTGCCTTTCACTTGTGTAGCTTGGATAATATGAAATGAGAACCACGCTCCAGCCACCGAAGACCATTGAACTCATGATGAACTTTACAAACCAAAGAAGAACAGCAAATATTTGTTGTGTTTTCGAATTGGAAACAAGAACAAAAGGAAACAAGCAAACAAAACAAAATCTTTTTGGATTTTCTTATAGCAAACCAACGATAGCAAATAAAGCAAAATAAATGCAAGAAACCAAAGTAAACAAATGATGGAGAGAAACAACAGAAATATTTTTGGTCTTTTTGTGTTTTAGGAAAGAAACAAAGCAAAAACAAGAAATGGCAAACTAGAAGAAGTCACATAAACATAAGGCAGCAGAAATTCGTCAAACTTGACAGCAGTACAGTACTCGATTTTTAAGAAATTCTTCCACTGATCAAATCGAAAAGTGTTCAACTAATGAAAGTTAGATAACAACCTGGGGAACATGAACAAAATTGGCTTCGCAAAATATCGTTCTGGCTATTTTTGAGAATTTTTTTGGTAACAGTCCAGAATCTGTTTTCAGGCAGCACTTCCCCAAATATCATCTCCCTCTCATTAAAAAACCACTCAAACAAACTAAACAAGTATATACAAGTATCCAGCAACCATAATATGCAAAGAATGAGTGATGCCGGTATACCTCCCCCCAAGCTTAGGCTTTTGGCCTACGTGGAGTTCAACCCCAGCGAGGGTCGCTGTTCCTCGCCGGTGGATAATGCATGGCGTAGTCATAGTAAGGTCCCTGTGCAGAAGAAAAGCGTGGAGGCTCCACATGTCCAAAATGTTGATGCGAGGAACTTGCTGCATCGGATGATGAGTCGAGGTGTTCCTCGGCCTCCGTGTTGTCTCTTGCATGATGGCCTCCTCCCTCTATGTGTGCATTCAGTGCACTTTCTGTGACTGACCAATCCTCCCTGGAATCAAGGTTAAATAGAACAGGCGCAGGCAATCTTACTAGTTTTTCAGTTTTCTTAGTTGTTCTCCAAGACTTCTTGTAAAATGTTATCTTGTAAGACAGGTTACTCCAGTTAGATGAATCAGAAACAAATTCATGTTTAATCATGGAGACTATGTCAAGTCTTTCTACGGAAAGTCGAATATCAAGATGGTGAGGTTCTACACCATGCAAAGCTAGTAAACGAGAGGCGATGAGACCTCCACAAATTCCACCTTTCTCACGGTTAGTGGCAAGTCTATAAGCTATCAATGCCCCCAAATTATAAGTCTTACTAACTTGCAGTGCAGTAGCTAGAAAAGCTAAATCCTGGATAGATAGTTTACTACCATTCTGTCTAGCAAGAACGCATTTAGTAATGAAATAAGCAAAGTAGCGGATAGCTGGGAGTTGAATGCTAGTGATTTTACCACCATCCTCTGAGAAACTCCTTCCATGACAAATCATCTCGAAGAGGCTTAAAAGCTCTCGCGGCGATCCCCTTATCTTCTCGCATGATCCCCATTGCGGTACTCTAATTGCTGTACAAAAATCATTGAATGGCAAGTTGACAGTTTTATTATAAATCTTATACTGAACCATGGGGTTAGATTGCGACCAATTGAACTTAAAATCCTGCACAACAGACATAGTCAATTTTGCATATTGGCATGGTTCTCCATCAACAAAATCATTCAACCCTGCACGAGAAATTAGATTCTGAACATCTTCCAATATTCCTGCACTTCTCATGAAATCTGTGCACGGGTAGTAAGAGGGGTATACTCCCTCTTCGCGGTTCACTCTCATGACTTGTTGCACCTCCAATTCTTGTTGGTTTAGTTGATATCTATTCCACTCCATTTTCTGACATTTTTCAACAAACAATATAAAATTTGATTTGGTGACATATAATCAAGGGGAACTACTATAGGAACTTGCTAGAGTACTAATCATGCATCAAAACTAGTTTATACAACTTAGAACAAGCATGCAAGCTCACTAAATATGTTACCTATAGCAGCAAAATATTCAAGATATACTCAACCAAACAAAATTCTACTTGGATAATCGGAGGAGTCACATACCGGAGAGCAAATGTGCCAAATTTCAGACAGAAATCTGGGCTGAGCAAAGAGATCGAAAAATCCTGAGCTCTTGAGCAAAAACGCGAGTGAGAGAAAGCTGGTGTCGATTTTTTCGGGAGAGAGAAGAGTCTGGGAGGAAGAGATGCTAAAGTGGGGCAAAGGGGGACCCACACACCAGGGTGGCGCGCCCCCCTTGCTGGCCGCGCCACTGTGGGTGCCACCCTGGGTGCCCCACCGATCATCCCTGTACTCCTGTGTATTTTCGAAAAATAGGACCAACAGTATAATTTTTGTGAATTTTTGAAAACTTTGAAAAATGCACATTTCTGGGCATTAAGTTTATTATTACTGGACAGGAAAATTTTTGAAATCTCTAATTCACTAAGGAACTTTGCAAATCAAAAGTGCTACAGCAAGTAGAACAAGTAGAGGAAGAAAGAGATGTTGTTTACCTCCTATATGTATATAAAAAGTATTTGTTAACAAGGTTGATCAAGTCTTGCCACCAAATAAATTTTACATAGCATATGAAGAAATAAACCTCAAATCAATCATGTTACCTTGAATTGTATTGATATGGATCCAATCATAAGACTTTGATATCCTTCTTTAGGCTCATATATAGGACAATCGATAGTTCCAATTTTGATAGTTCTCACATTAGAAATAGTATTGACTCCACATACTTTATCAATCCTCTTGGGGAAATAGATGGTATGCTCCTTATCATCAACATTGAAAGTAACCTTTCCTTTATTACAATCAATAACAGCCCCTGCGGCGTTAAGAAAAGGTCTCCCAAGAATAATAGACATATTATCATCTTCAGGCATTTCCAACACAACAAAATCAGTTAATATCAAGCAGTTATTAGTAACTTGAACAGGAACATCCTCACATATACCAACAGGAATAGCAGTAGATTTATCAGCCATTTGCAAAGATATATCAGTAGGTATCAACTTATCTAAATAAATTCTCTTATAAAGAGAAAAAGGCATAACACTAACATCGGCTCCCAAGTCACATAGAGCAGTTTTAACATAATTATTCTTAATAGAACAAGGAATAGTAGGTATACCTGGGTCGCCCAACTTCTTTGGCACTTTGCCATTGAAAGAGTAATTAGCAAGCATAGTGGAAATCTCCTCATTGGGGATTTTCCTTTTGTTAGTAACAATATCTTTCATATACTTTGAATAAGGAGGCAATTTAATAGCATCAGTCAAAGGGATTTGCAAGAATAAAGGTTTCATCCAATCACAAAATTTATTATAGTGTTCTTCTTCCTTTGATTTTAGTTTCTTAGCAGGAAAAGGCATTTGCTTTTGCACCCAAGGTTCTCTTTCATTACCATGTTTCTTAGCAATAAAATCTTCTTTAGTATACTTTTTATTTTTAGCATTCTTTTCAGGTTCATCTTCAACTTCTTCTTTATCAGAAGCATCATTCTTATCATTATCATTATCATGTTCATTACCACTTTCAGTTTCAACATCGAAAATAGAAATACTATTAGGGTCATTAACAGGTTCAGAGGATTCTACAACATTTTTATGTTTCTTCTTCTTCTTTTTCTTAGAAGGAGCACTAGGTTCAATGCGTTGAGAATCTTGTTCAATTCTTTTGGGATGCCCTTCAGGATATAGAGGATCCTGGGTAGAGACACCACCTCTAGTTGTTACTTCATAAGCATGTTTCTCTTTAGAATTATTTTTTAACAAGTCATTTTGAACTTTAGTGAGTTGATCAATTTGAGTTTGAACCATTTGAAAATGTTTAACAAGCATCTTAACATCATTGGAGGTTCTCTCCACAATATCATGCAAATTGCTAATAGCTTGAGAATTTTCCATTAGATGATTCTCTACTCTCATATTAAAATTTTCTTGTTTAACAATATAATTATCAAACTCATCTAAGCATTGAGCAGGAGGTTTTGAATACGGAATATCTTCCCTAGTAAAGCGTTGAAGGGAGTTTACCTCAATCATGGATGAAGGGGGAATTATCTCACATATATCTTCTATGGGAGGTAGATTCTTCACATCTTCGGATTTAATACCTTTCTCCTTGAGAGACTTCTTAGCTTCCCTCATATCTTCATCATTCAACAATTAAACCCCTCTTCTTCAATATTGGCGTTGGAATTGGTTCAGGTGTATTCCAATCATCATGATTCCGGCTTATTTTAGCCAATAACTCTTCAGCTTCGTCTGGAGTTCTTTTCCTGAAAACACAACCAGCACAACTATCCAAATATGCTCTAGATTCAATGGTTAGTCCACTATAAAATATATCAAGTAGATCATTCTTTTCTAAATCATGTCCAGGTCGAGCTCTGATAAGAGAACAAAATCTTGCCCACGCCTCAGGCAATTTCTCTTCATCTCCCTGGTCAAACCTATAAATTTTCTGTAAAGCAATATGTTGAGCACTAGCAGGAAAGTACTTTCGAAAGAAAACATCACACAGCTCAGTTGGACTTTTAATAGAACCAGGAGGCAAATTATTATACCAAGTTTTAGCATAGTCCTTTAATGAGAAAGGAAAAAATTTAGCGACAAAGTAAGTACGCAACTTGACATCATCAGAAAACAAGCTACTCATAGAAGAAAGTTCAATCATGTGTTCTACAGCACTTTCTTTTTTAGTACCACAAAAGGGTGTTTTCTATACAATAGCTATATGAGATAGATCAAGAGAAAAATCATAATCTTTATCCTTAATGCATATAGGAGATGTGGCAAATTCAGGATCAGGAGATAACTTATGTCTAACAGTATATTGTGTGAGAAACTTTTTAATTTTTCTTGCATCAGCAGTAGCATTGCATCTATTAATAAAATCATCATTAAGCTCCACATAATCTTCATCAGGATCATCACTAGAATAATCAAGTTCAGGTGAATTAACAGGTGTAGTAACATTTTCATTAGGAGTTTCAGCATTTTCAATTTGTCTTGTACCATCTAGAAAGGATCCCAATGAACCACTATCATCAAGCACAGCAGAAACATTATCAATATTATGAGAATTTTTAGATTCAGCAGAAGTACCAGCAAGTGAAGCTTGCGGCGGTGAAACAAGTTGACTTATCACAGATGGTGAATCAAGAGTAGCAGAGGTACTCAGAGTTGTACCTTTTCTTGTAGTGGATGGTAATATGGCGACTTTAGGATCGCGAGTTTTACCCATGATGGAGAATTTGCAGCGAACAATATCGATCCAAGTGAACTTCCAAATAAAGCTATGCTCCCCGGCAACGGCGCCAGAAAACAGTCTTGATAACCCACAAGTATAGGGGATCGCAGCAGTCTTCGCGGGAAGTAAATCCCAATTTATTGATTCGACACAAGGGGAGACAAAGAATACTTGAAAGCCTTAACAGCGGAGTTGTCAATTCAGCTGCACCTGGAAACAGACTTGCTCGCAAGAGTTTATCAGTAGTAACAGTTTTATAGCAGTGGCAGTAGTGAAATAACAACAGCAGAGTAACAGAGACAGCAGTAGTGATTATAGTAAACAGCAGGATTAAAATACTGTAGGCACGGGTACGGATAACGGGCGTTGCATGGATGAGAGAAACTCATGTAACAATCATAGCAGGGCATTTGCAGATAATAATAAAACGATGTCCAAGTACAAAGCAATCAATAGGCATGTGTTCCATATATAGTCGTACGTGCTCGCAATGAGAAACTTGCACAACATCTTTTGTCCTACCAGCCGGTGGCAGCCGGGCCTCAAGGGAATCTACTGGATATTAAGGTACTCCTTTTAATAGAGTACCAGAGCAAAGCATTAACACTCCGTGAACACATGTGATCCTCACATCACTACCATCCCCTCCGGTTGTCCCGATTCTTGTCACTTCGGGGCCATTGGTTCCGGACAGCGACATGTGTATACAACTTGCAGATAAGATCTTAAACAATGAATATCATGATGAAACAATAACATGTTCAGATCTGAGATCATGGCACTCGGGCCCTAGTGACAAGCATTAAGCATAACAAGTTGCAACAATATCATCAAAGTACCAATTACGGACACTAGGCACTATGCCCTAACAATCTTATGCTATTACATGACCAATCTCATCCAATCCCTACCATCCCCTTCGGCCTACAGCGGGGGAATTACTCACACATGGATGGGGGAAACATGGCTGGTTGATGAAGAGGCGTCGGTGATGATGATAGCGATGATGTCTTCCAATTCCCCGTCCCGGTGGAGTGCCAGAACGGAGACTTCTGGCTCCCGAGACGGAGTTTCGCGATGTGGCGGCGTTCTGGAAGGTTTCTGGCGACTTCGACTTCTTTCCGTGCGTTTTTAGGTCGAAGGCAATAAGTAGTCCGAAGGAGGGCGTCGGGGGCCGACCGAGGCCGCCACACACTAGGGCCGCGCGGGCCCCTCCTGGGCCGCACCGGCCTAGTGTGTGGGGCCCTCGGGCCCCCACCTGGCTTGCCCTTCTGGCTCCGCCAATATTCTGGGAAAATAGGACCTTCTGCATAAATTCCGAGGATTTTCCTGAAAGTTGGATTTCTGCACAAAAACGAGACACCGGAACAGTTCTGCTGAAAACAGCGTTAGTCCGTGTTAGTTGCATCCAAAATACACAAATTAGAGGCAAAACAATAGCAAAAGTGTTCGGGAAAGTAGATACGTTTTGGACGTATCAGCGACTTCAGCTGTGATATCAGGTATGAGTGAAGCTTTGAGTTGCGGTACCAAACCAGCTTGGACTTGGGCTAGGATTGAGTCCCTCATTTCCTCCGCCTCCCGCGAACCAAAGGCCTGGTGCGCCGGCAGTAAGACTACTGCGGGTATACCTGGGACTTGGCCAAATCATGCAATTCCCACTCTCTTTTGTTTTTCTTTATTTCTTTTCTATTTCTTTTATCTTTCTTTTATGTTTCTATTATTTTATGGCCTTTTCTATTATATTTATGTTCTTATCTTTTCAAGATAATAAGAAAGCAATATGCATGAGTTATGTAAAAACATGAAGATATGAGTTACATATACATACACAAAATATTTACCAACACAATATTAATTAGTTATACATAAAATATTTGCCAACACAATATGAGTTATGAATTACACAAAATATGAGTTATACATTGCAAATAAAGTTTTACATCATAGATCGAGAAGAGTGTTTCACTTTCTTCTTGCTTTTCTTGCTCGTCATTGAATAATTTAGCCCCGTGTCATGACTTCTTCTTTTGAAGGGTCGACCTGACCTCGGTAGCGTGGTCCTGCTTCTTCTTGTGGTGTATGTTGTGTCTTCGTCCTCGGATTCTTCCATCATTGGGTCTCCAACCTGTCCTTCGAAGTCTTCCTCGTTGGCGACTCCATCCATTCTGACGATGGTCCTCTCGCCTCTCCTCACGATAACACGGCTAGGCATGGATGGGTCGGTTATGAAGAAGCATTGGTGCACGTGTTCTGCCAGTACCCATGGCTCATTCTGCGCGGTGGCGTTCGTGGACTTTGATTTGTTGGCTTCGGGTAGAAACATGGTGGTGAAATACCGGTCTTCTTTTGTGACGCTCTTAGCCCATCTGATACGGAGCATCGACACTTTCTCCCCAGCGTAGCTAAGCTCCCAGATTTCCTCGATCCTTCCGTAGTATCTAGTCTTTACGTCACCCGTCCAGGATTTCATCGTTACCCCTGAGTTCTGGTAAACACTATTCTTGTCTTTTTCTTCCGTGTAGAATGTGTACCCGTTGATATCGTATGCTTGGTAAGTCATGATGTTGGGCGCGGGGCCATGTGACAAGGCCAATACTAGTTTATCTTTGTCAGAATCCATTGGTGGGGAATTAGCATCAATGTGGTATTCGAACCAGCGCACGGAAGAGGAGTTGTGCTCTCTGAATATTTTTGCTTCCGTCATCATCGGCTTTCCACTGTTCTCTATCATGGTTTTGTGCTCTTTCAACCAAGGATCGATCAAGTCAATGTGTTGTAGCGCTACTAAGTTGTCCCTGTCAAAGTCGGAAGTCCGACCAGACATGTGCACGTGCAGTTCTTTCCTTCCATTTTTGTGGCCTACTCCCTCGAATCTGCGGAGGTGCTTGTTTTGAGGCAAACCAACAGGCTCCTCGATGTCTAGATAGAAAGAGATGCACTCTTCGGTGAGCCAGCCCTAGATGATGCTTCCATCCGGATGTGACCTGTTACGAACGTATCCTTTAATGATCCCATTCATTCTTTCAAACAGCATCATGTTGTGTAGGAATGCCGGCCCTAGATTGATGATATCATCCATGATATGGACCAACAGATGGACCATCACGTCAAAGAATGCAGGCGGGAAGTACATCTCAAGCTCACAGAGGATCACCACAATCTCTTCCTGGAGCCTTGCGAGTTTCTTCACGCTTATCGACTTCCGAGTTATGACGTCGAAGAAGTTACAGAGCCCAGTCAGCATTGTACGGACATGGTCATCCATTATACCTCGGATTGCAACCGGAAGAATCTGCGTCATCATCACGTGACAATCATGAGACTTCATGCCGCTGAAGTTTCGTTTCTTGGGGTCCATGTATCTGCTTATTAGCCCGGAGTAACCGAAGGGCACTCTGACTCCTAGAAGGCAATTGAAAAATTGATCGACCTCGGCGGGACTAAAAGTGAAGCAAGATGGGGGGAAGTAATAGTCTGGCTGCTTAATCCTTTTGCGCTTCTGACCGCCGTCCGTCTCCTCCTCCGACTGTTCGTCTTGGGTCGACGAGATCTGAAGCTCTTCCCTGATGCCCAAAACTTTCAGGTCGTGTCTTGCTTTTGGCCCATCTTTGGTCCGGTCCGGCATGTTGAGAAGAGTGCCAAGCAAGCTCTCGCACACGTTCTTTGTAATATGCATGACATCAAGGCAGTGAGGTGTATCGAGAATTTTCTAGTACGGCAAGTCCCAAAACACGGACCTCCTTTTCCATACACCAATGAGCGGCGTCGTTTCCTTTTTCTTCTTCTCTCCAGGATTTTGACGAATCTTTCCCGGCGCAGGGCACTCCTTCCAACCTTTCAGTAATGTATCGATCTATTCGCCGCTCTTCTTACGTGGAGGTCCTCGGGGTTCATTTGTACCATCGAACAGATCTCCACGCTTTCTCCACGGGTCAGTCTTGTGTAGCCACCTTCGATGCCCCATGTAAACTGTTTTCGAAGAGCCGGGATCCTTACCAAGCTGTAAAAACATCGTCTCTTCCATGCACCTAACACATGCCTTGTGTCCATGGCACACCTGGCACGAAATATAACCGTATCCGAGGTAGTACTGCACCGTCGTGATCAACGCGGCTCTCAAAGGGAAATATTCTTCCGCGACGGTGTCCCATGTATCCACCCCTTCCTCCGCCCACAATGTTTCAAGATCCTCCTTTAATAGTTCGAGATACATGTTGATATCGTTTCCTGGCTGTGTTGGCCCTTGAATTAGCATACTCATCTGTATGTACTTCCTCTTCATGCACAACCAGGGCGGGAGGTTGTATATCCATACAAACACGGGCCATGTGCTATGTGTGATGCTCTGGTTTCCGAATGGATTGAATCCGTCTGTGCTCGCACCCAACCTGATGTTTCTGGGATCTGCCCCAAAACTTCTGAATTCATTATCTAATGCTTTCCACTGGCTTGCATCCGAAGGGTATGTCAGCGCTGGGTGCTCAATCCGCTCTTCATCATTCAACACTGCCTCCTTTCTTTCAGCGTGCCAGCGCATGAGCTTTGCTTCCTTGCGGTCCGCGTAGAACCGTTGAAGCCGGGGGGGGCGAGCGGGAAGTACCACACAACTTTCCGAGAAGCTTTCTTCTTCCCTTTCTTGTACCGTTCAGCGTCACACACAGGACATTTGGTCTTGTCCACGTGCTCCTTGCGATACATGATGCAGTCGTTGATGCAGGCGTGATACTTTTCGTGGGGTAAGTCGAGAGGGAACGTGCTTGGCCTCGGCTAGACTACGAGGACACGTGTTCCCGGCAAGAAGGAGATCTTTCACGTATTCCAGAATGTCATCGACGCTTGTGTCCGTCCATCCGTGTTTCGCCTTCATTTGCAGCACGTCGAGCGCTACTCTCAAGCAGGACTCCCCCAACCCGCGACCTGAGTCGTACAACGGAGTATTCGAGTCTATCTCCAGTTGCTCAAGCTTTGATTTCCGCTTGGCGCCTTTCGTATTTTCGAGAAGCAGATCTTGAAGATGAGGGTCCTGCACGACTGAAGCTAGCGGCACCTCTTCGTCATCGTCAAGGTTATTGTCGTCGTCAAGGTTATTGTCGTCGTCAAGGTTATCGTCCTGTGCGACAAACTCTTCATCGCCATCAATATCATGATGACCTCCTTCTTGTCGGCCATTACCACCTACTGTCGTCGCCCCATTGAACTCTGCGCCATCATCACTCATCCATTGAGTGTGTCCATGCATGAAACCATTAGTGAGCAGGTGCCCCTGCAATTTGCCTGAATAGGGGTCAAACCATTTCCCTCATTTGCACATTCCGCACGGACACAATACCTCTGTGCGGTTATTTTCATACATGTCGATGATCGCGTGTTTCAGATATCTCATCACGACGCTTTCACTCATCTCGATAACCATTATCGCCTGCACGGTAAGATTATATAATTGATTAGAACCATGCATCCGTCGGTAGTTTTCACGGAAAATTTCGGCGTAAACTTCCTACACGGTAGGACATAGGAGCGCCAGAAATGTGCCGAAACGGAAACTTAACAAATCAACATTTCGGCGCAACGTTGGCAACTCATTTTCAACGCCAACACACACAAGCACAAACACAACACACACACACACACACACACACACACACACACACACACACACACACACACATATATATATATATATGCCACACACGAGCTTTGCTTCAAATGTCCAATATACATCAATTTCATTCCTCAATTTGTTCATTAATCACCTATTTGTTTGATATATTCGTCAGCGAGATCGAGACGTTGGGCCGCGACCACGGCGTATGAAAGCTGACTTTCTAGATCTAGATCTAGATTGAGCGGTCAATGCGGAATAGTAGATCTAGATCTACATAGGGGGATGTGGGAGATGCATGTAGGAAGGAAAGATTTGCTCAAAAAATATGATTTTGTTTGGTCAAATTGGCTAAAGTGGGGGTAGAAATGGACAAAAATGAGCTGGGTTGGGAGAAGGCACGTATTTGTGTGGAGCAGTGAAGTGTGTGTGGGTGTGGAGTGCTGGTTGGTGGCTGCAATAAGTCTCAGGTTACTGCCGGCGCACCAGGACCTGGGTGAGCCGGCAGTATATAGGCGATCTGGCTATATCTACTCCGGGCCAAGCCCAAGAATCACTGCCGCCGCACCAGCCCAGGGGCGCGCCGGCAATAGCAAATTACCATCGGCGCGCCCCTGGGCTGGTGCGCCGGCAGTGATTCTTGGGCCTGGCCCGAATCGGGCGAGCCCATGCCAGGAAATAGCGCCGGCGCGTCGTCTCCGCTGGTGCGCCGGCAGTGAACCTGCATCGCCGGCGCGACTGAATTGTGGTGCGCCGGCAGCACATTCCACCGGCGTATGCAGAGGATGGTGCGCCGGCAAGGTTTCTTCCACCTATAGGCTTTTTCCTAGTAGTGCCTGGCTATAGCGGACTAAGAGCATGTAGCTGATTTGCTAAACAATAGGAAAATTTTAATATTAGGGCAGCATATAATCATGGTCCTTTTTTACGGTACCTTTTACCACTGCTAAGAAGAGGTGTGGTATAATTTCAGCAACGGCGAGGATTCACCGATTTAGATTAGGCCCGATACTCCAGCAAAAGATAAATAATTGAAAAAAAAAAACAATAGGTAGATCTACGGGTAATCATGGTCATGATGCACCAGTGTGGCTTATTTCACCGTGGCACATGTTTCATGAACTTAGGTAGCTCGGTGCATGATCAGGTCCAAACCAATATGCGTGCAATTTTTTTTAAAAAAAAGATAATTATTAGGAGACCGGTCAAGATTTGAGTCATACAAAATATAGTACAAAATCAGGAGATACTTATTGCGAAACAATTTGTTTCCTACAACCAGGAATTGTTACGAAACAATTATATTAGGAAAAGTATAGGGGGAAGAAATTGTAGCATTTTGTGTTTATTTTCGTCAGCTCTAATAAACGTGCAACTTCAGTTTTGGAATTTCAGGTGTTGCCAATCGTTCCAAATCAATCATAGATAGGTCAAATTTTAGGAAACAAATGTTGTGAAGTGTATATGTGGATTGCCTAGCCCTTTCCATCAGTTCGGACTTTTGGTTCAAGTGGCTAGTGCATGAAGCTTAACATGGTATCACAACCCCAGGTCTCGAGTTCAAATCCTGGCTTTCACATGCTTTTCGCAATTAAGCCTAAAAATTGTTGTTGCCCCCCTCTATAGCCACCGCTGTTTCGGTGTGCTCTTCATCTTTCATGTGTTGACTTTCTCTTCTCCCGTCACACGCGAGTGGGGGTGTTGTGAAGTGTATATGTGGATTGCCTAGCCCTTTCCATCAGTTTAAACTTTTGGTTCAAGTGGCTAGTGCATGAAGCTTAACAACAAATACTATGAGAAAAGCCTTACACCGGAACAAATCCTAGACCGGACAAATATTAGGAACTATATATTAGGGAACCAAACGGGGTAAGCAGGAACAAATCGTAGATTTCCTTTTTTTTTCATTTGCTTAGGTCGTATAAATTATAACCAAATCTATCAGCCATACACAGACGCTAGTTTATTGGGCTAGGCCGGTCTAGATTTTTCTTTTTAGTTGCGAAAATTTCCTGTGGTATGTAACATACCACACCAGTTTTAGACTGTGGTATGAATCAATTTGGATCATTGGATGGACAAAATTTAATGGTCATGGTTTATTTGAGGGTACCACAAAACAATCCATCATCATATATATGATTAGTAATTCAGATACATAACATACTAACATAGTCACATAAGGAAAACATAGTTCACATGTAGTTTTGTCAAAAACATACTTGAAATAGTTAAGAACATAGTTATGTCCAAATAATACAATATCTTTAAGTAGCAGCAGTTCATGATGTAGTGGTGTTCATACATTGGACCGCTCTCAATATTTTAGGTTAAATTTTTTTTAGATCCATTCAGCGGGAAGATATCAACTATTAGGTTAAATTGAAGCTAAATAGCTATAGCCGGACTATTAGCGGCTATTTTCATTTAGCCTTTAAAAACTCTAGCTTTAGCTTAGGCATCGCGGAAGTCTATAGCCAAGCTACACAACTGGCTATTTTAAGCAGAGATCCGCTCACGCAGACTAAGGGTGTGTTTGGTAACCCGGGTGACCTCAGATATTCTCAATCCATCCTAGCTGAAGTGCTTATTTGTTGTTTGTTAGCCCGGTCCGGTCCAACTCAACACTGCTGAGCTCATACCAAAATAGCCTCTCAGCCAAGCCGAGATGAGAAGCTCAAATCAAGCTTCACAGGTTGACCAGGCTGAGCTCGTCGCGCAAAAGACTGTAGCTGGCCGCTGCCCCCATGCGCCCCACCCCCAGACCCCCACCCGCTCCCCTCATTTCCCCCACATCCTCCTCTCGCTCCCCTGCCCGCTAGGTTTCTCCTTTCGTGGCGCCACCGCCTGCAACATCTGCCTCCACGCCTGGACGCGCCGGCGACCTCCACGGGGACGAGGCACTGCCTGGCCTCGCCGGAGCTGAGGGAGCTGGTCTAGGGACCCGATTGCTTTTCTTTTTTGTTTAGAGGAACCTGATTGCTTTTTATTTTGTACTAGCAAAGAAGGGCGCGGCGGCACGCCGCACCCAGGTGGTAGCTGCGAGTTGAAAAGCGGAGGAAATTTCATGGTATGTTGTACTTGTGAGGCAAGAACATGGCCATATTAGGAGATTATAATCTGACATAGAGAAAGGGTTTAACATAGGGAGAGGGATAGGGCCCTGCAAAAATATCATTGAGTACACACAAGCAAACATGACACTGCGATTGTGCAAGATTTCTCCCCATGTATACACAGTCATACAGGACTGGAAAATTATATATCCTAATTATCACAAAAAATGATTTCAGAAGTGTATACCACTCACAATAATTGCGCAGTTTAAATCTTGTCATGCTAAATAATAAAAGCACGCCAAAGACTGACCAGGTTAAACTGACATGTCATCTACCAATACATATGGTTCGTGCCTTCAGCTGTGAAAATAAGAGTTCATATAGTTCATGAAAAATACTCTGCTAGTCACTTTGCTTACCGAGAATCCCTCACTACCCAAAAAAAAGAACTCTTAGCCTCCCTAGAGCTTCAACAAACTCCATTTCCGTGCAACAGGTGACTGTGGGAAATTAGAGTGTCCTTGCCTTCTTTCAGGATCTTGCTCAACTACAGCCTGCAATATTTTACAAAAAAAGAGACCTCAGTTTGGTTTGTCCTGACTGTGCACATCAAGCCCCCAATAGCAATGATTCAAAGCCTATCTTTAGATACAATTGTCCAGCTCATAGCAGTAGCCAATGCCCTATTTGTGCTGCTCTAAATCCAGAAAAAGTTGCAGCCTATGTAATTCACTATGTATATTGTGCTTGAGCTGAAACAGAATTGGTGACCGGCACTTCTCCTTGTCCAAGAAAAATGTAACCCTGGTACGATTGTACGAATTAATCAATCATACCTCCATTACTATTGTGTATCATTAACGGCAAAGAGTCAAGAAAGAACACTTAGCAGATGCACAATTGAGTTATTGAGGGCAGTCTAAGGACTAAGCAGATGCGCACATGAGAAAGGGACCCAACAATGCATGGTCAGCTCTGTTGTAGGCAGAATAAAAAAGAAAGAAAAAAGGGCGCTTACATGCATGGATGGCAGATAGGTAGGTCTAGTTCGTTCATATGCACCTGCCGTTTAAAGGTAAAAACCAAAGGCAATGCAATTTTTAAGGTTCTAACACTACTAAGAAAACAAAATGTAATTGACTACCTAATCTAATTCAAAGTAGCAATCATTGTTTAGAAATCCGTGTCAAATCAGAATATGGAAACAATGTCCAAGATTACCTGAGGCTCAAAGGTCATCATCCATTTCCCAGTAGTCCAGCACCACTCTATGTAAAAATATTATGTACTTACTAATAGGCAGTGATGTCCCTGACCAACAACGGACGAATTTTTTGTATGGATGAATGAAGTATTCGTATTAGCCAGCATAATTTATGAGTGCAAAATGTAGATCACAAATACAGTGGTAGACCATGTAGACCATATATATTTTGAAGATGCAACTCGAGGAAACTATAGAAACAAAGATGAATTGTCCCCAATCTTATTGCATGCAAAATAGAATCTCCCCAAGTATGGAGAGCGTAGTGTA
This sequence comes from Lolium perenne, assembly GCF_019359855.2. Classification (NCBI taxonomy): domain Eukaryota; kingdom Viridiplantae; phylum Streptophyta; class Magnoliopsida; order Poales; family Poaceae; genus Lolium; species Lolium perenne. The sequence goes on from NC_067244.2 coordinate 75,720,811, forward strand.
CGCTCAAAATCTAAATATAGAAATCTTGTAATTGTAAAAGCACAATGGATAGATGTGAGATACCTAACAAAGGACCCTTGCTAATTTATTTTGCTACGTATTACAGACAATAGACCAGCATGCCAGAGTTATAGGGTGCCATATGAGTAAGTACCACTGGATTGGTAAATTTTACTTGTTGGATTATTCTATAAGAAAAGCTAAGCATCGTTCTTAATATCAAACTTGCACAAGTTAGCAAGATTTCCAACTTAAAAGCAAGCCTAGTATTCTCAATGAAGATTTAAATACATAGAACAGTATATTTAGTTTAGGCTGACCACCAGGCTATGCAAAACCGCTCCAGATGCACCAAATCAGATACTCCCTGGAAGCAAAACCTACTAAATTGTTTCTTTGAAAGTCATGATAACATGCAACCACAACCATGGTTTTAAAGGCGCCAAGGCGTCCTAAGGCGAAGGGGGGGCTCTGAAGCTTAGGCGACGTCTAGGCGGACGCCTTGGGCGCCTAGGCGCCTAAGGCGGGCGTTTTTCTAAGGCGGAAGGGGAGCGCCTGGACGCTGAGGCGACGCCAACGCGACGCCTTTAAAACCACAACCACAACAAAACCGAATCGTAATATTCCCGAAACTCCATCTATGTAATAGTGGTAGAGATTTAAACACGGCCTCCAAATATATTTCTTAAAAGATTAGATAACAAAGTTACAGCAGAACTAAATAATTGTCAAAATCCTCAATCTCCATTAAGTCATACTGGCAGACATATTAACCTTATGAAAGAAAATGTTAGTTCAATATAGAGCAATGGTTATCTAGTTGAATGCAAGATTCGGGTGCATGATAAAACAGTGATGCGTGTGATCAAACTTAATGATATTTGAAGACTGGCTTCTAAAGTAAATCATACCACCTCCAGAACGATAGATAGACACCATGATGTATTTACCAAAAGGTAGCTCACCTCACAGGCTATTATTTGTGTGCAAGAAACGAATACAACTCTAAACCTAGGAAAATAAGAAAAAAAAGGCAGACCATTGAATCTTTCCCATAGAAATAATGAGTCAAAATTTTCTACCACAAAAAGGAGGCATGCTTCCTTACCTTAATGAACACCAACAATCTAGAAACAACAGCCTTCTTAGAATCAAGTAACATCTTTCTTTGTGCTAGCTTTTCTACTCTGATAATAATACCAGGAAGGAAAATATGGATGAAATATTTGTAATAGGTCACATACGATATTGTTGGCCTTTGAAATTGAACCACTGTATTACTGGTCACATACGCTGTTACAGGTTGGTCTGGTCACATAAACAACATGTCAATAAGTTGAGACATTATTTGACATACAAACCAACAAAAGATCATGGACCAGTCAACATCATTATTAGCATTTCTGACACAATAATTTTAAATCATACCCCCAACGGCGTTGTGCATCATATCTAACTGGTAAAGGGGATTGAATTTCATGCACAGCTTCCGCTCATCGAAGTAATCCTCAGCCACAGGCAGCGCGCCGAAAGTGGGGCATATTCCAACACTCACAAGGAGTTGCAGTTGTACAAAGCTTAGACCCAAATGATTCCGCTAATTTAGCATAAAAATAATTAATGTTCCAGACTTGTAGGATACATATATTCCTTTGATGGAAAAAAACGCAAAAAGTCATGGGACGTTCACTACTTATCTACAGAGAAATTACCATCTCTCGAGTAAAACCAGTACACATTACAAGATTCTCATGTTGATGGTCGATAGAAATAATAAATAAAGGTAATTCTTGCCATATGCATGAATTTCAACATACCAGGTGGCTGGCAGAACACAATTCAAGGCCTCAGAATGGGGCCAATCAAGTTCACGTGCTCCTCATCTCGGGCCTTGGCAGCAATCATCGATCGACGGTGTAGCTTATAGTCCATGTACTGCAATTTGATCAAAATCACATAGAACAAGAGGCTCAACATTGCATAATCTGTAGCTGATAGACAACATTTCCATGTCAAGTAAGTTCACCGAAAAAACTCCTTTTGCTATTCACTTCATCATCTCGAAAAAAGAGAATGATTTAGGTGCTCAAATAGTTAAAATTATTAAAAAAAAGTTCAGACTATTCAGAGTTGACTTAAAAAAATTCTATAATCTTTGGAAAGTAGTCAGCAAATATGAAAGTTCGTAAATGGTATAAACACAAAGATCTAACAGACTAATACTCATGACAACCTTTGGGTACATATGGGAAAAGTGGATCTTAATTATTTAAATTATGTGTATCAAGACTAAGAGAAGGTGGGGCCTTTATCTCAGAAACTAACACATGTGCGACTGAGGATGAAGTCTTTTGGTAGGTTTAGTAGTTGATGTTAGGAGCTTTTCAAGGAATAAACTCGGTGAAACTTGGATGCTATAAAACATACATTATCACCTACGTAGCTTGTAGTGTTGTACTTTCGATTTGAGCAGCAGAATAAATTAGCATTGGGAGCAGAAAATGAGATCAAACTCTTACAAACTACTCCCTTAATTGTAATACTGCAATGGTCGTACTGAGTACATAACACGGTTGCGTGACTGTATTTAGGGAGCAGAACAGCTTAACACGTGAGTTTACATTTAACTATACTTCAAAAGTATAAAGGGTGGGTTTCTATCACCCTTTCTAAATACAGTCATGCAACCTTATAATGCAATCCTCCTATTAGTTTCTCCCTAAATTGAAATTGAAGAATATGCGCTCTAGGCATGAGAAAAATGAGCATATCGAGATGGAGAGGGTAGAGAAAACTCACGTAATCACGCCAAGCACCGGCCTTGTCATGTGCTGCCTCCTCTTCTCGGTGGCGGCGGCCTGCTCCGCGAGCTCGTTAGCAGCCGCGTAGTGGAGTCCATAGTGGCCTTCTGCAGCCCTCCCCGCATCACACCTCCTCCTCGAGCTCATCGGCGGCGGCATGGCGGAGTCGATGACGTCCTGGCGAAGTCCTCCCCACCTTGTCATGTGCTGCCTCCATGTTCTTGTCAGCGGCGACATCCTCCTCCTCGAGCTCGTTAGCGGCGGCGTGGTGGAGTCAACACCTTGTGCAGCTCTCCCCGCGTCGCGCCTCCTCCTCGAGCTTGTCGGCAGCGGCGTAGGGGAGTCAATGGTGTCCTGCTGGCGAAGTCCTCCCCGCGATGCGCCTCCTCCTCACGGCTAATGCTCGATGATGGATTCGACGGCGGCCTAGCGCAGCTCTCCTCGCGCTCGTCGGAGGCGTCCCCATGGATCCTCCTGTGACGTGCCTCAGCACGCTCGTCGCCGACGGCCTAGCGGAGCCTCCCGCGGCATGCTCGTCGGCTGTAGCCTCTCGGAGCCTCCCTCGATGCGCCTCCTCCCGCTGATCTTCTGCCTTCCATGGCGATTTAGAGAGAGAGGAGAAAATAATGAGTGCAGGGATGGAGCCCGTAAATGGATAAGGCTGAGAGGATGGGGGATTAATCTGAGCGGTGACAAATCGTGGCATCCTGGAAGACTTCCAGCGCACAACCGCATGGTCCACAACCGCTCCAATCATGCACCAGCTATGGCTACACCACCAAACCACCCAAACAGTTCACAAGTAAAGGAAGATCTACAATCAAAATCGCTATGTAACACCAAACTGCACACAAAAAAGAGGCAGCATGAAACAAAGAATTAAAAAGGGTACGTGTCAGCTTAATGTTAACCCGAAAAATAATCCAAAATTAGGAGAAAAATCAAAGTTGATCAGCTTTAGTATAGTAGTTATAAAGGGATCCGGTTGTGTTTCATTTTTGTAGGCAAGGGTCGTTGTGCAAATTTTATAATTCTCTCTACATACAACCCACCAAACAACAGACCGACTCAGCATGTCTCAGTTCGCCCGGGCTACCAAACATACTCAAAAAATCTGAGTTCAACTAAGCAGAGTCAGCTTGTATGAGTGTAGATAGCCATTCTCTGTTGACCCGGACTACCAAACACACCCTATGTCTCTGCTGGCGTCCAGCTATTTGGCAGCACGGCAGCAAAGTAAAAAAGATACGCGAGGTAACGTTGAAATAGAAAAGAACCCAACTACAATCACGATGACGTATAACTGTACATGGCACGCTTGTCACTCCGTAGCAGTAGAGCACAATCTATCGCGAATTCTCATTCACCTCTGGTTCGCAGCAAGAAGACGCTGAGCTCCTGCGGCGGGCTACCACCGGCGGTGCGGGGGCTGATGAGATGGTACGACACCGCATCCTTGGAGCCCACGATCCTCTCATAGGTCGCCCGCATGTACAGCACCTCCTCGCCGCTGCGTTCTTCCTGGGCCGTAGCAGGTGGCAGCGCCCCGACGCCGGTGGTCATCGCCCGCATGCTCTCCAGCACGCCCCGCTCCCAGTCCGTCGGCGGCCGTCGCATGGCGTGCCCCACGTCCCGCCCGTTACAGGACGCCGTCCACACGCTCTTCGACCTGCCGTCTGTAGCGCTTGAGCGGTGGCACTCTAGCGCGATGCGGAGGAGACCGGATCCCATCTCGGCCGCGATGGACTGCATCGGCACGGAGAGCTCGAAGAGGAACGGCGGCGGCACGGCGGGGTCGCGCTGCACGCAGAAGGTGACGCGGCCAACGCGGCTCCCGAAGATGGTGCCGACGATGATGGCGCAGTGCTGCCGAGCGTCCTTCTTCGCCACGATCGAGGCGGCTGGGTCGATGATGCTGTCGGAGTACTGATGCTCCTCCGGCTCCGGATGCTGGCGCCCGTCCTTCCCGACGGCGTGGTTCTTGTTCGTGAAAGAGAAGCTTAGGCGGTTCCTGGCGGCGTCATCGGCGCCGGACTGCTGCTTAGCGGAGGGGACGCAGGCGGCGAAAATTGGCGCAAGGCACAGGTAGTTCGATGCGGCCGGCTTCTTCTTCTCCATGCTGCCTGATATTCTGCAGCTGCTCAGCTCTGCTTCTTGGTGCTGATCATAAGGTGAAGTGATGGCATGTTTATAATAGTGAGCAATGGAGGTCTTATTCTGAGCTGATGCCACGAGTGAGATGATGCTGTATGTGTAGGCGTGAAGAGCCATGTAGATGTGGACGCGGGACATCGATCGGAACTTTGGAATCCAAGTGTCAAATTTAATTACTAGGTTGTTTCTGCCTAATAAAAGCTGCGTGCTCTTGGATAGATGCCTCATGCCAAATCAGCTAATTCAGTGTGTGTTCTTTGGAGAAAACTACACGGTCTATGCATCTTTCGCGTCGTTTCCGCAGAATGAGAAACACACAAAGTTAGACAGCTGATAGTACACTGGGAGCGATTGTAACAGGTTTTCCAGTCGTTGTTATTATAAATGTAAGTTCCTCTTTTATGGAAAACTTGCCTGGGTGGTGTAGTTGGTTATCACGTTAGTCTCACACATAATGGTCCCCAGCTCGAACCTGGGCTTAGACATAGTTCTTTTTATGTTTTTGTTGCAAATTTGTTTGGTACATGCTTTCTAATTTTTTTTGTACAAAAGTGAAGCCCTCTTTTAGACACGGAGCCTGGCCTTTAAATTTTTTTTATATAAATTTGTTTGGTACACGTGTTCTAAATTTGTTGTATAAAAGTAAAGTTCTCTTTTAGACAGGGAGCCTGGCTTTAAATTAATATTTTAGCGGCGACGACGGCTGATCTGATATGATTCAACCTTCTCCATCTTGAGAGATCTACAGCCGTCTCCAGCCGTCTCCCCGATGAGGCCCTCAGGACGCATTTTTTCTCCGAATGGACGAGAAAACGGTCCAGTCGTGCCCCCGACCCTTGTTTTCGTTCGGATTAGGTCTTTCATCCGTCCGGACAGCCCAGGTCATCCCCAGGTTCCCGAGGCCCGATCGGGAACGCCGGACGAAAGAAAAGCGTGCGAAACATCAAGCGGGTCCGCATTGTTGGCAACTTGCGTCGTACAACTACCACCCGCGGATCTACGGCACCGAGCCACCTCGCTGGACCGTCTACTTCCCGCGGGCGAAGCGCATGGCATCGCCGCCTGCGGGAGCACCGACACGGACGTCATCGGGCAGCTCGCACTCCGGTTCCTCAGGTTGCGTTGGCCGGCAGCGCTCCGCGCCGTACACGAGGCCACTCGGCGGCGGCGTCATCCGCGACGGACCGCGAGGGAGCTACTCCGCTTCAGCCAGAAGGATGGCGCAGGTGAAGACGGAGGTGAAGAACGAAGCGCTAGGCTCGCTTCCACGCGGGCGCCTCCACGTTCGCCGCCCCAAGGAGGAAGTCATGCACCCGTCGCCACCACCGCCGGAAAAGAAGTGGTGGGAAATGGAGCTCGAGACGCAGGTGGCGTACCGGCTCCCCGACAACCCGGAGGACGCGTTGGGGCAACACCTCCTCCTCGGCCGCTGCGTCGATGAGGACTACCGACAGGTGAGGTACAATCCACGGGAGGCGGAGCTGTGGTCCGCCAAGGACTAAAGCAATTTCATCGACCTCGTCGGCACCGCTCCTTCTTCACCACCGGCGCCAAAAGAGGAGGAGGACTGGGAGTTCTCCCGGAATGATGGCGGCAACAACGACACAAACAACAGCAACTACATCGTTGGTAGTTTTTTTTAATTTGCATTTGGGACACTTTTGTTCAAACTCGCTACAAATCAAATAAAATCCGCCATCTTTTGCATTTCCAAGTTTTGAACCATTTTTGGGGTCCGTGTTCGAGGTGCGCCGGTGTGAGAAACCTTCCCCAAACGGAGGAAAGCGTGCCAGCGCCCTCGATAGGGGACTGCCGGCGCCATTTTTGGCGTCTATTTGGGAGCGCTGGTGGAGATGCTCTTACTGAATGAGCTGCCAACAGGTGCATAACTTACCGTTTTACACACTTCGCAAAGAGGCGATACATCCTTGTCAATTCATCACGCATCGAGAACAAAGTAGTACCAAGGCAAGCTGTTTGAGGGAAGACTGCTGTGAGCCGAAACGAAAGAAAGCTGTATTGCATTTAGACGACACCGTAAGTGATCCAATTAAATTGTAGGGAATAGACTGCCAGTGGGGCGGCTTCTAGAATGGAATCTGGCAAACAATGGAGCTGCTTTCATTCATACATGAAACGCATGATTGAACAGATAAAATAGTGTTGAAAGATGTGGCTCATTCCAAGTCGAGAGATTGTAGAATTTTAATGATACCTAAACACAAGTACACAACATAACTTGCAATCAGGTCTAGAATTCACAACAATAAAAAAAGGGACGTTTTTAAAGGAAACATAGGAATGTCAAGTACTATAATTTCATATGAGAAAATTATAAAAAAATATGTATTAAAACTTTAAGTTACTAGTCAAACCTAAGTAAAATGAATTTTAGTGAAATTTTCCCCAAAGCATTTAAAAAACAAATCTGCGTACAGTTTGACTAGGTCTTTAGTTGTCTTGGTAACCTGAATCCTGAATATTCACAGTAGCATATCACACTTTAAATGATGGATATCCTTGGCTATGTTTATTGATTTCTGAAAACATGGAATTCGAGTTTTTCATGTATACCACAAAAAGCTGTGGCTTACATCACTAAGAAATCGAAAAATTCCACTAGATCATTGATGTGTCTAAGCTTCCTAATAAAGAACGTTGTCAAGTTCCATAGCTGCGGTCTCCGGCATCCCCAAGGCCAGGAACGATGAAACTACAAAGTATTAAGAACAAATCAGTCATAGAGAGAACATATTTTATCAGACATGCTAGTCAAAACTCGGCACTCTAGTTACCCTTTTTCATTCACGGTTTGATCCATAGCTCCTGTATACACACAGATCCTGCATAAAGCAGATACAAGATTATACAGAATATCATATATATCACTGGAATACCTGCAGAAAAAATCATTGAAATAAATGTCAGAGGTATCAGCGTGTACCCTGGGAATCTTTCATTGAGCTTCTTGATGGCCGGAGGAGCAGCAACAGCACATATCTACAAGGGAGGATTTCTTAGATAATAATACCTTATTATGTCTAACAAAAGGAACAAATTTTGCCTAATGAACTCACAATTCTTATTTGGCTGATCTCAGCCCCGCGCTCTTTCAGCAGATCAACTGCTGCTACTACTGTTCCACCTTGTAGATTTAAGTAAAGGAAGATAAATATATGAGCATTCCGTCAAAACAAATGCTACTAAATCCTTCCAGCCTAAGCAAGGGATACAAGTCCATGGTATGGATGGATCTAAGGTACTAGGAAATAGATATACCAGTTGCAAGCATAGGATCAACAAGGAGAATATTGCATTCTTTTGGGAAACTAACAGGCAACCTGCATTCAAAATTGTTGAAATGAACAATATTACATGTTAAATATCTTGAATAATTTTCCACAGAAATAGTAATATCAAGATTAGTTTTCATATAACAGACAACAGTAAAAAGAAATACCCAACAACTTGGTGAAAGGTACTGCACAAGATGAAAGTATTAGAAGCAAGTTCAGATTAACTGTTCCTACTCCTGTGTTGTGAAGTAATCATTTTAACTAGAAAATAAAATAATATCGAGTCGCCTCTATTATTCATTGTAGCTTCAGACAATAAGCAAGACGTTGTTCAAAATATGTCCATAAAGATGTTCCATATCTGAGCATCTGCTACGGGAGATAAATAGCACTTACTTGTTCAAGTATACGGAGGGCTGTAGTGTTGTCTCATTCCTAGCCATACCTTCAATAAGAAGAAAAAATATCAGAGAATTGTCAACTGATTCAAGCATGGTAAAACCATATTACAGTACAGAGAAGAAAAAAAGCAGAGTACGTTACTTGTTATACAATGAGAAAAAGCACTAATGAACTTGTACATATTTCCATCCATGGATCTAGGCATTTGGAACTTCAAAGTAAATGTACAATTAAGAAATATTTTAAGATGACAAACACAATATGATTCCTTACCTAAGTGGAAAGTTGCGGTTGACGGAAAAATTGATGCCATAAGCTCGGCCAGGGCAAGTCCTGCTCGTAGAATAGGCACAATCTGAAACAAGCACAATCTAATTCAGAAAGCTCTACCTAATACTGCTACAGAGCATGCTCAATTTGCAAAAAAGTCTGGAGGAAATGCAAACCATGATAGGCTCCATAGGATCGACCGAGTCTACAACAGCTGTGCCCATGGGTGTGTGGACCTCCCGTGGTACCGTTGGCTGTCAAAGTAAGGGGAAAAGCATATCAAAGATAAAATTGGCATCCTAAACCAAAAGCTTAAAATTCAACAACTATCTAATCTGAATAAAAGCCGTAGATACAATTACGAGATTTTATTGTTGCCACCTACAGTGTTCAATTATATCACAAGTCTATGTCTTTCTTATATGATACATATGGCAGGGGATACCCCATCTCGAAGAAAAAATATATATATATATATGGAAGGCTAATTCCGGAACACACATCCAAAACGACAAAAGCAGCACTACCATCTGGTTAAGAATTAGGAATATACCAGCCAATCTCTGGTCGCCTCATAGGCTAGCAATCTGCCAAGCTCCCCCATGGCACTTCCTGCCCACGAAGTTGACCAACAGGCAAAAAAGTTACAGACCATGAAACGGAACTTGTACACATTACTCACCAGGCCAACAATCGAATTAGGTCCTAGAAAGAACTTACTGAAGGAGTGGGTGGGCGTCGAATGATCGCGGATGACGGAGACCCAGTGGCTGATGAGCGGGTGAGGGGGCACCACTACCTGCGGGCCGCGGACGAAACGATCTGAGTCTTGAAATACTAGTGCACTAGTATTGGGGAAGAACGTGTACCTTGAAGCCGTTCATGGCGTTGACGGCGAGGTCGTGGTTGCAGATTTCCATCCTGTGGAATCGAGAACAGGAGGCGCCGAGGCGGCTCTGTGGCTGCTAGGGTTCTGGTGCAGAGGTACTCCAAGTCTCCAAGGCCCATGGGGGAGGAGTAAGATGTAGGCAGCGACGCGCGCGCCACCTTTTGTGGGCCCATCGGCTCTGGGATAATGGATATACCATTCAGGCCCTTTTGGTTTAATGATTCTTTTTTTAGGACTTCAATTCAAAATTTCTAATAACATATTTTTGTATCACTAATACTTCGTAGGATTTGCAGAAATATTTTACACCTTTTGAAATATTTCCATGTGCCTACAATTTTTTGTCATGTACTCTGAATTATAGGTGTTTTCATCACTGGAAGATTTAATATGATATGGTATTCTATTCCTCTTTTTATTTCTACTTTTATGTTTTCCACACTCGGCAAACCAAAGAGTCCATGAAACATTTTTTCCCTCCGGAAATAACTAACATGTAGGGTTTTAGGTGTAGCGATATCAAGGAGGGGCCAATTTAGCAAAAATAATAAAGAGTTGACTAATTTAGCACATAAAGTGGGCATTTCTTCTTAGCGGGCCAATTCAGTCTCATTCTAAGGCAATATTTCAAGGGAAGCCTAGGCATGACCCAGGTTTATCAACATGATGCTCCGCCAGTGTGGCACATAGCGCGCTGAGCTGGGAACTTTAAGATATGTCATTGATTTCCATATTTGACGGCTGGCAATGGGTCACGCTGGGTGACAAAACTCTAACGCTCAGGAGTTAAATTTTGAGAATAATATTTTATTTCTTTATGGAATCATCTTTCTCCATGTTAACTGTATGGTCGAATCTTAATTTTCTCAATCGTGCGCCAATCTCAGCAAGAAGAAATCAAGCAAATCAGGACATGAATTTAGACAGTAGAAAATTAGGTGACTTTTGCGTTGCCCTTGGCATGGGCTGGCTTTGACTGTCCTGGGTTGAACCTGCTAAACCTTGGCGGGGCTTGCCACTTCTTTTGGGTCCCAAGGTCAAGACCCTGTTGAATGTGTCAGGCCAATTTCCACCTTGGCAGTGGTGACCGCACCATTCTGGACGAAATTATGGTTGATGGGCTTGCCACTTCTTTTGGATCCCAAGGTCAAGGCCCTGCTGAATGTGTCGGGCCAATTTCCACCTTGGCAGTGGTGACCGCACCATTCTGGACGAAACTATGGTTGATGGGCTTGCCACTTCTTTTGGATCCCAAGGTCAAGGCCCTGTTGAATGTGTCGGGCCAATTTCCACCTTGGCAGTGGTGACCGCACCATTCTGGACGAAACTATGGTTGATGGGTTCCTGACTTCCTGTTTATTTATGTGATCGTACGCCTGATCTTTCTATGCAATATGTACCATAGGAAGCTATCGGTTAGAGAGATCCTACTCCTCGAAATATGCTTTTGTCCCGCTTTATAAAAAACAACCACATCCATCCAAAGTTCACATACAACGAGAGCAAGAAAAGGTAAAACGTTTGCTGGAGCCACAACAACACATGCCCGAAAGATAAAACAAGTGATACATCCCCAGGGCCTAGGGCACATCAACCACTAGAAGGCATAGATAAACGATGAGCCGTCACTAGAAGATCCCCCAACATGTCGTCTAGCTAGTCCTTGTTCCGCTATCTACAAGGCGGGTACCACTGCTGCAAAAAATCGAAAAATATGATGATGGATTTAGAGGCTCGTCGCAGAAACATACGCTCGGTCACCATCTTATTACGCACATTCCATAAGATGTAAGTCATAGCCACAAACAGTAACCAGAATAGGCGTCTCCTATTCCCAGTACGATTCGCTTGCACCTCTAAGAACTCTCCGAGGTCTAAGGCCTGCCACCCAGGCCCTAGCGCCTCATGTAAAAATCTCCAAAGAAATCATGCCACCGGGCAGGTAAACATGATATGCAGCGTGTCCTCCGGGACTGGACACAACGGATATAAGCCATTACCCGACCCGTTTCGCTTGGCTACCTCCACCCCCGAAGGGAGGCGGTCCCAAAGTAGCTGCCACACAAAAATCTTTATCTTAAGAGGGATAGGTGCTTTCGACAAAATGGGACGTCCAACTAAAGCATGGCCCTCTAAATAGGGCCTTGTAGGTCGACTTAACAGAAAATGTGCCTGATGGGGACAGGCGTTAGTGAGCACTATAGCCACCAAGGTGTGCATCCGGACATCCTATGTTAGCTCAGAAAAGTTTAGCAGAAAAAAATCATTATATGTAACCTATTAAAAAACACCAAAAATTGTGTTTTTTGCACATGCCACAAAAAACAATATTTTTTCGCGACTTTGTTTGCATGCATAGAATGTGTGGAAATACATCACAAAATTGTTTTTAGAAATTTTTAAATATATTTTTCCAGCAATATATGCATCTACACCTACAAGGCAAACTGGATTTCTGAAAGTCAGGGCGGCTACCAAGGAAGCGAGTCAAACATTTTCTTGTGTGCAATTCAACTCTACCGCAGCTAAATCGTTCGCAAACCGGCAACGTCCCCATACGGCAACGGCACAGAGTCACCAAAGCTTGAAGCAATGGCGAGCACACCGTTTGTGGGTGGTCGTCTCCTCTTCTTCCTTTTCCAGGTTGCCATCTCCATTGTCATGCTGCTGCCGCTGGGCGGCCATGCCCGGCTTTGCACCCCGTGCGGCTCGACATCGGTGCCGTACCCGCTCAGCACGGCGGACGGGTGCGGCGACCCGGCGTACAAGGTCCGGTGCGTGGCCAACACATCCACGCTCTTCTTCGACGCGCTCAACGGCACTTCCTACCCGATCGCCTTCATCTCCCCGGCGGCGCAGCGGCTCGTGGTCTCCCCGGCGCCGCTGGTGTCCAAGGACAGCTGCGTGTCGGTGGGAGCGCCGGGCGGCGGCGGCGTGCAGCTCGACCCGTCGCTGCCGTTCAACGTGAGCTCGTCGAACACCATCATGCTGCTGAACTGCACGGCCGCGCTGCTGCAGTCGCCGCTCAACTGCTCGTCCAGCTCGCTCTGCCACGTCTACGCCAACGCCACGGGCTCGCCCTGCTCGCCGCTGCCGCTCTGCTGCACCTTCGTGGCGGGCGGCTCGTCGACGTCGCACAGGATCCGCGTGTCGCCGCAGCTCTGCAGCGCGTACAGCAGCTTCGTGGGGCTCGACCCCGCGGCGGCGCCGGCCACGTGGGGTGACCGCCTCGGCCTGGAGCTGCAGTGGGCGACGCCGAGGGAGCCGCTCTGCCGAACGCAGGCCGATTGCGAGGACGGGGGCAACGCCACTTGCTCTGCCGACCCGCTCGGTGCCGGCGCCGGCGCTAGTGCGCTGAAGCGCTGCTTCTGCATACCCGGGCTCGTTTGGAACCCCCTCGCCGGCGTGTGCCTGCAGAGTATGTTGGTTAACCGTTGGCAATGCTACTGCTCAACTGAACTTGGATTGGTTTCGATTTTCATTTGTGTGCCTTGTCTCGAGCAGATCTTTCTGATTGCCAGCGCGCCGGAGACTGTAAGGGGTCCAATCATGCGCCTCTCATCGCAGGTGACTACCTTCATTACTCTTATCGTTACTCGCAAATCCACTGTCTCTAATTTCACCTGCTTAGATGAATGTCTGAAGTAGGAGTAGTAAAATGCCCGCAAACAAAAAAAAAAGTAGGAGTTGTAAACTGTGTTACTTTTTTTTCTTCCGAAATGGGGAGCTTGGCCGCAGCCTTAATTTGCATCATGATGCACACAATTTTTTATTGCAAAGTTCCAAGATTTGGTACTTTACAATCATGGATGACAGAGGGTTGAGATATGTATGTAACCATCTAAATAAAAATAGCATGAAAAGATCATGCATTTAGGACTCTACTAGTGCAACCCCATCCAATCACTAGGTAGTAAAAATTGTGTGCAACCTCCAACAGCCGGTTGCAGTCGATAGCCATATGCTTCCGTTGATCCTCCAAGAGAAAGTTGGACCATATGAGGATCCAATGCATAGCCAACCGAATAACCTGCAAAAAATGTGTACACATTATTCCGTTAAAGATCATGTCGTTTCTACATGTTCATATAGACCAACATAAAACCGAAACACCAATGTGAATTCTAGCTTTAGTCATCTTGTCAATCCTATTCAACCACTTCCCCAACATATTCGTGATATTGGTTGGAGGTGGTATATTATAGGTGAAGAAGATCATCCACCATATTAAACGAGCAAAATGGCATGAGAGGGCATGAGAGAAACAAATGTTCAACCGTCTCATCATAATCACAAAAACAACATCTTTTTACATCTGTTCCACTTCCTCTTTGTCAAATTGTTTTTTGTTAGCAAAATTTTGTTGCTCAGGAACCACATAAATCTTAATCTTAAGCGGTATTTTCAACATTAAAAGGTACTTACGTAAGAATCTTATGTCATCATTTATCAAGTCAAGATACATATATAGATTTGACAGTAAACATAGTGGTATGAGATAGTTTCCACATAAATTTACCAGGTTCATCAGAAAGCTGGATTATCATAAGTCTCTGACATAAATGTAACCAATCGTTCCATTTCCTACCCGTCAAAACCCTTCAGTTGGTTTTGAGCAAGAACATTGGCCACAAAAAACATTTTTATGGTGTACAATGTTATATAATGATGGAAATTGTTGTGCAAGATATGTATCGTATTGTGTTGTTACTTGTGAACTGTGCTCGACTTCCACTAAGGAATTCAGGAATAGCACCAGATTTGGATATTTTTTTTTCTAAAGGGTGTAACACTGGATTCGGATAGAGCAGAATGTTGGCCAGCCGTTTCCCTTGACACGACAGGTCATCCTTATTCGCTAGAAGAAGTTGGTTTACATCAGCATCGATGACCTAGGTCCACATTGGTGGCTTTCTTAGAAAGTGGAGCATTGACTAGTTTCAGACTTTCAGTTCAGTCGTACATCAAAATATATATTTCTATGATATCTTCCATCAACAGAACTGTACACCGATGTGTAATGGCTGTCGGCCGGGGCGGTCAGATTTTCCGGTGGACGACATATGCTGCCAGTTGTGGTTAACGGGTGGCCTACCGTCCGCCGTCGAGTTCTTCTGAGTAACGGTCATGGCGGCTGCCATATAGCGCAGGTTTCATAATTCAGAATTGACTCTCTGTTGGAACAAAATTGGGAACTAGGATACATGGCAGCCTTCTGAGACTCGATCGACCAAAATGTCCAATCTCCGACCGCACAAAATTTAGAAAACTGGAATCTGAAATGAGTTAAATCATTGGATCCGATCGAAGAACTCACGAGTGAATTTGTAAACTGCAGGGATAGTGTGCGGCTTGGGCGGTGCCCTGCTAGTAACTGCGGCAGGGCTTTTTCTGTATCGGCGGCAGCGGCGCATCCGAGTAGCCCGGGAGACACTGGCCAAGGAGCGCCAGGAGATCCTGAACGCCAGCAATTTGAGCGGCCGCACGGCCAAGAACTTCTCCAGCCGAGAGCTGAACCGTGCCACGGCCAGCTTCTCCCGGGTCAACCTCCTCGGCGTCGGCGGCTACGGCGAAGTCTACAAGGGCGTGCTCGCGGACGGCACCCTGGTGGCCGTCAAGTGCGCCAAGCTCGGCAACACCAAGTCCACGGACCAGATCCTGAACGAGGTGCGCGTGCTGTCGCAGGTCAACCACCGCAGCCTCGTTCGCCTCCTGGGCTGCTGCGTCGACCTCGAGCAGCCGCTCATGGTCTACGAGTACATCCCCAACGGCACGCTCGCAGACCACCTGTACGGCGGCATGAGCCAGCCGCCGCTCCCGTGGCGGCGGCGCCTGGCCATCGCTCGCCAGACGGCGGAGGGCATCTCCTACCTGCACTTCTCCGCCTCGCCGCCCATCTACCACCGGGACATCAAGTCGAGCAACATCCTCCTCGACCAACAGCTCGACGGCAAGGTCTCCGACTTTGGGCTTTCCCGGCTGGCGGAGCCGGGGCTGAGCCACGTCTCGACCTGCGCTCAAGGGACTCTGGGGTACCTTGACCCGGAGTATTACCGGAACTACCAGCTCACCGACAAGAGCGATGTGTACAGCTTCGGCGTGGTGCTGCTGGAGCTGCTCACGTCCAAGCGCGCCATCGACTTTGCCCGTGGCGAGGACGATGTCAACCTCGCCGTGCATGTGCAGCGGGCAGCGGATGAGGAGCGACTCTTGGATGTGACGGACCCGGCGATGAAGAATTGTGCCACGCAGCTGGAGCTCGACACGATGAAGGCGCTTGGGTTCCTGGCGCTCGGTTGCCTCGAGGAGCGGCGGCAGAGCCGGCCGTCCATGAAAGAGGTCGTCGATGAGATCGAGTACATCATCAACATTGAGGCTGGGGCCGCCGTTGTCGATGATCTATGAATGCAGCTTTTGTTATGCTACAACACTGTATCTTTTCCTATATTGGGTTAACCTAATGTTCTTTAGATCTGATACTAGCAAAAAGCAAAAGTACCGTGCATTGCACCAGAAGGTAAAAAACCTTTAACACTTCAAGCGTCAACGTGTTTGAGGAATGAACGTATCGTTTCCTCTTGGTTTTTTTCTACTTAAAAGATTTAAACATTACACCTGGTCTCAGGTGCACACACCCGCACCAACGATACGGAATATAAAAATTATAAAAGCAGTAATACATGTGATCAACTCAGAATCAGTATGAATACCTAGGATGGTGGAGGTTCAATCCACATATTACGCTGCCACTCATGTTGGGACAAAAATCTCTCACGGTGTCCTCCAACCGCTTAGACACCATCATAGATAGGTCGTAATTCTCTACACGCTGGAGAGACGACCATGAACGAAGCAAAGCAGTGCACCGATAGATAACCGGCAAGAGAGAATAATTTTTATATTAAAAACCTTATTATTTCTACATAGCTAGAGCGACCAAATAATAGCAAACACTCCCACCCTAATAAGTATTTTAAACCTATGATCTATTCCATTTATCCAGTTCCTAAATATATTAGCAACACTACATGGATGGTATATGGTAGAACCTATTTGCATGACTGGCCATATGGATCTAGCAAATTGGCACTAGAAGAATAAGACACTTAAGATACACTTTTTTACTCTCCACGCCAATTACATTTTGCAAGGTTGTCCTTACAGAGAATTAACCCTCTACGAAGATATCACGCAAAAACCTTAAATTTTTAATGGTATCTTCATTTTTCAAAAAAGATATTATTACCAACTAGCATGTCAAGCAGGATCAAATCATTATACATGGATCCCATAGAGAATTTTTGACACTCGTGTAGATTCCAGCAAAACTCGTCAGTCCTATGTGTTAATTGGACCTTCTACACTACTTAAAAAGAAGGAACTGGTTCCTTATTCTGCCAATACGTCACCTCTTCGTCGTCAACTCTTCGTCGTCAATCCCGCGTGGGCCTAACTGGGCCAAAGCCCAACTACCTCGAGTGGAACGGAAACCTGGCACCCGAAACCCTCGCTCCTCGCCCTGCCGAATTCTACGCCCCGAGCGCAGCTCCTGCCGCCGATCACCCTCCGCCGCCTCCCGCTCCCGCGGAGCTTGGAGGACCTCCAGTCCACCGGCCACCTACCTCCCCCAACGACGCCACCACCCCCATCGTCGTCCTCCCCTCCCCAACACCCCCGCACACCTCGAAGCCCTGAACGTGTCCGCACATCCTCCATGCTGTCTTGGATGGCGTCGCTCCCCGCCTTACAGGCTTGGCCGCAGCCGCCTTCGAGCTCCATGAGCGGACTGCACTGCATCGACCCATGTCGGCCTGGATGGCGTCGCCCCGGCCCTCACCCTGCGGGCCTGGACGCCGCGGCCGTCGTCCTCGAGCTCCACGCACGGACTGCCCTGCAGCACCACGACGCCGCCACAACAACGCCATGCTCGCATACTTCGGTAGTCTGGATTTAGCCGTTGCGCTCCACGCGCGGAATTGCCTGCCACTTACGCCCTCTTCCTCTCTAGCATCGTGCTCTCCTGCTCCTTCCCATGTTTGCCTCCCTTTCTAATTTCTACATGCATGACTACTTCGCCTCCCTGCAGGCTAAGTGTTTGTGATATTGCCAAGATGTCCGGTGCATAACACACTGCTTTGACAAGTATTTACAGGTTAATATGTTTGATAAATTTGACAAGTACATGAAAGTTCCTGGTGAATGAACTCCTGCTGGAACCAAGCCACCCTCGAGGTAATATTGTGTTTATTATTGCAGCCAAATTTGCACAAACGTCTTCCAGACTTCAGTTTATGTATTGAATTATTTCGCCTTTGCATTCTTCACCATTTATCTGCCGCAGTAGCATATTTGTTTACACTATATATACTCTGTATTCAATCTTTGTTCTTGTGTTTTCTGTTACTGACATAGTTTTATGACCATTCTTTTGCATGAATGGAAATCCTGTTAATATGTGCTTTCTAACCCGGCCATCTTTTTTTGCTTACTCCTTTTAGTAGTTACTGTTGTCTATCTTCTGTAGTCCAAACAAAAGTCATTAAAAACTCCTGAAGGGCAACCTGGAAGTATCCTGACTGGCATGTGTAAGAACTAAATGCACAATTTTGAATTCTATGTAGTGGACAAGAATATTCTGCAAGTTAAATTATTGACAGTATGAGCCTGGGATGCTTCAGAAATGGATTAGGCAACAACCTATATTAGAGGTGGACAATGCTACTACAGTCTCTCCCTCTAGATCGATCCATTCATCGGATTGTGAACTCTTTTCCTGCATGTGAGGAAAGATATTCCTCTCTGGTGGCAACATTAAGAGTTTAATTTATAGCACTACATCTGCAGTATAAATTCCTGTATGTAGTAATTTTAACTCAAAGAAACCATGCATTTAATTTTGAACTCATGAAACTTGAACTACATTTGGTGTTGTGGTAAATCAACTTTTGAGTAAAAAAATGGAATAAGCTGACCCACTGTGTTTTGTGTGTTTTGGTTTAAACGGAGAAACATCAACTATTGTGTGTGTCTGCGGGATAACTCTAGCGCAAAATGTCTAGGAGAGAGTAGGAGCATGAGCTATGGGCAACTCACGAGCATTGTAGGAGAGAGCAGGAGCCTGAGCTATGGGCAACTCATGTGTTACTGCTTCAGGTAGTTTTTTTGTGTGTTTCTTACTTGGCAACTTGTGAAAAGAATTTGAGCTGCCAAATATTGTGATCATTTGATACGATTATACTGATGCAAGCATTGTGCATGTAAGGATTGTTTCATTTTGTAAACAAGATTCAGATCATTACCTGTATGAATAGAAATCAGATAAGAATTGAATCACTAGCTGCAAGACAATCCAAATGTATTATGCCTTGCAAAAGAAGATGTTCTGTCTTTTCTATAACCTCATGTTTGCCCAAAGTAATTATCATACAGATGCTAGGATATTCACACTAACATATAGTACACTTTATTCCATCAGTTTGCCTCATTCCCCAAGTTAGAAAAAAAAATGTTTGCCTCTGTCCAAAATCCCATTTTCTCAGAAGTTCTAGCAAAACTAGCTGTGTTACTAAAATGTTTGGAAGCTTTTGGTACCAATAATGTGTAAGACTAACGTTGCTATTTCTTCTTTTCTTATCATGGTGCAACTGGATTATGTCGATCACTGACCAGCGTTGGAAAAGAAATATTCTTCCACTTTATACAAAGGAACTGCAGTTTAACTGTCCACTTCCCAAGACACAAATCTTTTTTACATTTGTAAATATACGTAGTTTCAGGTATTGTATGCAGAGCTCGAGCCGTCCTTTGCGCTGAACCTGATTTGGATAGATACTCAATTTTTAGGCTCGATAAGGTCTATATGAATCGCGGGGATCGTACCTATAGGTTTATTGTTTGCTGCTCATGGCGGATTCAGTTGATTCCAGTGTAGGTAATGCGTGGTTTTACCGATTGATAATGATCCAGAGATGCATATGTACACTTGAGCATCCGATATTTCTGTAAGTGTGGTCCTTTTTCTTTCTCCAATACTGTCAAAGAGGATGGGGGATACTATACTGTGCAATCTATTTGCGTGCAACATACTTATCGGCGGCGTGCAGGATGCGGACACACCAGATTCTAGACCATAGCATGGCATTTTAATTGTCACAGTTTGTTGTCATGATTCTCTTTTGCTGATGATATCAATGTACAATACTATTGTGCATACATTTCACATAGAGCCAATGTACATATTATTTTCTTATTGATGTATTTTTTCTATGAGGGAGCTAAATAACTTTTCTTGTAAATTTTATCAGACAGGAGCATTTCTGCATAGAGAATCTTATCAAGTAATTTAGTCTTGATGGCTTGTTGCTTTCTGTTGCAGATTCTTATAGTGTATCGGTAGATTTTTATGCTTATACAAATTTGTTCTTACAGGATATGAGTGTGGCTACTTTCTCCGAAATGTCCTGCGTGCTATTCCTTGCAAATGCCAAGAGGTACGCTAAATTCACAGTCTAATTTGCAGCTTTAATGTATCAATTTTCTCTTCTTATGTATGGTTTATATAAGTTGTACACTACCTAGCTACAGCTATACCCTTTCTGTATAATGGGGTGATTCTTCAAGGTATGACTTTTCCAGAATGAACAGAGTTGCTCATAGACTGGGGCATTGAATTTGTTGTCAAAGATCTTTCCTTGATTACAGACACTTCATGGAGTTATTAGTAACACAAATATTTATCGTAGAAATTAGAAAGATAATGAACCGCTCTGATAATTTTATCGAACCTGGATTGCAGGCGCTTCATGGAGTTATCATGATACAACTGGTCAGTACTTCTATAAACCTGGAAACACAAATATTTATCATAGAAATTAGAAAGATAATGAACTGCTTTATCGAATAGTTTCAGTGCATGTGCATGTTTATTTCCATTTCAGTTTATAGTTGAGGAGGTGGCAATCTTGTATTTTCTTAGATGCACATTTCACAACCAATGCCGTGATGAGTATATCACACATTCATATACTTAGTATATGGGTGAATCTGTATAACCAAAGCAAAGACACATCTTCTTTAAGCTGCTCTTTCTACCTCCATGTTTCTTGTCCATTACTACTTAAATTTATGTTTACTTTCTATGCCAGTTTACAATGTTGGGCATGATATGACAGCAACAGCAATGGGTTCTAGCCTCTGCGTGCTGTAGTGTGTAGACTAAAATATAGGTTTGATTTCTAATGCATTTATCTCTCTCGGGATATCACTTTTGGGCTATTGATCATGTTTTTAAATTTATTCTAGCAGGAAAGCAAGGTCAGTCAAACATCTTCATCATGGAATATGGAATATATGAGAAGGATTTGTAGGTGATAACAAATTAGATTCTATTCTAGGTCAAGGGGTTAAGGACCTTTTTGAGGAAGATACTATAATGCTGCTCCATTTGTAAGTAGAGGCAATAACTTGTCCATCCATTGGAGCATCAAGCTCGGCATGCCGCGTCTCAGTTTCAAGCACTTGTTTGTCCGACGGACTTACCGTTTTATGAATATTTTTGTAAGCCGTTTTATGGTTTTTTATAAGCCATTTTATAAATCGTAGAAGCTTATAAATGTACGGGAGACTGGAAATTTTGTGTACATGTTAGTGTTGATGCACAATGTTTCTGTTTAGTTTATGTGCTCTGTGTTATTTATGTTGCCAAGTAGATCATCTACATGTGTTCTCTCAGTTTTCATAAAGAAATTTCGAACATATATTTCAGTAAGTACTGCTGTCTTGACATGCCATTTCATTTCGGTTGCCGAAAAAGGTGACCACCAACAACAAATGTTCCCATTTTTCCATGTAACATCGGGAGTAGTTCAAATTTAATGTACAACTTAGCCACACAAAAAATGTGCCAAGTTACGCAATGTTTAGCTTAGTGAAAATGGTAAAATTCTAAAACACATAGATCTAAGCTAAGATCCAATGTTTATCACTTATATTTCTGTGTATGGATTTAATTTAAATTAATTGTGGCATTGGTCTTCTCGTCAAAAACCTACCCTCTGCCATGTAATTTATGATTTGGCACATAAGCAGCATCACATACATATGAATGATTGTGCTCCCATTTACTGTAGGATGTGAGAGTTTTCTCAGATTGCATCCAATAATTGAGTAGTTTTATGTTCTATCTTTTGATGTTGCATTAGCCCATGTTCTAAGCTTTTGCATTAGCCCATGTTCTAAGCTAAAACAGTGGAGAACTTGACCTGAAAATAAATCCATGTTATGAGCGGGTTAATCTTTGGTTATTGAGAGAAAGGGACAACATGGTGGTTTTCCGGAATTCTTTGCATGTTCACCGATGGAATAATTTTCTCTCATGGTGACATGTTTGGGTTAGGATAAACACACAACATCCTCGACGATCCATCCCGATCGAGATAGTGCATCTCTGGCTACGCCATCCACATCAACGCCGGGCAAGCGAGGTTACGAGCCCTCATGATCCGTCCTGGTGGTGTGACTTCTTGGCATCGTCTCACACAATCGCGATGGATCGGCGGTACACAACATCCTCGACGATCCATACCGATCGAGGTAGTGCATCTCTTGCTACGCCATCCACATCAACGCCGGGCAAGCGAGGTTACGAGCCCTCATGATCTGTCCTGGTGGTGTGACTGCTTGGCATCGTCTGACACGATCGGGATGGATCGGTGGCACACAAAATCCTCGACGATCCATCCCGATCGAGGTAGTGCATCTCTTGCTACGCCATCCATATCAATGCCGGGCAAGCGAGGTTACGAGCCCTCATGATCCGTCCTGGTGGTGTGACTGCTTGGCATCGTCTGACACGAGCGGGATGGATCGGCGGCGGCTGCCACAAGGTGCGCTTGGTGCCTCTACAGTGTTGATTTTATCCCGTTGCAACGCACGGGCATTTGTCCTAGTATTCATAAACATTCCAGAATGCTAGCCTTGGACCAACAAGATCTTGTCTGAACGTCATATTCAGAGGTGAAGTTTCCATCACATTTGCTAAAGTATTCGATTTGTGATGCACACTATTGTATATTGCAAGATATTGTTCGTGAAGAGTGGCATTACCAAGCCACGTATCTTACCAGAACCTTATCTGAGATTCATCCTTGATAGGGAAAGATCCGTATAGAAAGAAGAACTATGTTGTCACCATAAGGCCAACCCAGAAGTCTGAGTGCCCAGGTTTCCAATAAACATGGAACAAAGCATTTGAGCCGACATACTTTCTCTTTAGGATGTTTTCCAAATCCCATCTTCAGTTAGAAGCTTGAATAACCATTTCCCAAAGAGTGCTCCGTTTTTTATCTCAAGGTCATGAATACCAAGTCCTCCTTGATCTTTTGGATGGCAAACAACATTCCATTTAGCCAGTTGATATTTCTTCATAGCTAGAGCGACCAAATAATAGTAAACGCTCCTACCCTAATAAGTATTTTAAACCTATGATCCATTCCATTTATCCAGTTGCGAAATATATTAGCAACACTACATGGATGGTATATGGTAGAACCTATTTGCATGACTGGCCATATGGATCTAGCAAATTGGCACTAGACGATTTAGCCAGTCGACAATAAACTAAGCAAAGCAGTGTACCGATAGATAACCGACAAGAGAGAATATTTTTTATATTAAACACCTTATTATTTCTACATAGCTAGAGCGACCAAATAATAGCAAACGCTCACACCCTAATAAGTATTTTAAACCTATGATCCATTCCATTTATCTAGTTGCGAAATATATTAGCAACACTACATGAATGGTATATGGTAGAACGTATTTGCATGACTGGCCATATAGATCTAGCAAATTGGCACTAGACGAATAAGTGTTTAATAGTCTCGTCATGATGATAAAAGATAAACTCTTTTACTCTCCATGCCAATTACATTTTGCAAGGTTATCCTAATCTGAGAATTACCCCTCTACGAAGATATCACGCAAAAACCTTAAATTTTCAGTGGTATCTTCATTTTTCAAAAAAAAATATTACCAACTAGCACGTCAAGCATGATCAAATCATTATACATGGATCCATAGAGAATTTTCGACACTCATGTAGATTCCAACAAAACTCATCAGTCCTACGTGTTAATTGGACCTTATTCATAAGCATTCCAGAATGCTAGCCTTGGACCAACAAGATCTTGTCTGAACGACATATTCAGAGGTGAAGTTTCCATCACCTTTGCTAAAGCATTCGATTTGTGACGCACAATATTGTATATTGCAAGATATTATTCGTGAAGAGTGGCATTACCAAGCCAGGTATCTTACCAGAACCTTATCTGAGATGCATCCTTGCTAGAGAAAGACCCGTATGGAAAGAAGAACTATGTTGTCACCATAAGGGCAGCCCAGAAGTTCGAGTCCCCAGGTTTCCAATAAACATGGAACAAAGCCTTTGAGCCAACATACTTTCTCTTTAGGATGGTTTGCTAAATCCCGTCTTCAGTTAGAAGCTTGAATAACCATTTCCCAAAGAGTGCTCCGTTTTTTTATCTCAAGGTCATGAATACCAAGTCCTCCTTGATCTTTTGTATGGCAAACAACATTCCATTTAGCCAGTCGATATTTCTTCTTCTTACTATCTCTTTGGCAACAGAATCTTGATCGAAAATAGTCAAATCTGTGCAAGACTACTTTGGGCAACTAGAAGAAGAAAATCGTATACAGTACCATATTGCCAGAGTATTGATTTAATGAGGACCAACCATCCACCCATAGATAGTAATTTTTTAGAGTCTTCCCTCGACGTGTTTCTATTCAACATTAGTAAGGCTCCAAATAATGAATTGAAATGCCTACAACTGATGGGTAACTGACCTATCCTGTAACTATTAGCATACTGGGTGCATGTTAATTTTAAGACAAGATGAAAAAGAATAATTAACTGTTGTGAATTTAATTATAAGGCCTCATAGCTTCTCGAAGGCTGATGAAATCAACTTATTATTTCTTGCTTTCTCAATCGTGTTCTACAAATAGAATCATATCATTAACGTACTGAAGAATAGGTAGACCACCATCCAAGAGATGTGAAACCACCCCTTGAATATGACCCTCAACTTTTTGCACGCTCGCGTGAGTGGTCCATGGAGACACGTCGTAATAGCTGGAGCAGGGGACTGGAAATTGTTGGAGATATGCCCAAGAGGCAATAATAAAAGTAGTTATTATATATCTTTGTGTTTATGATAAATGTTTATATACCATGCTATAATTGTATTAACCGAAACATTGATACATGTGTGCTATGTAAACAACAATGAGTCCCTAGTAAGCCTCTTGTATAACTAGCTTGTTGATTAATAGATGATCATAGTTTCATGATCATGAACATTGGATGTTATTAATAACAAGGTTATGTCATTATATGAATGATGTAATGGACACACCCAATTAAGTGTAGCATAAGATCACGTCATTAAGTTATTTGCTATAAGCTTTCGATACATAGTTACCTAGTCCTTTCGACCATGAGATCATGTAAATCACTTATACCGGAAAGGTACTTTGACTACATCAAACGCCACTACGTTAATGGGTGGTTATAAAGGTGGGATTAAGTATTCGGAAAGTATGAGTTGAGGCATATGGATCAACAGTGGGATTTGTCCATCCCGATGACGGATAGATATACACTGGGCCCTCTCGGAGGAATGTCGTCTATATTAGCTTGCAAGCATATGAATGGTTCATAAGAGACCACATACCACGGTACAAGTAAAGAGTACTTGTCAAGAGACGAGGTTGAACAAGGTATAGAGATAGCGATGATCAAACCTCGGACAAGTAAAATATCGCGTGACAAAGGGAATCGGTATCGTATGTGAATGGTTCATTCGATCACTAAGTCATCGTTGAATATGTGGGAGCCATTATGGATCTCCAGATCCCGCTATTGGTTATTGGTCGGAGAGAGGTCTCAACCATGTCTACATAGTTCGTGAACCGTAGGGTGACACACTTAAGGTTTGATGTCGTATTAGTAGATATTGAATATGGAATGGAGTTCGAAGTTTTGTTCGGAGTCTCGGATGGGATCCCGGACATCACGAGGAGTTCAGGAATGGTCCGGAGAATAAGATTCATATATAGGAAGTCATTTTATAAGTTTGAAAATGATCCGGTGCATTTATGGAAGGTTCTAGAAGGTTCTAGAAAAGTCCGGAAAATATCACTATGGAAGGCGGAGTCCCGGAGGGACTCCACCTAGCATGGCCGGCCAACCCTAGGGGGTGGAGTCCCAGGTGGACTCCACCAAGGGTGGCCGGCCACCCCCCTCATGGAAGGGTGGGAGTCCCACCTCAAGTGGGAATCCCACCTTGGGTAGGTTTCCCTACACATGGAAGGTTTTGGGTTGGGGTCTTATTCGAAGACTTGTAGTCCAACACTTGGGGGTTCCACCTATATAATGAGGGGCAAGGGAAGGGGGACGGCCACTACAAGCCCATAGCTTGGCCGCACCCCCATAGTGGCCGGCCACCCCCTCTCCCAAAACCTAGCCGCCCCACCTCTTCCACCTCTCCCGCAAACGCTTAGCGAAGCTCCGCCGGACATCTCCATCAACACCGCCACCACGCCGTCGTGCTGCCGGGATTCAAGGAGGAGCTACTACTTCCGCTGCCCGCTGGAACGGGGAGAAGGACGTCTTCTTCATCAACACCGAACGTGTGACCGAGTACGGAGGTGCTGCCCGATTGTGGCACCGTCAAGATCTTCTACGCGCTTTTGAAAGCGGCAAGTGATCGTCTACCGCAGCAACAAGAGCCTCCTCTTGTAGGCTTTGGAAATCTTCAAGGGTTAGTCTCGTTCATCCCCTCGTTGCTCCCGTCTTCTAGATTGCATCTTGGCTTAGATTGCGTTCTCGCGGTAGGAAATTTTTTGTTTTTCTATGCTACGAATCCCTACAGTGGTATCAGAGCCGTGTCTATGCATAGATGGTTGCACGAGTAGAACACAATTGTTTTGTGGGCGTTGATGCTTATGTTGTCTTTAGTTTGAGTACTTTGCATCTTTGTGGCATAGTGGGATGAAGCGGCTCGGGCTAACTTTACATGACCGCGTTCATGAGATTTGCTCCACGCTCGACATGCAACTTGTATTGCATAAGTGGCTTTGCAGGTGTCTATCTCTTCTACTATAGTGAAGATTTAATTTACTCTTTTATTTACAACACTAGTATCACCGTTGTGGTTCATGTTCGTAGGTAGATTAGATCTCACTCGAAAACCCTAAACCACGTAAAATATGCAAACCAAATTAGAGACGTCTAACTTATTTTTGCAGGGTTTGGTGATGTGATATGGCCATAATGTGATGATGAATATGTATGAGATGATCATTATTGTATTGTGGCAACCGGCAGGAGCCTTATGGTTGTCTTTAAATTTCATGTTGAGTAGTATTTCAAAGAAGTTGTAATAGTTGCTACATGGGAGAACAATCATGAAGACGGTGCCATTGACCTTGACGCTACGCCGACGATGATGGAGATCATGCCCGTTGATGATGGAGATCATGTCCGTGCTTTGGAGATGAAGATCAAAGGCGCAAAGACAAAGGGGCCATATCATATCACATATGAATTGCATGTGATGTTAATCCTTTTTATGCATCTTATTTTGCTTAGATCGCGATGGTAGCACTATAAGATGATCCCTCTCACTAAAATATCAAGATAATAAAGTGTTCATCCTTAGTAGCACCGTTGCCAAGACTTGTCGTTTCGAAGCATCTCGTGATGATCGGGTGTGATAGATTCAACAAGTGCATACAACGGGTGCAAGCCAGTTTTGCACATGCGGATACTAAGGTTGCCTTGACGAGCCTAGCATGTACAGACATGGTCTCGGAACACGTGATACCGAAAGGTAGAGCATGAATCATATGATTGATATGATGAACATTTTGAGTGTTCGCCATTGAAGTTACATCTTGTCTCGTGATGATCGGACTTGGTGTGGTGGATTTGGTTCGTGTGATCACTAAGACAATTCGAGGGATATTGTTTTGAGTGGGAGTTCACCTAGATTTTTAATTTTGTTGAATTAAAATTTGAACTCAATTTGTCATAAACATTAGTCTAAACTATTGCAAATATATGTTGTAGATTATGGCGTCCCCAATCAATTTTAACGAGTTCCTAGAGAAAGAAAAGCTTAAAAGCAACGGTAGCAACTTCATCGACTGGTTCCATCATGTGAGGATTTTCCTCGCTGGTGGAAACCTACAATATGTGCTTGATGCACCGCTAGGTGACCCTCCTGCAGAAACTGAAACCGATGAAGTAAAGAATGTTTACACGACTCGGAAAACTCGACACTCTCAAGTTCAGTGTGCCATCCTATGCAGTCTGGAAGCCGATCTTCAAAAACGTTTTGAGCACCACAATCCTCATGAGTTAGTAAATGAGCTGAAAGCTATCTTTGAAACTCATGCGGCCGTGGAATGCTATGAAGCATCGAAACACTTCTTCAGCTGCATGATGGAAGAAGGCAGCTCCGTTAGTGAGCACATGCTCGCCATGACCGGGCGCATACGAAGAAACTCAGTGACTTAGGAATAGTGATTCCTAACAGACTGGGGATTAATCGTGTCCTTCAATCACTGCTACCTAGTTACAAGAACTTTGTGATGAACTACAATATGCAGAACATGAATAAAGAGTTACCTGAACTCTTCGCCATGCTAAAATCTGCTGAGATTGAGATCAAGAAAGAGCACCAAGTGTTGATGGTCAACAAAAACACCAGTTTCAAGAAACAGGGCAAGTCTAAAGGAAAATTCAAGAAGGGTGGCAAGAAAGCTGCCACGCCTCCTGTGAAACCTAAGAATGGCCCTAAGCCTGATGCTGAGTGCTATTACTGCAAGGAGAAGGGACACTGGAAGCGTAATTGCTCCAAGTATTTGGCTGATCTGAAGAGCGGCCTTGTCAAGAAGAAGAAATAAGGTATATCTGATATACATGTAATAGATGTTTATCTTACTGGTTCTCGTACTAGTACCTGGGTATTTGATACTGGTTCGGTTGCTCATATTTGTAACTCGAAACAGGAGCTAAAGAATAAACGAAGACTATTGAAGGATGAAGTGACGATGCGCGTTGGAAATGGATCCAAAGTCGATGTGATCGTTGTTAGCACACTCCGTCTACATCTACCTTCGGGATTAGTTTTAAACCTCAATAATTGTTAGTTTGTACCCGCGTTGAGCATGAAAATTATACCTGGATCTTGTTTAATGCAAGACGGTTATTCATTCAAGTATGAGAATAATGGTTGTTCTATTTTTATGAATAATATCTTTTATGGTCGAGCACCTGAAAAGAATGGTTTATTTCTGTTAGATCTCGATAGTAGTGATACACATATTCATAACATTGATGCTAAGCGAATTAAATTGAATGATAAATCTACTTTTATGTGGCACGTCTTGGTCATATTAGAGTGAAACGCATGAAGAAACTCCATACCAATGGATTACTTGAATCACTTGACTTTGAGTCACTTGATAAATGCGAAGCATGTCTAATGGGAAAAATGACTAAGACTCCATTCTCTGGTATTATGGAGCGAGCTACAGACTTATTGGAAATCATACATACCGATGTGTGCGGACCAATGAGTGTAGCCTCGCGCGGTGGATATCGTTATGTTCTAACCTTCACAGATGATCTGAGTAGATATGGGTATATCTATTTAATGAAACATAAATCCGAAACTTTCGAGAAGTTTAAGGAATTCCAAAGTGAAGTAGAAAATCAACGTAACAAGAAGATTAAATTTCTACGATCTGATCGCGGAGGTGAATATCTGAGTTATGAGTTTAGCATGCATTTAAAGAAATACGGAATACTTTCACAACTGACACCGTCGGGAACACCACAACAAAACGGTGTGTCCGAACGTCGTAATCGAACTCTCTTAGATATGGTTCGTTCTATGATGTCTCTTACTGATTTGCCGTTATCATTTTGGAGTTATGCATTAGAGACAGCTGCATTCATTTTAAATAGGGCACCATCTAAATCCGTTGAAACGACACCGTATGAATTATGGTTTAATAAGAAACCTAAGTTGTCGTTCTTTAAAGTTTGGGGTTGCGAAGCCTATGTAAAAAAGTTACAACCGGACAAGCTAGAACCCAAAGCGGAGAAATGTGTCTTCATAGGATACCCTAAGGAAACTATAGGGTATACTTTCTATCACAGATCCGAAGGCAAAATCTTTGTTGCTAAGAACGGAACCTTTCTTGAGAAAGAATTTCTCACTAAAGAAGTGACTGGAAGAAAAGTAGAACTCGACGAGATTACTGAATCTTCTCTCGTTGATCAGAGTAGCGCAGTACCAGAAGTTGTTCCTGTGCCGCCTGCACCGGTAAAAGAGGAAGTAATGATAATGATCATGAAACTTCGAATGAGATAGCTACTGAACCTCACAGATCGACAAGGGAACGTGCCACTCCTGATTGGTATGATCCTTGTCTAAATGTCATGATTGTGGACAGCAATGATGAAGACCCTACGACGTATGAAGAAGCGATGATGAGCCCAGATTCCAACAAATGGCAAGAAGCCATGAAATCCGAAATGGGATCCATGTATGATAACAAAGTGTGGAATTTGGTAGACTTACCTGATAGCCGCAAGGCTGTCGAGAATAAATGGATCTTCAAAAGAAAAATAGATGATGATGGTAATATTACTGTCTATAAAGCTCGACTTGTCGCAAAGGGTTTCCGACAAATTGAAGGTGTTGACTATGATGAGACTTTCTCACCTGTAGCAAAGCTAAAATCTGTGAGGATTTTGTTAGCAATAGCTGCATTTTTCGATTATGAGATTTGGCAGATGGATGTCAAAACAGCGTTCCTTAATGGAGACATTGAGGAAGAGTTGTATATGGTACAACCCAAAGGTTTTATCGATCCTAAAAATGTTGACAAGGTGTGCAAACTTCAGCGTTCAATTTATGGACTGAGGCAAGCATCCAGAAGTTGGAACCGACGTTTTGATAAGGTGATCAAAGACTTCGGGTTTATACAGTGTCATGGAGAGGCCTGTATTTACAAGAAAGTGAGTGGGAGCTCTGTAGCGTTCCTGATATTATATGTAGATGAGATATTATTGATTGGGAATGATATAGAACTATTAAGCAGTGTAAAAGGTTATTTGAATAATAGTTTTTCAATGAATGACCTTGGTGAAGCATCGTACATATTAGGCATCAAGATTTATAGAGATAGATCAAGACGCCTAATAGGGCTTTCACAGAGTACATACCTGGATAAGATTCTAAAGAAGTTTAGAATGGATGAAAGTAAGAAAGGGTTCTTACCTATGTTACCAGGTAAGGTCTTGAGTAAGACTCAAGGTCCAGCTACGGCAGAAGAAAGAGAAAGGATGAGTCAGATCCCCTATGCCTCGGCAGTAGGCTCTATCATGTATGCCATGCTATGTACTAGACCGGATATAACACATGCTGTTAGTTTGACTAGAAGATATCAAAGTGATCCAGGAATGGAACACTGGACAACGGTCAAGAATATCCTGAAGTACTTGAAAAGAACTAAGGATATGTTTCTTTGTTATGGAGGTGACCAAGAGCTCGTTGTAACCAGTTACACCGATGCAAGTTGGAACATTGATCCTGATGACTCTAAGTCTCAGTTTGGGTACGTGTTTATATTGAATGGTGCTGCAGTAAGCTGGGCAAGCTCGAAGCAGTGCACGGTGGCGAAGTCTTCAACATAATCGGAGTACATAGCGGCTTCAGAGGCTTCATCGGAAGCGGTATGGATGAAGAGGTTCATTGTAGAGCTCGGTGTGGTTCCTAGTGCATTGGACCCACTAGTCATCTACTGTGACAACATGGGTGCCATCGCCAATGCACAAGAACCAAGGTCACACAAGAGGCTGAAGCATATCAAGCTGCGTTATCATTCGATTCGCGAATACATCGAAGATGGAGAAGTAAAGATTTGCAAAGTACACACTGATCTGAATGTAGCAGATCCGTTGACTGAAGCTCTCCCTAGGGCAAAGCATGACCAACACTAGAATGCCATGGGTGTTAGGTACCTTACAATGTAATCTAGATTATTGACTCTAGTGCAAGTGGGAGACTGTTGGAGATATTCCCAAGAGGCAATAATAAAATTAGTTATTATATATCTTTGTGTTTATGATAAATGTTTATATACCATGCTATAATTGTATTAACCGAAACATTGATACATGTGTGTTATGTAAACAACAATGAGTCCCTTGTAAGCCTCTTGTATAACTAGCTTGTTGATTAATAAATGATCATAGTTTCATGATCATGAACATTGGATGTTATTAATAACAAGGTTATGTCATTATATGAATGATGTAATGTACACACCCAATTAAGCGTAGCATAAGATCACGTCATTAAGTTATTTGCTATAAGCTTTCGATACATAGTTACCTAGTCCTTTCGACCATGAGATCATGTAAATCACTTATACCGGAAAGGTACTTTGATTACATCAAACGCCACTGCGTAAATGGGTGGTTATAAAGGTGGGATTAAGTATCCCGAAAGTATGAGTTGAGGCATATGGATCAACAGTGGGATTTGTCCATCCCGATGACGGATAGATATACTCTAGGCCCTCTCGGTGGAATGTTGTATATATTAGCTTGCAAGCATATGAATGGTTCATAAGAGACCACATACCACGGTACGAGTAAAGAGTACTTCTCAGGAGACAAGGTTGAACAAGGTATAGAGATACCGATGATCAAACCTCGGACAAGTAAAATATCGCGTGACAAAGGGAATCAGTATCGTATGTGAATGGTTTATTCGATCACTAAGTCATCGTTGAATATGTGGGAGCCATTATGGATCTCCAGATCCCGCTATTGGTTATTGGTCGGAGAGAGGTCTCAACCATGTCTACATAGTTCGCGAGCCGTAGGGTGACACACTTAAGGTTTGATGTCGTATTAGTAGATATTGAATATGGAATGGAGTTCGAAGTTTTGTTCGGAGTCTCGGATGGGATCCCGGACATCACGAGGAGTTCCGGAATGGTCCGGAGAATAAGATTCATATATATAGGAAGTCATTTTATAAGTTTGAAAATGATCCGGTGCATTTATGGAAGGTTCTAGATGGTTCTAGAAAAGTCCGGAAGAAATCACTATGGAAGGCGGAGTCCCGGAGGGACTCCACCTAGCATGGACGGCCAACCCTAGGGGTGGAGTCCCAGGTGGACTCCACCAAGGGTGGCCGGCCACCCCCCCCTCATGGAAGGGTGGGAGTCCCACCTCAAGTGGGAATCCAACCATGGGTAGGTTTCCCTACACATGGAAGGTTTTGGGTTGGGGTCTTATTCGAAGAGTTGTAGTCCAACACTTGGGGGTTCCACCTATATAATGAGGGGAAAGGGGAGGGGCCCGGCCACTACAAGCCCATAGCTTGGCTGCACCCCATAGTGGCCAGCCACCCCCTCTCCCCAACCCTAACCGCCCCACCTCCTCCACCTCTCCCGCAAACGCTTAGCGAAGCTCCGCCGGAGATCTCCATCAACACCGCCACCACGTCGTCGTGCTGCCGGGATTCAAGGAGGAGCTACTACTTCCACTGCCCGCTGGAACGGGGAGAAGAATGTCGTCTTCATCAACACCGAACGTGTGACCGAGTACGGAGGTGCTGCCCGATTGTGGCACCGTCAAGATCTTCTACGCGCTTTTGAAAGCGGCAAGTGATCGTCTACCGCAGCAACAAGAGCCTCCTCTTGTAGGCTTTGGAAATCTTCAAGGGTTAGTCTCGTTCATTCCCTCGTTGCTCCCGTCTTCTAGATTGCATCTTGGCTTGGATTGCGTTCTCGCAGTAGGAAATTTTTTGTTTTCTATGCTATGAATCCCTACAGAAATGTCGAACCCCCTAATGACGCTCAACATGACGTTATTCCCGCGCCACAGTTGGGGTGGAACATTCGGTGCTTCTGTGTCGATGGAATGTATATGAAGCCCAAACTCATTGGGCTAATATGATGTGTTTAGGGGATCGTCCCTCCAAGCCCATCAAAAAGTCAGTTGGAAATGAGAGAGGAAAGGTGAGGGTGTGTTGTGGGGTTTGCTGGGCTAGCTCATTAGGCGAAACCATGTTTTTCCTCGGCGATTGCATAACAAGGTATAAAAATGATTTTTTTGTCAAGCAGATGAAGGAGAAGACTAATGTGCAATCTATGTGAAAATAAAAAATTAGATCGAATTTTTTTGAGATGGTTAGGTTCCAACAGGAAAGCAGGTCAGAATTGTATATTTTTGACCAAGAGCATATATTAATATCATGAAGATACCAATTACACTCTGGCTTTGCAACAACGCATTGCCCTAGCGGCATTATAGATGCACACAACCCAAAAAAGAGAAGAATTACAATAAAAGAAAAGTTCCGCTATAGTGATTTATTCCTTTTAGCAGTCGTGCTAACACCACCAAGAAAGCACCAGAAATCCAGCTTCTCCAAAAGCGATGACTCCAAGAAGGAAACGATGCACACACTTCGTCCTCACCCGATCATATAGATCTTAGGTTTTCACCCTGAAGAAATTCCTCCTTACAAAACAATGCCTTCAACAAGGCCAATGGCAGGCACAACCAATTTATGTTAGACCTTGGAATTTTACCCTGAAAGATAAGACTTTGAACTTCTGTTGTGTTGTCACCCCTTACGATACCGCTGCTTCAAGTTACGAATCACCGAGCCAATTCCTCGTCGCCACAAAAGTCTCGAACCACCATTGCTAGTCCTCACATCTTGGCTTCCATAACATTCTCTGCTAGTTGACTTCACCATGAAACGAGAAAGTGTGCCTCATGATTATATACTCACTTAGTTGCTAGAAACTCTATATCATGTCATTTTGGTCTCCATGTGTGGTTGATTGAACCACCCGATTAGATCCATATCCCCCCCCCCCCCCCCCCCCCACCAAACGATGTTGAGTAGATTTGGGTAATGTGGAAAGAAGTAGGACAAGGCACACAAATGTGTGTTTGATGGTGCCACCGTCACTGGGATGTGTGAATTATTTGTGCCACCGTATACAGAAGAAAAAAATCCTACCAGAAAAATAAATAAATGAAGGAAGCATCTCAAGTATATAAATGAAATCTTTAATAATTTGGAAGGTACCATTTAATTTAATCTCTATTAATTGTAATTCCGTTTTTCCGTCCTTGACACCCCCTGTCTATAGCAGATTAGCAGCTCCATGTCGAACACCTCGGAGATATACTCCTCCCGCACACCATTTGCTCCCACCACGACATGTCCACTTTGCTGTCCTCTAGCGAGGCCCGTGAGGATCTCAAGCATGATTACTCTAAAGTTGGGTGTGAATATGTTTTTTTAACCACTGGAATTGAAATTTGATGATATAATTAAATTTGAGCAAAGAGTTTGCGAGGAAAAATAATGCCCACTATATTTTTACACACGATAGCAAATAATGCATTACAACAGAAATCATGTAGTATAATAAGTGTTGATGGTTTAGTACAAAGTGGTACTGAATCAGCGAGTTTATTTTATCGGTACATCAACTGTTCATTTGTACTGAATCAGCGAGTTTGTTGTATCAGTACATCAAGTGTTATTTTGAACACTGCAGAAAAATGGTTCAAGACATCTAAAACCCCATTGCTGACAATGAATCTTTCGTGGCCTTATTTGAGGTTAGCATATTCATAACATCACTAAAGCTCATCTCGTTCGCAGCGCCTCATACTCCTTGTGAGACCACTTGGTCAGATATGCAATATTTTCATCCTGCCTTGGTTGGTTCCTAATGGAAAACATGCATTGCTATTCATGAGTACGTCTCAACGGCATGTATATCAACATATTCTGTAATAACGTAAGAGTGTGCGGTATTTCATAACCAAGGAAGAAGCAAATAAGTTGATTTGGACAATATAAAATATTATTTCTCACCATGTGATCACCCTATTTCAATTATATTTTTTATACACTTGGCAAACAAATCTTTTTTATTGCATTCAAAATATTATTTAAATATATTTGAATGGTTATTCAGACGCACCAGGGTGAATGCCTCCTAAAGTATTGTCCGTCTTAACCATTGTTCGTCTTAACCACTGTCCTCCTCGAATGTGTTCACAACAAACAAGTTATCAAATTAGGGCACATATGATCAACAAGAAAATAAGTAGATAATTAGTCACCAAAGCCGTATGATAAAGCAAAGTATTCAACCTGTAAATCACAATCAATACCTGTTCATATACATCTATTTATCTCTTGAACCTTACTCATAAAGCAAAAGTACTGATATATCTTCAGAACTGTAGATAGCACGATATGATCATTTATGTGATAGATCTCTATTATAATAGACCACGGCCGAGAGATCTTAGTAACTAAACCTCATCTAGCGACATCCTATTTTTTTTAGACATCAACATATACAATAGAACTTGTATCGATTTTCTTGGCATAAGTTCAAGAATTGAGTTTAAGACATACCAGGAGGATCATGGTAATACCATTTATTTGTTTAAGACATGGGAGAGATAAGTTAAAAATGGTTTCTCCATGTTCTTGTTTCTTTGATTTGTAGTGGAACTGATATCCATATATTGTTGCAAGAAATACCATATTGTGATCCCTTAGAGGATCAGGCATTTGATCTTTACCAAATGTGTGGTCGTACTAATTCTAGTTCCGTTTGATCTAA
Organism: Lolium perenne; assembly: GCF_019359855.2. NCBI lineage: Eukaryota > Viridiplantae > Streptophyta > Magnoliopsida > Poales > Poaceae > Lolium > Lolium perenne. The sequence continues at coordinate 75,757,410 of NC_067244.2, forward strand.
CACATAAATCAAATCATACCAATTCAAAACAAAGTTTTAGCAAAAGTCACATTGAACTTTATAGCGGTTGACTTGATGGTCTATTTCAATTCCATCAACTCAAGTAAAATTTCAGTCACTGTGACAAATTTTATTTAAAAACATGAAAATTTTCCGAATTTTCTATGCATGAATGCAATACACACATATGTTTCCTCTCCTTTGTAACCTAAAAAACTGAGATGTTACACTGAGCCAAGTATGGGGGTGGGGGCCTGCGAGCACATGTGGTGTTTTTCTTTTCCTTTTTTCACTATGTGCAGCTGATCTTACCTATTTCTCTATGAAGTATGGGCATAGTGGTTGGTACCTAGTGACAGAGATGTAGAGCACAGTAACAAAATTCCCACGGATCTGACCAAACGAACGACCCATATTTGCTATACTGGAGAGATCAAACAGCTGCAAATGGCTTGTGCCGGAAGGCCCTCACCAGGTGGGTACTTCAACACGCTTAAAGCTTGTAGGTAATGTGGTGTTAACTTTATATTGATCTATAATATTGAGGACCTATAGTATGGATGTTAACGATGTAACATCAATCATTACATGCTAGCTTGCAATATGAATTTATTTCTATGTATTTTTTTCAACAATTAATACCACATATATTCATAGTAAAAAATAATATTTGGTAGAGATGCACGATTTATCTACAAAAATTACAAAATAAAGGCCAAAAGAAACGAGAAAATCGTCGAGACCTTCAAATTATTTCTTCTTCCATGACATAATCTTTCACTCTTCTAAAGGCAACAAAAGATAGAAAATAAATCATAAATCTGTAGGTACCAACGAAGGTCCTCCCATAATTTAAATTTGAGTCGCAATGCCAAGGCTACATGCACGCGTGCAACCATTAAAGTATCCAATCAACATCGGCAATTGTATCAACACCAACATGTTTAGAAAAAATAACCGAACAGCCTGATCGACGTCGCTGGAGAGTCGAGAGTATGAATCACCATTGCAGAGGATGTAGCAGCCGAGACAAATACTACGAGGATAATCCTCCTCATGGAAACAATGAGAAAATATACAAAATCGATCTAGTGAAGTAAGATTGGAAGATAAATACTTAAAGAATTGTATTCTTCCAAATCCGACATTGACGTCGGGACGGGGATCTCATTGTCAAACGAAAGGCAGAAAACACTTATTGCAGACAATGCCATCTCTACTGACGGAGAGGCCAAGAGAAAAAGCTACCAAAACCCTAGCCTAATACACTGAAAACACTACTTTTATTAGAACTCCACGCATAGATCGGAATCCCCACCCATCCTAACCTTGGCGAGGCTTGTGTTTGTGGTTATATATAGAGCAACACTAACTCTAAATGCATATAAGTATCTACGTGGCCACGAATATATTTCTAGACACTTTTACATGTTGCCCTCGTAGTTGCGATAGTTACCCTACTAGTTTTGCCAAGAATGGGAATCACACCTTTGACCTCCGCTGCTTCAGTTCAGACACACAACCTATTTTTAGAACCGTCTTCCATGGCCGGATACAGTTCATGTTTGTAGTAGTGATTTTAATTTACCTGAATTAACTTTGCTTGCACTTATTAGATAACCTGTCAATTAAGTATCACCATCAGAAAACTAGATAGAGAGACACCACCCCTTGATTGCACTGCGGGACTAAGGTCAATTATCGTTCAATCTATGTAACTAGTTGCACTAGCTAACAAAGTAACAGGGTGACTAAAGATTTGAATATTGTGCCACTTCTTTGCTCCACCAGAAAACAGTCACACTCCCTGTGACGAAACTGGTGTGTAGAAAAGATAGGGCCGGCCCCCCTAGGGTACTACAGACAAGCAAAAGAGGACTCATTTTCATCCATAAAGACAAGCAAATCAAGCAACTTCATCACCTCCGGACCTCCTTTGCAGCTTGAGCCTTCATCCTCCACCCTCCTGCTTCTTGACATCGCTATATTCCTGGTACATATGTAGCTAGTCTTCTCCTGCTTCATCTTCCATTCCGCTTTCTCACCTCTCCATCGAGCACTTTCCACACCTTTTTGATATCCCAAAGCACTTACAGTCAAGACTCAAGAGTCTAGCATCATCTCATGGATCCATCAAAGTACTGGATGATATCAAGGAGGAAGCTGGGTGCAGATCAGACGGCGCCTGCTGTCTTCAGCACGCCACACGTCACCGTCGGCGGCGGCGGTGGCAGCTCGGCCTCCTACTACGAGTCGTGGGAGGAACGCGCTTTCGCGGAGGATTCCGCAGGAAATCTCGGGGGTTGCATCTGGCCACCGAGATCTTATTCGTGCAGTTTCTGCGCCCGAGAGTTCCGGTCGGCGCAGGCGCTCGGTGGCCACATGAACGTCCACCGGAGGGACCGTGCAAGGCTCAAGCTCTCGGGGATGATGGAGGACGGTGGCAGCGACCAGGGCATGCCACTGCATCAAGGCTATATGATCCAGCCATGCCCACCTAAAATTGGCGCTCCCCAGCAGCATGCGCACGGCCCAAAACCTACTACTCCTAGCGCTGACGGTAACCCTAATTCAATACGGAGTGTTCTTTCGGTTCCATCGAGATCTTTAGTGGATATTGGCACAGCAAGAACCGTCTGGGGCAAGCAAGTTTTGGCTTCCCCACTCGCATCGCCATCGGCTACTCAAGAATATGGTGCGAAGGAGATGTTTCTTCGTCCTTCCCAGCTTCCACGGGATCATCTAAACCAGGTATCGTGGATACGCTCTGAGAAAGAATTGCGTGTTCGGAGTGCTGAATTGAAGCTGAGTCTTTTGGGCTGCCGCACGCGAAGTAACTTTGAGGATGATAGCGAAGATGATGATGGAAAGGCTGATCATTTAAGTCGCAAGAGAAGGAGAACTGATGTGGAGGTAACCCAGTTGTTTCTGTGTTCTTCATCTAGTAAGCATCTGCAAATAGACGATCATGATGATCGTGACCACCATGCCAAGGTACTTAAACTTTGTCCCAGCTCTCCAGCTGATGAACTAGATCTTGAGCTTAGGCTTTGAGAAGCCCCAGAAAACTTGGTCCTGTGATTCTGTCTACACGTACGGTTTATCTCAGCAAGAGTACGTACAAGTGCTTTGTATTTACTTGTTTTCTTAGGTAGAAATGTTGCCTTCAGCTATGTGCATTTTTTAGTTATTATTTCGGTGGATTCAATTTCTTTGGGCAAACTCAATTCTGTTTGGAAATGTCTAAAAATGTACTCGAGAGATAACATTGTCTCAGGTGATTTGTCATATTTTGTAAAGAAGATTTTCTACTTATAATCAAGAGCTTACCTCGCATAGAGGAGCAGAACTCAATGCGATCTTTCATACTGAAGGCAATACTTATCTCTTGTTCTTTGAACAGACAGAATTTATCAGTTCTCGAAACATTATGCAAATACCACCGGACAATATGTCATACACGGGTTGAAAGTTGCATTTCATCGGTTGCCCTTTCTATCCTTTTGATGTTTTATTGAAAGGACAAGAAAAATCTAACATTCTTTTGAACTTAATTCATCACAACTTACTACATTTTGCTTTGGGATCAACATGAAATTATTGGCATGTATACATGTGGTATACTAATATATTGAATTTCATATGACAAATAGTCAAATATACTGCAAACCTGTTGTGAAAACCGGATTGTCGTACGTAAACGTACTTTTGTCTTCATCTTAACTAAGATGCGGTGAGTAAACTGGGAAAAAGTAAATGTGAACTACTTTGTAATGTTGGTGCATAAGCCTTAGACTGTTAATTTGCTGTTGCGTTCGTTCACATGCATGTCTATGGAAAAAAAGGTAAATGTAAACTACTTCGTAATGTACTTGTGATTACATGTCATGGTAATGAGCTTGCATCTATGGGAGATATAACTAGGATCACAACGTACAGACACAAACTGACTTGACTGCATGGGAAGAGGGGAGAAGATGTCATCTTCCCCTCCCTACACAAAAATTAAGCTCTCACTGACACATTCCAGCAGTGGAACTACAATTAAATCACATGCATGTGCATGTGGTTCCAGCAGAAGACGCTCAAGGATGCAGATTTAATCTATGATGCCTGCAGCTAGTTAGCAGGACTACTTGGATTCCATTCTTCACAGTAGTACAGATATTCCCTTCTCTCTTCTCTATGCAACTCTTTGTTTCCTTCCTGATATTTCTCCCAACCATAACATACCCGAATACACTCTTATAACACTTTTGTCTTTTGTACTAACCTGCTCATCACAGAGTAGCTTCAACCGTGCTGATCTACGCTTGATTTGTTCCCATCCTTGCACTACCTTGAATACGGACGCCAAAAGCCCATGCATTTGTTGCTTTAACTTCTCCTATGCAAGAGAAGGCATAGTTTCCCAATGAACTAGCTGCAGAGCATTTAGCTACGTGACAGTGGTCACATCCAGCTACCAAAAAGCAGGACGTACCATGCTCTGAGCAACACACGGGGGGAGTCAGGTAGTTAGCTAGATGTCAACGGTGACATTTACACAGGAATTGAAGAACATCGATCTGCTTGGCAATGCAGCAACTGTCTGCTTGCCCCATATGGCCAGTGCCAGAGTGCACACGGTATTATAGAAGCTTTCTGCAATGGTGCAACTGCATGTACTACTGCCTTGCTAGCTGGAAGTGCGTCATACTTACACATCGCTGGAAAGCAGAAGTTATAGGATATGGCGCAGAACTGCAGATCGCTCAACGTGTGTAAGCTGCGGCGGATGTATGTGCCGATTGTATGCATGTCTTGCTGAACTGTGCTTGTCTTGCTCGTGAGCTGGTTGCGCTCTCCTAGACAAGTCTGGTCAGTGAGTCTAACAACTACAAGTGTACTGAGGAATTGTCTGCGAGTGATCTAGTTAAGCTAACTAGTCTGTTGAGTAGTCATGCAAATGATATAGTACAAGAAATATACATTATCGATGCACATGGTTTAGAGGAATGTCGTCTTTAGCTGCAGGATTTTGCTGTAGTTTTATACTATTATATGTATGAGATATGATGTATGGTGCAAAGGATTAGAGGAAGGGGAGCGCACCGTGCCACCGTGGGGTTAGTTGTTGGCAAGAGGGGACTGCATATCATAAGCTGTCGTACTGAAAACACTATATGCAGTACTGGGAATGTGTTTATTAATCGTGTGGGCGAGAATATGGAATCAAACGCACTGATCGCCCGAGGTGTATTTAAGTCCAACAATTGTCCTGGGCATGTATTATATGTTAGGGCTGAGCAAGACAAATATACCTTTAGGATGTGTGGAACGTCGCAAGTTTTATTTTATGACACCAATACATGCTGAAGAATTCCTTAAGGAGGTCTTTTACGGTACAATTTACTAGTCCATAGGACTAGTAGTATTTCGGATCATGTATAAGGTAATAAAATCATGACACAGATTTGCATTGATTTGTTAACATCCAAATGCAATTGTGTCACATCAAGATTTGATATACCGATGCTACTTACAGAGCATGCGTGTGACACAATTAAGTTCATGACTATTTTTTTATTGTCCACAATATTTTGACACACTGACGCCTAAGGCTGCTCATAGTGGGGAGTAACTTAGACTAGTAACATATGTCATGTTACTAGTCTAGGTTACTACCTTCATAGTGGGTAGTAACTTATATGTGGTGTCATGCATTGTGTCATTTATTATGTTGTAAACTCATTTTGCATTGGGGTGTGTGATGTTATGGTAACATAGCTAGTTACCACCTCACTCTCTTTCTTCATTTATTCGCATGCCATGTCACCAAAATACCTTGAGATGTGTGATGTTACTAGCTGTGTTACTCCCACTATGAGCAGTCTTGGGCAAAAAATATGTGACCATTTTTGGGTGCATGGTTGTTTCCTGTTCTGAGCCTCGGTTCAGCGAAACATGAACATGTAGTCTCCCATTATTATTTTTTTCTTACTAGGTTTTTAGGTAGATACTCTAAGGCTGCGACTGAAATTAAGCACATCTGTCTTGAGAAAACTTTGAGAAGATTTCACGTAATTTTAGAAAAATTCTATTTGAATTAAAAATACCAAAATCGAAAATGATTTTCGCAGTTATAGTAATTTCGGCAATTTCGGTGGGTGCCAAAATTTATCTCTGTACGAAATATTTTTTCTTGGTCCTAAAAGCATACCAGCCCGTGGCCCGAATCTGGCGTTGCAGGGGCACCGAACATAAGACGATGCCGATGCCATATAATTTACCGACAGGCGGACCAACTATATCATTAGCATAGAGTTGGCCGGCCTAATTTAATAGATGCCAACCAAACATTCAACTTAGATGAATGTAGCGGCGGTTTTGCATGCAGTGGCAGGCGAGGCATCCTGCCATCGATGTTGTTTTCCATGCAGCGGCTGCTTTGCGTACCTCCGTCGTTAAAATAGGCTATGACGCGGCCTCCTCTCACTCATATTCCCACAGCCTACAACCTCACCCACTCAGATCACCGGCGTGAACACTAACGAGGCCGACAATGTCTCTGGGCAGTAATGGAAGTTGCCGCTGAAGCGGTGGCACAGACGAATATCTTCGAACTGTAATTTGATGGTCGACGAGGTGTTGATGCTCTACCATCACTGAGAGGAGGCACTAATGGACATGGAGCACGCTGCTCTTTGTGGTATGCCACGTACATGGTGAAATGATAGTCCTTCTTCTACATACGGCGGGCTCTAGAGCTCGTCCGCCAGGATGGCAACCCGGTCCTCTGAAGAACAAGAACCATGAGTATGGCGAACTCTAGTGGGGTGTTTCCGGACGCACGCTCGACGTTGTCATTTCCCACATCTAGGGCAGTAGAGAGCATATGCCTCCTCCATTGCCCTCGCCACCTCATGCACCGACATGATGGACTTCCAGGAGGACGACATCGTCGTCCCTGGTGACACTTACTGTTATAAAAGCGACAAGCAAATAACGAAGAACGAAACAAGAACACACGCAGGGGACACAAGATTTAACGTGGAAAACCCCTTCCAACACAGAAGGGGAAAAAACCACGGGCGCCAGCCAGCAAAACTTCACTATATCGGGAGATGATTACAAACGCTGTGGGTTATCTTATAATCTAATAAACCCTAGCCGGCGGCTTACAAGATGTATATATAGGCGGTGCCAACGGCCCAAGCCTCCGGCGACGGGCCTCGCTCCGCTCGTCAGAAGTTAGCCTCCCTTTAGTATATGAATTTGGATCACAATACAACAAACTCCACCTTGAGACAAATTCCATCTTGTAGCATGAACTTCAACATATCCTGAACAACAAAGGAAAAACACTTGCTGGCGCCAACAGCCACTTGGGCTAAACAGTTATACCAACCAAGCTCGAGCAAAGCTCAAACTTGGAAACATGAACTGGCTTTGTCATCATATCAGCAGGATTATCATGAGTACTTATCTTGCATACCTTCAGTTTACATTGAGCAACAATGTCGCGAATATAATGGTACTTGATATCAATGTGTTTTGTCCTCTCATGGAACATTTGATCTTTAGTAAGGTATATTGCACTTTGACTGTCAGAAAACAAGTTAATGCAAGAATCATCTCCACAAAGCTCAGCATACAAACCTTTCAACCAAACAGACTCTTTTCCAGCTTCATTAATTGCTATATATTCTGCTTCGGTTGTAGATTGGGCAACAACAGATTGTAACGTTGCCTTCCAACTCACAGCACATCCACCAACAGTGAACACGTAACCTGTGAGGGATCTTCTCTTATCCAAATCATCAGCAAAATCTGAATCCACATAGCCTAAGAGTCCCTCACCGGTCTTGCCAAACTTCAAGCAAGCTTTGGATGTGCCACGAAGGTACCTGAAAATCCACTGAACAGCTTTCCAATGTTCTTTACCAGGATCAGCAAGGTATCGACTGACCAAACTCATAGCATATGATAAATCAGGACGAGAACAAATCATGGCATACATCAAGGAACCAACAACACTAGAATATGGAACTTGAGACATGTACTCAATATCTTCATCAGTACTAGGACATTGCAATGCTGACAATTTGAAGTGAGAAGCAATTGGTGTACTAACAGACTTTGCATCATGCATATTAAAATGATGAAGAACTTTCTGAATGTAATTTTGCTGACTAAGAAATAACACACTAGATTTTATGTCTCTTGTAATTTCCATACCTTGTATTTTCTTAGCAGCACCAAGATCCTTCATCTCAAACTCACTACTTAACTGTGACTTTAAAGTAGTGATCTCTTTCTTGCTCTTGGCAGCAATCAACATATCATCAACATATAACAACAAGTATATTGGTGATCCATTAACAAACTTGATATGGACACAACTATCATACTTAAATCTCTTAAACTCATGTGCAAGCATAAATGAATCAAACCTTTTGTATCACTGTCTTGGAGACTGTTTCAGACCATAAATGGACCTCTTTAACTTGCAAACAAGATCCTCCTTACCAGGCACAACAAAACCTTCAGGCTGGTCCATGTATATCTCCTCCTCAAGCTCACCATGCAGAAAAGCAGTTTTTACATCTAGCTGCTCAAGCTCAAGATCACGCATAGCCACAATACCAAAGAATGCACGAATAGAACTATGCTTCACAACCGGAGAGAAAACATAATTATAATCAATACCTGGAATTTGGCTGAAGCCTTTTGCTACTAACCTTGTCTTATACCTCGGAGGTTCATTAGGAGAAAACCTTCCTTTCTTTTAAATATCCACTTACAGTGGACAACCTTCTTTTGTTTAGGCAAGGTCACAACATCCCATGTGCCATTCTTGTCAAGTGACTGCATCTCCTCTTGCATAGCAGAAATCCACTTCACGCGGTCAACGGATGCAACAGCCTCAGCATATGTAGCAGGTTCAGTATCATGCTCCACCTGTTCAGCACAACTCAAAGCATGGTGAACAAGATTACACTCTTCAATTAAACGAGGACGTGGACCTTTGTTACGCCTCGGTCTATCAGCATCAATTGAACTATTTGTTTTCTGCAAAACAGGTGGTGAGTGTTGAACAACAGTATTATCATTTTCAGCAACTTCATTTTCTTTCTTCTTTTCATCGTCGGTCCAGGTCTTGGCATCTTTCTTGCCAAAACCATCAAGAGCTTCATCCAGATCAGAAGATTGGGTAAGTATCGCCCTCATCTTCACTTGCCACAGAGAAAATCTCGTGGTGTAATCCAGTTGCGGTAGATCGAACTTCAAGGAAGACATGTCGCAAAACCCTAGATTGAAACACGGGCTCTGATACCACTTGTTATAAAAGCGACAAGCACATAACGAAGAACGAAACAAGAACACACGCAGGGGACACAAGATTTAACGTGGAAAATCCCTTCCAACACAGAAGGGGAAAAAACCACGGGCGCCAGCCAACAAAACTTCACTATATCGGGAGGTGTTTACAAACGCCGTGGGTTATCTTCTAATCTGATAAACCCTAGCCGGCGGCTTACAAGATGTATATATAGGCGGTGCCAACGATCCGTACGTCAGAAGTTAGCCTCCCTTTAGTATGTGAATTTGGATCATAATACAACACTTACTTGTCTCCAGCTCTGCACACCCCACCCTTTGTCACCGATGGACTCCCGAAGGCAGGCACTACTGAGTGCCACCGATGACCCTAGCGATAACCAAGGCTCACACTCGCCCTTGAAGAATCGCACAACGACCTGAGAGTGATGACGGAACCATTTTCTGTCGGCAATGCATGGTCGACGCGGGAGAAGGGAAACTAAGTCGACCTCAGGACGACGGCAGCTGCTCAGGAGGAGGCAGCGGAGGCACAAACACCGGCCCTAGCGGACTCAAGGATGGGGGAGGAGAAGTTGACTATAGCTTGTTCTTTTACCCGCAATAACGGGTTTTAGTTTAGTTTAGGTTTAAATTTTAGCTAAACTTTATTCAAGTTTGGAAAATATAACAAAATATAAAATTTTGCTCTAAAAGAAAGCAGTATGTTGTTTCACTATGTGGGAAAATTATTATCATTCTGATTATTTTTTTAGACTCATATGAACCATTTCTTAAATATGACCAAGTTCTCCATCAAGATTTGGGCACTATATTTATACTTTTCTCCACTCCTGTTGTTGATATAAGTTTTTTTTTTCTCTATGAACCGTAAGGAGATTCAAATTCTCTAGCCACATACACTTACACGGGTTGTCTGCAAAGGAATAAAATAAAAAAAAGTATTATAAGGTTACCTAAAAGGAAAATCTGTTGTAAGGAATGTTAAGTAAAGGACTTTTTTTCTTTATTAGATGGGTCTACGTGTTTTGCACCTGCCAAATCCGCTCTTAGTTGGAAAAATACTGCTCCTGAAAACAACTAATATTGATCAAACTTAACCATCGGATCTGCTAATTAGACGGTTAGTATTATCCAGTCTCTACCGTAAAAAGGCTCCTTAAGACTAGTTAGGCATGCAAATAATAATTCAAATGAAGCTTCAGATGAGGACCAAGGTACTTGGACTACTACAGAATGGCCTATATCACATGATTCTGCCGACGCAGGCACTGTGAAACATTCACGGGAAGAAATTTACGAGAGGCGTGCAGATTTTGCCTGTAATCTCGAAATGGCTTGGGAAAAAAGACAGGCTCGGAATTCGGAAAGGCACCTATATATAGCGGAGGCGGTCCAAAACACACAAGTTGCATCATAGATTCATAGGGCATTGCGGTAGCTGAATCCTGAATTTGCTAGATCACAAGTGCGCTCTATATATAGTTTGTTAACTACTATCAAATATTCTTTCATTTGTTTGTAAGTGCCGGTACAAATCTATGAATTACTGCTTCATTGCGTGTGAAACCATGTTGTTTGTACTGTACATGCATTCAATCGATATGTAATTTCGTAGTGAATGAAAGTTAGAAATCAAGTTGCGAGTGAGTTAGTAGTAGTACAGAATGTACAGATGCCCATGTGTAGCTGATTTTTCTGCAGATTCAGAAATGTGATGCGAGCAAGAACATGAAATCCCATGTTTTGCAGAGAAATTAAAAAAATAAATTTATTTTGCAATGACACCGATCTATAGTTATTTTGTTTCCAGATTCAGAAAGGTCATGCAAGCAAGGGCATGCCATCGCAGGTGTCAAAGTTGTTACATGTTATGAACTTTCTTTGTTTCTTGGTTTATTAGCTTCTCTTATGTGTGTGGATGTCATAAGATCAGCTAAATCTCAATGTCTACTCTGACATGACATTCTTGCCGAGGTGTTTACATGTACACATGGTCTTGCAGATTATGTAGATAAAATCACCTGACCGCTACCAAAAATATGAAGGATATAAAAAAGAATCAAGTATTGATTTACATGAAAGGTTATCCATCATGATGCTCTCCGTTGTGGTTTCAGTGCACTGGCCAATGAGTCTCTGTACCAATCTTTTTCTTAATAGGTATTTCGTTATGGAACTATGTTCTACCATAGGTTTACGTAGGGGCGGACCCATGTTGGGCCCAGTTGGGGTCTAGACCTCCAGTGTTGAAGATTACTATCTTTCTATTCTTAATAGGTGATCCCATTTTCCTGCACATGCAAGGTATCTACCTCAGCAAGTCTCTTATTGGTCCACATCATTCTCTTTTTAAGCCATGTCATCAGCTAGAAAAAACCATGACTTCACCAACGGCTGAAACGGATGCTTCACCGACGTGCTGGAACAGATGCCCACATGCTTTGCACTTGGCCCACTTTGGTAGCACATGACCTGGGCTATGTTGGCCCGCTTCCAACAGCTCAACATCCTCTACGTTTGTTCGTCGTAGAAAAGAAAAACTCCTCTGTTCGTCTTCCCTCTGTTATCCCCGGCGTTCCACCTCCTCCCTCAAATTGACTCCTCCCAGAGACTCTGCGGCGGCGACTAAATATTGCCTCATAAATCCCAGCATTCAACCTCATAAATCAAAGCATTCAAAGAATTAAAACTTCCCAATGGAGTTCATCACCGTTTTCTCCATCTTAAAAAGCACGTCGTGGGGACATCCGCCACCATGCCCAGCGGTATCCGCGCTGTTACTGCCCACTCCCCATCCTACTTCCTCCTTCTTTTTTACAAGCCCTAAATCCCTCGAGATACCTTCCCAAATGGCATGTTGATCTCTGGCTGGATTCTGTCCGCTCCTACCTCAGGCCCTCTGGATTTCAGCTACGCCTACAAGATTTTGGCTCGTGTTACCTCAGGCCCTCTGGATTTCTTGGGATTTCTTCCGGGTTTCTTACGATTTCTTGCCTTCTCAGTCTGGTTGATGGATTTTAATTTCTGTTGATTGACTTCTCGGTCTGATGGTAATCATCGATTTTCCTAATCATTGATTTACTTCTTGGAATGATTTATTGGAATCATGCACCTTCTATTTTCCTAATCTGATGTACTAATTTATTGGAACGGTTGATGCTATGTTCTTTCAATTCCTAATGAGCCTTTCCCCAAGTTTTTGGGGCTGGAAGGTGATTTAGCTTGGTATATCTGTACTGAAAATAAAATGTTAAATATAGGTTCAGTTAAAGAAATATACTTTCCCTTTCTAAGTTTTAATGCCTCATTACTATTTTTGAATTGTTGCAGCCTGTAGATGTTGGCGTAAATCAAGCTCATGGAAGTAAGTATATCAGTAATATTTTCAGAACTATGAAGTTTTAATTGTCACAATAGCTTCTATTTGGTATACTGGCATATTGATTGGTATACTGCAGAATAGGCTATCAGTGACAAGCTCAAAACGTCCATTAGTGACAGGCATAGCGCATGTCACTGATGACTAGTCACTGGTATGAGGTTACTAGTGACATGCAAGGCAAAGTGCCTGTCACTAGTATGTGCATACTAGTGACAGGCAAAAGAGATGCATGTCACTGGTTGTGATCGTCCGTAATAAAAAAATTAAATGTGTTTTCCACGAATATTACAGATAGCACAATAAGATGCTAGAAAATGTATTTTCCACAAATATTTCAGATAGCCATAGACTAACAAAGGAGTATTTCTTCATTAGTTATGTATCAAACAGTTTGAATGAACAACACCCCACGGTACATGTGTTATGTCATATGCATAACTACAAGTTCCTTTCATTGTTCTACACTTCCATCATCTTGTTGAGGTTGCAAATCCTTTCATTATGTCTTGTATGACGTGCTTAACCTGATACAAATAAGGAAATAAGAATATAATTGTGAGCAATAGCACCAGTTGGATAAAGCACCATTTGAAGAATAACGAATGCCACTGGCTGATAAATTTTAACTAGTAAGATAGAAAAGAAAAAGAAATACAGCACATGCTAGCACATGAAGCTCCAACTGGGGAGAACCATGAGGATCTTATTTAGAGGAAAATGATGAGTAAAACATGCTTGTACGTAGTGTAATTATATGCCTTCTGATATAGTACACGAATTAGTGGGAGTATAGAATGAATGATAGCTTTATTTTCCCCTATTATCGATTTTTGAATTTCATGTTTTCGAGGCAAAAAAGAGCCATGCGATTCCTAATGAGGAAAATAAAGCTAGATCATATTTAAAGAACATTGTAGTATCATTACTACTTTAAACAATTTACATATCCTTTATTTTTTTGGGAAAGTAGTTGGAACCATTTATACCTGGAAGCCACAATGAAATTTTGTGCGCCAAACCGCGAATAGCAGAAGCGATGGGAACATGCTTTTCCCCAACTGCAGTCATACAAAAGCATTACAAACTAAGCTAGATCAAAACATTTATGGGCAGAATCGTATATGCATACATCAATCAGACCAAGATAAGGGAAGAACCTATCAAATACATGGAATATGCATTTTGCATGATGCCATATAAGTACAGAAAGAAATCATTTTCATATAAAAAATCATGTTGCGTTTACCAAATAAGCAAAAAGCTAGCATTCACATGTCTGCTATTTAGCATAGTGTGAGGATTATCTTACTTCCGTTACGCTGCTTTACAAAAACTCAATCAGTCAATGGCAAGGAAAAAATGAAATTTTCTCATTACAGATTACACATCTCAATATCTCAGCTACTAATTATAATTTGTACAATAAAGATTGATGAAGAGAATCCCATAAATAAATTACCATTTGCTAGAATAAGTGAATAAATTAATGAAGTTCTCCAAAACATGTCTTTGGTCAGTTTATCATTGGCAGTCAAGGAAGTAATAAAAGTCATAAAGTACACAAGAACATTAGTTTAAGATTAATTGATCCGGTTATAAACTTGTGTTCCTTATGCTTGTCATGGCAGCAATGGAAGGTACACATAGAAAGTAGCGAATGTTAGTATGTGCTTAAAATACAACTTGTGGTCCTTGTTCCTTTCTTCACCAATCCATGACCACGGCTACATAGAATACAACTGGACCATCTCTGAAGTACAAACAATGTTGTCAACTGCATCAGCCTAATAATCAAGCACATGATGAGACTTTGGTGTCTATAACAGCAATGCTAACTACAACATTGAGCACAGAAATGTGAACTACGGATGCCTGGAATGGACATTGTAAACCGTGGGAAGCAAACAGGAAAATGATGCAAAGCCGACATATATTTTACATGGTACTGACATTCAAATTAAGGAGCGAAGAAATATCTATTAATTTACAGGAGATGAAAAATAAAGGTAGTTAGTAGTTAAAGTTAAACTGCCATTATCGGAGTGTTACAGGAGATGAAAAATAAAAATCCTACCAGGTGAATGTGAACACATACTTCATTGCACGCCTTGGGGAGATTTAGCGTCGAGTCCCCTTGCTGGAGAAGGAGCAGGCAGTTCCCTTTAGATCTAACACATATCCATACAAGATTAATAGTGGGGAATGAATTATAAAGAAACTACACAGGTCATAGTTTCAAGCGGATGTAAGGGGCAGAACTTGATTTGTTTTTCTTTTGTTACCACGTGGTGTCAGATGGTACAATCAAGTTGGTTGCCTGAATGGATCCAATATGCAAGGAGAAATAGCGGATGAAGAACGCAACGGATCAAATCCACCCAGCACCACCCAAATAGCGGGGAGAAGCATGTCGGTTGGAGGCGGAACGTCGTGGATGATATCCGCTGTGGATTGAGCCCTGTTCGGCAAGATCGAGGTCGGGTCTATCCAGGACGACGATATGGGGTGGCTCGTGGCTTATCATGTAACCATGGAACGGCATTGGGGCGGCGCGAGGAAGGGATTTGTCTGCGGCGGCGCGGAGGGCGGGGAGGCGGCGGCGGTATGGCCGTATGGGGGAGGAACCCTATGCAGAGGAGCCGTGCGGGGGGGTTCGCTAAAGAGGAAGAACCGCTTCGGTCGTGGGCATTTCCACGTAAATTCGGATTCACTACTTGCCTGGACGCTGCAACCTACAAGTCACAGTACGTGCCGCGGTGCCGATCGCTTCGTGCCGATCGACCCTGACCGACAACAGGCACACACCTAGGAGGAAGAGAGACAGAGAGCCCGTAGTCGACACGATCCCGATCGAGGACCAGCCCAGCTCAAAACTCAAGCGGATTAGCAGATCGATTGGAATTCAATTCATGGAGCGACGAGATCCGGCAAAATTAGTTGGGACGTGCCGTCGAATCGCCCATACCGTTTAGCTGATGTATGTGTATCTAACACAGTGGAGAACCGTCGAGAGGAAGTAAAAGAAGGCGAAGGAAACTTGGCTTGATGCATATAACGCAGTAACACGTACGTGTGGGTTCCCGTACGTGTGTATCAAACATCTTTTTTCTCTTCTTTCTTCTCATGCTCCCGTCGTCAATCTTTCCGAGAACTCAGCCACGTCTGATACGAGACGTCCTCAAAATAGTTAGAGTAGCTAACTTGCCCAAAAAAATGTCAATCTAGTGACAAGCATTTATAATATCTGTCACTAAAACATTTGTCTTTTCAATCGGCCACTAAAATATAAGACTGCTAATGACAGTTTCCTTTATATGCCTGTCACTAGTGTGGATGTACTAGCGACAGGCTTATACAAGCCTGTCACTACTGTTTGTTCTAGTGACAGGCATAATTTTACCTGTCACTAAATGCCAGGAGGCTATAAGCATTTCTGCAGTAGTGGTGGCGTTCCATCACATGAGCATGTGGCTATAACGACTCTGCTGCCAGTTCTATCTTAATTTTGTTTTCCTTCTGATCTTCCATTTATTGTGGCTGAGGTCCTCCAGAGTAAGATTATTCATCTGATTCAATTGTAAGCTTCTCTCTCCCCTTATTTGTGTTGATGTTTATCTCCAGACTTCCTATCATATTCATGCCGGTTTCAGCAACGATGGAATTTGCTTTGCTAGGTGCTTGATAAAATTACTTTGCGAACTGACATGTTTCTCCCTGTTTTGGGCGCTTTCTTCACAAGCTGTAAATGCATAGTTGAATTTGTTATATTTTGAAGAACGATGGTTCATTTTCCTGGCACCCTATTTTATTGCCGGTTGGATCACCGCCAAAGTCAGTTGAGAGCTTCTCCCATCGGCCCACTCTGCCCGGTGCAGCTAAACTGATTGTGCAGCCATTCACTGTTGGTGTGACTTTGTTTTCTTCTCACTAGGTTGGGTGAAGATGAAAACTTTACATTGGGTGTTCTAAGCACATGCTTTTTCATTCTTTTGCAATTGCAAGAGCAATTAAATAAGAAGGGGAGAGTGCTTTCCAACGTGTGCATGTCGAGTGATGCGTGCTAATTTTGTACCACGGTCCGTATTTTCCTACAAAATTTGTTGCGTTGCTGGCTCCATTTATAAACTGGCCAATTGGGGAATTCTGGCTCTTCGTAACTGCATTCTTGGTCAACTCTGTTCAGTTGTGCAGGTACTAGCTACCGACCGTATTTTTTGAAGCTTCCACCTGGCTGGCTTTTCACTCAAGTTTTCTTAACAGGACAAAGGAGGGATTGAAGACATGCTTATGTTTTGCATCGTGTCTTCCGTACTCTGTAGGGGTAATTTCCTAAGGGGCTCAAATTTGCGATGTAAGCTACTTTGCTGATCAGAAAACGAAAAATTACACATTATGTTTGCTTATATCTATTGTCTGCAGAGCGTGTAAGCTTTCTTCTATTATCTTAAATCATCTCTTTGACGAAGGATCTTTTTCAGAGTATAACCATGCATATTTTATCTTCTCATAGATTGCTAGATTTATCTGTTTGGATGACACTGCATTACTGATTCTCTACGATGACATCGTGTGTGTCATTCACGTCAGTTTAATTTTCCAATCCATAGATGTAGACAACATGTCCTCCTCCTTTAATTGCTTAGTACTTTCTCAAGTTGTTCACATTTGATTGCTAATTAGCTATTTTTGTTCTATTGTATCTAATGTTTGGTTTTCCAAGAGCAGATACAGTAAACAATGGTTTTTGTCAACATTTCCCCTTGCGTTGAATCAAATCTTACATAAAGCTAAAATAATATATATCAATTTTTATTCTATACATCTCTAAACATATCACGCCGTAACGCGCGGGGTATCATCTAGTTTTACTATTTGGGACCCCCACTTAGCCAAAGAATAAGGTCCCCACTCACTAAGGCCCCACTAGAATTTTGGACCGGGTCTGCCACTCGGTTTACGTACCAACCCTAGAGATATTCCAAGTATTATAGAGCTCAAGGATTGTGTCATCTCACATGTAAGCGCGCAGCTAGACATACTCATATCTGTAAAAGCTCGCATCTGTAAATCCTGGCCAGGTGGGGAGTAACACCCCCCCTCGATTTTTTTTTAAAATACTCATATCTCATGTGGGATATGCTTTAGATGAATAAATCTTTTGTCTCCAAAAGGAAACTGAATCAGATATTTGAGTATATCTTCAAGAAACCGCACACCTTGACTCCCCTATCACCGAATCTATCTTTTTTCTAGACTGTAAGCTTAAGAGGAGCCCAGCTTTGAAATAGGGAAGCCATCAACCGGCCAGGGATTACGCAAGGCCACCCGTACAAACACCTAGATAGGACACACCACACCACACCACAACACAACACAACACAACACAGTACAACACAACACAACACTGTAGAAGTTTTAGGTTAAAGTGTCTTACTCCTTTCGGAGCACACCGTGCGTGTTTATATAGGGAGTTTAACCTAACAACTCCAAAAGGGATATACATGGTTTGTTACAAGGAAGGGTCTAGAACATAATCTAGATAACCACTCTGGCCTTATCAACACGGCCGGTGGGATACAACACGCAAGCACAAACGTCACATATCGTGACAAGCCTAACTCGCTAACACACCCCCTCAATCACAACCTATCTAGGTTGAGATTGTTACGAAAGGCTTCGAGTTGGCGAACTGTCAATGGTTTTGTAAATCCATCTGCAACTTGATCTCCAGGTGGAATAAACCTTATATCTAATAATCTTCGAGCTACTCTTTCTCGAACAAAATGATAATCAACTTCTATATGCTTAGTTCTTGCATGAAAAACTGGATTAGCTGAAATATAAGTTGCCCCCATGTTATCACACCATAATCTTGCAGCCATAGGATGAGGGATTCCCAACTCGGTGAGTAGTGTCTGTACCCACATGACTCCAGCCGTAGCATTAGCAAGTGATTTGTATTCAGCCTCTGTGCTAGATCTAGAAACGGTAGCTTGTTTTCTTGCACTCCAAGATATAAGATTAGGGCCAAGAAAAATAGCAAAGCCACCTGTAGATCTTCTATCATCTGGACAACCTTCCCAGTCTGCATCAGAGAAAGCAATTACAAGCATAGAAGATGATTTACTGAACATCAGCCCAAGATTAGATGTATCCTTAAGATATCTTAAGATCCTTTTAACAGCAGTCCAATGAGTAATAGTTGGTGCATGCAGATATTGACAAACCTTGTTGATAGAAAAGGAAATATCTAGCCTTGTGAGAGTTAAATACTGTAAAGCACCAACTATGCTTCTATACCTTGTGGCATCCTCTACTCCAAGAGGATCTCCTTCATATGCAGACAACTTTTCACTAGTTGACATGTGTGTATTTGTAGGTTTGCACATTAGCATCCCTACTCTCTTAAGAATATTTGTAGTGTACTTTTCTTGTGTCAAGAGTAGACCATTACTTGTCTTCTTTACCTCTATACCAAAGAAATAATGAGCATCACCAAGATCCTTTAGAGCAAACTCCATCTGGAGATCTCGAAGAAGAGCTGCGGTTGCCTTAGAACAAGAACTAGCAACAATTATATCATCAACATAGATAAGCACAAAGATAGAAATATTCCTCTTGAAATAGAAGAAAAGTGAAGTATCGGCCTTAGAGGGCCGAAAAACGAGTGCTTGAAGTTTAGTGCTTAGTCTGGAGAACCATGCTCTCGGGGCTTGTTTCAACCCATACAAGGCTTTATCAAGTTTGCAGATGTACTGATTTTTTCCTTTGACTTCATACCCAGGTGGTTGTCTCATATAGACATTTTCCTCCAGAACACCATGTAGAAACGCGTTCTTCACATCTAGCTGTCGAAGATTCCACCCCCTGGAGACAGCAATAGACAGAACAAGGCGAATAGTAGCTGACTTTACTACAGGACTAAATGTGTCCTCATAGTCAATCCCATATCTCTGCTTAAACCCTTTAGCCACTAAGCGTGCTTTATATGTATCGATACTACCATCAGCCTTGTGTTTAATTTTGTAAACCCACTTGCAATCTATTATATTTTTGCCTGCATGATTTGGTGGAACTAACTGCCAAGTTTTATTCACCATGAGTGCCTCATATTCTTCATCCATTGCCCTTTTCCAATTTTCATTTTTTAGTGCATCATCTAAATTACTAGGTTCTCCTGAAGCAACGAGATTCGCATACCTAACCATATTTTTGTATTGTCGCGGTTGTATTTTTCCAGTTTGCAACCGTGTAGTAACACGTGGCACAGGCGGTGCAGCACGTTGTATCGGCGCAGAAGATCTGGCAGCACCTGGGGTGGATCCCGGGGCAGATCCTGTCGGGGCAGCAGTGTCCTCCTCGGAGTCCTGCGTCGTATCCGCCTCGGGATCAGCTGGCTCCGCACGGGATCCGGGTGCACCGGTGTGGCTTGGCGCCGGTTGGAGGTGCGATCGACGAGGCGATCCAGGTGATACGTCTCCAACGCATCTATAATTTCTGATGTTCCATGCTAGTTTTATGACAATACCTACATGTTTTGCTCACACTTTATAATGATTTTATGCATTTTCCGGAACTAACCTATTAACAAGATGCCGAAGTGCCAGTTCTTGTTTTCTGCTGTTTTTGGTTCCAGAAAGGCTGTTCGGGCAATATTCTCGGAATTCGACGAAACAAAAGCCAAATATCTTAATTCACCGAGACGGACCAGAACACCGAAGGGGAGCCGGAGAGGAGGCCCAGGGCCTCCAGACCATAGGCTAGCACGGCCTGGAGGGGGGCGCGCCTCCCTATGGGGTGGGCCCCCCAGGCACCCCCTTGCGCCGCCTCTTCGCCTATATTATCCCTCGTGACCTAAAAACCCGATACCAATTGACGAAACTCCAGAAAGACTCCAAGGGCGCCGCCGCCATCGCGAAACTCCGTTTCGGGGGACAGAAGTCTCTGTTCTGGCACGCCGCCGGGACGGGGAATTGCCCCCGGATTCATCTCCATCGACACTACCGCCATCTTCATCGCCGTTGCTGTCTCCCATGATGAGGAGGGAGTAGTTCTCCCCCAAGGCTAAGGGCTCTACCGGTAGCTATGTGGTTCATCTCTCTCTCCCATGGTGTGATCTTTTTGTGATCATGAGCTTTGTATCACTATTAATCTATGTGCTACTCTAGTGATGTTATTAAAGTAGTGTATTCCTCCTCCATGATGTAATGTTGACAGTGTGTGCATCATGTAGTACTTGGCGTAGGTTATGATTGTAATCTCTTGTAGATTATGAAGTTAACTATTACTATGATAGTATTTGTAACACCCCTATTTTTGCAAAACCTAGATTAGGGTTTGATTGTGCATCATTTGCATCATGTTATTTTCCTTAGAAAATATGCACAAAATTTTGAAGTTTCAAACAGATTTCAAAATAACAAAATAGAATTGATTTTAGCTCTGTTTTTAACTTTCCCAGGAAATGCCCAAAATCCAGGGGGCTTTGGCAAAACTTCGGTTGTCTTCTTCCTCCTGCCAGGCAGGCAGCTGCGTGCCGGCCTCCCCTCCGCTGCCGGCCGCATCGACCCTCGCAAGACACCGACCCCTGCACGCCTCTCCTCTCCTCCGTCCCTATCCTCTCCTCTCTCGCGCGTTGCCCCTCTTCCCCTAGTTCTATGCGCGTGTGAGACCCTAACCGAGCTCGCAGTAGGTCGCCGCCCCCGCCGTTCCTCGCCTTCCCCGGCACCGGCGAGTGGCCGACGAGCTCCGCCTCGCCGCCACGAGCATCCTGGCCGAAGGAATCGGCCCGGGACGCCCCCAATCGACGGGGACATCCCCATCTTCCTCGTCACCGACCGCACCTCGCCGCCGTCGTTGCCGCCGCTACGGGCCTCCTCCTCCCTCGCCGACGAGCCCTACGGCTCCGTGGTGAGCCCCTCATCCCGCCGAGCCACTTCGCCCTCTCCCTCCGCCTCTGCTCCACCCCCTCGCCATGCGCATGCATCCGCCGCCGACAAACGTCGCCGCCGGCGATGCTCCGGCGACCCCCAGGTCGCGGCGCCACCACCAGGCGACGCGCCCTTCCCGTGCGCGCCTAACCCGCCCACCCGCGCGTCCAGGCGAGCACCGCAGCGCCGCCGCGCTATGGTCACCGGCGCGCCGGCCACCGTGGTTGACCAGCATGGTGGACTCCGGTGGGCCCGCCTCCTTTTGTCTCTTTTTATTTTCCATTTTCTGTAAATTGATAAATCCATGACAGGTGGGGCCCCTTGTCAGATATTTATTCATTTCGTAAATGTTTAATAAAAGAATAAAACCCTGACAGTGGGTCCAGTCTGTCAGACTTTTAATAATTTCCAGGATTTTTCAGAAATGATTTAAAATGAATAAAACTTGTAAAATTCATAACTTATTCTTTTTAAATCAGAAAAATATGTATAATATATCAAAATTTTCAGAAAAATGAGATCTACAATTTGGTTACACAATCATGCATTGTTAAACAACTTGAACCCAAGTTTCTTTAGAGGAACTAAAATCAACCCCTTTGAGGTTTCCGGAACTACTAACCCTAGTTCGCCGAAACCCAGTTAAATTGATGATGTCTTAGGGTTATTTCAGTACCTAATTAACATGTCATATCATCATTCTTGTATGCGCATTGCATCAATGCCATGTGTTGATTGTTCCTTTATCTTTCCGGTGTTTGCTTCTTCACGATCGATAGAGCAAGTGCCCGAGACGATGACGATCGACAACGACACAGATCAATACTTGTCCATCGACGAACAACTCAAGCATGGGATCATCGAAGATCCACATTGATTTGTCAGGGACAAAGGCAAGCCCTAGCCTGGTTCATATTATGATTTCAAAATGCTTTTACTTCTCGTTCCTACATATTGCATTCGTTTCCAATATGTTTTATCGGCAGGGATAATTATCCTATGTGTGTTGCATTTACCATCCTTGTAGCCTATATACGCTGATCCACTGCTCCTAGCAAAACTAGGTTTGAGCTCGTGTGCATCGCTAGAGCTGTTATATCGAATATGCTTAGCCATGCTTAGTTGACGATTTCTGATCCATCCGGTTGATGAATTAGAGCTGCGAATGAACCTAGTATGGCAGGATGACGTGGTAAGATCAGTGATGATAATAAATATGCTTAAAGGCTTGGATGGGCCGCCACATGGGGATGTGGTGATTTGACTCGTTCTCACCGATACTAGGACCTGAGGTTCTCGCCTTCGGAACCAAGACTGAGCGTACAACCACACGGGGCCCATGGGAACCCCTTGGCCCGAACTTGCCTAGCTTACCCATGAGTCAATTAGTTTGCGAGTTCCATTTGGCATTCTGCATGGCGAAGGCGTGGAAAAGGTTTTCAAAGGTGCATCATACAGGGATGTGGCCGGGGTGAAGGATGCTGGAGGCATTGAACTGGATCCCCTGCGCACAATGACCGGGACCGCCTCGGAGAATGGCTACCTACCATGACGGAGCTCCCCAGTTAGATTGACTCGTGGAATAGGCGAAGCAAGGGAAAGGTTTTGGTCGACCACCCTCTGCCGGCACACCAAGGAAGTGTGTAACGTACGGCGCTAAGAGTCGGTCGGCGCGTGTGGGTAAAGTTGTACACCCCTGCAGGGTAAATCTTTTCGAAAAGCCGTGTCCACGGTTACAGACGACTTGGTGATGGATTCTGTGATCATAGACAACATGAACCTAATCGTAAAACTTGGAATCAATGTGTGATAAGGATAGCTTCTCAGGGTATCGAGGGGGTGCTCCTAGTTGATAGGTTCAGGTAATGATGAAGATCTCGGTGGATTCAATATGATGATCAGTAGAGCTAGAAATATCGCTCTCGTATCCCCTTTTTAAAATGATCTGAATAGACGAGCTTCTGCTTCCTCTTGTTTTACAAAGGAAAACTGGCTTTCTGCAAAATAAGCTCCACATAAAGCCTCGCATACCAGCTTTGCTAAAAGGTTGTACTAAGTCTTGCTGAGTCCCTGTACTCAGCTTTGCATGCTTTGTTTCAGACGAAGTCGCTCCAACAAATGAAGGTTTCTAGGTCAACATCGACGAGTAGCTTGGGATTCCCAGGTGGCAGCCTGGAATCTATGGGCTGGGACGTCGCCATTATGTTCCTGGCCTCTTAGGCCTTTTGCTATCTTGCTATTTAGAATAGCATAACTTCGCTTCCGTTGATTTATGAATTGTCAGGTCAGTGACCTCTGCTTGTAATACTTTGGGTTTTTCGCTCAGCTATGAGCTTGTATTACTCTTTGAGTCGTAGAGTCACTGTTGTGTTACCGATTCTCACCCTGTAGGCCCTAGAGATCTAGGTTAGGCTTATGCCAGATGTGATCTGGGTTTGTCTAGCCTACGATCTCCCGGGGTTCCCCACAGTATTGATGCGATCTATTCCCCCTTTCATAGCTATTGTTGAAAGTGTGTATGCTATGTTAGTACTCGGTCTAAATTGCAACGGTCTATTATGCACTCTAGAGGTTACTTTAATATGAACTTCGGACGTTGTGGAGGTTGTTTACTCCGGCTTGAGGTGTGCTTTTGTAGCCCTACACAATGAATGGTGTTTGTTATCCAACAAGAGAGTGTTTAAGAGTAGCATTTATTTATTCAGTTATGTGATCATTGTTGAGAGTGTCCACTAGTGAAAGTATGATCCCTACGCCTTGTTTCTAAGTATTGAAACACCATTTCCAACAAGTTCTGCTACATGTTTGCTTGCTGCCATCTTTATTTCAGATTGCAATTACTACTTATAATCATCCATATTACTTGTATTTCACTATCTCTTCGCCGAACTAGTGCACCTATACATCTGACAAGTGTATTAGGTGTGTTGGGGACACAAGAGACTTCTTGTATCTTAATTACAGGGTTGCTTGAGAGGGATATCTTTGACCTCTACATCCCTGAGTTCGATAAACCTTGGGTGATTCACTTAAGGGAAATTTGCTGCTGTTCTACAAACCTCTGCTCTTGGAGGCCCAACACACGAATAGAAGCGTGCATAGACATCAAGCTATTTTCTGGCGCCGTTGCCGGGGAGGTAAGGTAAAAGGTATTCACATCCTCCGACTACTAAGCTATTTCCTAGCACTGTTGCCGGTGTGTGAGTGCTCGAAGCTATTTCCTTTAGATCCTGCAATTGCATCTTTTTGTTTCTTGTTTTTATTTTTCACTAGTTAGGCATAATGGAAAACAACAGTGAGCTTTTTAATCTATTTCCTGAAATAAGACATGAATTGTGTGATGCAGAAATTAAAAAACCTATGGAACCTTATTTGCATGCTAGTAGCAATGTTATTAGTATGAATGCAATTACTGCTAATGCTATGGAGAAGTCTAAGCTTGGGGAAGCTAGTTTTTATGATCTTTTTAGCTTCCCATCTTTAGGGGAGAAAATTTGCTCTGATAATACTTTATCTCCCATATGCGATAACTCTAATGATGCTTGTGATATTTTAAATCCACCTACTGAAAGTATTCCTTTCAAGATACCCATGAAAATTATTGAACGTGTTATGGATAACCGCTATGAAGGGGATGGAACTGTCCATCCTGGAGATCATTTACTGTTTTTGTATGAATTATGCGGGTTATTCAAGTGTTCAAGTATCTCTATGGATGAAGTGAGGAAGAAACTATTCTCTATGTCGCTGTCCGGTAAAGCGGCGCATTGGTATAAATTGCTGAAGAATAGGCATTCTCTTGATTGGGAGGATATTATGCCTCTATTTTATTCTAAATTCTATCCTCCAAGTGAAATTCACTAAGACCGAAACCGCATATATAATTTCTGGTCTCATGATGGAGAGAGTATTGCCCAAGCATGGGGGAGATTGAAGTCTTTAATGCTCAAATGCCCCATTCATGAGCTTCCTGTTAATATCATCATTGATAATTTCTATGCAAGACTTTCTTTTCAAGAAAAAACCTTGCTGGATACTACTCGTTCTGGATCATTCACGCGCAATAAAGAAGAGTTTAAATGGGACCTTCTTGATCGGATTCAGGAGAATGCTGAAGATTGGGAGAACGACAAAGGTAAAGAATCAGGTATAAACTATGAATATGAATGCATTAAGTCTTTCATTGAAACTGTTGATTTTCAAGAGCTTAGTGCTAAATATGGTCTTGATCCTCAAATTATGGTCGATTGCTATAGAGCCTTTGCTTCTCATATTAATGTTCCTAAAGAAAATTGGTACATGTATCATGAACCTTTTAAAGACACTTGCATGGAAAATGAAATTGTTGTTAATGATTGCAATAAACATGCCCAATCTTCTGAAAATACTATTTCGTATAAGCATATTAATTTTTGTGGAATGCATAGACCGTGTGGAATTAATCAAATCGAAGAAGAATATTGTATCCATCATAGGAATGAAAAAACTAGAAAGTGGTTTAGGGCTCTAGAAGATCTTGGTGAAAAAGTTTGTGCCCTCTATCCTTTTATTTGTGAACTTTGCCATAGAGTGGGTCATTTTAATTTTCAATGCTTCTCCAATGATAATTCGAACCCCATGAGTGCTGCAAGTTTGTATTGTGATGATGAAATCCTTCCTAATCAGCATGATGAACTTACTTTATTTTTGGGGTGTGAAGAGTTATCAAGAAAAATTTCTTTGTTAGATATGAGTGATCTTGATATTAATAGTGTCCTGCATGGGTGTCTTTCTTATTGCATTGATAATTGCCATACAAATACTTACATACGAAATATTTTAGAAGATGACACTTTTCCAAAATATGATAGGACCGATGTGTGTTTTAAACTTATTAATGAAAAGGAGGAATCCTCCCAAGTTTCTTCTATTGTTTCTGGAAATAAATCAGGTTATGTGGAGAAACCTCCCTTCAAGCCTCTTCCTCCTAAAGAAGGGAACGAGGAGAAGGAAAAGAAGAAGAAGAAGGGAACGAAGAAGAAGAAGAGGGGAAATAAAAAGAAAGAGGTAACGGCATATCCCCGCGTGTATGAGATAACGATAGGTATCCGTAAGTATGTTGCTCCTAATGATCATTATGATAATGAATCTGAGTACAATGATCTTCCTATTCCCTTTACCTACATTAGTGATCATGATTTGAAAGAGCACACTACTTTTGATATTGAAAATCTCTGGGAAACTAATTCTGAAAATGATGATGTTAATAATTGCCATAGTATTAGTACTATCCATGCTTCTTCCCATAATGATATAGAAAGCTCTAAGCTTGGGGATGAGGTGTTTGAAAATCCTTTTGCTACTGATGATTATATGTTTGATACATCTCCTTCTAGTAACAATGATGGTATGGTTACAGATGAACATACTGTTGAAGATAACTATTCTATTTCTTATGATGACATTATGCCTCCAATCTTTGACAATTATTATAAAGAATGCTATGACACAGGTTATAATTATCCTTATGAAACTTGTAATAGTTATGATGGGATTGCCAAAAAACATTCCCTTAGTATGCAACTTGTTTACCATGTTCAAATTCTTGATAATGATCCTGCTCCGATTACTATTAATGAGAAGAGTTCTTCTTATGCCAAAATTAATGATACTTTTATGCATATGAACCATGATAAGAATGTTTTAAGTGATGGTTATATTGTGGATTTCATCAATAAAGCTACTGAAAGTTGTTATGAGAGAGGGAAACATGGTTATATGCATCTTAATAATATTAAGTTCCCCCTCTTTATGTTGAGAATCTTGAAGTCGCGCTTGTGTTGCCTTTCTATGCTTGTTGCGTTATGCTTACATGATTTGTTTATTTACAAGATTCCTTTTCATAGGAAGCGGGTTAGGCTTAAATTTGTTTCATACTTGCTTTTTGATGCTCTCTTTGCTTCAATTCTCATCCTTATGTGAGCATCATTAAAATTACTGAGCCCATCTTAATGGCTATAAAGAAAGCACTTCTTGGGAGATAACCCATGTTTTTATTTTGCTACTGTTTTGTTGTGTCTTGGAAGTTGTTACTACTGTAGCAACCTCTCCTTATCTTTATTTTATTGCATTGCTGTGCCAAGTAAAGTCTCTAATAGAAGGTTGATACTAGATTTGGATTTCTGCGCAGAAACAGAATTCTATCTATCACAAATTTGAGTAGGTATCTCTGTAGGAAGCTCAGAAAAATCTGCCAATTTTCATGCGTGTTCCTCAGATATGTACGCAACTTTCATTAGTTTTGAGTTTTCTGATTTGAGCAACGGAAGTACCTCTACAAAATTCGTCTTTACTGACTGTTCTGTTTTGACAGATTCTGTCACTGTTTTTTTGCATTGTCTCTTGTGGACTTTAAGCAAGGCTTTCTAGACTTGGAGAGCTGTAGCTAATGTTTTATTGAGTTCTTGCAATGTGTCACTATAGGACCAAAGTGGATTAAAGTTTTTTTTTTAGTACTAACCCCTCTAATGAAGTTTATGAGAAGTTTGGTGTGAATGAAGTTTTCAAGGGTCAAGAGAGGAGGATGATACAATATGATCAAGAAGAGTGAAAAGTCGAAGCTTGGGGATGCCCCCGTGGTTCATCCCTGCATATTTCAAGAAGACTCAAGCATCTAAGCTTGAGGATGCCCAAGGCATCCCCTTCTTCATCGACAACTTATCAGGTCACCTCTAGTGAAACTATATTTTTATTTCGTCACATCTTATGTGCTTTACTTGGAGCATCTGTATGTTTTTATTTTTGTTTTTTGTTTGAATAAAATCGGATCCTAGCATTCGTTGTTTTGGAGAGAGACACGCTCCGCTTTTTCATTTGAACACTGGTGTTCTTAGCTTTACTTTTAATATTCATGGCGAAGGTTGAAAACTGCTTCGTTAATTGCTATTTGGTTGGAAACATAAAATGCTTCATGTGGTAATTGGTATATTGTCTTGAATAATTTGATACTTGGCAATTTTTTTGCTCAAATAGATCATGTTTAAGCTCTTGCATCATGTACTTTGCACCTATTAATGAAGAACTACCATAGAGCTTGTTGAAATTTGGTTTGCATGATTGGTCTCTCAAAAGTCTAGATATTTTCTGGTGAAGTGTTTGAACAACAAGGAAGACAGTGTAGAGTCTTATAATGCTTGCAATATGTTCTTATGTAAGTTTTGTTGTACCGGTTCATACTTGTGTTTGCTTCAAACAACCCTGCTAGCCAAAGCCTTGTACTGAGAGGGGATACTTCTCGTGCATCCAAATCCTTGAGCCAAAACCTATGCCATTTGTGTCCACCATACCTACCTACTATGTGGTATTTCTCTGCCATTCCAAAGTAAATTGCTTGCGTGCTACCTTTAAAATTTCATTCCTTGTCTTTGCAATACATAGCTCATGAGAAAATAGCCTTTAAAACTATTGTGGTAAAGAATATGTAGCTTATGTATCTTATTTCTTATAAGTTGCTTGTTGAGCGGTAACCATGTTTCTGGGGACGCCATCAACTATTACACCTTTGTTGAATATCATGTGAGTTGCTATGCATGTTCGTCTTGTCTGAAGTAAGGGTGATTTATCATGATCAAATGGTTTCAGTATGCATATTGTTAGAGAAGAACATTGGGCCGCTAACCAAAGCCATGTATCATGGTGGAAGTTTCAGTTTGGACATTAATTCTCAATCTCTTATGAGAATATTATCTGTTGTTGAATGCTTATGCATTAAAGAGGAGTCCATTATCTGTTTTCTATGTTGTCCCGGTATGGATGTCCTTAGTTGAGATCTATCAAAAACGAGAAATCAAATGCGATCTATCTCCTTGGACCTTTGTACATGCGGCATAGAGGTACCCCTTTGTGACACTTGGTTGAAACATATGTTATGCAATGATAATCCATGTAAATCCAAGCTAATTAGGACAAGATGCGAGCACTATTGGTATTCGATGCATGAGGCTTGCAACTTATAGGATGTCTTATGCATAACACATATGAATTATTACTACCGTTGACAAAATTGTTTCTATGTTTTCAAAATAAAAGCTCTAGCACAAAAATAGTAATCCATGCTTCCATCTGCGAAGGGCCTTTCTTTTACTTTATGTTGAGTCAGTTTACCTACCTCTTTCTATCTTAGAAGCAAACACTTGTGTCAACTGTGTGCATTGATTCCTACATACTTGCTTATTTGCATTCATCGTATTACTTTGTGTTGACACTTATCCATGAGATATACATGTTGAAGTTGAAAGCAACTGCTGAAACTTATATCTTCCTTTGTGTTGCTTCAAAGCTTTCTACTAAGAATTTATTGCTTTATGAGTTAACTCTTATGCAAGTCTTATTGATGCTTGTCTTGAAAGTACTATTCATGAAAATTCTTTGCTATATGATTCAGTTGTTTAGTCATTGTCTTTACCATTGCTTTGAATCACTTCATTCATCTCATATGCTTTACAATAGTATGATCAAGATTATGTAAGTAGCATGTCACTTCAGAAATTATCCTTGTTATCGTTTACCTACTCGAGGGTGAGTAGGAACTAAGCTTGGGGATGCTTGATACGTCTCGAACGTATCTATAATTTCTGATGTTCCATGCTAGTTTTATGACAATACCTACATGTTTTTCTCACACTTTATTATAATGATTTTATGCATTTTCCGGAACTAACCTATTAACAAGATGCCGAAGTGCCAGTTCCTGTTTTCTGCTGTTTTTGGTTCCAGAAAGGCTGTTCGGGCAATATTCTCGGAATTCGACGAAACAAAAGCCAAATATCTTAATTCACCGAGACGGACCAGAACACCGAAGGGGAGCCGGAGAGGAGGCCCAGGGCCTCCAGACCGTAGGCTGGCGCGGCCTGGAGGGGGGCGCGCCACCCTATGGGGTGGGCCCCCTAGGCACCCCCTTGCGCCGCCTCTTCGCCTATATTATCCCTCGTGACCTAAAAACCCGATACTAATTGACGAAACTCCAGAAAGACTTCAGGGGCGCCGCCACCATCGCGAAACTCCGTTTCGGGGGACAGAAGTCTCTGTTCCGGCACGCCGCCGGGACAGGGAATTGCCCCCGGAGTCATCTCCATCGACACCACCACCATCTTCATCGCCTTTGCTGTCTCCCATGATGAGGAGGGAGTAGTTCTCCCCTGAGGCTGAGGGCTCTACCGGTAGCTATGTGGTTCATCTCTCTCTCCCATGGTGTGATCTTTATGTGATCATGAGCTTTGTATCACTATTAATCTATGTGCTACTCTAGTGATGTTATTAAAGTAGTCTATTCCTCCTCCATGATGTAATGTTGACAGTGTGTGCATCATGTAGTACTTGGCGTAGGTTATGATTGTAATCTCTTGTAGATTATGAAGTTAACTATTACTATGATAGTATTGATGTGATCTATTCCCCCTTTCATAGCTATTGTTGACAGTGTGTATGTTATGTTAGTACTCGGTCTAAATTGCAACGGTCTATTATCCACTCTAGAGGTTACTTTAATATGAACTCCGGACGTTGTGGAGCTTGTTTACTCCGGCTTGAGGTGTGCTTTTGTATCCCTACACAATGAATGGTGTTTGTTATCCAACAAGAGAGTGTTTGAGAGTAGCATTTATTTATTCAGTTATGTGATCATTGTTGAGAGTGTCCACTAGTGAAAGTATGATCCATAGGCCTTGTTTCTAAGTATTGAAACACCGTTTCCAACAAGTTCTGCTACATGTTTGCTTGCTGCCATCTTTATTTCAGATTGCAATTACAACTTATAAGCATCCATATTACTTGTATTTCACTATCTCTTCGCCGAACTAGTGCACCTATACATCTGACAAGTGTATTACGTGTGTTGGGGACACAAGAGACTTCTTGTATCTTAATTACAGGGTTGCTTGAGAGGGATATCTTTGACCTCTACCTCCCTGAGTTCGATAAACCTTGGGTGATTCACTTAAGGGAAACTTGCTGATGTTCTACAAACCTCTACTCTTGGAGGCCCAACACTGTCTACAGGAATAGAAGCGTGCGTAGACATCACCGGGTGACGCGTTTTCTGCAGCCGCGGACGCGTTTTCGACACCCGCACGACCCTGGGCTTCCGTGCCGGCACGGTGAAGCATGCAATGACGCTCCGAAGTGCTGTGTTCAACAGCAATTTCAACCCTGTTTTCTGCATTGCTGTTTACAACTTCAAGATCATGGTTAGCTGCAGCAGTAGTATGAATATTATTCTCAATTGGATCAATTCCAAATTCGCCCCCATGATCAAATTGAGAGGGATTTAGGAGGTGAGACGGTAAAAGGAGAATTTCCGAACGAAGACGCTGTCCTGCATTTGCATGGAGTTTGGCGAAGGGAAATATTGTCTCATCAAAGATAACATCCCGAGAAATATAGATTCGACCAGAATTAATATCAAGACGCTTGAAACCTTTATGAAGGTTGCTATATCCTAGAAATACACACTGTATGGAACGGTATTCTAGCTTTCTGGCATTAAAGGGTCGAAGGTTGGGGTAGCAAGCACAGCCAAAAATGCGCATGGACTGATAATCGGGTTTGATTTTCTTAAGAACTTCTAGAGGTGTAGAGAAATCAAGAAGTTTAGTGGGGAGACGATTGATGAGATATACCGCAGCAATGAATGCTTCATCCCAGTATTTCAGTGGCATGGATGCTTGAGCAAGAAGTGATAGACCAACTTCGACAATATGCCTGTGTTTTCTCTCAGCGGCGCCATTCTGTTGATGGGCATGAGGACAAGAAACATGGTGAGTGATGCCAATTTGCTTAAAAAAGGAATTTAATCGTTCATATTCTCCTCCCCAGTCAGATTGGAGAGTGATGATTTTCCTATCAAAGCGTCTTTCAACAAGCGCTTGGAACTGATGGAATATACTAAACACTTCAGAACGATGTTTAATCAAGTAGATCCATGTAAATTTGCTGAAATCATCAATGAAGCTAACATAATAGTTCTTACGACCAAAAGAATCAGGGGCAGGTCCCCATACATCGGAATAAATCAACTCTAGAGGATGATGTGAAACACTAGTAGATCTCGAATAGGGCAATTGGTGACTCTTTTCCTTTTGACAAGCTTCACACACCGACTCATTATTTTTACTAGAACAAGGAAGATTATTGTGACTAATAATTTTCTGAACTATGGGAGAGGCTGGATGGCCCAACCGACTATGCCATCTATGATGGAATGGCTTGGAGACTCCATAAGCTTGCTTGGATGATGGTGAAAAGGATGATGACTCGGGAACGGGGTAGAGACCATCTCAACATGGTCCATCAAGCAGCACCTTCCTCGTGACCTGATCCTTAATGCAAAAGAATTCAAGAGGAATTTCAACAAAAGTGTTATTATCTCTAGTGAGTCGATGTGCAGAGGCAAGATTTTTTGTTGCATCAGGAACATGGAGAACATTTTTAAGATGGATATTTTGATCATGAGCGGGAATAATAGAATTACCAATATGAGCAATATTCATACCTGCGCCATTGGCAGCATGCACCTGGTCAGTGATACGTCTCCGATGTATCGATAATTTCTTATGTTCCATGCCACATTATTGATGATATATACATGTTTTATGCACACTTTATATCGTTTTTAGGCGTTTTCCGGAACTAACCTATTGAAGAGATGCCGAAGGGCCAGTTGCTGTTTTCTGCTGTTTTTGGTTTCAGAAATCCTAGTAAGAAAATATTTTCAGAATCGGACGAAATCAACACCGAAGATCTTAAAAATCCCGGAAGCTTCCAGAGCACCGAAGAAGGGCCAGAGAGGAGCCAGGGGGCCCCACCCCACAGGGCGGTGCGGCCAAGGGGGGGCGCGCCCCCCCTAGTGTGTGGGCCCCCTGTGGCCCCTCCGACTCCGACTCTTCGCCTATTTAGTCGTCCCTGACCTAAAACCTCGACCCCGTTCGATGAAACCAGAGAAAACCATCCAGAGCCGCCGCCATCGCGAAACTCCAATTCGGGGGACAGAAGTCTCTGTTCCGGCACGCCGCCGGGATGGGGAATTGCCCCCGAAGTCATCTCCACCGCCGTCTCCACCGCCATCTTCACCGCCATCGCTGTCTCCATGATGAGGAGGGAGTAGTTCACCCCCGGGGCTGAGGGCTCCGCTGTAGCTATGTGGTTCATCTCTCTCTTTGTGATCTAGTTGAATATCATCTATGTGCTACTCTAGTGATGTTATTAAAGTAGTCTATTCCTCCTGCACAGTGTAATGATGATAGTGTGTGCATCGTGTAGTACTTGGCGTATGCTATGATTGTGATCTCTTGTAGATTATGAAGTTAACTATTACTATGATGGTATTGATGTGATCTATTCCTCCTTTCATAGTGTGACGGTAACAGTGTGCATGCTATGTTAGTACTTGGTTTGGTTGTGTTGATCTATCTTGCACTCTAAGGTTATTTAAATATGAATATCGAATATTGTGGAGCTTGTTAACTCCGGCATTGAGGGTTCTTGTAGCCCTACGCAATTAGTGGTGTTCATCATCCAACAAGAGGGTGTAGAGTAGTCCTATTATGTGATCATTGTTGAGAGTGTCCACTAGTGAAAGCAGGATCCCTGGGCCTTTCTTCCAAGCATCGAATCTCCGTTTGTTTACTGTTTTGTTGCATGTTTACTCGCTGCCATATTTTATTCAGATTGCTATTACCACTCATACTCATACATATTACTTGCATCTCACTATCTCTTCGCCGAACTAGTGCACCTATACATCTGACAAGTGTATTAGGTGTGTTGGGGACACAAGAGACTTCTTGCTTTGTGGTTGCAGGGTTGCTTGAGAGGGATATCTTTGACCTCTTCCTCCCTGAGATCGATAAACTTTGGGTGATCCACTCAAGGGAAACTTGCTGCTGTTCTACAACCCTCTGCTCTTGGAGGCCCAACACTGTCTACAAGAATAGAAGCTCCCGTAGACATCAAGCACTTTTCTGGCGCCGTTGCCGGGGAGGAAAGGTAAAAGGCACTCATACTCCGGTTCAGTGTACTTGATACTTTTAAGGCGCCATTGTGTGTGTGCTCGAAGCTATTTCCTTTAGATCCTGCGATTGCATCTTTTTGTTTCTTGTTTACACTAGTAAGGCATAATGGACAACAATGAGCTTCTTATTCTATTTCCTGATTTAAGACATGGATGGTTTGATCCGAAAATTAAAAAACCCATGGAACATATTAGTATGAACACTTTGAACACCATTGTTGCTAATGATATGGAAAATTCTAAGCTTGGGGAAGCTGGCTTTGATGAGCATGATATTTTTAGTTCCCCAAGCATTGAGGAGAAAATTTACTTTGATGATACTTTACCTCCTATTTATGATGATTATAATGATAGTAGTCTTTTGGTACCACCTGTTATGGAGGATAAATTTAATTATGATTACAATATGCCTCCTATATTTGATGATAGCTACTTTGTTGAATTTGCTCCCACTACAACTAATAAAATTGATTATGCTTATGTGGGTAGTAATAATTTTATGCATGAGACTCATGATAAGAATGCTTTATGTGATAGTTATATTGTTGAGTTTTCTCATGATGCTACTGAAAGTTATTATGAGAGAGGAAAATATGGTTGTAGAAATTTTCATGTTACTAAAACACCTCTCTATGTGCTGAAATTTTTGAAGCTGCACTTGTTTTATCTTTCTATACTTGTTGCATTATGCTTCATGAACTTGTTTATTTACAAGATTCCTTTTCATAGGAAGCATGTTAGACTTAAATTTGTTTTGAATTTGCCTCTTGATGCTCGATCTCTTTTTGCTTCAAATACTATTTCTTGCGAGTGCATCATTAAAACTGATGAGCCCATTTTAATGGCTATAAAGAAAGCACTTCTTGGGAGATAACCCATGTGTTTTTTTTACTATAGTAATTTTATTTTATATTTGAGTCTTGGAAGTTGTTACTACTGTAGCAGCCTCTCCTTATCTTATTTTATTGCATTGTTGTGCCAAGTAAAGTCTTTGATAGTAAGGTTCATACTAGATTTGGATTACTGCGCAGAAACAGATTTCTTGCTGTCACGAATCTGGGCCTAATTCTCTGTAGGTAACTCAGAAAATTGTGCCAATTTACGTGAGTGATCCTCAGATATGTATGCAACTTTCATTCAATTTGAGCATTTTCATTTGAGCAAGTCTGGTGCCTCTTTAAAATTCGTCTTTACGGATTGTTCTGTTTTGACAGATTCTGCCTTTTATTTCGCATTGCCTCTTTTGCTATGTTGAATGGATTTCTTTGTTCCATTAACTTTCAGAAACTTTGGGAAATGTCCAGAAGTGTTAAGAATGATTGTGTCACCTTTGAACATGTGAATTTTGATTGTGCACTAACCCTCTAATGAGTTGTTTTGAGTTTGGTGTGGAGGAAGTTTTCAAGGATCAAGAGAGGGAGATGATACAATATGATCAAGAAGAGTGAAAAGCTCTAAGCTTGGGGATGCCCCGGTGGTTCATCCCTGCATATTTCAAGAAGACTCAAGCATCTAAGCTTGGGGATGCCCAAGGCATCCCCTTCTTCATCGACAAATTATCAGGTTCCTTCTCTTGAAACTATATTTTTATTCGGCCACATCTTATGAACTTTACTTGGAGCGTCTGTTTGTTTTTGTTTTTGTTTTTGTTTGAATAAATGCTTGTGTGGGAGAGAGACACGCTCCGCTGATTCGTATGAACACATGTGTTCTTAGCTTTTAATGTTCATGGCGAAGGATGAAACTGCTTCGTTAATTGTTATATGGTTGGAAACGGGAAATGCTACATGTGGTAATTGGTATAATGTCTTGAACAATGTGATACTTGGCAATTGTTGTGCTCATGTTTAAGCTCTTGCATCATATACTTTGCACCCATTAATGAAGAAGTACATAGAGCTTGCTAAAATTTGGTTTGCATAATTGGTCTCTCTAAGGTCTAGATAATTTCTAGTATTGAGTTTGAACAGCAAGGAAGACGGTGTAGAGTCTTATAATGTTTACAATATGTCTTTTATGTGAGTTTTGCTGCACCGCTTCATCCTTGTATTTGTTTCAAATAGCCTTGCTAGCCTAAACCTTGTATCGAGAGGGAATACTTCTCATGCATCCAAAATCCTTGAGCCAAACACTATGCCACTTGTGTCCACCATACCTACCTACTACATGGTATTTCTCCGCCATTCCAAAGTAAATTGCTTGAGTGCTACCTTTAAAATTTCCAATCTTCACCTTTGCAATATATAGCTCATGGGACAAATAGCCTAAAAACTATTGTGGTATTGAATATGTACTTATGCATTTTATCTCTTATTAAGTTGCTTGTTGAGCGATAACCATGTTCCTAGGGACGCCATCAACTACTCCTTGTTGAATATCATGTGAGTTTCTATGCATGTCCGTCTTGTCTGAAGTAAGGGCGATTTACCATGAGTTGAATGGTTTGAGCATGCATACTGTTAGAGAAGAACATTGGGCCGCTAACTAAAGCCATGATCCATGGTGGAAGTTTCAGTTTTGGACAGATATCCTCAATCTCATATGAGAAAATTAATTGTTGTTGAATGCTTATGCATAAAAGAGGAGTCCATTATCTGTTGTCTATGTTGTCCCGGTATGGATGTCTAAGTTGAGAATAATCAATAGCGAGAAATCCGATGCGAGCTTTCTCCTTAGACCTTTGTACAGGCGGCATAGAGGTACCCCTTTGTGACACTTGGTTAAAACATATGCATTGCGATGATAATCCAGGTAATCCGAGCTAATTAGGACAAGGTGCGGGCACTATTAGTATACTATGCATGAGGCTTGCAACTTGTAGGATATAATTTACATAACACATATGCTTTATTACTACCGTTGACAAAATTGTTTCTTGTTTTCAAGACCAAAGCTCTAGCACAAATATAGCAATCAATGCTTCCCTCTGCGAAGGGTCTTTCTTTTACTTTTATTGTTGAGTCAGTTCACCTATCTCTCTCCACCTCAAGAAGCAAACACTTGTGTGAACTGTGCATTGATTCCTACATACTTGCATATTGCACTTGTTATATTACTTTACATTGACAACTATCCATGAGATATATATGTTACAAGTTGAAAGCAACCGCTGAAACTTAATCTTCCTTTATGTTGCTTCAATGCCTTTACTTTGAATTATTGCTTTATGAGTTAACTCCTATGCAAGACTTATTGATGCTTGTCTTGAAAATACTATTCATGAAAAGTCTTTGCTTTATGATTCATTTGTTTACTCATGTCATTTACCATTGTTTTGATCGCTGCATTCATTACATATGCTTACAATAGTATGATCAAGGTTATGATGGCATGTCACTCCAGAAATTATCTTTGTTATCGTTTACCTGCTCGGGACGAGCAGGAACTAAGCTTGGGGATGCTGATACGTCTCCAACGTATCGATAATTTCTTATGTTCCATGCCACATTATTGATGATATCTACATGTTTTATGCACACTTTATATCGTTTTTATGCATTTTCCGGAACTAACCTATTGACGAGATGCCAAAGGGCCAGTTGCTGTTTTCTGCTGTTTTTGGTTTCAGAAATCCTAGTAAGGAAATATTTTCGGAATCGGACGAAATCAACACCGAAGATCTTAAAAATCCCGGAAGCTTCCAGAGCACCGAAGAAGGGCCAGAGGGGAGCCAGGGGGGCCCCACCCCACAGGGCGGCGCGGCCAAGGGGGGGCGCGCTCCCCTAGTGTGTGGGCCCCCTGTGGCCCCTCCGACTCCGACTCTTCGCCTATTTAGTCATCCCTGACCTAAAACCTCGACCCCGTTCGACGAAACCAGAGAAAACCATCCAGAGCCGCCGCCATCGCGAAACTCCAATTCGGGGGACAAAAGTCTCTGTTCCAGCACGCCGCCGGGATGGGGAATTGCCCCCAGAGTCATCTCCACCGCCGTCTCCACCGCCATCTTCACTGCCATCGCTGTCTCCATGATGAGGAGGGAGTAGTTCACCCCCGGGGCTGAGGGCTCCGCTGTAGCTATGTGGTTCATCTCTCTCTCTTTGTGATCTAGTTGAATATCATCTATGTGCTACTCTAGTGATGTTATTAAAGTAGTCTATTCCTCCTGCACGGTGTAATGATGACAGTGTGTGCATCGTGTAGTACTTGGCGTATGCTATGATTGTGATCTCTTGTAGATTATGAAGTTAACTATTACTATGATGGTATTGATGTGATCTATTCCTCCTTTCATAGTGTGACGGTAACAGTGTGCATGCTATGTTAGTACTTGGTTTGGTTGTGTTGATCTATCTTGCACTCTAAGGTTATTTAAATATGAATATCGAATATTGTGGAGCTTGTTAACTCCGGCATTGAGGGTTCTTGTAGCCCTACGCAATTAGTGGTGTTCATCATCCAACAAGAGGGTGTAGAGTAGTCCTATTATGTGATCATTGTTGAGAGTGTCCACTAGTGAAAGCAGGATCCCTGGGCCTTGCTTCCAAGCATCGAATCTCCGTTTGTTTACTGTTTTGTTGCATATTTACTCGCTGCCATATTTTATTCAGATTGCTATTACCACTCATACTCATACATATTACTTGCATCTCACTATCTCTTCGCCGAACTAGTGCACCTATACATCTGACAAGTGTATTAGGTGTGTTGGGGACACAAGAGACTTCTTGCTTTGTGGTTGCAGGGTTGCTTGAGAGGGATATCTTTGACCTCTTCCTCCCTGAGATCGATAAACCTTGGGTGATCCACTCAAGGGAAACTTGCTGCTGTTCTACAACCCTCTGCTCTTGGAGGCCCAACACTGTCTACAAGAATAGAAGCTCCCGTAGACATCAGTCAGCACCATGGTAACGTTCATGGGCATGTAGCCTTTCTAGTTCACTTGTGATATGGTCGGTGGCACCGGTGTCGATGTTCCAGCCGCCACCTCCATTGTTGTTGTAGTTGACATTAGCGGTTGTCCGCTCACGAGGGACGAAGTCCTGGTCGAAGCGGTACCAGCAGTTCATGGCGGTGTGGCCCGCCACATTGCAGAGCTGGCACGGTGCGCGATCACCACCACCGTGGTTGCCACCGTTGTTGTTGTAGTTTCCGCGGCCACGGCCATTGTTGTTGTAGTTGCCGCGGCCACGGCCGTAGTTGCCACCGTTGTGGTAGCCCCCACCGTTGTGGTAGCCACCATTGTTGCCTCCGTTGTGGTAGCCTCCTTGGCCACCATTGCCGCCTCGTTGAGGATTGCCGCGACCTTGATCACCGCGGCCTCCACCACGACCACCGAAGCGGCCACGACCACCGCGAGTAGCGGCGTTGACAGAGGATTGGGAGACTCCACGGAGCATCTGTTGACGACTTTCATAAGACAGGAGCTGCGAATAAAGTTCGCTCACCGTGATCAGCTCGGTTCTCGCGAGGATGGCGGCGACTAGCCCGGTGTAGGAGTCGTTCTTGAGGCCTGCGAGGATGTAGGAGACCATATCTTCATCTTCAAGGGTCTTCCCGGCGGAGATCATCTCGTTCTCCAAAGATTTCATCATGGTGACATATTCTCCCATGGATTTGTTGCTCTTTTCCGCACTGGCAAGGGCGATGCAGGTGTTGGTGGTGTGTGCACGCGACCTGGCCGCCTACATGTCTTGCAGAATCTCCCAGAGCTTGGCCGCCGTCTTGACACCAGCGGCATAGGGGAGCACTTCCCGTGAGAGAGATCCCACGAGGAAGCTCAGGAACTTTTGGTCCGATGCCACCCAGTCTTCATAAGCTGGGTTCAGCTCGGTGACAATCTCGTCACCCTTCTTTACTTCGATCTCTTCCTTGGGTGCCTCGATGGAGCCATCTAGGTAGCCCATAAGACGGGCACCCCTGACTGCCGGCAGAACTTGGGTTTGCCAGAGGATGAAGTTGCATTTGCCCAGCCGCTCCGTCACGCCTGTCCCGAAGGTTGAGCCTCCCGAAGGGTTTTGCATCGAGGAAGAAGAAGAGGACATGTTGGCTGGCGGTGTCGATGTCAGATGGGATCGGCGGCAAGGGGAGGCTTTGTCGCTAGATGTGTTTTAGGAGGGATAGCTCTGATACCATGTAGAAGTTTTAGGTTAAAGTGTCTTACTCCTTTCGGAGCACACCGTGCGTGTTTATATAGGGAGTTTAACCTAACAACTCCAAAAGGGATATACATGGTTTGTTACAAGGAAGGGTCTAGAACATAATCTAGATAACCACTCTGGCCTTATCAATACGGCCGGTGGGATACAACACGCGCGCACACAAGTCACATATCGTGACAAGCCTAACTCGCTAACAAACACAACGGCTGAACGATACAAAGGGAACACCCTGAGAGCATGTTTAATATCAAAGCTAGCAACTGGCTATAAGACATTGCCATGTCCTCTACAGCTAACCTTATGGCCAATATATACAATAGCTAGGTAGAAAGATGTACTACTTTACTAATACATCGACCACTTCTCACTCTCACAAGGTACCTAGGTAGGGATGGAACCCGCGAGATATGGGTACGGGTAGAGCCATCCCATACCCGTATCATGTCGCCTTCAATCTTACCCATCACCCGTACCTATACCCGTCAACGGGTACAAGTTTTTCCCATACCCGTCACGCGGCGGGTGATGTCTACGCATGCTTCTATTCCTGTAGACAGTTGATACGCGTACAACACGCGACCGTTGGGAACCCCAAAAGGAAGGTGTGATGCGTACAGCGTCAAGTTTTCCCTCAGTATGAAACCAAGGTTTAATCGAACCAGTAGGAGCCAAGAAGCACGTTGAAGGTTGATGGCGGCGAGATGTAGTGCGGCGCAACACCAGGGATTCCGGCGCCAACGTGGAACCTGCACAACACAACCAAAGTACTTTGCCCCAACGAAACAGTGAGGTTGTCAATCTCACCGGCTTGCTGTAACAAAGGATTAGATGTATAGTGTGGATGATGATTGTTTGCAGAGAACAGTAGAACAGTTGCAGTAGATTGTATTTCAGATGTAAAGAATGGACCGGGGTCCACAGTTCACTAGAGGTGTCTCTCCCATAAGATAAATAGCATGTTGGGTGAACAAATTACAGTTGGGCAATTGACAAATAGAGAGGGCATGACCATGCACATACATGATATGATGAGTATTGTGAGATTTAATTGGGCATTACGACAAAGTACATAGACCGCTATCCAGCATGCATCTATGCCTAAAAAGTCCACCTTCAGGTTATCATCCGAACCCCTTCCAGTATTAAGTTGAAAACAACAGACAATTGCATTAAGTATGGTGCGTAATGTAATCAATAACTACATCCTCGGACATAGCATCAATGTTTTATCCCTAGTGGCAACAGCACATCCATAATCTTAGAGGTTTCTCTCACTCCCCCAGATTCACGGAGACATGAACCCACTATCGAGCATAAATACTCCCTCTTGGAGTTACTAGCATCAACTTGGCCAGAGCCTCTACTAATAACGGAGAGCATGCAAGATCATAAACAACACATAGATATAAATTGATAATCAACATAACATAGTATTCTCTATTCATCGGATCCCAACAAACACAACATATAGCATTACAGATAGATGATCTTGATCATGTTCGGCAGCTCACAAGATCCGACAATGAAGCACATAAGGAGAAGAAGACCATCTAGCTACTGCTATGGACCCATAGTCCAGGGGTGAACTACTCACTCATCACTCCGGGGGCGACCATGGCGGTGTAGAGTCCTCCGGGAGATGAATCCCCTCTCCGGCAGGGTGCCGGAGGCGATCTCCTGAATCCCCCGAGATGGGATTGGCGGCGGTGGCGTCTCTGGAAGGTTTTCCGTATCGTGGCTCTCGGTACTGGGGGTTTCGCGACGAAGGCTATTTGTAGGCGGAAGGGCAGGTCAAGGGGCGTCACGAGGGGCCCAGATGACAGGTCGGCGCGGCCAGGGCTTGGGCCGCGCCGCCCCATCACCTGGCCGCCTCGTGGCCCCAGTTCGTTGACTCTCCGGTCTTCTGGAAGCTTCGTGTGAAAATAGGCCCCTGGGCGTTGATTTCGTCCAATTCCGAGAATATTTCCTTACTAGGATTTCTGAAACCAAAAACAATGAAACAAAGAATCGGCTCTTCCGCATCTTGTTAATAGGTTAGTTCCAGAAAATGCATAAATATGATATAAAGTATGCATAAAACATGTAGATATCATCAATAATGTGGCATGGAACATAAGAAATTATCGATACGTCGGAGACGTATCAGCATCCCCAAGCTTAGTTTCTGCTCGTCCCGAGCAGGTAAACGATAACAAAGATAATTTCTGGAGTGACATGCCATCATAACCTTGATCATACTATTGTAAGCATATGTAATGAATGCAGCGATCCAAACAATGTAAATGACATGAGTAAACAAATGAATCATATAGCAAAGAGTTTTCATGAATAGTACTTCAAGACAAGCATCAATAAGTCTTGCATAAGAGTTAACTCATAAAGCAATAATTCAAAGTAGAGGCATTGAAGCAACACAAAGGAAGATGAAGTTTCAGCGGTTGCTTTCAACTTATAACATGTATATCTCGTGGATATTGTCACATAGAGTAATATAACAAGTGCAATATGCAAGTATGTAGGAATCAATGCACAGTTCACACAAGTGTTTGCTTCTTGAGGTGGAGAGAGATAGGTGAACTGACTCAACATAAAAGTAAAAGAAAGGTCCTTCAAAGAGGAAAGCATCGATTGCTATATTTGTGCTAGAGCTTTGATTTTGAAAACAAGAAACAATTTTGTCAACGGTAGTAATAAAGCATATGTGTTATGTAAATTATATCTTACAAGTTGCAAGCCTCATGCATAGTATACTAATAGTGCCTGCACCTTGTCCTAATTAGCTCGGATTACCTGGATTATCATCGCAATGCACA
Source organism: Lolium perenne (assembly GCF_019359855.2). NCBI lineage: Eukaryota > Viridiplantae > Streptophyta > Magnoliopsida > Poales > Poaceae > Lolium > Lolium perenne. Next base: position 75,801,005 of record NC_067244.2, read on the forward strand.
TGTTTTAACCAAGTGTCACAAAGGGGTACCTCCATGCCGCCTGTACGAAGGTCTAAGGAGAAAGCTCGCATCGGATTTCTCGCTATTGATTATTCTCAACTTAGACATCCATACCGGGACAACATAGACAACAGATAATGGACTCCTCTTTAATGCATAAGCATGTAGCAACAATTAATTTTCTCATATGAGATTGAGGATATTTGTCCAAAACTGAAACTTCCACCATGGATCATGGCTTTAGTTAGCGGCCCAATGTTCTTCTCTAACATTATGCAATGCTCTAACCATTTTGGTGGTAAATCTCCCTTACTTCAGACAAGACGAACATGCATAGCAACTCACATGATATTCAACAAAGAGTAGTTGATGGCGTCCCCAGGAACATGGTTATCGCACAACAAGCAACTTAATAAGAGATAAAGTGCATAAGTACTTATTCAATACCACAATAGTTTTTAGGCTATTTGTCCCATGAGCTATATATTGTAAAGGTAGAGGATAGAAATTTAAAGGTAGCACTCAAGCAATTTACTTTGGAATGGCGGAGAAATACCATGTAGTAGGTAGGTATGGTGGACACAAATGGCATAGTGGTTGGCTCAAGTATTTGGATGCATGAGAAGTATTCCCTCTCGATACAAGGTTTAGGCTAGCAAGGCTATTTGAAACAAACACAAGGATGAAGCGGTGCAGCAAAACTCACATAAAAGACATATTGTAAACATTATAAGACTCTACACCGTCTTCCTTGTTGTTCAAACTCAATACTAGAAATTATCTAGACCTTAGAGAGACCAAATATGCAAACCAAATTTTAGCATGCTCTATGTATTTCTTCATTAATGGGTGCAAAGTATATGATGCAAGAGCTTAAACATGAGCACAACAATTGCCAAGTATCACATTATCCAAGACATTATAGCAATTACTACATGTATCATTTTCCAATTCCAACCATATAACAATTTAACGAAGAAGAAATTTCACCTTGAATACTATGAGTAAAACCTAAGGACATATTTGTCCATATGCAACAGAGGAGCGTGTCTCTCTCCCGCACAATCAATGCTAGGATCCATTTTATTCAAACAAAACAAAAACAAAAACAAACCGACGCTCTAAGCAAAGCACATAAGATGTGATGGAATAAAAATATAGTTTCAGGGGAGGAACCTGATAATGTTGTCGATGAAGAAGGGGATGCCTTGGGCATCCCCAAGCTTAGACGCTTGAGTCTTCTTGATATATGCAGGGGTGAACCACCGGGGCATCCTGATACGCGTACAGCACGCGTCCGTTGGGAACCCCAAGAGGAAGGTGTGATGCGTACAGCGGCAAGTTTTCCCTCAGTATGAAACCAAGGTTTATCGAACCAGTAGGAGCCAAGAAGCACGTTGAAGGTTGATGGCGGCGAGATGTAGTGCGGCGCAACACTAGGGATTCCGGCGCCAACGTGGAACCTGCACAACACAAACCAAGTACTTTGCCCCAACGAAACAGCGAGGTTGTCAATCTCACCGGCTTGCTGTAACAAAGGATTAGATGTATAGTGTGGATGATGATTGTTTGCAGAAAATAGTAGAACAGTTGCAGTAGATTGTATTTCAGTAAAGAGAATTGGACCGGGGTCCACAGTTCACTAGAGGTGTCTCTCCCATAAGATAAATAGCATGTTGGGTGAATAAATTACAGTTGGGCAATTGACAAATAAAGAGGGCATGACCATGCACATACATATTATGATGAGTATAGTGAGATTTAATTGGGCATTACGACAAAGTACATAGACCGCTATCCAGCATGCATCTATGCCTAAAAAGTCCACCTTCAGGTTATCATCCGAACCCCCTCCAGTATTAAGTTGCTAACAACAGACAATTGCATTAAGTATTGCGTGTAATGTAATCAGTAACTACATCCTCGAACATAGCACCAATGTTTTATCCCTAGTGGCAACAGCACATCCATAATCTTAGAGATTTTTGTCACTTCCCCAGATTCACGGAGACATGAACCCACTATCGAGCATAAATACTCCCTCTTGGAGTTACAAGCATCTACTTGGCCAGAGCATCTACTAGTAACGGAGAGCATGCAAGATCATAAACAACACATAGATATAAATTGATAATCAACATAACATAGTATTCTCTATTCATCGGATCCCAACAAACACAACATATAGAATTACAGATAGATGATCTTGATCATGTTCGGCAGCTCACAAGACCCGACAATTAAGCATAATGGGGAGAAGACAACCATCTAGCTACTGCTATGGACCCATAGTCCAGGGGTAGACTACTCACACATCACTCCGGAGGCGACCATGGCGGCGTAGAGTCCTCCGGGAGATGATTCCCCTCTCCGGCAGGGTGCCGGAGGCGATCTCCTGAATCCCCCGAGATGGGATTGGCGGCGGCGGCGTCTCTGGAAGGTTTTCCGTATCGTGGCTCTCGGTACTAGGGGTTTCGCGACGAAGGCTATTTGTAGGCGGAAGGGCAGGTCAAGGGGCGTCACAAGGGGCCCACACCCTAGGTCGGCGCGGCCAGGGCTTGGGCCGCGCCGCCCTATGGTTTGGCCACCTCGTGGCCCCACTTCGTTGACTCTTCGGTCTTCTGGAAGCTTCGTGGCAAAATAGGACCCTGGGCGTTGATTTCTTCCAATTCCGAGAATATTTCCTTACTAGGATTTCTGAAACCAAAAACAGCAGAAAACATCAACTGGCACTTCGGCATCTTGTTAATAGGTTAGTTCCAGAAAATGCACGAATATGACATAAAGTGTGCATAAAACATGTAGATATCATCAATAATGTATCATGGAACATAAGAAATTATCGATACGTCGGAGACGTATCAGCATCCCCAAGCTTAGTTCCTGCTCGTCCCGAGCAGGTAAACGATAAACAAAGATAATTTCTGGAGTGACATGCCATCATAACCTTGATCATACTATTGTAAAGCATATGAGCTGAGATCAAATTATTCAAAGCAAGTATCTATATTGATATAAGAGATGATAATGCAAGAGTTAGACAAGCTAGAAGTTTTCATGAACCATTGCTTTAAAGACATGCAACCGTACAAAGTTCATTAAAGATGTATTAAGTATTCAGCATAGAAGTTCTATCCTTCATTCCAAGCATCAAGTAAATCTTCACAACATAAGAAGGATTCAGTCAAGTAAACATAAACATGAACATCATGAATCAACTGTTTCGAAGTCTACTCAACCGGTGAGCGCAAGCATTTGGTATTAGCACCAGGATGTTATGGCATAAAGAACGTTAATGGGGGTTTGGAAGGCCAAATGGAAGGAAGGCTTGCAAAGCTGTAAATGACCATTAGACAAGAGGAAGCCTTATGATCGAAGCTATGCAAGGAGTAGTGATTGCCATGCAACGGATGCACATAGAGCTATATGTGTATGAAAGCTCTCCAATGAAACTAGTGGGGGTGCATCCAACTTGGTTGCTCACGAAGACCTAGAGCACTTTTGAGGAGGCTCATCATTGGAATATACAACCCAAGTTCTATAGTGTAAATTCCCACCATAGTTATACTAGTAAAACATGAAAACTCTCTCATATGAATGTAGGTGCTAAACATGAGCACAAATGATGACTATGAATAATGCGGGTGCTAAAACATGAGCACAAGTGTTGATAAAAGATAGTAATGCTGCCCCCTTTTTCTTTATTCTCTCTTTTTTTTTCTTTTTCTTTTCTTTTTTTTTCTTTCTTCTCTTTTTTTTTTTCTTTTTGATGGCCTCCACGGCTCTTTTCATTTTTAGGGGTAACATCCTAATATGACAACACACTTTTTGGTACAAATAACTCATAATGAATGAAACATGATGTATGAAACTGTATGCCTCTGCCAGTGTAGCAGGATGTGCAATGATCTAGCGTAACATGGGTAAACCACACATCAGCTGTATATGATCATGCAAAGCAATATATAAATAATAAATGACAACATGGCATGTAATGTAAAAATGGATGTTGCATGGCAATATATCTCGGAACAGCTATGGAAATGCTGTGGTAGGTAGGTATGGTGGCTGTTTTGAGGAGATGTATGGGCTTATGTGTAGGAGAACAAGAGAAAGTTCTCCCACGGGTTTGGATGTACCGGCGAAGTATGCACAATTCTCAATGTGAGCAAAAGGAAATGCACAGTACCGAAGAGGCTAGCAAATTTGGATGGTGGAAGTGCTAAAAACCGTAGCTTAACATTAGTCAAAAAGAACTCACAAGCTTATTGCAAACAACTAGCAGGTTCATCATTAAGAGCATGATTAAAATTTTACTCCAAGGAGGGCCGTTCACGGTGGCACAAGTACCCCGCTAGCTCCCTCGACCTTCAGCACAACTTAGTTATTACGATGAACTCTCAGACATGGAAAGCTATTAAGTCCAACTACGCCTTCAACTATTTAAATAGAGTTTGTAGTACGGCACAAGCTTAAAGACAACAATCCACTACTAATTTTAACTTATTTATCCAGCAAGCCTTACCATCTAAATATCTCAAAACATTTGCAAAGAATCAAGTTATCAAAGCTCAATGTCCTACAAGTATTTTATTATATATTACCACATGCAACATTTCCCGTTTCCAACCATACAACAATTTAACGAAGAAGAAACTTTCGCCATGAATATTATGAGTAGAGCCTAAGGACATATTTGTCCATATGCTACAGCGGAGCGTGTCTCTCTCCCACACAAAGAATGCTAGGATCCATTTTATTCAAACAAAACAAAAACAAAAACAAACCGACGCTCCAAGCAAAGCACATAAGATGTGATGGAATAAAAATATAGTTTTAGGGGAGGAACCTGATAATGTTGTCGATGAAGAAGGGGATGCCTTGGGCATCCCCAAGCTTAGACGCTTGAGTCTTCTTGATATATGCAGGGGTGAACCACCGGGGCATCCCCAAGCTTAGAGCTTTCACTCTCCTTGATCATGTTGTATCATCTCCCTCTCTTGATCCTTGAAAACTTCCTCCACACCAAACTTAGAACAACTCATTAGAGGGTTAGTGCACAATCAAAATATACATGTTCAGAGGTGACATAATCATTCTTAACACTTCTGGACATTGCACAAAGCTACTGAAAGTCAATGGAATCGAAATATCCATCGAACATAACAAAACAGGCAATGCGAAATAAAAGGCAGAATCTGTCAAAACAGAACAGTTCGTATTGACGAACTTTATTGAGTCACCAGACTTGCTCAAATGAAAATGCTCAAATTGAATGAAAGTTGCGTACATATCTGAGGATCACTCACGTAAATTGGCATAATTTTATGAGTTACTTACAGAGAATTTTGCCCAGATTCGTGACAGCAAAGAAATCTGTTTCTGCGCAGTAATCCAAATCTAGTATGAACTTTACTATCAACGACTTTACTTGGCACAACAAAACACTAAACTAAGATAAGGAGAGGTTGCTACAGTAGTAAACAACTTCCAAGACACAAAATAAAAACAAAGTACTGTAGTAAAAACATGGGTTGTCTCCCATAAGCGCTTTTCTTTAACGCCTTTCAGCTAGGCGCAGAAAGTGTGTATCAAGTATTATCAAGAGATGAAGTGTCAACATCATAATTTGTTCTAATAATAGAATCAAAAGGTAACTTCATTCTCTTTCTAGGGAAGTGTTCCATACCTTTCTTGAGAGTAAATTGATATTTAATATTACCTTCCTTCATATCAATGATAGCACCAACAGTTCGAAGAAAAGGTCTTCCCAATATGATGGGACAAGATGCATTGCATTCAATATCCAAGACAACAAAATCAACGGGGACAAGGTTATTGTTAACGGTAATGCGAACATTATCAACTTTCCCCAAAGGTTTCTTTGTAGAATGATCAGTAAGATTAACATCCAAATAACAATTTTTCAGCGGTGGCAAGTCAAGCATATTATAGATTTTCTTAGGCATAACAGAAATACTTGCACCAAGATCACATAAAGCATTACAATCAAAATCTTTTATCTTCATCTTAATGATGGGTTCCCAACCATCCTCTAGCTTTCTAGGAATAGAGGCTTCGCGCTCTAGTTTCTCTTCTCTAGCTTTTATGAGAGCATTTGTAATATGTTTTGTGAAAGCCAAATTTATAGCACTAGCATTAGGACTCTTAGCAAGTTTTTGCAAGAACTTTATAACTTCAGAGATGTGGCAATCATCAAAATTCAAACCATTATAATCTAAAGCAATGGGATCATCATCCCCAATGTTGGAAAAAATTTCAGCAGTTTTATCACAGGCAGTTTCAGCAGTTTTAGCAGTTTCAGGCAGTTTCTCGCGCTTTGCATTAGAAGTGGAAACATTGCTAACACCAATTCTTTTATTATTATTAGTAGGAGGTGCAGCAACTTGTGTAGCATTAGCATTACTAGTGGTGGTTATAGTCCAAACTTTAGCTATATTATCTTCTTTTTCATTTTCTTCTCTTTCCCACCTAGCACGCAATTCAGCCATCAATCTTATATTCTTATTAATTCTAACTTGGATGGCATTTGCTGTAGTAACAATTTTACTATGATGATTTTCATTAGGCATAACTTTCGATTTCAAAAGATCAACATCAGCAGCAAGACTATCGACTTTAGAAGCAAGTATATCAATTTTCCCAAGCTTTTCTTCAACAAATTTGTTAAAAGCAGTTTGTGTACTAATAAATTCTTTAAGCATGGCTTCAAGTCCAGGGGGTGTGTTCCTATTATTGTTGTAAGAATTCCCATAAGAATTACCATAGCCATTGCCATTATTATAAGGATATGGCCTATAGTTGTTACTAGAATTGTTCCGGTAAGCATTGTTGTTGAAATTATTATTTTTAATGAAGTTTACATCAACATGTTCTTCTTGTGCAACCAATGAAGCTAACGGAACATTATTAGGATCAACATTTGTCCTATCATTCACAAGCATAGACATAATAGCATCAATCTTATCACTCAAGGAAGAGGTTTCTTCGACAGAATTTACCTTCTTACCTTGTGGAGCTCTTTCCGTGTGCCATTCAGAGTAATTGATCATCATATTATCAAGTAGCTCTGTTGCTTCACCAAGAGTGATGGACATAAAGGTACCTCCAGCAGCTGAATCCAATAGGTTCCGCGAAGAAAAATTCAGTCCTGCATAAAAGGTTTGGATGATCATCCAAGTAGTCAGTCCATGGGTTGGGCAATTTTTAACCAAAGATTTCATTCTTTCCCATGCTTGTGCAACATGCTCAGTATCCAATTATTTAAAATTCATTATGCTACTCCTCAAAGATATAATTTTAGCAGGGGGATAATATTTACCAATAAAAGCATCCTTGCATAGTCCATGAATCAATACTATTCTTAGGCAGAGATAGCAACCAATCTTTAGCTCTTCCTCTTAATGAGAAAGGGAACAATTTTAATTTTATAATGTCACCATCTACATCTTTATATTTTTGCATTTCACATAGTTCAACAAAATTATTAAGATGGGCAGCAGCATCATCAGAACTAACACCAGAAAATTGCTCTTGCATAACAAGATTTAGTAAAGCAGGTTTAATTTCAAAGAATTCTGCTGTAGTAGCAGGTGGAGCAATAGGTGTGCATAAGAAATCATTATTATTTGTGGTTGTGAAATCACACAACTTAGTATTTTCAGGGGTGGCCATTTTAGCAGTAGTAAATAAAGCAAACTAGATAAAGTAAATGCAAGTAACTAATTTTTTTGTGTTTTTGATATAGCAAACGAGATAGCAAATAAAGTAAAACTAGCAACTAATTTTTTTGTGTTTTGATTTAGTGCAGCAAACAAAGTAGTAAATAAAATAAAGCAAGACAAAAACAAAGTAAAGAGATTGGGAAGTGGAGACTCCCCTTGCAGCGTGTCTTGATCTCCCCGGCAACGGCGCCAGAAATTTGCTTGATGCGTGTGGTTGACACGTCCGTTGGGAACCCCAAGAGGAAGGTGTGATGCGCACAGCGGCAAGTTTCCCTCAGTAAGAAACCAAGGTTTAATCGAACCAGTAGGAGTCAAGAAGCACATTGAAGGTTGATGGTGGTGGGATGTAGTGCGGCGCAACACCAGGGATTCCGGCGCCAATGTGGAACCTGCACAACACAACCAAAGTACTTTGCCCCAACGAAACAGCGAGGTTGTCAATCTCACCGGCTTGCTGTAACAATGGATTAGATGTATAGTGTGGATGATGATTGTTTGCAGAAAACAGTAGAACAGTATTGCAGTAGATTGTATTTCAGTATAGAGAATTGGACCGTGGTCCACAGTTCACTAGAGGTGTCTCTCCCATAAGATAAACAGCATGTTGGGTGAACAAATTACAGTTGGGCAATTGACAAATAAAGAGGGCATGACCATGCACATACATATTATGATGAGTATAGTGAGATTTAATTGGGCATTACGACAAAGTACATAGACTGCTATCCAGCATGCATCTATGCCTAAAAAGTCCACCTTCAGGTTATCATCCGAACCCCCTCCAGTATTAAGTTGCTAACAACAGACAATTGCATTAAGTATTGCGCGTAATGTAATCAGTAACTACATCCTCGAACATAGCACCAATGTTTTATCCCTAGTGGCAACATCACATCCATAATCTTAGAGATTTCTGTCACTTCCCCAGATTCACGGAGACATGAACCCACTATCGAGCATAAATACTCCCTCTTGGAGTTACAAGCATCTACTTGGCCAGAGCATCTACTAGTAACGGAGAGCATGCAAGATCATAAACAACACATAGATATAAATTGATAATCAACATAACATAGTATTCTCTATTCATCGGATCCCAACAAACACAGCATATAGAATTACAGATAGATGATCTTGATCATGTTCGGCAGCTCACAAGACCCGACAATTAAGCATAATGGGGAGAAGACAACCATCTAGCTACTGCTATGGACCCATAGTCCAGGGGTAGACTACTCACACATCACTCCGGAGGCGACCATGGCGGCGTAGAGTCCTCCGGGAGATGATTCCCCTCTCCGGCAGGGTGCCGGAGGCGATCTCCTGAATCCCCCGAGATGGGATTGGCGGCGGCGGCGTCTCTGGAAGGTTTTCCGTATCGTGGCTCTCGGTACTGGGGGTTTCACGACGAAGGCTATTTGTAGGCGGAAGGGCAGGTCAAGGGGCGTCACGAGGGGCCCACACCCTAGGTCGGCGCGGCTAGGGCTTGGGCCGCGCCGCCCTATGGTTTGGCCACCTCGTGGCCCCACTTCGTTGACTCTTCGGTCTTCTGGAAGCTTCGTGGCAAAATAGGACCCTAGGCGTTGATTTCGTCCAATTCCAAGAATATTTCCTTACTAGGATTTCTGAAACCAAAAACAGCAGAAAACAGCAACTGGCACTTCGGCATCTTGGTAATAGGTTAGTTCCAGAAAATGCACGAATATGACATAAAGTGTGCATAAAACATGTAGATATCATCAATAATGTGGCATGGAACATAAGAAATTATCGATACGTCGGAGACGTATCACATCCCCAAGCTTAGAGCTTTCACTCTCCTTGATCATGTTGTATCATCTCCCTCTCTTGATCCTTGAAAACTTCCTCCACACCAAACTCAAAACAACTCATTAGAGGGTTAGTGCACAATCAAAATATACATGTTCAGAGGTGACATAATCATTCTTAAAACTTCTGGACATTGCACAAAGCTACTGAAAGTCAATGGAATCGAAATATCCATCAAGCATATCAAAACAGGCAATGCGAAATAAAAGGCAGAATCTGTCAAAACAGAACAGTTCGTAAAGACGAATTTTATTGAGGCACCAGACTTGCTCAAATGAAAATGCTCAAATTGAATGAAAGTTGCGTACATATCTGAGGATCACTCACGTAAATTGGCATAATTTTCTGAGTTACCTACAGAGAATTTTGCCCAGATTCGTGACAGCAAAGAAATCTGTTTCTGCGCAGTAATCCAAATCTAGTATGAACCTTACTATCAACGACTTTACTTGGCACAACAATGCACAAAACTAAGATAAGGAGAGGTTTCTACAGTAGTAAACAACTTCCAAGACACAAATATAAAACAAAGTAATGTAGTAAAAACATTGGTTGTCTCCCATAAGCGCTTTTCTTTAACGCCTTTCAGCTAGGCGCAGAAAGTGTATATCAAGTATTATCAAGAGATGAAGCATCAACATCATTTTCAAAATTTATCCCATTAGGTGTCTTAGATGCTCCCTTATCTATAGTGGTTTTAAGAGCTTTATCAACTTTAGGCCTATAATAGCTTTTTGGTTTAGGCCCCTTAGAGACATACATGAACTTTTGCTCCTTACCCACATAAGCTTTCTCTCTAAATTTTATAGATGAAAATGTTGAACCCAATGTTACCATAGCCTCTTCAAGTTCACTAATCCTTTGGGTTTGATTATCATGTATAGCACATGATTCCAAAATGGCAATTTTCTCATTAATTCCACCAAGAGATTTATCAAGTTTATCAGTGCTATCAAGTAATGCTCCCAAAGTAGTATCAATACTTGGAAGGTTTTGTTCTATGGTTTCCAACTTTTTCATGACATCTTCAAGAGAGGTTTCAATTTTAACTTCATTAACAGGTGGTATTCCAAATAAACTCTCAATAATGCAACTAGCTTCTAAGGCAGGAGTACTTAGGAAGTTACCTCCCGTGAGACAATCAAGAACATACCTATTCCAGCTAGAGATACCAACATAAAAATTCCTGAGTAAAATAGTGGTGGAGTGTTTCTTAGTGCACCTATTATGGGCATTACTAATTCTATACCAAGCATCTCTTAAACATTCTCCCCCTTGTTGCTTAAACGAATGAACTTCAACTTCAGGATTACTCATTTTAGCAATAGTAAATAAAGCAAACTAGATAAAGTAAATGCAAGTAACTAATTTTTGTGTGTTTTTGATATAGCAAACAAGATAGCAAGTAAAGTAAAACTAGCAACTAATTTTTTTGTATTTTGATATAATGCAGCAAACAAAGTAGTAAATAAAATAATGCAAGACAAAAACAAAGTAAGAGATTGCGATGTGGAGACTCCCCTTGCAGCGTGTCTTGATCTCCCCGGCAACGGCGCCAGAAAACAGTCTTGATACACGTACAGCACGCGACCGTTGGGAACCCCAAGAGGAAGGTGTGATGCGTACAGCGGCAAGTTTTCCCTCAGTATGAAACCAAGGTTTAATCGAACCAGTAGGAGCCAAGAAGCACGTTGAAGGTTGATGGCGGCGAGATGTAGTGCGGCGCAACACCAGGGATTCCGGCGCCAACGTGGAACCTGCACAACACAACCAAAGTACTTTGCCCCAACGAAACAGTGAGGTTGTCAATCTCACCGGCTTGATGTAACAAAGGATTAGATGTATAGTGTGGATGATGATTGTTTGCAGAGAACAGTAGAACAGTTGTAGTAGATTGTATTTCAGATGTAAAGAATGGACCGGGGTCCACAGTTCACTAGAGGTGTCTCTCCCATAAGATAAATAGCATGTTGGGTGAACAAATTACAGTTGGGCAATTGACAAATAGAGAGGGCATGACCATGCACATACATGATATGATGAGTATTGTGAGATTTAATTGGGCATTACGACAAAGTACATAGACCGCTATCCAGCATGCATCTATGCCTAAAAAGTCCACCTTCAGGTTATCATCCGAACCCCTTCCAGTATTAAGTTGAAAACAACAGACAATTGCATTAAGTATGGTGCGTAATGTAATCAATAACTACATCCTCGGACATAGCATCAATGTTTTATCCCTAGTGGCAACAGCACATCCATAATCTTAGAGGTTTCTCTCACTCCCAGTTCACGGAGACATGAACCCACTATCGAGCATAAATACTCCCTCTTGGAGTTACTAGCATCAACTTGGCCAGAGCCTCTACTAATAACGGAGAGCATGCAAGATCATAAACAACACATAGATATAAATTGATAATCAACATAACATAGTATTCTCTATCTATCGGATCCCAACAAACACACCATATAGCATTACAGATAGATGATCTTGATCATGTTCGGCAGCTCACAAGATCCGACAATGAAGCACATAAGGAGAAGACGACCATCTAGCTAATGCTATGGACCCATAGTCCAGGGGTGAACTACTCACTCATCACTCCGGAGGCGACCATGGCGGTGTAGAGTCCTCCGGGAGATGAATCCCCTCTCCGGTAGGGTGCCGGAGGCGATCTCCTGAATCCCCCGAGATGGGATTGGCGGCGGCGGTGTCTCTGGAAGGTTTTCCGTATCGTGGCTCTCGGTACTGGGGGTTTCGCGACGAAGGCTATTTTTAGGCGGAAGGGCAGGTCAAGGGGCGTCACGAGGGGCCCAGATGACAGGTCGGCGCGGCCAGGGCTTGGGCCGCGCCGCCCTATCACCTGGCCGCCTCGTGGCCCCACTTCGTTGACTCTCCGGTCTTCTGGAAGCTTCGTGTGAAAATAGGCCCCTGGGCGTTGATTTCGTCCAATTCCGAGAATATTTCCTTACTAGGATTTCTGAAACCAAAAACAGCAGAAAACAAAGAATCGGCTCTTCGGCATCTTGTTAATAGGTTAGTTCCAGAAAATGCATAAATATGCTATAAAGTATGCATAAAACATGTAGATATCATCAATAATGTGGCATGGAACATAAGAAATTATCGATACGTCGGAGACGTATCAACAGTGTTGGACCTCCAAGAGCAGAGGTTTGTAGAACAGCAGCAAGTTTCCCTTAGGTGAATCACCCAAGGTTTATCGAACTCAGGGAGGTAGACGTCAAAGATATCCCTCTCAAGCAACCCTGCAATTACGATATGATACGCGTAAAGCACACGTCCGTTGGGAACCCCAAGAGGAAGGTATGATGCGTGCAGTGGCAAGTTTTCCCTCAGTAAGAAACCAAGGTTATCGAACCAGTAGGAGTCAAGAAGTACGTGAAGATTGTTGGTCGCGGAGTGTAGTGCGGCGCAACACCAGGGATTCCGGCGCCAACGTGGAACCTGCACAACACAATCCAAGTACTTTGCCCCAACGTAACAGTGAGGTTGTCAATCTCACCGGCTTGCTATAACAAAGGATTAAATGTATAGTGTGGAAGATGATGTTTGCGAAGAACAATAAGAACAAGTATTGCAGTAGATTGTATTCGATGTAAAAGAATGGACCGGGGTCCACAGTTCACTAGTGGTGTCTCTCCAATAAGAAATAGCATGTTGGGTGAACAAATTACAGTTGGGCAATTGACAAATAAAGAGGGCATGACAATTCACATACATATCATGATGAGTAGTGTGAAATTCAAATGGGCATTACGACAAAGTACATAGACCGCTATCCAGCATTCATCTATGCCTCAAAAGTCCACCTTCGGGTTAGCATCCGCACCCCTTCCAGTATTAAGTTGCAAACAACAGACAATTGCATTAAGTATGGTGTGTAATGTAATCAACACAAATATCCTTAGAAAAAGCATTGATGTTTTATCCCTAGTGGCAACAGCACATCCACAACCTTAGAACTTTTTGTCACTGTCCCAGATTAAATGGAGGCATGAACCCACTATCGAGCATAAATACTCCCTCTTGGAGTTACAAGTATCAACTTGGCCAGAGCCTCTACTAGCAACGGAGAGCATGCAAGATCATAAACAACACATATATGATAGATTCATAATCAGCATAACATAGTATTCCATATTCATCGGATCCCAACAAACACAACATGTAGCATTACAAATAGATGATCTTGATCATGATAGGCAGCTCACAAGATCTAACATGATGGCACATGAGGAGAAGACAACCATCTAGCTACTTCTATGGACTCATAGTCCAGGGGTGAACTACTCACACATCAATCCGGAGGCGATCATGGTGATGAAGAGTCCTCCGGGAGATGATTCCCCTCTCCGGCAGGGTGCCGGAGGCGATCTCCTGATTCCCCCGAGATGGGATTGGCGGCGGCGGTGTCTCTGGAAGGTTTTCCGTATCGTGGCTCTCGGTACTGCGGTTTTCGCGATGAAGGCTTTAAGTAGGCGGAAGGGTAGGGTTGGAGGCGGCGCGAGGGCCCCACGCGCTAGGGCGGCGCGAGGCCCACCCTAGCCGCGCGGCCCTAGTGTGTCCGCGCCTCGTCGCTCCACTTCGTAATCCTTTCGGTCTTCTGGAAGCTTCGTGGAAAAATAAGACCCTGGGTGTTGATTTCGTTCAATTCCGAGAATATTTCCTTTGTAGGATTTCTGAAACCAAAAACAGCAGAAACAAGAATCGGCTCTTCGGCATCTTGTCAATAGGTTAGTGCCGGAAAATGCATAAATATGACATAAAGTGTGTATAAAACATGTGAGTATCATCACAAAAGTAGCATGGAACATAAGAAATTATAGATACGTTTGAGACGTATCAAGCATCCCCAAGCTTAGTTCCTACTCGCCCTTGAGTAGGTAAACGATAACAAAGATAATTTCTGAAGTGACATGCTATCATAATCTTGATCAATACTATTGTAAAGCATATGAGATGAATGCAGCGATTCGAAGCAATGGTAAAGACAATGAGTAAACAACTGAACCATATAGCAAAGACTTTTCATGAATAGTACTTTCAAGACAAGCATCAATAAGACTTGCATAGGAGTTAACTCATAAAGCAATAGATTCATACTAGAAAGTTTTGAAGCAACACAAAGGAAGATATAAGTTTCAGCGGTTGCTTTCAACTTCAACATGTTTATCATGGATAATTGTCAACACAAAGTAATATGATGAATGCAAATAAGCAAGTATGTAGGATCAATGCACACAGTTGGCACAAGTGTTTGCTTCTAAGATAGAAAGAAGTAGGTAAACTGGCTCAACATAAAAGTAGAAGAATGGCCCTTCGAAGAGGGAAGCATGGATTGCAATATTTGTGCTAGAGCTTTTATTTTGAAAACATAGAAACAATTTTGTCAACGGTAGTAATAAAGCATATGTGTTATGTATAAGATATCCTATAAGTTGCAAGCCTCATGCATAGATTACCAATAGTTCCCGCACCTTGTCCTAATTAGTTTGGATTTACATGGATTATCATTACATAACATATGTTTTAACCAAGTGTCACAAAGGGGTACCTCTATGCCGCATGTACAAAGGTCTAAGGAGAAAGCTCGCATTGGATTTCTCGCTTTTGATTATTCTCAACTTAGACATCCATACCGGGACAACATAGACAACAGATAATGGACTCCTCTTTAATGCATAAGCATTCAACAACAGATAATATTCTCATAAGAGATTGAGGATTGTTGTCCAAACTGAAACTTCCGCCATGGATCATGGCTTTAGTTAGCGGCCCAATGTTCTTCTCTAACAATATGCATACTCAAAACATTTGATCATGATAAATCACCCTTACTTCAGACAAGACGAACATGCATAGCAACTCACATGATATTCAACAAAGGTGTAATAGTTGATGGCGTCCCCAGAAACATGGTTACCGCTCAACAAGCAACTTATTAAGAAATAAGATACATAAGTACATATTCAATACCACAATAGTTTTTAAGCTATTTTTCCCATGAGCTATATATTGCAAAGACAAAGGAATGAAATTTTAAAGGTAGCACTCAAGAAATTTACTTTGGAATGGCAGAAAAATACCATGTAGTAGGTAGGTATGGTGGACACAAATGGCATAGTTTTTGGCTCAAGGATTTTGGATGCACGAGAAGTAATACCTCTCAATACAAGGCTTAGGATAGCAAGGTTGTTTGAAGCAAACACAAGTATGAACCGGTACAGCAAAACTTACATAAGAATATATTGCAAGCATTATAAGACTCTACACTGTCTTCCTTGTTGTTCAAACCCTCACCAGAAAATATCTAGACTTTAGAGAGACCAATCATGCAAACCAAATGTCAACAAGCTCTACGGTATTTCTTCATTAATAGGTGCAAAGTACATGATGAAAGAGCTTAAACATGATCTATATGAGCACAACAATTGCCAAGTATCAAATTATTCAAGAAATTATACCAATTACCACATGTAGCATTTTCTGTTTCCAACCATATAACAATGAACGAAGCAGTTTCAACCTTCGCCATGAACATTTAGAATAAAGCTAAGAACACATGTGTTCATATGCAACAGCGGAGCGTGTCTCTCTCCCACACAAAGAATGCTAGGATCCGGTTTTATTCAAACAAAAACAAAAATAAAAACAAACAGACGCTCCAAGTAAAGCACATAAGATGTGACGGAATAAAAATATAGTTTCACTAGAGGTGACCTGATAAGTTGTCGATGAACAAGGGGATGCCTTGGGCATCCCCAAGCTTAGATGCTTAAGTCTTCTTGAAATATGCAGGGATGAACCACGGGGGCATCCCCAAGCTTAGAGTTTTCACTCTCCTTGATCATATTGTATCATCCTCCTCTCTTGATCCTTGAAAACTTCCTCCACACCAAACTCAAAACAAACTCATTAGAGGGTTAGTGCATAATCAAAAATTCACATATTCAGAGGTGACATAATCATTCTTAACACTTCTGGACATTGCACAAAGCTACTGAAAGTTAATGGAACAAAGAAATCCATCAAACATAGCAAAACAGGCAATTCGAAATAAAAGGCAGAATCTGTCAAAACAGAACAGTCCGTAAAGACGAATTTTTCTGGGGCACTTAACTTGCTCAGATGAAAATTCTCAAATTGAATGAAAGTTGCGTACATATCTGAGGATCACTCACGTAAATTGGCAGATTTTTCTGAGTTACCTACAGAGAATACTACTCAAATTCGTGACAACAAGAAATCTGTTTGTGCGCAGTAATCCAAATCTAGTATCAACCTTACTATCAAAGACTTTACTTGGCACAACAATGCAATACAATAAAGATAAGGAGAGGTTGCTACAGTAGTAACAACTTCCAAGACTCAAATATAAAACAAAAGTGCAGAAGTAAAATCATGGGTTGTCTCCCATAAGCGCTTTTCTTTAACGCCTTTCAGCTAGGCGCAGAAAGTGTGTATCAAGTGTTATCAAGAGATGAAGCATCAACATCATAATTTTCACGACTTGTCACAATAGGTATCTTAGATGTTCCATTATCTATAGTGGTATTAAGGGCTTTGTCAATTTTTGGCCTATAATAGTTTTTTGGTTTAGGCACCTTAGAGACATACATGAACTTTTGCTCCTTACCCACATAAGATTTCTCCTTAAACTTAAAAGAAGAAAAAGTTTAACCCAAGGTTCCCATAGCTGCTTCAAGTTAACTAATCCTATGGGTTTGATTATCATGAGTAGCACAAGTTTCTAAGATGGCAATTCTCTCATTAATTCCACCTAGAGATTTATCAAGTTTATCAGTGCTATTAAGTAATATTTCCAATTTAGTCTCAATACTTGGAAGATTTTGCTCTATGGTCTCTAACTTTTTCATGACATCTTCAAGAGAGATTTCAATTTTAACTTCATTAACAGGTGGTATTCCAACTAGACTCTCAATAATGCAACTAGCTTCTAAAGCAGGAGTGCCGGGAAATCACCTCCCGCGAGAGTATCAAGAACATACCTATTCCAACTAGAGATACCAACATAAAAGTTCCTAAGTAGGATAATAGTGGAGTGTTTCTTAGTGCACCTATTATGAGCATCACTAATTCTATACCAAGCATCTTTTAAACATTCTCCCCCTTGTTGCTTAAACGAACGAACTTCAACTTCGGGATTACTCATTTTAGCAATAGTAAATAAAGCAAACTAGATAAAGTAAATGCAAGTAACTAATTTTTTTGTGTTTTTGATATGGAGAATGCAAACAAGATAGTAAATAAAGTAAAGCAAATAACTAATTTTTTTGTATTTTTGATATAAGAAAGCAAACAAAGCAGTAAATAAAATAAAGTAAAGCAAGACAAAAACAAAGTAAAGAGATTGGAAGTGAGAGACTCCCCTTGCAGCGTGTCTTGATCTCCCCGGCAACGGCGCCAGAAAACGTGCTTGATACGCGTAAAGCACACGTCCGTTGGGAACCCCAAGAGGAAGGTATGATGCATGCAGCGGCATGTTTTCCCTCAATAAGAAACAAAGGTTATCGAACCAGTAGGAGTCAAGAAGCACGTGAAGGTTGTTGGTGGCGGAGTGTAGTGCGGCGCAACACCAGGGATTCCGGTGCCAACGTGGAACCTGCACAACACAATCAAAGTACTTTGCCCCAACGTAACAGTGAGGTTGTCAATCTCACCGGCTTGCTGTAACAAAGGATTAAATGTATAGTGTGGAAGATGATGTTTGCGAAGAACAGTAAGAACAAGTATTGCAGTAGATTGTATTCGATGTAAAAGAATGGACCGGGGTCCACAGTTCACTAGTGGTGTCTCTCCAATAAGAAATAGCATGTTGGGTGAACAAATTACAGTTGGGCAATTGACAAATAAAGAGGGCATGACAATGCACATACATATCATGATGAGTAGTGTGAAATTCAATTGGCTATTATGACAAAGTACATAGACCGCTATCCAGCATGCATCTATGCCTAAAAAGTCCACCTTCGGGTTAGCATCCGCACCCCTTCCAGTATTAAGTTGCAAACAACAGACAATTGCATTAAGTATGGTGCGTAATGTAATCAGCACAAATATCCTTAGACAAAGCATTGATGTTTTATCCCTAATGGCAACAGCACATCCACAACCTTAGAACTTTCTGTCACTGTCCCAGATTAAATGGAGGCATGAACCCACTATCGAGCATAAATACTCCCTCTTGGAGTTACAAGTATCAACTTGGCCAGAGCCTCTACTAGCAACGGAGAGCATGCAAGATCATAAACAACACATATATGATAGATTGATAATCAACATAACATAGTATTCTATATTCATCGGATCCCAACAAACACAACATGTAGCATTACAAATAGATTATCTTGATCATGATAGGCAGCTCACAAGATCTAACATGATGGCACATGAGGAGAAGACAACCATCTAGCTACTGCTATGGACCCATAGTCCAGGGGTGAACTACTCACACATCAATCCGGAGGCGATCATGGTGATGAAGAGTCCTCCGGGAGATGATTCCCCTCTCCGGCAGGGTGCCGGAGGCGATCTCCTGAATCCCCCGAGATGGGATTGGCGGCGGCGGAGTCTCTAGAAGTTTTTCCGTATCGTGGCTCTCGGTACTGGGGTTTTCGCGACGAAGGCTTTAAGTAGGGGGAAGGGTAGGGTTGGAGGCGGTGCGAGGGCCCCACATGCTAGGGCGGCGCGGCGCCCACCCTGGCCGCGCGGCCCTAGTGTGTCGGCGCCTCGTCGCCCCACTTCGTAGTCCTTTCGGTCTTCTAGAAGCTTCGTGGAAAAATAAGACCCTGGGCGTTGATTTCGTCCAATTCCGAGAATATTTCCTTCGTAGGATTTCTGAAACCAAAAACAACAGAAAACAACAACTGGCTCTTCGGCATCTTGTCAATAGGTTAGTACCGGAAAATGCATAAATATGACATAAAGTGTGTATAAAACATGTGAGTATCATCATAAAAGTAGCATGGAACATAAGAAATTATAGATACGTTAGAGACGTATCACGATATAAGAAGTCTCTTGTGTCCCCAACACACCTAATACACTTGTCAGATGTATAGGTGCACTAGTTCGGCGAAGAGATAGTAAGATGCAAGTGATATGGATGAATATGAGTGCTAATAACAATCTGAAATAAATATGGCAGCAAGTAAACATGCAGTAGAACAGTAAATAAACGGAGATTCGATATTTGGAAACAAGGCCTAGGGATCATACTTTCACTAGTGGACACTCTCAACAATGATCACATAAATAAAAAAATTCTCTTCACTTGTGCTACTTCCTCACACTCTCTTGTTGGATAACAAACACCATTCATTGTGTAGGGCTACAAAAGCACACCTCAAGCCGGAGTAAACAAGCTCCACAACATCCGGAGTTCATATTAAAGTAACCTCTAGAGTGCATAATAAACCGTTGCAATTTAGACCGAGTACTAACATAGCATACACACTGTCAACAATAGCTATGAAAGGGGGAATAGATCGCATCAATACTATCATAGTAATAGTTAACTTCATAATCTACAAGAGATTACAATCATAACCTACGCCAAGTACTACATGATGCACACACTGTCAACATTACATCATGGAGGAGGAATAGACTACTTTAATAACATCACTGGAGTAGCACATAGATTAATAGTGATACAAAGCTCATGATCACATAAAGATCACATGGGAGAGAGAGATGAACCACATAGCTACCGGTAGAGCCCTCAGCCTCGGGGGAGAACTACTCCCTCCTCATCATGGGAGACAACAACGGCGATGAAGATGGCGGTGGTGTCGATGGAGATGACTCCGGGGGTAATTCCCCATCCCGGCGGCGTGCCGGAATAGAGACTTCTGTCCCCCGAAACGGAGTTTCGCGATGGCGGCGGCATCCCTAGAGTCTTTCTGGAGTTTCTTCAATTGGTATCGTGTTTTTAGGTCACGAGGGCTTATATAGGCAAAGAGGCGGAGTCGGAAGGGCACCAGGGCGCCTTCCCCACCTGGTGGCGCGGCCAGGCTTGGGCCCGCGCCCAGGTGTGGTGTGGGGCCCCCTGGCTCATCTTCGTCTCCCCTTCGGACTTCTGGAATCCCGGTGAAATAAGCTATTTGGTCTTTGTTTCATCGAATTCTGAGAATATTGCCCGAACAGCCTTTCTGGAACCAAAAATAACAGAAAACAGGAACTGGCTCTTCGGCATCTTGTTAATAGGTTAGTGCCGGAAAATGCGTATAAATGATGTAAAGTGTGTATAAAACATGTGAGTATCATCATAAAAGTAGCATGGAACATAAGAAATTATAGATACGTTTGAGACGTATCAGCGGGGTAAATGGGTACCCACCGCGGGTAAATAATACACGCGCTTACAACACATCAAATTGATCTAAAAAATATGACAGGAGGTGAAGCAATCCTAAATATAGGTCTAATCCTCACTAACGTACCTGCGATTGTGAGATTAGAAAGCGTGAGGTTCATCCTAGCAACGTGAAGGTTGTGATTAGGGGAAAATTGAGTAGTTTATAATATTAGGGCGGCCCACTTAACAAATTTAGATGGGTAAATGGGTATGCGGGTATGGGTTCTACGATCCCATACATATACCCACTCTACCCGGTGGGTAATATTTTCCAATTTACGAACCCATTGGTATTAATTTTTCCCATACCCATACTCCTATTGATTTTTACCCGGCGGGTACGCAGGTCATGGGTACCCATTGCCATCCCTAATATTAGGGGTTCATTCCCTTTCATCTCTCTTCCCCTAGTTTTGGCTTAGTAGCGGCTTTCTGCCCACTCTAGAACCAGAGGGAGCTGGTAGTTTTCTCGGGACTACATGAAACCCTAGGTTGGCTGGTCCGGCCCAGCGGTGGCGGTGCCAGCGGATGCCGTTCTTCCTCCTTCGAGGCATGGCCCAATATCACAGATTGCGCGATGTCGACATGTTGCACGCTGACCTACCTCTAGTGCGAAATCCCAGTATCGCAGATTGGGCGACGTCGAAGTGTTGCACGTGGTGTCCTCCTTTGAGACGTCACCTGGGGAGTGTGGTGCTCGGTGAGGGGGGTTGAAGGAAGAAGCTTTGGTCCCAAACAGCTGATCCTGATGGCTTTCTTACCTTCTCTCAGGCTATCTAAGGTTCGTTGTGCTATGGACGGTTTGGTGTATGCTCCCCCTACTTAGGTGGTAGTGTTCTGGGCCTATCCCTGGGGCTTGAGTCCAACACTTACCTAGCTCCCATGTGAGCTTTTCTCATGTTTGATGGTTCAACGCCTTCGAGCCATGGCGAGAGGGTAGGGACCCTCTTCGTGTGAGAACAGAAAGGTGTTTTGGTGCTTGCAGTCGAGGGTGTCTTACTCGTTAATAATCTCGATCCCGCTCCTTGGCAGCACCTCATTACGCTTTCACTGTTCATTGCCCCTCGTGCTAGAGCATTGTAGTCATCACTTTGCAAGTTACTTTGGTGCTTGCTTGTAGTGTTGAGTTGTAAGCCTTTCAGAGCAAGTATAATAAGATCAAATCAGCAGGCTCTAAGGGTTTAAGTATTATATTTGTGCTTAGTTCGATGAGAGAGAAGGTAAGTGGGCTCTAATGCAAGAGTTGGCTCTAGCACGTGCTCGTGGGTTCGGGAAGAGAGACCTCCACGGCGCAGCCGCCGATCGTCGTGGTCCCATCTCCCGAGAGGTCAATACCCATAGCTATAGACACCCATGCGGAATCACCTCGCCCGTCGCCCCGGTCCTGTAGTCCCCCACCACTAAGCGGAAAGATGAGATCCTCACCGCCGCCATCCTCAGTGGATGTACGACTTTCTGGTGGTTACCTCAAGTAGCGATAAGGAGGGTTAGGGTTGCCACCTGAGTCGCCCTAGAGGGAGATACGCGGGGGCAAGGGAAAGAGATCATTAGACCTATCAGAAGCCTGAATCTGAAGTCATCATTGAATCTATCTAGATGCCCCTATCTAGCTACAACACATTAAAAGTTATCTTGAGGATATTCTGTATTACCAGGATGGGTATGGACTTGCTTTTACATCAAGTTATCAGTAAACCTATTTTCTGTTTCTAATTTCCATCTATTTCCTCAATGCAAAATTCTTAGGATTTCCATATCTCAGTATTTTCTTTCCCAAAATTTTCCTATATCGGTAAACACCCAAGCATTTGTTTTTCAGGTAAACAGTGGGAGAGCTTCCTACCCGCAAATTTATAACTTTATAAGCTATTTACAAAATCCTGCTCAATGGAGTTTTAAAGAAGGGGGAAGATACATCTGATGTTGTAACCAGGATTCGGACCAATACGAGTATTTCTTTTTCATTCTAATGGTCATAACTTACAATTCATTCAGATAAACTTTCTTCCAACTTTCAAATTTGAGGGTTCTTGATACCTGAAGTTTTTATTGTTTTATTATTATCTAGAGGTTCCATGATACCATTTTTATTATCTTCATGTTTGTTTAGTGTGATTGAACCGATGGAATTACTCTGTGCAGCCTGCAAATGACTCCGATGAGATAATGATGGTGCATGTGTCCGTGATGTATGATAGTATTAAACCAAGTGCATGCATTTGTGTGGTGAATTTGTGATATATATGCTATTGTTGTCGATTTTGGTACTTTGTGAATTTTTTTAGATAATGTTATGGATTTATCCATGCTCAATTGTTGTTTATAATTGTAAAATGTTACTTTTTAGAAAAGGTCACGATGATTTTTTTATTACATCGAGCCTTCAACCCTGCTTGCGAGCTTCATCGAGCGGGCTTGTCGAGCCTCGAGCCCTGATCCTAAGGTTTAGGCTTGACTTGTCTGACCTTCGATCCCGAGCGAGGCATCGAACCTTGAGCTTTATGTCCACCCCTACTCCCTCGTTCTTCCCTTTCTCCATTCCTTTTCTCGTCTAATTTGCGAGCCTTTTTTATGTGGGATTTCTCAAATCACTTTGACACCATGATGTGTTGTACACAATGTGACTAATGGGGTCTTGTCATGTTGTTCACACGTCATGAGTATGGTCATGGCATGCTTGGGTCTTGTCAATGTCCTTGGTCTTGTCTTTATCTGCATGTCCACTGCATCTCCTCGTCATTGATATTATCTTTACATGCCTAGCTTGAGATGATGAAGGGAGGTATGCCGATGATGGCTCCCAAGTGCAGGAGATGAATTGTAGTACTTTTCAGTAAGAAAGATTGTCGAGCCCACCACGAGGAGCTAAAGGTATTGGTTAGCGAATTTGACGAGCAAACCATAATAATAAAGCAATAGTTTTGGTGTTTTGTGTGTATAGTTTGAAAAGAAAGTAAAATGTAGAAAGTAAATTGTAGTATGTAAATGCTCTCAATGAGAAAAAGGCCAATCCTCTATGCAGCAAGAGGACAAGCTCAAGTGTGTGCTTATATGAGATAAATGTTTCCATGGGCAGTATAGATTTTCTAGCATCAGAGTTCTACACGATATGGTAACTTTTTTTTTTGTCAAGTTTCATTCTATTAGGGGCGGGGCCTAAATTAAGTGCAGCCATAAATATGAGAAAGTGCACCCCTTATGATACATCCTAGAGCCATTTTCATGAGCAAGTATAGGAATCATTAAGAGATAAATGTCCCACCATAGCAATAAGATCATTGGTCCCCGACACATTCATTACATGAAAGTGCAGCACTATGATCCCATATAGGTGAAGTAGCAGTCGATGTTCGCATAAACCATCATAGAACAACATAAAATATAGAAAACTTGACCAAATACTCATCGCACA
Organism: Lolium perenne; assembly: GCF_019359855.2. Taxonomy (NCBI): domain Eukaryota; kingdom Viridiplantae; phylum Streptophyta; class Magnoliopsida; order Poales; family Poaceae; genus Lolium; species Lolium perenne. The sequence continues at coordinate 75,825,403 of NC_067244.2, forward strand.
TCATATAGAATCATAGCCAGATTATCCTATGCCCTCGGAACATGGGGAACTATTCACAAGTGTCAAACATGGTATGGACCAGAGGCATACTAATTACAATACAATATGAATATATAATATCTCCACCAAATAAAGAAAAAGTACCAATCACAAACATGCAACTAGCCTTAAAACGATATTCGGGATTCAATTCAACACAAACTATGAGGGGGATGAGGTCGATCTCATAGATGGAGATGGTGGTGATGATGGTGGTGATGGAGATGCCTCCTCCCAAGCCATTGAGGAGTGGTGATGTCGATGGCATTGATTTTATCTTAACCGGAGGTACCAGAGCGGCAGGATTAGCCCTCTCCCGGAGTAGGAGAAGACCTTCGCCTCCGCTGCCGCCTCAATAAATCTCGGGAAAATATGGCTTAGGTTTTAGGCGAAATGGAGGCTCTGGTATAAAGGGGGGCCCAAGACGATGCCCGAGGCGCAAACGGGTCCAAGTGGCGCGCCTAGACATGTAGGGCGCGCCACCTGGTGCCGTTTGGCCCTCGTGGCCTCCCTCGCGTGCTTCTTTCTCTCACGGTCGTTCTCCGGGTGGAAAAATTATTAGGTATTTTTGTCTCTATTTTTAGGTGTCCAGAAACTTCGTGAAACAATAAAAAATGAAAAAGGGGGTTTTCTGCCTCCCGGGAATTAAATACAAATGAATGGGACTTTGTAGGAAAGTCCCAAAAACAACTAAAAAGGCATAAATAATGGTGTATAATGACATATATCAATGAAAATTAAACATATATGTAGCAATAATGATGATGTAAAATGCACGTATCAGCCGGTCTAAGCAATGGGCGTCACAAGAACGGCATAAGGGAACCACGTTAAGGGAGTGCTGAAGCCGGTCGTGGAAGAACGCGTGGGGGCGATCCGGGTCGGTGAAGCCGGAGCGGAGCGGAGGTGGGCCGGGTGAAGTTGGTAGTGGGCCAGGATTGGAGCCGGACGAAGTCGGTAGTGGAACCCGGGGCAGTGTCAGAGCTGGGGCCCGAGTGAAGTCGGAGCGGAGGTGGAGGTAGGCCGGATTGGGCCAAAGCGGGCCAAGGATGGAACGTTCTGGAGCCGGCCGCGATGAAGTTGGTTCGGGACGGGTGAACCCGAACTGGGCCAGGTGAAGCCGTTTTGGCCCGGTGCGGGTGAACTTGGAGCGGGGTAGATCCGGGAAGGGGGCACCGAGGTGAGCCGCCGTGATGGAAACGGCCTAGCTGGGTTTGACATGCTAGTCCGAGATGGACCCTAACCCGGTTTGAACCGAGATAGGCCGATTTGGGCTGCTGGAGGTGAATTGGCCCGTCTGGAATAGGAAAACCGTCATAGCATGGTGCCGACTTTGGGCCGATATGGGCAGGGGGCCCAAAGTCAGTTTTCAGCCTAAAGCTTGGCCGGGTTGGAGCTCAGCTGGGCCGACTTCACTCTATGCCGGGCCAGCTTATTGTCTTGTCTCTTTCTCTTATTTCTTCTTTATAAAATGTGTTGTGTGCTCTATTCTGAATCTGTTTAATCACCAAGTTTGGTGTACCCGGCGTCATCCCCCGCCAGTCATGTTTCCAAGTCCTTGTTCCAGGTCAAAAAGAATGTCCTTGTTGGAGCTATAGATCAGATCTGGCAGTGAGAGGAGGGAGTGCTTTGTTCCATGAACTCATTCACTTCATTATGCGCTTGTAAATTATATATTTACTAATTGTGATGTAATTGCCTCTTCTTTTTTACAACTCGCATACTGTGCATTTTTTGCATGGATTTGGCACCCAGGAATTGGTGATAACTAAACTTCCAAACTTGTAGATTAGACGACCTATGTTATTCTCCTCTTCTAGTAAAAAAAAGCGTGGTATGCACACTAAGATAGGCCCATATACAATACTAGATAAAACTATATGAACATTTTTAAGGCTCGCAATTTTTTTGAAAAATAAAACATTTTTAAGGCTTGCTAACATTTTTGAAACCTCACATTTTTTTATTTGTATGAGAATTTATTCTCTCAAACAACTTTTTGAACTTCGCAAACCTTTAATTTCTTTTGAACCATAAGTACAATTTTAAGACTCATGAACATTTTCGAAACCTCGAGATTAATTTAGTTGTACAAATATTTTCTGAATCTTGTGAACAATTTTTAAACCTCCCAAAAAAAAATTAATCATACAGACAACTTCATGGCTCATGAACATTTTTAAAACTCGCTATTTTTTTGAATTATACAAACATTTTTTTAATCTCGCGAACAATTATTAAAACCTCACAAACTATTTATTGTACCGTACGGACATTTTTAAGGATCTCCAAAATTCTGAAACCTCGCGATATCTTGGTTCGTACAAACATTTATTGAATCTCACGAACAATATTTTAAACCACGCAAAGTTTTTTTATTTGTACAGACAGTTTTAAGGATGGTAAAAATTATTGAAATCTCGTGATTTTGGGATTTGTACAAACATTTTGTGAACCTCCCCCTCCCCGAAAAAAACTATTTTGTTAACCATACAAACATTTGTAAGGCTCGTGAATATTTTGAAACCTCGCTATTTTTTCAATAGTACGAGGACGTTTGAATATCATGATCTTTTAAAAAACCTCGCAAACTATTTGATAATGGAGGAGAGAGAAGACAGATGAGGCTCGGTTGGGTCAGTTTTTCCCTTTATTTTTTTCGATTCGTTTTTTCAAAATAAAATATTTTGATAATTATAAGTTCAAGTTACAATCCGTTTTCACTTTCGAGATCTTCGCGTCGAGATCTTCAAAATTAGATCCAATGTTGATAGGTTTCGAGATAATGTTTTTCCGTACTACCAATACTACAATAGTTGTACTCGTGGTGTGAAACTAACTGTACTCGTGATTGAACTGATAAGTAATTCTGTTTTTAGTGTACTTGTTGCAGTTTTTTCCCCTTTACTCGGTAAATGTACTCGCTCGTGTGCGAGACTGTAGTTCTGTATCTGTACTTGCTCGTGTGATGCTCGTGTGCGTGATTATACCTGTACTTGTATGCGCGACTATACTTCTGTACCTGTACTTGCTCGTGTGTGTGACTGTACCTGTACTCGTTCGTGTGTGCAGCTGTAGTTTTGTTCCTGCACTCGCTCGTGTGTGTAACTGTACTTCTATACTTGTACCCGTTGATCTATACATGTACTCGCTCGTATGTGTGACTGTGTACTCATGCTTTGTATGTAAATGTACTCATATGTTCACTGAGTTGTACTCGTACTTTATGACTTCATTGTACTTGGATTTTTATTCATGTGTACATGTACTTGGTATACTCAGATTTTCACTAAGTATGCCTACTGAGGTACTTTTTTATGAACATGGCAAATGAACCGGTACTTAAGCTCTCGTGTTGGAGAATATTCCTGGGCACCTTTACCTAGCGCCACTAGCATGTGAGTACGTGATGAAGTCGGGAGAAGTACTTCCGCCCTATACTCCCGGCCGCGCACGCGTTTAACTCCAACTCCCGGCCGCGCACGTTCTGCGCGCTCGGACCAGTGCTCCACATGTCATGCTTTGAGCTGTTCCTCGGCGCGTGAGAGACCTTTTCGAAGGTCGATCTTCGGTTAGTGGCACCCAAAGAAACTATGTCACGAGCGGACGTACGAAACAGTCAAACAAGAAATGGGCCGAGCCCAACGGAGCGGTGCGCGTTGGCTGCATAAGGGACGCAAAATGCGTTAAATAGGAGCTCCCGAGAAAGGGAGCTGCTTTACACCGACCTGGTCGGTGTATAGCAGCCACTGACCACCCCCCAGATCTTTGTTGGGCCGGCCCACGATTTGCTGAGACTGTTTGTTGTGGATTCGGTGCGGACAGGCCGGCCCAAGTTTGTTTTCTTTTTTCTTTTCTCATTTTTTCTCTGTTTTAAATCTGAACAGTTTCAAATTTGAACAAAATTCGAATTGAACGATTTTCGAATTTGAACAAATTTTAAAAATTGAACGATTTTTTGAATTTGAACAAATTTTGACATTTAACGATTTTTAAATTTGAACAAATTTCGAAAATTGAACGATTTTTCGAATTTGAACAAATTTTGAAATTGAACGATTTTTCGAATTTGAATTTTTTTTTGAAAATTGAACGATTTTCGAATTTGAACAAATTTTTAAAATTGAACGATTTTTGAATTTGAACAAATTTCAAAAATTGAACGATTTTCGAATTTGCACAAATTTCGAATTTGAACAATTTTCGAATTTGAACATTTTTTAATTTGCACACTTTTTGACTTTGAACACTTTTTAAATTTGAATTTTTTTTAGTTTGAACAAAAATAAGAAAGAAAATAGAAAAGAAAAAAGAAAAAAATAATAAAACGAAAAAAAACAGAAAACCAAAAAAAGACAGCGAACTGGGCCTGGCCCATACCCGACTAGGGGGTGTGCGGTGGCCGGTAGCCACCGACCTGGTCGGTGTATAGGTTTTCCCCCCGAGAAATGCACAGCTAGGACGTTAAATTTTTTGTTCAAACTCGTGGGAGCCCACAGAGTTCGGTTGAAGCCCAAGGACCCGTGATGGATGCAATGGCCTTTCTTATAAGCCGCAAACAATGCCAGCAGCAGCCCGCGGCCGCGGCTAGGTAGCGACATAGCGTAGATCTCGCCGAAAACTTCATCTTCACATAAATATTGTTGCTACCGTCGCGAACGCACTATACACGCCCGTGGTGTCCGCACTCGCAATTACGGCCGCTAGGACGGCGTATGTAAAAGAGCTCAGGGTTTGCCGTTCGCACGAACGAAAAATGCACCTGCACTCTGTTTCTGTTCATACGGGGCGACGCATAGAGATCGGGTCGTCTGCACGATGGAAATATGGTTAAAATATGAGGCAAGTTTACGTTTCGGTTGACGCTGCACGGTCGTTGATTGCATCCGACCCCGCTAGGTAGTGACTAGGTAAGTAAAATATTCCGTGATTATTATTGATTTGCTAAAAGGATCATCTTTACAGAGATGGTTAGTCGAGTTAACCTAAAACTACAACGGCCGTATCTACTTGCCGTCGGCCTACCACAGCTGGGGTTACACACAGTCGCGCAACCTACTACTGGCCGTCAGAGGGGCTGGCGCCGTTGTCGAAGCGCGGCCGTGTTATAAAAGCGACAAGCAAATAACGAAAAACGTTAAAGGAATACGCAGCGAAGACACGAGATTTAACATGGAAAACCCCTTTCAACACAGAAGGAAAAAAAACCACGGGCGCCAGCCAGCAAAACTTCACTATATCGGGGAGTGTTTACAAACACCGTGAGTTATCTTATAATCTGATAAACCCTAGCCGGCGGCTTACAAGATGTATATATATATGCGGTGCCAAGGAGGGGCCCGCGCCGCCCTGTTGTGTGGGCCCCTCGTGACGCCTCCGACTCTGCCCTTCCGCCTACTTAAATCCTTCATCGTGAAAACCCTAGTACCGAGAGCCACGATACGGAAAACCTTCCAGAGACGCCGCCGCCGCCAATCCCATCTCGGGGGATTCAGGAGATCGTCTCCGGCACCATGCCGGAGAGGGGAATCATCTCCCGGAGGACTCTTCATCGCCATGATCGCCTCCGGATTGATGTGTGAGTAGTTCACCCCTGGACTATGGGTCCATAGCAGTAGTTAGATGGCTGTCTTCTCCTCATTGTGCCATCATGTTAGATCTTGTGAGCTGCCTATCATGATCAAGATCATCTATTTGTAATGCTACATGTTGTGTTTGTTGGGATCCGATGAATATGGAATACTATGTTATGTTGATTATCAATCTATCATATATGTGTTGTTTATGATCTTGCATGCTCTCCGTTTCTAGTAGAGGCTCTGGCCAAGTTGATACTTGTAACTCCAAGAGGGAGTATTCATGCTCGATAGTGGGTTCATGCCTCCATTTAATCTGGGACAGTGACAGAAAGTTCTAAGGTTGTGGATGTGCTGTTGTCACTAGGGATAAAACATCAATGCTTTGTCTAAGGATATTTGTGTTGATTACATTACGCACCATACTTAATGCAATTGTCTGTTGTTTGCAACTTAATACTGGAAGGGGTGCGGATGCTAACCTGAAGGTGGACTTTTTAGGCATAGATGCATGCTGGATATCGGTCTATGTACTTTGTCGTAATGCCCAATTGAATTTCACACTACTCATCATGATATGTATGTGCATTGTTATGCCCTCTTTATTTGCCAATTGCCCAACTGTAATTTGTTCACCCAACATGCTATTTCTTATTGGAGAGACACCACTAGTGAACTGTGGACCCCGGTCCATGCTTTTACATCGAATACAATCTACTGCAAACATTGTTCTTTACTGTTCTTCGCAAGCAAACATCATCTTCCACACTATACATCTAATCCTTTGTTACAGCAAGCCGGTGAGATTGACAACCTCACTGTTAAGTTGGGGCAAAGTATTTGGATTGTGTTGTGCAGGTTCCACGTTGGCGCCGGAATCCCTGGTGTTGCGCCGCACTACACTCCGCCACCAACAACCTTCACGTGCTCCTTGACTCCTACTGGTTCGATAAACCTTGGTTTCTTACTGAGGGAAACTTGCTGTTGTACGCATCACACCTTCCACTTGGGGTTCCCAACGGCCGTGTGCTTTACGCGTCAACAAGCAAAATTTCTGCCGCCGTTGCCGGGGAGATCAAGACACGCTGCAAGGGGAGTCTCTCACTTCCAATCTCTTTACTTTGTTTTTGTCTTGCTTTACTTTATTTTATTTACTGCTTTGTTTGCTTTCTTATATCAAATACAAAAAATTAGTTACTTGCTTTACTTTATTTACTATCTTGTTTGTGTTCTCCATATTAAAAACACAAAAAAAATTAGTTACTTGCTTTTATTTTATCTAGTTTGCTTTATTTACTATTGCTAAAATGGGTACACCTGAAAATACTAAGTTGTGTGACTTCACTAGCACAAATAATAATGATTTCTTATGCACACTTATTGCTCTACCTGCTACTACAGCAGAATTTTTTGAAATTAAACCTGTTTACTAAATCTTGTTATGAGAGAGCAATTTTCTGGTGTTAGTTCTGATGATGCTGCTGCCCATCTTAATAATTTTGTTGAACTTTGTGAAATGCAAAATTATAAGGATGTAGATGGTGACATTATAAAATTAAAATTGTTTCCTTTCTCCTTAAGAGGAAGAGCGAAAGATTGGTTGCTATCTTTGCCTAAGAATAGTATTGATTCATGGACTAAATATAAGGATGCTTTCATTGGTAGATATTATCCTCCTGCTAAAATTATATCTTTGAGAAGTAGCATAATGAATTTTAAGCAATTGGATAATGAGCATGTAGCCCAAGCATGGGAAAGAATGAAATCTTTGGTTAAAAATTGCCCTACCCATGGACTGACTACTTGGATGACCATCCAAAACTTTTATGCAGGATTGAATTTCTCTTCGCGGAACTTATTGGATTCAGCTGCTGGAGGTACTTTTATGTCCATCACTCTAGGCGCCGCAACAAAGCTTCTTGATGATATGATGATTAATTACTCTGAATGGCACACAGAAAGAGCTCCACAAGGTAAGAAGGTAAATTCTGTTGAAGAAACCTCCTCCTTGAGTGATAAGATTGATGCTATTATGTCTATGCTTGTGAATGGTAGATCTAATGTTGATCCTAATAATGTTCCTTTAGCTTCATTGGTTGCTCAAGAAGAGCATGTTGATGTGAACTTCATTAAAAATAATAATTTCAACAACAATGCTTATAGGAATAATTCTGGTAACAACTATAGGCCATATCCTTCTAATAATAGTAATGGTTATGGTAATTCTTATGGGAATTCTTACAACAATAATAGAAATGTACCCCCTGGTCTTGAAGCCATGCTTAAAGAATTTATTAGTACACAAACTGCTTTTAACAAATCTGTTGAAGAAAAGCTTGGTAAAATTGATATTCTTGCTTCTAAGGTTGATAGTCTTGCTGCTGATGTTGATCTTTTAAAATTGAAAGTTATGCCTAATGAAACTAAATATATTAAGTCATTTGCTATAGCAAACGCTATCCAAGTTCGAATTAATAAGAATATTAGATTGATGGCTGAATTACATGCTAGGTGGGAAAAAGAAGAAAATGCTAAAGAGAATAATATAGCTAAAGTTTGGACTATTACCACCACTAGTAATGTTGATGCTTCACATGTTTCTACACCTCCTACTATCAATGGTAAAATAATTCATGTCGGCAATGTTTCTACTCCTAATGCAAAGCGTGCAAAACTGCCTGAAACTGCTAAAATTGCTGAAACTGCCTGTGATAAAACTGCTGAAATTTTTCAAAATATTGGGGACAATGATCCTATTGCTGTAGATCATAATGGTTTAGATTTTGATGATTGTCACATCTCTGAAGTTATAAAGTTCTTACAAAAACTTGCTAGAATTCCTAATGCTAGTGCTATAAATTTGGCCTTTACAAAACATATTACAAATGCTCTCATAAAAGCTAGAGAAGAGAAACTAAAACTTGAAACTTCTATTCCTAGAAAGTTAGAAGATGGTTGGGAGCCCATCATTAAGATGAAGGTCAATGATTTTGATTGTAATGCTTTATGTGATCTTGGTGCAAGTATTTCCGTTATGCCTAAGAAAATCTATAATATGCTTGACTTACCACCATTGAAAAATTGTTATTTGGATGTTAATCTTGCTGATAATTCTACAAAGAAACCTTTGGGGAGGATTGATAATGTTCGCATTACGGTTAACAATAACCTTGTCCCCGTTGATTTTGTTGTCTTGGATATTGAATGCAATGCATCTTGTCCCATTATTTTGGGAAGACCTTTTCTTCGAACTGTAGGTGCTATTATTGATATGAAGGAAGGTAATATTAAATATCAATTTCCTCTCAAGAAAGGTATGGAACACTTCCCTAGAAAGAGAATGAAGTTACCTTTTGATTCTATTATTAGAACAAATTATGATGTTGATGCTTCATCTCTTGATAATACTTGATTCACACTTTCTACGCCTAGCTGAAAGGCGTTAAAGAAAAGCGCTTATGGGAGACAACCCATTATTTTACTTCTGCACTTTTGTTTTATATTTGAGTCTTAGAAGTTGTTACTACTGTAGCAACCTCTCCTTATCTTAATTTTATTGCATTGTTGTGCCAAGTAAAGCCTTTGATAGTAAAGATAATACTAGATTTGGATTACTGCGCAGAAACAGATTTCTTGCTGTCACGAATTTGAGTAGTATTCTCTGTAGGTAACTCAGAAAAATCTGCCAATTTACGTGACTGATCCTCAGATATGTACGCAACTTTCATTCAATGTGAGAATTTTCATCTGATCAAGTTAAGTGCCCCAGAAAAATTCGTCTTTACGGACTGTTCTGTTTTGACAGATTCTGTCTTTTATTTTGCATTGCCTGTTTTGCTATGTTTGATGGATTTCTTTGTTCCATTAACTCTCAGTAGCTTTGTGTAATGTCCATAAGTGTTAAGAATGATTATGTCACCTCTGAATATGTGAATTTTTGATTATGCACTAACCCTCTAATGAGTTTGTTTTGAGTTTGGTGTGGAGGAAGTTTTCAAGGATCAAGAGAGGAGGATGATACAATAGGATCAGGAAGAGTGAAAACTCTAAGCTTGGGGATGCCCACGTGGTTCATCCCTGCATATTTCAAGAAGACTCAAGCATCTAAGCTTGGGGATACCCAAGGCATCCCCTTTTTCATCGACAACTTATCAGGTCACCTCTAGTGAAACTATATTTTTATTCCGTCACATCTTATGTGCTTTACTTGGAGCGTCTTTATGTTCTTATTTTTGTTTGTTTGAATAAAATTGGATCCTAGCATTCTTTGTTTGGGAGAGAGACACGCTCCGCTGTTGCATATGAACACATATGTTCTTAGCTTTATTCTTGATGTTCATGGCAAAGGTTGAAACTGCTTCGTTCATTGTTATATGGTTGGAAACAGAAAATGCTACATGTGGTAATTGGTATAATGTCTTGAATAATTTGATACTTGGCAATTGTTGTGCTCAAATAGATCATGTTTAAGCTCTTGCATCATGTACTTTGCACCTATTAATGAAGAAATACCATAGAGCTTGTTGACATTTGGTTTGCATGATTGGTCTCTCTAAAGTCTAGATATTTTCTGGTGAGGGTTTGAAGAACAAGGAAGACAGTGTAGAGTCTTATAATGCTTGCAATATGTTCTTATGTAAGTTTTGCTGTACCGGTTCATACTTGTGTTTGCTTCAAACAACCTTGCTAGCCTAAGCCTTGTATTGAGAGGGAATACTTCTCGTGCATCCAAAATCCTTGAGCCAAAAACTATGCCATTGTGTCCACCATACCTACCTACTACATGGTATTTTTCTGCCATTCCAAGTAAATACTTCGTGTGCTACCTTTAAACAATTCAAAAGTTACTATCTCTTATTTGTGTCAATGTTTTATAGCTCATGACGAAGTATGTGGTGTTTTATCTTTCAATCTTGTTGGGCAGCTTTCACCAATGGACTAGTGGCTTCATCCGCTTATCCAATAATTTTGCAAAAAGAGCTGGCAACGGGGTTCCCAACCCCAATTAATTAACTTTCATTAATAATTCTGTTCACATGTTTTGCTCTGATTCGTTAGTAAGCAACTTAATTTTGCAAATAGACGCTCCTCCATGGTATGTGAAATGTTGGAAGGCACCCGAGGATTCGGTTAGCCATGGCTTGAGAAAGCAAAGGTGGGGAGGAGTGTCATCTAAATAAAACTAAAATAAATAGACACTCCTTCATGGTATGTGATTGTTGGAAGGCACCCGAGGATTCGGTTAGCCATGGCTTGTGAAAGCAAAGGTCGGAAGGAGTGTCACCCAAAAATAAAAATAAACCAAACTAAAGTACATGTGTAAACAAAAGAGAAGAGGGATGATCTACCTTGGTGGTAGAGATAACGTCCTTCATGGGAGCCGCTCTTTGAAAGTCTGTCTGGCAAGGCGGTTAGAGTGCCCACTACCATTCGTTGACAACAACAAACACCTCTCAAAACTTTACTTTTATGCTCTCTTTATGATTTCAAAACTTGAAAAGCTCTAGCACATGATTTTATCCCTGCTTCCCTCTGCGAAGGGACATTCTTTTACTTTATGTTGAGTCAGTTTACCTACTTCTTTCTGTCTTAGAAGAAAACACTTGTGTTAACTGTGCATTGATTCCTACATACTTGCTTATTTGCATTCATCATATTACTTTGTGTTGACAATTATCCATGAGATAAACATGTTGAAGTTGAAAGCAACCGCTGAAACTTATATCTTCCTTTGTGTTGCTTCAAAACTTTCTACTATGAATCTATTGCTTTATGAGTTAACTCTTATGCAAGTCTTATTGATGCTTGTCTTGAAAGTACTATTCATGAAAAGTCTTTGCTATATGATTCAGTTGTTTAATCATTGTCTTTACCATTGCTTCGAATCGCTGCATTCATCTCATATGCTTTACAATAGTATTGATCAAGATTATGATAGCATGTCACTTCAGAAATTATCTTTGTTATCATTTACCTACTCGAGGGCGAGTAGGAACTAAGCTTGGGGATGCTTGATATGTCTCAAACGTATCTATAATTTCTTATGTTCCATGCTACTTTTATGATGATACTCACATGTTTTATACACACTTTATGTCATATTTATGCATTTTCCGGCACTAACCTATTGACAAGATGCCGAAGAGCCAGTTGCTGTTTTCTACTATTTTTGGTTTCAGAAATCATATCAAGGAAATATTCTCGGAATTGGACGAAATCAACGCCCAGGGTTGATACGTCTCAAACGTATCTATAATTTCTTATGTTCCATGCTACTTTATTGATGATACTCACATGTTTTATACATACTTTATGTCATATTTATGCATTTTCCGGCACTAACCTATTAACGAGATGCCGAAGAGCCAGTTGCTGTTTTCTGCTATTTTTGGTTTCAGAAATCCTAGTAAGGAAATACTCTCGGAATTGGACGATATCAACGCCCAGGGGCCTATTTTTCCACGAAGCTTCCAGAACACCGAAAGGGAACCGAAGTGGGGCGACGAGGCGTCGCCACACTAGGGCAGCGCGGCCCAGGGGGGCCCGCGCGGCCCTAGCGTGTGGGGCCCCCGTCAGCCCTCCGACTCCGCCCTTCCGCCTACTTAAAGTCTTCGTCGCGAATACCCCAGTACCGAAAGCCACGATACGGAAAACCTTCCAGAGACGCCGCCGCCAATCCCATCTCGGGGGATTCAGTAGATCGCCTCCGGCACCCTGCCGGAGAGGGAATCATCTCCCGGAGGACTCTTCACCTCCATGGTCGCCTCCGGAGTGATGAGTGAGTAGTTCACCCCTGGACTATGGGTCCATAGCAGTAGCTAGATGGTCGTCTTCTCCTAATTGTGCTATCATTGTTGGATCTTGTGAGCTGCCTAACATGATCAAGATCATCTATTTGTAATGCTACATGTTGCGTTTGTTGGGATCCGATGAATAATGAATGCTATGTTATGTTGATTATCAATCTATCATCTATGTGTTGTTTATGATCTTGCATGCTCTCCGTTATTAGTAGAGGCTCTGGCCAAGTTTTTACTCGTAACTCCAAGAGGGAGTATTTATGCTCGATAGTGGGTTCATGCCTCCATTAAATCTGGGACAGTGACAGAAAGTTCTAAGGTTGTGGATGTGATGTTGCCACTAGGGATAAAACATCAATGCTATGTCTAAGGATGTATTTGTTGATTACATTACACACCATACTTAATGCAATTGTCTGTTGTTTGCAACTTAATACTGGAAGGGGTTCGGATGATAACCTGAAGGTGGACTTTTTAGGCACAGATGCATGCTGGATAGCGGTCTATGTACTTTGTCGTAATGCCCAATTGAATCTCACACTACTCATCATAACATGTATGTGCATGGTCATGCCCTCTTTATTTGTCAATTGCCCAACTGTAATTTGTTCACCCAACATGCTATTTATCTTATGGGAGAGACACCACTAGTGAACTGTGGACCCCGGTCCATTCTTAACATCGAATACAATCTACTGCAATACTCGTTCTACTGTTTTCTGCAAACATCATCATCCACACTATACATCTAATCCTTTGTTATAGCAAGCCGGTGAGATTGACAACCTCACTGTTAAGTTGGGGCAAAGTATCTTGGTTGTGTTGTGCAGGTTCCACGTTGGCGCCGGAATCCCTGGTGTTGCGCTGCACTACACTCCGCCGCCATCAACCTTCAACGTGCTTCTTGACTCCTACTGGTTCGATAACCTTGGTTTCTTACTGAGGGAAAAACTTGACGTTGTACGCATCATACCTTCCTCTTGGGGTTCCCAACGGACGTGTGCTTTACCGTCACAAGTAGCAAAGCTTTTTCTGGCGCCGTTGCCGGAGAGAACAAGACACGCTGCAAGGGGAGTCTCCACTTCCAATCTCTTTACTTTGTTTTTTGTCTTGCTTTACTTTTATTTACTACTTTGTTTGCTGCACTAAAACAAAACACAAAAAATTAGTTGCTAGCTTTACTTTATTTACTATCTTGTTTGCCATATTAAAAACACAAAAAAAATTAGTTACTTGCATTTACTTTACTTATTTCATCATGTTTCCTCCTAAGTTTATTCTTAAAGATGTACCGGTAGGCCGAGGGTCTATCCTTGGGAAAGATAATATAGAAGATTTTTTCACTCATATTAGTACGGTTGAAGATTTTGAAGATAGACACTTGGTAGAACTTGCTCCTACTTATGAAATCGTTGTTGCTTCTTTAGTACACGCATTAGAAGCTAGATTTGTTAATCTCAATCCTGTGATTCAACATATGTTCCTTACACTCAGTGATATGGAAGAAGGAGAAAAGAAAGATTTTGTATTAGAAACCCTCCTTAAAGAATTTGGTGGAGTAGCAAGAGAAGCTAGAAAAGTCTTTGCTAAATATAATATGTTTGGCTCTTATACCAACTTTGCTAGTACCCTTGAAAAGATGGAAAAAGATAGACAAAAGTACACTAATCAAGTTAATTATGAGGGGGATATTAAAACATCAATACCTTGCAAGCTCTTAGGAATGTGCGAGGCACTAGAAAATAATTATGCTTGGCTTGTCCCTGAAAATTTGTTTGATGAGAATAGCAAGCCTAAGACTAATGAAAAGGGAGCCTTAAAATTTACATATACAAAATACAATGCATGGTTGATAAAACTCCAAACCCCGCTGTTGATACTTCATCTCTTGATAATACTTGATACACACCTTCTGCGCCTAGCTGAAAGGCGTTAAAGAAAAGCGTTTATGGGAGACAACCCATGATTTTACTACAGCACTTTTGTTTTATATTTGAGTCTTGGAAGTTGTTACTACTATAGCAACCTCTCCTTATCTTAATTTTGTTGCATTGTTGTGCCAAGTAAAGTCTTTGATAGTAAGGTTCCTTCTAGATTTGGATTGTTGCGCAGAAACAGATTTATTGCTGTCACGAATTTGAGCAGTAGTCTCTGTAGGTAACTCAGAAAATTCTGCCAATTTACGTGAGTGATCCTCAGATAGGTACGCAACTTTCATTCAATTTGAGCATTTTCATCTGAGCAAGTCTGGTGCACCTAAAAAATTCGTCTTTACGTACTGTTCTGTTTTGACAGATTCTGCCTCTTATTTCGCATTGCCTGTTTTGCTATTTTTGATAGATTTCTTTATTCCATTAACTTTCAGTAGCTTTGTGCAATGTCCAGAAGTGTTAAGAATGATTATGTCACCTCTGAACATGTGAATTTTGATTATGCACTAACCCTCTAATGAGTTGTTTTGAGTTTGGTGTGGAGGAAGTTTTCAAGGATCAAGAGAGGAGGATGATACAATATGATCAAGGAGAGTGAAAACTCTAAGCTTGGGGATGCCCCGGTGGTTCATCCCTGCATATTTCAAGAAGACTCAAGCATCTAAGCTTGGGGATGCCCAAGGCATCCCCTTCTTCATCGACAGCATTATCAGGTTCCTCTAGTGAAACTGTATTTTTATTCCGTCACATCTTATGTGCTTTACTTGGAGCGTCTGTATGTTTTTATTTTTTGTTTTGTTTGAATAAAGTTGGATCCTAGCATTCATTGTGTGGGAGAGAGACACGCTCCGTTGTTGCATATGGACAAATATGTCCTTAGGCTTTACTCATAATGTTCATGGCGAAGGTTGAAACTGCTTCGTTAAATTGTTATATGGTTGGAAACGGGAAATGCTACATGTGGTAAATGGTATAATGTCTTGAATAATTTGATACTTGGCAATTGTTGTGCTCATAAGGATCATGTTTAAGCTCTTGCATCATATACTTTGTACCTATTAGTGAGCAAAAAATTGCAAGAGTATTAAACATGATCTATATGAGCAAAAAATTGCCAAGTATCAAGTTATTCAAGACACCATACCAATTACCACATGTAGCATTTTCTGTTTCCAACCGTATAACAATTAACGAAGCAGTTTCAACCTTCGCCATGAACATTAAAAGCTAAGAACACATGTGTACATATGAACCAGCGGAGCGTGTCTCTCTCCCACACAAGCATGAATTTATTCAAACAAAACAAAAATAAAAACAAACAGACGCTCCAAGTAAAGTACATAAGATGTGACCGAATAAAAATATAGTTTCAAGAGAAGAAACCTGATAAATTGTTGATGAAGAAGGGGATGCCTTGGGCATCCCCAAGCTTAGACGCTTGAGTTTTCTTGAAATATGCAGGGATGAACCACGGGGGCATCCCCAAGCTTAGACCTTTCACTCTTCTTAATCATATATCATCTTCCTCTCTTGACCCTTGAAAACTTCCTCCACACCAAACTCGAAACAAACTCATTAGAGGGTTAGTGCATAATCAAAAATTCACATGTTCAGAAGTGACACAATTATTCTTAACACTTCTGGACATTGCCCAAAGCTACTGGAAGTTAATGGAAAAAAGAAATCCATCCAACACAGCAAAAGAGGCAATGCGAAATAAAAGGCAGAATCTATCAAAACAGAACAGTCCGTAAAGACGAATTTTTTAGAGGCACCAGACTTGCTTAGATGAAAATGCTCAAATTGAATGAAAGTTGCGTACATATCTGAGGATCACACACAAAAATTGGCAGATTTTTCTGAGTTACCTACAGAGGACACTGCTCAAATTCGTGACAGACAGAAATCTGTTTCTGCGCAGTCATCCAAATCTAGTATCAACTCTACTATCAAAGACTTTACTTGGCACAACAATGCAATAAAAATAAAGATAAGGAGAGGTTGCTACAGTAGTTACAACTTCCAAGACTCAAATAAAAAACAAAATTACTGTAGTAAAACAAAAACATGGGTTATCTCCCAAGAAGTGCTTTCTTTATAGCCATTAAGATGGGCTCAGCAGTTTTAATGATGCACTCGCAAGAAATAGTAGTTGAAGCAAAAGAGAGCACCAAAAAGAAAATTCAAAACAAATTTAAGCCTAACATGCTTCCTATGCATAGGAATCTTGTAAATAAACAATTCATTTAAGCATAATGCAACAAGCATAGGAAAACTAGACAAGCTCAACTTCAAGTTTTTAAGCACATAGAGAGGTGTTTTAGTAACATGAAAATTTCTACAACCATATTTTCCTCTCTCATAATAATGTCCAGTAGCATCATGAGCAAATTCAACAATATAACTATCAAATGAAACATTCTTATCATGAGCTATATGCATAAAATTATTACTCTCCACATAAGCATAATCAATTTTATTAGTTGTAGTGGGAGCAAATTCAACAAAGTAGCTATCATTATTATTATCATCATCAAATATAGGAGGCATATTGTAATCATAATTAAATTTATCCTCCATAGTAGGTGGCACCAAAAGACTACTATCATTATAATCATCATAAATAGGAGGCAGAGTATCATCAAAGTAAATTTTCTCCTTAATGCTTGGGGGACTAAAAATATCATGCTCATCAAAACCAGCTTCCCCAAGCTTAGAATTTTCCATATCATTAACAACAATGGTGTTCAAAGCGTTCATACTAATATGTTCCATAGGTTTTTTAATTTTCGCATCAAACAATCCATGTCTTAACTCAGGAAATAGATTAAAAAGCTCCATGTTGCTTTCCATTATGTCGAACTAGTGAAATAAAAACAAGAAACAAAAAGATGCAATTGCAGGATCTAAAGGAAATAGCTTCGAGCACTTACAACGGCACCAGAAAATAACTTAGTTACCTGGGACCGAAGTATGAGTACCTTTTACCTTACCTCCCCGGCAACGGCGCCAGAAAATAGCTTGATGTCTCCTCACGCTTCTTTTCCTATAGAAAGTGTTGGGCCTCCAAGAGCAGAGGTTTGTAGAACAGCAGCAAGTTTTCCCTTAAGTGGATCACCCAAGGTTTTATCGAACTCAGGGAGGAAGAGGTCAAAGATATCCCTCTCAAGCAACCCTGCGATCACAATGCAAGAAGTCTCTTGTGTCCCCAACACACCCAATACACTTGTCAGATGTATAGGTGCACTAGTTCGGTGAAGAGATAGTGAAATACAAGTAGTATGGATGTATATGAGCTGTAGTAACGGCGCCAGAAAATACTTGACTGTCTACGGCGACAGAAAATAGCTTGCTGGCGTGCAGTTGATGGTAGTAATATTGCAGGAAGTAGAGATGCAGTAAAACAGTAAACAAGCGGTGATTGCAGTATTTGGAAACAAGGCCTAGGGATCATACTTTCACTAGTGGACACTCTCAACATTGATCACATAATAAAACCACTCTACACTCTCTTGTTGGATGATGAACACCATTAATTGTGTAGGGCTACAAGAGCACCTCAATGCCGGAGTTAACAAGCTCCACAACATTCGATGTTCATATCTAAATAACTTTAGAGTGCATGATAGATCAACGCAATTATACCAAGTACTAACATAGCATGCACACTGTCACCATCAAGCTATGAAAGGAGGAATAGATCACATCAATACCATCATAGTAATAGTTAACTTCATAATCTACAAGAGATCACAATCATAAACTACGCCAAGTACTACATGATGCACACACTGTCACCATTACATCATGGAGGAGGAATAGAGTACTTTAATAACATCACTAGAGTAGCACATAGATGAATAGTGATACAAAGCTCATCATATGAATCTCAATCATGTAAGGCAGCTCATGAGATCATTGTATTGAAGTACATAGGAGAGATATTAACCACATAGCTACCGGTACAGCCCTTAGCCTCGATGGAGAACTACTCCCTCCTCATGGGAGACAGCAGCGGTGATGAAGATGGCAGTGGTGTCGATGGAGATGCCTTCCGGGGGCACTTCCCCGTCCCGGCGGCGTGACAGAACAGAGACTCCTGTCCCCCAGATCTTGGCTTCGCGATGGCGGCGGCTCTGGAAGGTTTCTCGTACCGTGGCTTATTCGTCTCGAAGATTTAGGTCAGGGGGCTTCTTATAGGCGAAGAGGTGGAGTCGGAAGGCTGACAGGGCCACCACACAGTAGGGCGGCGCGCCTGGCTCCTTGGTCGCGCCGCCCACACGTGTGGGCCCCCTGTGGCCCTCTTCTGGTCCCTCTCGGGTGTTCTAGAAGCTTTGTGGAATTATAAGATACTGGGCGTTGATTTCGTCCAATTCCGAGAATATTTCCTTACTAGGATTTCTGAAACCAAAAATAGCAGAAAACACGAACTGGCACTTCGGCATCTCGTCAATAGGTTAGTTCCGGAAAACGCATAAAAACGATATAAAGTGTGAACAAAACATGTAGGTACTGTCATAAAACAAGCATGGAACATAAGAAATTATCGATACGTTGGAGACGTATCAGCTTGCAACTTGTAGGATATAATTTACATAATGCGTATGCTTTATTACTACCATTGAGAAAATTGTTTCTTGTTTTTAAAATAAAAGCTCTAGCACAAATATAGCAATCGATGCTTCCCTCTACGAAGGCCCATTCTTCTACTTTTATGTTGAGTCAGTTTACCCACTTCCTTCTATCTTAGAAGCAAACACTTGTGTTAACTGTGCATTTATTCTTACATACTTGCTTATTGCACTTATTATACTACTTTATGTTGACAATATCCATGAGATATACATGTTATAAGTTGAAAGCAACCGCTGAAACTTAATCTTCCTTTGTGTTGCTTCAATGCCTTTACTTTGAATTTATTGCTTTATGAGTTAACTCTTATGCAAGACTTATCGATGCTTGTCTTGAAAGTACTATTCATGAAAAGTCTTTGCTATATGATTCAGTTGTTTACTCATTGTCTTTACCATTGCTTCGAATCGCTGCATTCATTACATGTGCTTACAATAGTATTGATCAAGATTATGATAGCATGTCACTTCAGAAATTATCTTTGTTATCGTTTACCTACTCGGGACGAGTAGGAACTAAGCTTGGGGATGCTTGATACGTCTCAAACGTATCTATAATTTCTTATGTTCCATGCTACTTTATTGATGATACTCACATGTTTTATACATACTTTATGTCATATTTATGCATTTTCCGGCACTAACCTATTAACGAGATGCCGAAGAGTCGATTCTTTGTTTCTGCTGTTTTTGGTTTCAGAAATCCTAGTAAGGAAATATTCTCGGAATTGGACGAAATCAACGCCCAGGGGCCTATTTTTCCACGAAGCTTCCAGAACACCGAAAGGGAACCGAAGTGGGGCGACGAGGCGCCGCCATACTAGGGCGGCGCGGCCCAGGGGGGCCCACGCGGCCCTAGCGTGTGGGCCCCCGTCAGCCCTCCGACTCCGCCCTTCCGCCTACTTAAAGTCTTCGTCGCGAATACCCCAGTACCGAGAGCCACGATACGGAAAACCTTCCAGAGATGCCGCCGCCGCCAATCCCATTTCGGGGGATTCAGGAGATCGCCTCCGGCACCCTACCGGAGAGGGGAATCATCTCCCAGAGGACTCTTCACCGCCATGGTCGCCTCCGGAGTGATGAGTGAGTAGTTCACCCCTGGACTATGGGTCCATAGCAGTAGCTAGATGGTTTTATTCTCCTAATTGTGCTATCATTGTTGGATCTTGTGAGCTGCCTAACATGATCAAGATCATCTATTTGTAATGCTACATGTTGCGTTTGTTGGGATCCGATGAATAATGAATGCTATGTTATGTTGATTATCAATCTATCATCTATGTGTTGTTTATGATCTTGCATGCTCTCCGTTATTAGTAGAGGCTCTGGCCAAGTTTTTACTCGTAACTCCAAGAGGGAGTATTTATGCTCGATAGTGGGTTCATTCCTCCATTAAATCTGGGACAGTGACAGAAAGTTCTAAGGTTGTGGATGTGCTGTTGCCACTAGGGATAAAACATCAATGCTATGTCTAAGGATGTATTTGTTGATTACATTACGCACCATACTTAATGCAATTGTCTGTTATTTGCAACTTAATACTGGAAGGGGTTCGGATGATAACCTGAAGGTGGACTTTTTAGGCATAGTTGCATGCTGGATAGCGGTCTATGTACTTTGTCGTAATGCCCAATTGAATCTCACACTACTCATCATAACATGTATGTGCATGGTCATGCCCTCTTTATTTGTCAATTGCCCAACTGTAATTTGTTCACCCAACATGCTATTTATCTTATGGGAGATACACCACTAGTGAACTGTGGACCCCGGTCCATTCTTAACATCGAATACAATCTACTGCAATACTCGTTCTACTGTTTTTTGCAAACATCATCATCCACACTATACATCTAATCCTTTGTTACAGCAAGCCGGTGAGATTGACAACCTCACTGTTAAGTTGGGGCAAAGTATCTTGGTTGTGTTGTGCAGGTTCCACGTTGGTGCCGGAATGCCTGGTGTTGCGCCACACTACACTCCGCCGCCATCAACCTTCAACGTGCTTCTTGACTCCTACTGGTTCGATAACCTTGGTTTCTTACTGAGGGAAAAACTTGCCGCTGTACGCATCATACCTTTCTCTTGGGGTTCCCTACGGACGTGTGCTTTACCGTCACAAGCAGCAATGGTCTTATTTTTCCACGAAGCTTCCAGAAGACCGAAGAGGATACGAAGTGGGGCCACGAGGTGGCGCCACACTAAGGCGGCGCGGCCAAGGAGGGGCCCGTGCCGCCCTGTTGTGTGGGCCCCTCGTGACGCCTCCGACTCTGCCCTTCCGCCTACTTAAAGCCTTCGTCGCGAAAACCCCAGTACTGAGTGCCACGATAGGGAAAACCTTCCAGAGACGCCGCCGCCGCCAATCCCATCTCGGGGGATTTAGGAGATCGCCTCCGGCACCCTGCCGGAGAGGGGAATCATCTCCCGGAGGACTCTTCATCGCCATGATCGCCTCCGGATTGATGTGTGAGTAGTTCACCCCTGGACTATGGGTCCATAGCAGTAGCTAGATGGTTGTCTTCTCCTCATTGTGCCATCATGTTAGATCTTGTGAGCTGCCTATCATGATCAAGATCATCTATTTGTAATGCTACATGTTGTGTTTGTTGGGATCTGATGAATATGGAATACTATGTTATGTTGATTATCAATCTATCATATATGTGTTGTTTATGATCTTGCATGCTCTCCGTTGCTAGTAGAGGCTCTGGCCAAGTTGATACTTGTAACTCCAAGAGGGAGTATTTATGCTCGATAGTGGATGCATGCCTCCATTTAATCTGGGACAGTGACAAAAAGTTCTAAGGTTGTGGATGTGCTGTTGCCACTAGGGATAAAACATCAATGCTTTGTCTAAGGATATTTGTGTTGATTACATTACGCACCATACTTAATGCAATTGTCTGTTGTTTGCAACTTAATACTGGAAGGGGTGCGGATGCTAACCTGAAGGTGGACTTTTTAGGCATAGATGCATGCTGGATAGCGGTCTATGTACTTTGTCGTAATGCCCAATTGAATTTCACACTACTCATCATGATATGTATGTGCATTGTTATGCCCTCTTTATTTGTCAATTGCCCAACTGTAATTTGTTCACCCAACATGCTATTTCTTATTGGAGAGACACCACTAGTGAACTGTGCACCCCGGTCCATTCTTTTACATCGAATACAATCTACTGCAAACATTGTTCTTTACTGTTCTTCGAAAACAAACATCATCTTCCACACTATACATCTAATCCTTTGTTACAGCAAGCCGGTGAGATTGACAACCTCACAGTTAAGTTGGAGCAAAGTATTTGGATTGTGTTGTGTAGGTTCCATGTTGGCGCCGGAATCCCTGGTGTTGCACCGCACTACACTCCGCCACCAACAACCTTCACGTGCTCCTTGACTCCTACTGGTTTGATAAACCTTGGTTTCTTACTGAGGGAAACTTGCTTTTGTACGCATCACACCTTCCACTTGGGGTTCCCAACGGCCGTGTGCTTTACGCGTCAACAAGGGGTCGAGCATCGGAAGCTTGTCCTTACCCAGGCCGCGGGTCGCTGGGGAGAAGTCCGCCTGATTCCACTTTTCAGCGTATTCAAGCAGATGCCCCACGTTAGCCTCGCCGCGGTTGAGCTCGGTGATTCGGCCCAGCTGAGTTGAAGCCTTATTACCGGCCGCAACAGCGGCGCGACCGGCGTGCAGAACCAGCGACCGCGAGCCGGAGGAAGGGGCAGTTGCCGCCGTGACCACCGCAGCAAGTTGCTGGGCGGAGAGCTTCGCACCTTCCGGTTGAGGTGGCTTGTCAGCGGCTGGCTGGCCGGTAGGCGCAGCCGTCGTGGGTGCTGGCACGTCCTTGGGTGGCGCAGGAGCTTCCGGTGTTTCCTTTGCCGGAGGACAGTTTGCCGGCGCGGAAGTTTCCGGCACGGTCTTGGAGGGGGAGGCAGTTGCCTTCTTCTTTTTCTTCTTGGGAATGGGAGGAACCAGAGGTTCCGCCCGCTCCGCTTCTTCTTTACCGGCGCCGGTGTCTTCAGCTTCAGGAGGGGAAGATAAATCCTCCTCCGCGCGGTGATCAGAAGGTTCAGGGGCCGCGCGCCCCGCACTTGTGTTGCCCCCCCCCCGAGAGGAGGCAGGAGATTTTCCGGCACCAGATGGTACCGGACTCGGTTGAGGAGGAGGTGAGGCTCTGGCGGCTTCCTCAGAAGTCTCCGGCCTCATACCAGAGGCACTCTTAGTGAGGCTCAGGGCATGCCTGGGAAAGAGAAAAATAGAAAGAATGTCAGAAAAAGCAACCGGGCAAAGAAAATTCACAAACGGAAGGCAAAATAAAAGAAAAGCTGGAAACTTACCCGGCAGCGACCGGAATCTGACTCCGATAGCGCTTGACGGTTCCCTTCTTGGAGCGCTTGGCGGGTGGATCCTCGCTCGGGCCGGCCTTGGAGGCCGGAGCCTTGTTCTTGCGGTCGCGCGAGGTGAGGTTGTCCAGGTACTCCCGGCCAACCTCTGCCTGCAGGGGTGCAGCGTGCTCCACGACCTGACGATTGGCACTGGCTGAGGGGAGATCTACAGAGAGACGATATATGAGGAAGCGAAAGAACAAAATACCTCAAGAATAGAGATCTCATTATCAGAACCGGAATCATTGGCTGGAAAGTTACCGGGGCGCGAGGTATGGGTCCGGCCCATCTTGTGTTTGTTCCCGACCACGTAAGGATCCGGGTCCACCTTGTCCAAGGGGCGCTTGCGGCAAGGGCCTCGTGCCTCCGCAGCAATGCGAGGAAAACGCTCGCAGGCCTGAAAAAGATAAAAAAGATAGTTAGCTACACATCAGAGGCTACCGGAAAAACAATCCGGATTGCTTAGGCTCTTACTTCAGCAGATGGAGGATTGGTGGAGCTGAGGGGAAGGAGGCCCCAGGACCACTCCAGCGGCATATCGGTTTGGCAAATTTGCCTAGCCTTAAGGACCACCTCCGTTTTGCTTAGGCTACAGCTGGTGATCTTAGTGGGATCGCGGCGGCCGCACATTTGGCTCATCTTGTGAACCCGACGCTGGAGGGGGAGCACCCGGCGTGAGATGAACACGCGGATGATATCGTCGGAACAGATGTCCGTGTCCTTGATGAGCTACTCCATGAACCGGACAATCCGGTTGGTTTCGATATGGGAATTCCCCGGATTGTGCCTCCAGTTGGCCCTCGATGGCATTCCCGGATGGTAGGCCGGCAGATTGATGAAATCAGCGGCACCCTTGTTCTTCACATAAAAGAAGGTCTGTTGCCATGCCCGGCATGACTCCAGACCGGAGAATTTGAAGAAGGGGCTCTCCTGGCGCGCGCTGATGATGTAGGAGCCGCATTGAGTCGGAGGTTTAGGCTTGGGAATGTTTTTGCCCTGGACCGAGTTGATCCGAAGACAGAAGAAGCGAGCAAAAGCCTCAAGAGTAGGGAGGAGACCTATGTAGGCCTCCATGAAGGAAACAAAGCAAGAAAGATAAAAATAGCATTGCCAGGAAGATGGTGAGGTTGGAGTTCGTAAAAATCGAGGAATTGACGGAAAAAGTTAGAGGCCGGTAGTCCGAAGCCGCGCTCGAAGTGAGCGGTGAAGACTACAAACTCTCCGGCTTGAGGCGCGGGCTCCCGCTCGTTGCCGGGAATCCGGCAAGACACCTGTGCCGGTACTCTGCGGGAGCGATACAACCAATCAATTTTCGGTTGCTTCACATCGGATCCCTTCCAAGCACCGCGGGTAGGCGCGGCCAGGTTCACACCGGAACCTTGGCCGGAGCTGCTGGCCTCCTGGCCCCTTCCGGTACCGGCTTCCGGAGCGGATGATGACGCATCCATCTGGGCGAGTTCTGCCTCGAGCCCATCGGAGGCCTGGTCGGCAGAGATTTCTTCCCCGGTAGATGCAGTGGGGGTCTCGCTGTGGTGGCTGCTGGCGGTGGATTCGGAAAGGTACTCTTCGGTAGACATTCAGGCCTAAAAGGTTCCGAGATCTACCTACAAATAGTTTTCCCAAAACCTAGCCGCTCGATAAGATCTACGAGTAAGAGAAAAAGCAAAAGAAAAGGAAAGATAAATACTCTACCGGCCCAGAAGCAATGCAACAAAGGAGGAAGAAGTAACTGAGTCTGTGAGGCTAACCTGGGGCGGCGGCGAACGGTGGAGACGATGGCCGCCGGAGTAGGGTGAGCTTGTGGGCAACGGTGAAGAACAGAGAAGAGGAGGAGAGTGTCGCGGCGGCGCTCGGTGCAGGAAACGTGAAGGTGCGCGGTGAATCCCTGCGGAGCAGAGCCCTGCGGCGCTTCTTCGCAGGTTCGTCGGAGAATAGAACTTCGGCAGCGAACGAGGGCGGAAGGAGTGCAAGGGGCAAAGGCTCAGAGCGCATGAGAAGTGGTGAATGCGAGGAAGAAGAGAAGGAGGAACCGCCGCGCCCTTAAATAGGGAGATGGGTTCGTGGGCCAGAAACCGCTGGGCAACGGCGGTTCACTTCGTGGGACGCCATGTGGCGCGATGATACACGCACAGAAAACAGAAAGCCACAGGGAGGCCACACGGATCCGGAACGCGGCTAGGATCCGGTGTGGCACCATAAATGCTAGCGCAGAAGTCGAAGGGAAGTGACCCCTGACACTGCTGCGCCAGAAACAGTGCGCATGTCACTGACAGGCACTGTGTCCAAGAAATTCTCGACCTAGTCGAGGAGAGATTTAATGACAAAGATACCGGAGAAAATCGGTATGATGAGATAAGTTCGGCAGAGACACCGGAAAGTTTGAACTGGTTTGCCGGAAGGTTTAAACCGGTATGTTGGTGATGGGAACTTGGCATGGTTCGTTGGATAGGATCCACCGGACTATACCAGCTTCGGGGACTAATGTTGGGGGCATGACCCCCGGTATGCCAAAGGCATGCCAAACGGATGGTTTGAGCCATCGAGATACCGGTTTAAAGGTTGTTCTGGGCTAAGCACTTAAGCATGAGACTAAGTAAATCTATACCGGTATCCCAGAAGGGGTATACTGGAATAGGAAAAGAATGTACCGGATTACCGGTACAGGCTACACTGTAGCACGTCGGCAAGACTGGTCAAAGATGCTCTCAAGAGCTAGAGGACAAAGATGAGCGAAGCACTTTAGCTTTAATCGAAGCACTGGGGCCAAAGCAGATGATGACGTAAAAGGTACCAGAGGATGTCACCGTTCCTGATTAAAGGTCTACCGGTGTCATCCGGGCCAAAGTGGCTTTGTAAAGTAGTTTGTCTAGTCAAAGATACCATTAGGGTTTCCTAGGGTTTCTTCCCTTGTAAGCCACCCTCTCCCCTATATAAGGAGAGGGAGCACACCCTTGCGCGGGGTACCTAGTGACATAGGCATCCCCAATGGGCCTGCCGAAGATAGTACCCGGGGTTTACTGAAGGCCCACGATTCGAAGAATAAGAAGAATCGGAAGCCCAAGTTGTTATTAAGGAAAGCTAGATTTGTATTAGGAGATAATATTTGTAATCTTGCGGGATGAGTTGGAAACCCTCCCGGGCTCTATAACTTGTACAATACGAATCCCTCGACTCCACCTCCTATATGAGGGGGAGTCGAGGGACAAAGAAAGCATCGAATCATTGTCTTACAAACCCTAGTTTTCACATCGTCGAGTACTTTTCGGCTGAAACCTTCGAGATCTACTTGCCCACTACTTCTAACTAAACCCTAGTCTACAACCCGTAGGCATTGACAAGTTAATCCCTTGTCAATTGGCGCCGTCTGTGTGAATTAGAGGCGTCAAGGATCTGATCTCGATGGCACGTTCAAGATCGTTGACTTCATCAACAGCAAGCAACGCGATGGATCGAGGTAAACAGATCGCAACTGGTCCTGTCAATTTTTTTCCTCACCCGCCCTCCCGTTTGGATGCATATGCGTATCTGGAGGAGCCTATGGAGATGACGTTCGGAAGATTCCACTTTCGCGTCGAGAAGTATGGAGCGTATCGTCTCGAAATTCCGATCTCGTCGGGATTATCGGCGGTCGATTCCGATTTTTCAAACGCAACATCGTCAATCGAGTCAGGCGAAGAGGAGACTTCATCGCCATGCTTCATCAGCACTAGGGCAAGCAAAAAGCTCGCCAAGATCTTCAGCGACATGTCCTTCGAGTCATCCGTGGACTCCTATATAAGCGATGACTCGAGCAGTGTCGACAGCTTTAACTTAATCGACAAATCCACTACAGTGGGCAAGGTCTGCACCAATCTTTATGATGGTGTCACCAAACCCAGCAGAGATCTGAACACAAAATATCATCAGATTTATGCAATCGGAGAGCCAAGCCGCGATCAGGAGGAAACGTCTGAGGCTTTCGACGATTTGGGAAATCCATACGTTGATCCCTCTGATTTACGACGAGGTCTAGGCAGCAAATATGTCGGACCTACACCTCGTGTTAGGGTTCAACTCCCACAAGCAGCATGGGATAGAGCCGCAAGAGCTATGGATGGCTCAGAACCAATGGCCACAACAGCCACGCCAGAAGAGTTGCAAGCATATCAATATAGGCTCGCGCGAGCTGCAAGGGAATTGG
The DNA here is from genome assembly GCF_019359855.2 of Lolium perenne. Classification (NCBI taxonomy): domain Eukaryota; kingdom Viridiplantae; phylum Streptophyta; class Magnoliopsida; order Poales; family Poaceae; genus Lolium; species Lolium perenne. Next base: position 75,852,950 of record NC_067244.2, read on the forward strand.
AAAAACAGACAGCTGCTTTGAACAGAAGAAAGGAGGCAGCTTCCGCATCAAGCAGGCGAAGAGCGGAGTTAAGTCGACAATCTGGAACTTCGGGAGATAGCCACAGGGAAGCTCGGAACAGAGCAAGATCAAGGCTACAAAACATACCTGAAGGAGAAAGAGAGCACTTGGTTCAAAACCTCGACATGTCTTTTATGTCAATAGACACGAGAGGGAATATTATTCCCAAGACACCAGAAGCTGGGTATATGGCGACACAGGCCTTTATCCTTGCATCCAGGCCACCTCCAGGAGATCCAAGGGAGGCATTGTACAACATGGCAATGGCAGGAGTCGGAGCCATGGGAACGGCGTTTGCATCAACACCTCCCGAAGGAACAGCAAGGCAAAATAGTCCACGACCTGCGGCAGCAGCAGTGGCTCCTGAAGGAACAAGTGGAGCAAGAGACACGGCAGCGCAGGCAAGGGTGGACAGAGCACGGCAAAGTAGAAGGGAACATCAGCATTCCCCAGAACTAAACAACGAGGACATGTGCGGTTTGCCATGCTTCACGAGGAGAGTCCGAAAAACTCGAGTCCCTTCAGGGTTTAAACTGCCTGATAACTTCAAAAAATTCGACGGCCTGCAAGATCCAGAGGATTGGCTAGTTGATTACCTCGAGACGGTGAAGCTTACAGGAGGAACCAGCGCAACAGCTATGCAAAGCATCCAGGTGCATTTAAGTGGAGCCGCGCGGTCTTGGATAAAAAAGCTTCCTCCAGGATCTATCGATAGCTGGGATAGCTTCCAGGACGTGTTCGTCAAGAATTTCCGGTCCACCTGCAAAAAACCTGCATCACTAGAGGAATTGAGGGCGTGTCGACAAAAGCCAGACGAATCAATGAGGAAATACATCCAAAGATGGAATATCACTAAAAACTCGACAGAGAATATATCTAACGAGAGAGCGATAGATGCGTTTGTCGCAGGAATCAGGCGAGGAGATTTTGTCGAGGATTTGGGGAGAACCAATCCAAAGACAGTATCCGCATTAATGGAGATAGCAAACAGATGGGTAGATGGAGAAGATGCTGTTCACAACAAACGACATAGGTCACCAGAGGAGGATCGCGGCCGAAATTATCGAAATAGGCGACGATTTCCTCGGCAGTACTCGGGCTATGATGCTCCTGGGCAAATTTCTGCTGGCTTCCGAGCAAGCACCGGAGGAAACAATAGAGATGATTATCAGAGGAGCAACGAGCAGCGAGGCAACAATAGAGATGACTCTCGAAACAACAGGCAAAATATCGGGTCAAGGTTTCAGAGACCTTTCGTGTCTCCCGAGGAAATGATGAACGGGCCGTGTCAGATGCATTTTTATCTCGACAATAACGGAAAAAGACAGTCATGACACTTGCAAAAGGATTGCCGAAATTTCCAAGCAATGTTAAGGTGGGCAGGGCATGCCAATGCCCAAGCAGCACACAGAAATCCTCAAGGACCCAGGAGTGAGATTCACTTGCCACCTCCTCCCGCAATTACGGACAAAAATCGACATCAGCTCAGAATAGCGACAGCACCTGCACCACCGCCTTATGTTGATCTCAATTCCAACGGAGTGGTCTCGATGATTCAGAAAGGCAGGCCATCCAATAGAGCTCAAAAAGTAATCTCGCGACAGGTGTTCATGGCAGAGAAAATGCCTCCACCAACGGTTGAGTATCTTAACTGGTCAGGGCAAGATATTGGCTTCACAATAGCGGATCATCCACAGCAAGTCCCTCGACCAGGGCAATCAGCACTCATCTTACCAGCAGTAATTGCAGAATTCGACGTATCTCGAGTGTTCATAGATGGCGGCAGCAGTTTAAACCTTATGTATGCAGATACATTAAGGAAGATGAACATATCCCTAGCAAACCTGAAACCAACCGACACGCGATTCCACGGTATTACACCGGAGAAGCCAAGTTATCCGCTAGGAAAGATTAATCTCGACGTTCAGTTTGGGACCCGAGAAAACTACAGAATAGAGAGGCTGGAATTTGAAGTTGTGGATTTCCCATCACAATACCACGCTTTGTTGGGACGACCATCATATGCCAGGTTTATGGCGGTACCACATTACACGTACCTGTTGTGGAGGATCTAGCCGATAAGTGTGATAAGGATTTTCATCGACTGTCAGAAACTTTCGGGATGCAAGCAGAGTACATGGCGTCAAGGCTCACAACCGACTATGATGTGTTGCCAGATGTAGGAAGGCCAAACAAAGAATCAACTTTCAACACTGAGAAAAATTCTAAGGAAGTGCAGATTCACCCGATAGACCCGAAAAAGACGACGTCCATTGCAAAAGACATGGACCTCGCATAGGAAAGCGCGCTCGTCGAGTTCCTCCGTGAGCACTGGAAAATCTTCGCATGGTGTCTAGCTGACATGCCAGGAGTACCCAGGGAACTTGCCGAGCACCACCTAAACTTGGATCCATTAGCGAGACCAATCAAACAACCTTTGCGGCGTTTTTCGGAGCCAAACCGCAAAGCTATGCTGTCAGAAATCGATCGACTGAGAGAAGCTGGTTTTATCAAGGAGCTGCATACAGAGGCCACATGGGTAGCAAATCCAGTGTTGGTGCCGAAGAAAAACACTAAAGTCCTTCGCATGTGCGTCGATTTTACGTGTCTCAATAAATATTGTCCAAAGGATCACTTTCCCCTTCCGAGGATCGATCAAATTATCGACTCCATGGCAGGATGTGAACCTCTTTCCTTCCTGGATGCATACTCTGGTTATAACCAGATCAGATTGAAAGAAGAAAATGAGGTCAAAACAGCATTCATCACACCTTATGGCGTGTTTTGCTATAGAACAATGCCTTTTGGTCTGAAAAACGCGGGAGCAACATACCAGAGGATGATGCAGAAGTGCTTAGCAACACAGATTGGGAAAAACGTACAAGTGTACATCGACGATGTCGTCATAACATCAAAAAAGGGGACGACGCTAATCCAGGATCTAAAGGAAACCTTCGACAACCTCGACAAGTTCTGCCTCAAGCTGAACCCAACGAAGTGTTCCTTTGGTGTCCCTGCAGGAGAGCTTCTTGGTTTTCTCGTTTCAGCAGGAGGGATTGAAGCAAATCCTGAAAAAATCCAAGCTATCGTAACAATGAGGAAGCCAACAAAGTTGAAAGAAATACAGCAGTTAACTGGGCGAGTCGCAGCTTTAAGAAGATTTGTCGCCAGACTGGGAGAAAAAGCGTTGCCGTTCTATGCTTTAATCAAGCAAGGAGAGAAATTCCAGTGGAACGAAGAGGCCGATAGAGCCTTCGAGGATTTAAAGCGCACAATTTTGACACCACCAATCTTGGTGGCTCCGAAAGAGAAGGAACCTCTCCTGCTATACATCGCAGCCACACCTCAGGTGGTTAGCACGGCGCTAGTCGTTGAAAGAGAGGAAGAAGGAAAACTCCATGGAGTGCAAAGGCCGGTATATTTCATTAGTGAAGTTTTATCGCCTTCTAAACAGCGGTACCCGCAGTACCAGAAGTTAGCATATGGAGTGTTCACAACAGCAAGAAAATTGCGCCACTATTTTTCGGCACACCCGATAATAGTGGTCAATGAAGCACCTCTATCAAATATACTGAACAATCCAGAAGCTACAGGACGTGTCTCCCTTTGGGGAATAGAACTTTCCCCTCGGGACATCACATATGAAAAAAGAAAGGCAATCAAGTCGCAAATTCTGCCAGATTTCATTGCAGAGTGGACGGAGCTGCAAAACACAGGACCTCCAGATTTATCAAGAACTTGGACCATGAATTTTGACGGGTCCAAAAGGGTAGAAGGAGCTGGTGCAGGCGTGATACTTATATCACCTGAAGGCGACAAACTGAAGTATGTCCTACGGATGACGTTCCCAAACGCATCTAACAATGAAGCAGAATACGAAGCTCTCATACACGGGATGAAGATGGCGAAAGCTTGTGGCGCAACCCGATTAAAAATCTTTGGTGACTCACAATTGGTAGCTCAGCAGGTTATGAACCAATGTGATGCAGTCAACGACAGCATGGTGGCATACAAGGAAGTGTACAACGAGCTTGAGAAGCTGTTTGATGGATGCGAAGTAAATCACATCAGTAGGCTGAGCAACGATGAAGCCGATGTTCTTGCAAACATCGGGTCGCAGTGCCTCGCAATTCCGCCAGGCGTGTTTTGGGAAGAGATAGCTGAGAGATCCACAAAGCCAAAGAAGGTGCAGAAGAAGGAGAAGGAGGAGAAAACTTCGGCACCTCTCAAAGAAGCTACAGACGAAGAAGAGGACCAGGAGCTGGTGATGATGGTGGAAGTCCCATGGATGCAAGCGTACATATCGTATATCCTAAAGAAAGAAATACCCGAAGATCCAGTTGAAGCAAGGCGAGTCATTCGACGATCCAAAGCCTTTACAGTGGTCAAAGGGGAGTTATACAAGCGAAGTATTTCGGGCGTGCTGCAAAGGTGCGTTACACCCGAAGAAGGAAGGATAATCTTAAAGGACGTACACGAGGGCATATGTTGTCACCACGCGAGCAGTCGAGCTATTGCGGCCAAGGTTTTTCGGGCTGGATTTTACTGGTTGACAGCAATCGAGGATGCAAAAGAGATAGTACGAACCTGCGACGCGTGCCAGAGATTCACCGCAAAACCCCACTCTCCGGCAGCAGAGCTGATGCCAATACCATTGTCTTGGCCCTTTGCCCAATGGGGAGTCGATATGGTGGGAAAATTACACAAGGCTTCGCCAGGAGGATACGAGTACATGTTGGTTGCTGTCGATAAATTTACCAAGTGGATAGAAGCAAAGCCGATAAATTCACCAGATGCAGCATCAGCAATAAAATTCGTGAAGGGCATCATTTTTCGATTTGGAGTACCTCACAGCATCGTCACAGACAATGGTAGTAACTTTACGTCCAAGGAGTTCAAGGCATACTGCGCAGAAGTAGGCATCAAATTGCACTTCGCGTCAGTTGGGCACCCGCAAACCAACGGTCAAGTCGATAAAGCCAATGGTATCATCTGCAACGGTATTAAAAAGCAAGCGCCTGCTAGGACCGCTTGAAAAGGCTCGACATACCTGGCCAGAAGAATTGCCAAGTGTCTTGTGGAGTATTCGAACAACACCAAACACGGCGACACAAGAAACTCCGTTCTTCTTAGTCCATGGAGCTGAGGCAGTACTACCGATCGAAATAGAGCATGACTCCCCAAGAGTCACAGAGTATGATGAAGAAACCTCAAGAAGAGCTTTGGAGGACGATGTAGATGCACTCGACGAAGCTCGAGATGAAGTACTTTCACGGGTTACCAAGTACCAGCAAGACCTAAAAAACTACCACAGTCGACGATTACGGCCAAGATCTTTTCAAGTCGGAGATTTAGTACTACGGCTCAATCAGCAAAGTACTAAAAAGCTCGAGTCGCCATGGCTTGGCCCCTACATCGTCACAGAAGTAATTGAAGGAGGAGCATACAGGATCAAGGACAAGAAGACAGGGGTTCCCGAGAAAAACCCCTGGAACGTGGCGCAGCTCAGGCGGTTCTATGCTTAGAGCCGAAATATAGTCCTCCTTTGTAAAAATACAATGTACTGAAACGCCCGCGAGTTTTCAGACGCACTCTTTTCCTTTTCAGGGCACCGAGTGGGGCTGGAAAGGTTTTTAATGAGGCGGGCTCACGGTGCTGCAATATAATAAAAGATAGTGATGATATACATCTTTTTTCTTCGACGGGCTCGGGGGCTCATAACCCACGACAGCAAAATACATATATTCTCGCAAAATAGTAAATTCTTCGAGATGACAAAATAGTATAAGCTACAGCCAAAGGCTCGGGGGCTTCGCAATATAGATTACACTTTACAATATAGACAACTTCATCAATACAAAGAATTCGACAAAAAATATAGACATAACTTTTCGCAATATAGTACAACTCAGTCAAGGCCTAATATACTATCTATGGATAAACCTTTTTTATTTGCAGCAGTTGTCTTGTGCTCAGCATAGCTCCCCTTGACGAAGAATTCAGAATCCATCCGAAGAAGTTCATCCATCATCGCTTTGGCCACAGGAGTCACCATGTCATTGATTTCGTCGACGTTATTCTTTCGTCGCGATTTTTTGGCCAGGCATTCAGAGACAATCTTCGTCAGATCTAATTTTGGATGGCAAATATGTATCATGATCATGGCGAATCTTGCTCCAGCAGTCAACTGAGCTCGTACAAAGTTATGAATACGAGGGGCATCTCGAAACTTTTCCATCAATCCAAGAAGAGTATCGGGAGCTTCATCTCGAGGGAACATAGTCTTGTAAACAAGGGTCAAGGTTCTCGTGCAGAAGTTAAGGAATTCGCGAACTTGATAGGCGCGGTCTTGGAACCTGACAATCTGTTGGGTCCGCTCGGGAGTGGCCCAGAACAGACAGCCGTGGTTAAGAGAAAGGTTAACGAGGAGGTTCGTTCTTACATTCACCCTTTCATCTTCAGCAACAGCGTCGAGAACAGAACCTATTAAGCGAAAGAACAAGAAATTCAAAAAAAAGGGGGGTACAACAAAAGACAGAAGAAGTTCTGGGTTGAAAAAGCATACCTAACATATCCACACTAGCTTCAGTCATTAGCTCGAGCATACTATTTTCTCGAGTAGTTGCTTTTTCAGCTTCCGAAATAGCAGCTTCCTTGGCAGTTATGGCTTCTTTAGCTTGTTGAAGGGCAATTTTCTCTCTTTCGGATGCTTTGCGGGATTGCTCCATCATCGCAAGAGTTTGCTTTTTCATGGACTGAAGTTGTTGGCGAAGTTCTTGCAAATCTTGCGAGGAGTGTTTACTTGAAGAACCTTCGATAAGGTCATCATCGACAAGTGTCTTCTTGGAGAAGGAGGAAGCAGGAAAAGTATCGGCAGGATGAGGATTTGCGGAGTAGTTATCAAATATCAACTGGAAAAGAAAATTTCAGTATCAATGATCACGCAAAATAGAATTCCATTGAACTTCGGGAAATTTACACAGATATTACAGAAGGAGTCTTCAGAAGAATTACTACGACAGTTGTCGCCAAAGCTACTGTGACGACAATATCAAAAGAAACAATAAAAAATAAAAAGCAGAAAAAGATAGGGCATTCTACTAGACCTCCGGCTTCGACGAGCTAGGAGCAGGAGTAGGCTTGCATCCAAGATAGGCAAGTATCTTCTTTGAGTTGGGCTTTGAAGCCCTGATCAGCGATTGCCACTTCGTGGTCTCCATCTCCTGCGTGTCGCCAACTTTGGTCCAGTCGATATTTTGCTGGCTGTCAGCAACCAGAGCAATAGTGCTTTCCACGGCGACCTTCATATTTTCTTGGCGAAGCTTAAGTCCAAGATCTTCTGGGGGATTGAAGCACTTGGCAAGAGCAAGGAAGGTCGCAGGTTCCTTTTTCTTCGGGAAGAAGTAAGGGTACAGCCGCGACAATCCTTCCCTAGCCACAGTAAGACCTTCGCGTGCTTCATCTCCGTGAAAGTCCAGGAAAGCAAGTGCGTCAAGAAGAGGATCATTGTCAGGATCTTCAAGTTCATATTCTTGAGATGTTTTCCCTGTCGAGGCAGAAATTTATTGATCAACAAACGAGTAAAGAAAAGCAAGTCCAAAGAATGCAAAATAGTTCGGGTACTCACTGACAAAGCGACGGCTTTGCGATTCCAGGCGTTTAGTAATCGCGTCTTCACGAGCAGATTGTGCGGCTATATGCTCGCTCAACGAAGTCTCGGCGTCGTGAAGCCTCTTCTGAAGTTCTTCGACACCAGCAGCGTCTGCCTTGGCCTTGTCAGCATCTGCCCTAGCCTTACTAGCATCTGATTCGGCCTTCTTACGAGCCTCCTCACTTTGCTCTAATTTTTGAGCAAGTGTGTCGGCACGTTTGTTGGCCTCTGCAAGTTTTTCTGCCAAAATAGTCAAATATAGTCAAAATCACTACAAGAAAGGAGTAAGAAGTCATGGGTAAAGAGAAGCAGAAAGTCATTACCTTCAGCTTTGCTAGCATACTCGCAATACCCAATGAATTGGGCACCGAAGCGGATGAATTCCTTAATCAAAGGCTGTTAAAGAAAGATAGAGAAAGAAAAAGCGTCAGTATGGGAAAAAGTGCGATAGCACAAAATGAAAAGAAGCAAACAATGAAAATGTCGATAGCATCAGAAAGTATTCAAGGACTTACATCATCCAAAAGAGGAGTCGAGGAGCTACCCAATCGTAAGGTTGGCTCTGTGATTGATTCAACCCTCGCCCTTTTTGGTGAAGGGACGAGGGGGCTTGCAGGAGGAGTAGGTGCGTCAGTGTTTTGTTGAGGAGGCGAAGATTCTTCTCCTTCAACTTGCACTTCAGAAACAACTAAAGTATGCGACGTACTCGTTCGAGCAGTCACATCAATAGCTGGCATTTCTTCCTCGTCACCACTATGATTAAATGGCGACAGTATAAGAAGCAAGATAGACAAAAATCTTCAAGAGGCAAAACAGTAAGAAACAAGGGGTGACTTACGAACTGACGAGGGCGTCAAGTTATGGATCGAAAGCTGCCTTCCGATTTGAAGGAGCAGCTTCTTCAGCTTTGGAGGTGCCGGAATCTTCGACGTCTGTCCTCTTCCTCTTGTTCTTTGGAGAAACAGTAGGAGGAGGAGAGTGTGCCGATATGGTAGCCTCGGAGTCAGCCTCCTTTTCAGAGGATCCCGCAGATTTTCGAGAACCTGCGGGTTCACTCTCAGGGCAAGGAGCACCTTGGTTGTCATCAGTGACAACGGCTCGTTCTTCGACTTCTCCACCTTCAGGAAGGGGAGGAAGAGAGACAAGATCTGGATGGTTCTATAAAAAATAAAGGGGGATGTCAATAAAAGAGTTATGCAAAGGATGTCAAACAAAATTGAGCAAGTCAACAAAGGTTACCTTGGGAAGCGCATTGGTGGCGCTATATAGTTTTACACGATAAGAAGAGGGGACAGCATCTTTCTTGCTGAGGGAGGAGATTTTCTGGACAAGTTTTTCTAAATCCTTGACCGACAAATCCACCGACAGCCGATCCACATCATTGTCGCCAGCATACTTCCAGAGGGGATTTTTGCGAGCCTGCAGAGGCTGCACTCTGATTCTAAGGAAATATGTCGTGATTTGGATACCCGACAGTTCTTTGCCGCGGGTGCTTTGAAGCTCGTGGATGCGGGTCATTAGTGCCTCTGTCGCCGTTTTTTCTTCGTCGGTAGCCTCTGCATCCCAGGAGCGATGGTGATAGATTTTCTTTGCACCATCAAAAGGAGGAATGTTGTCTTCAACACACCCATGATTCTCCTCGTGGATGTATGATGTCTACGCGCACTCCTTTTCCTGTAGACAGTGTTGGGCCTCCAAGAGCAGAGGTTTGTAGAAGAGCAGCAAGTTTTCCCTTAAGTGGATCACCCAAGGTTTATCGAACTCAGGGAGGAAGAGGTCAAAGATATCCCTCTCATGCAACCCTGCAACCACAAAGCAAGAAGTCTCTTGTGTCCCCAACACACCTAATACACTTGTCAGATGTATAGGTGCACTAGTTCGGCGAAGAGATAGTGAAATACAGGTGGTATAAATATATGAGCAGCAGTAACAGCGCCAGAAAATACTTGATGCTACAACTGGCGTGTGGTTGATGGTGGTAATATTGCAGGCAGTACATATGCAGTAGAACAGTAAACAAGCAGTGATAGCAGTATTTGGGAACAAGGCCTAGGGATCATACTTTCACTAGTGGACACTCTCAACATTGATCACATAACAGAATAAATAGATAAATGCTATAATCTACACTCTCTTGTTGGATGATGAACACCACTAATTGCGTAGGATTACACGAACCCTCAATGCCGGAGTTAACAAGCTCCACAATATTCGATATTCATGTTTAAATAACCTTAGAGTGCATGATAGATCAACACAACTACACCAAGTACTAACATAGCATGCACACTGTCACCATCACACTATGAAGGAGGCATAGATCACATCAATACTATCATAGCAATAATTAACTTCATAATCTACAAGAGATTACAATCATAACCTACGCCAAGTACTACACGATGCACACACTGTCACCATTACACCGTGCATGAGGAATAGAGTACTTTAATAACATCACTAGAGTAGCACATGGAATAGTAGTGATACAAAGCACATGGTAATCATAAAGGGATATAAATAAGCACTTCACTATGCTATTCATAACAGTGAATAACTATTCTGTGAAATATAGCCTAAGAGACCCACACGGTGCACACACTGTCACCTTTACACACGTGGGACAAGGAGTCTCCGGAGATCACATAAGTAAAATCCACTTTACTAGCATAACGACATCTAGATTACAAGCTCATCATATGAATCTCAATCATGTAAGGCAGCTCATGAGATTACTGTATTGAAGTACATAGGGAGAGAGATTAACCACATAGCTACCGGTACAGCCCTTAGCCTCGAGGGAGAACTACTCCCTCCTCATGGGAGACAACAGCGTTGATGAAGATGGCGGTGGTGTCGATGGAGAAGCCTTCCGGGGGCACTTCCCCGTCCCGGCGGCGTGCCAGAACAGAGACTCCTGTCCCCCAGATCTTGGCTTCGCGATGGCGGCGGCTCTGGAAGGTTTCTCGTACCGTGGCTTTTCCGTATCGAAGATTTAGGTCAGGGACCTTTAAATAGGCAAAGAGGCGGAGTCGGAAGGTCGACGAGGCGGTGACACAACAGGGGGGCGCGGCCCACCCCCTGGCCGCGCCAGCCTGGCCTCTGGGGCCCACAGGGCCCTCCTCTGGTGGCTCTCGGGTGTTCTGGAAGCTTCATGCAATTCTAAGATGATGGGCGTTGATTTCGTCCAATTCCGAGAATATTTCCTTACTAGGATTTCTGAAACCAAAAACAGCAGAAAATAGGAACTGGCACTTCGGCATCTCGTCAATAGGTTAGTTCCGGAAAATGCATAAAATCATCATATAGTGTGAACAAAACATGTAGGTATTGTCATAAAACAAGCATGGAACATAAGAAATTATCGATACGTTGGAGACGTATCAGCATCCCCAAGCTTAGTTCCTACTCGTCCCGAGTAGGTAAACGATAACAAAGATAATTTTTGAAGTGACATGCTACCAACATGATCTTAATCATACTATTGTAAAGCATATGAGATGAATGCAGCGATTCAAAGCAATGGTAAAGACAATGATTAAACAATTGAATCATATAGCAAAGACTTTTCATGAATAGTTCTTTCAAGACAAGCATCAATAAGTCTTGCATAAGAGTTAACTCATAAAGCAATAAATTCAAAGTAAAGGCATTGAAGCAACACAAAGGAAGATTAAGTTTCAGCGGTTGCTTTCAACTTGTAACATGTATATCTCATGGATAATTGTCAATGCAAAGTAATATAATAAGTGCAATAAGAAAGTATGTAGGAATCAATGCACAGTTCACACAAGTGTTTGCTTCTTGAGATGGAGAGAGATAGGTGAACTGACTCAACATAAAAGTAAAAGAAAGGCCCTTCGCAGAGGGAAGCATTGATTGGTATGTTTGTGCTAGAGCTTTGGTTTTGAAAACAAGAAACAATTTTGTCAACGGTAGTAATAAAGCATATGCATCATGTAAATTATATCCTACAAGTTGCAAGCCTCATGCATAGTATACTAATAGTGCCTGCACCTTGTCCTAATTAGCTCGGATTACCTGGATTATCACCGCAATACATATGTTTTAACCAAGTGTCACAAAGGGGTACCTCTATGCCGCCTGTACAAAGGTCTAAGGAGAAAGCTCGCATTGGATTTCTCGCTTTTGATTATCCTCAACTTAGACATCCATACCGGGACAACATAGACAACAGATAATGGACTCCTCTTTAATGCATAAGCATTCAACAACAATTAATTTTCTCATATGAGATTGAGGATATTTGTCCAAAACTGAAACTTCCACCATGGATCATGGCTTTAGTTAGCGGCACAATGTTCTTCTCTAACAGTATGCATGCTCAAACCATTCAACTCATGGTAAATCGCCCTTACTTCAGACAAGACGGACATGCATAGCAACTCACATGATATTCAACAAAGAGTAGTTGATGGCGTCCCCAGGAACATGGTTATCGCACAACAAGCAACTTAATAAGAGATAAAGTGCATAAGTACATATTCAATACCACAATAGTTTTTAGGCTATTTGTCCCATGAGCTATATATTGAAAAGGTAGAGGATAGAAATTTAAAGGTAGCACTCAAGAAATTTACTTTGGAATGGCGGAGAAATACCATGTAGTAGGTAGGTATGGTGGACACAAATGGCATAGTGTTTGGCTCAAGGATTTTGGATGCATGAGAAGTATTCCCTCTCGATACAAGGTTTAGGCTAGCAAGGTTATTTGAAACAAACACAAGTATGAAGCGGTACAACAAAACTCACATAAAAGACATATTGTAAACATTATAAGACCCTATACCGTCTTCATTGTTGTTCGACCCTTACCAGAAATTATCTAGACCTTAGAGAGACCAATAATGCAAATCAAATTTTAGCAAGCTCTATGTATTTCTTGATTAATGGGTGCAAAGTATATGATGCAAGAGCTTAAACATGAGCACAACAATTGCCAAGTATCAAATTATTCAAGACATTTTACCAATTACTACATGTAGAATTTCCCGTTTCCAACCATATAACAATTTAACGAAGAAGATTCAACCTTCGCCATGAAAATTAAAAGCTAAGAACACATGTGTTCATATGAACCAGCGGAGCGTGTCTCTCTCCCACACAAGCATGCATTTATTCAAACAAAACAAAAATAGAAACACACAGACGCTCCAAGTAAAGCACATAAGATGTGACTGAATAAAATTATAGTTTCAAGAGAAGGAACCTGATAATTTGTCGATGAAGAAGGGGATGCCTTGGGCATCCCCAAGCTTAGACGCTTGAGTCTTCTTGAAATATTCAGGGATGAACCACCGGGGCATCCCCAAGCTTAGACTTTTCACTCTTCTTGATCATATTGTATCATCCTCCTCTCTTGACCCTTGAAAACTTCCTCCACACCAAACTCGAAACAAACTCATTAGAGGGTTAGTGCATAATCAAAAACTCACATGTTCAGAGGTGACACAATCATTCTTAACACTTCTGGACATTGCTCAAAGCTACTGGAAGTCAATGGAACAAAGAAATCCATCCCACATAGCAAAAGAGGCAATGCGAAATAAAAGGCAGAATCTGTCAAAACAGAACAGTCCGTAAAGACGAATTTTATTGAGGCACCAGACTTGCTCAAATGAAAATGCTCAAATTGAATGAAAGTTGCGTACATATCTGAGGATCACTCACGTAAATTGGAATAATTTTCTGAGTTACCTACAGAGAATTAGGCCCAGATTCGTGACAGCAAGAAATCTGTTTCTGCGCAGTAATCCAAATCTAGTATGAACCTTACTATCAAAGACTTTACTTGGCACAACAATGCAACAAAACTAAGATAAGGAGAGTTTTCTACAGTAGTAACAACTTCCAAGACACAAATATAAAACAAAGTACTATAGTAAAATAAACACATGGGTTATCTTCCAAGAAGTTCTTTCTTTATAGCCATTAAGATGGGCTCAGCAGTTTTAATAATGCACTCGCAAGAAATAGTATTTGAAGCAAAAGAGAGCATCAAGAGGAAAATTCAAAACAAATTTAAGTCTAACATGCTTCCTATGAGAAGGAATCTTGTAAATAAACAAGTTATGTAGGCATAATGCAACAAGCATGGGAAGATAAAACAAGTGCAGCTTCAAGATTTTAAGCATATAGAGAGGTATTTTAGTAACATGAAAATTTCTACAACCATATTTTCCTCTCTCATAATAATATCCAGTAGCATCATGAGCAAACTTGACAATATAACTATCACATAAAGCATTCTTATCATGAGTCTCATGCATAAATTATTACTCTCCACATAAGCATAATCAATTTTATTAGTAATAGTGGGAGCGAATTCAACAAAGTAGCTATCATTATTATTCTCATCATCAAATATAGGAGGCATATTGTAATCATAATCAAATTCATCCTCCATAACAGGCGGCACCAAAAGACTACTATCATTATAATCATCATAAATAGGAGGCAAAGTATCATCAAAGTAAATTTCCTCCTCAATGCTTGGGGGACTAAAAAGATCATGCTCATCAAAACCAGCTTCCCCAAGCTTAGAATTTTCCATATCATTAGCAACAATGGTGTTCAAAGTATTCATACTAATATGTTCCATGGGTATTTTAATTTTCATATCAAACCATCCATGTCTTAACTCAAGAAATAGAATAAAAAGCTCCATGTTGCTTTCCATTATGCCAAACTAGTGTAACACAAGAAAAAAAAAGATGCAATTGCAGGATCTAAACGAAATATCTTCGAGTACTTACAACGGCGCCGGAAAATAGCTTAGTAGCCGAGATCCGGAGTGTGAGTACCTTTTATGTTTCCTCCCTGGCAACAGCGCCAGAAAAGTGCTTGATGCTGTCCAGGACTGGTGCACTGTTGACGAGGGAGGAAATGGTGTAGCTTTCCTTCGTTCCCCGGCAACGGCGCCAGAAAATAGCTTGATGTCTACGCGCACTCCTTTTTCCCGTAGACAGTGTTGGGCCTCCAAGAGCAGAGGTTTGTAGAACAGCAGCAAGTTTTCCCTTAAGTAGATCACCCAAGGTTTATCGAACTCAGGGAGGAAGAGGTCAAAGATATCCCTCTCATGCAACCCTGCAACCACAAAGCAAGAAGTCTCTTGTGTCCCCAACACACCTAATACACTTGTCAGATGTATAGGTGCACTAGTTCGGCGAAGAGATAGTGAAATACAGGTGGTATAAATATATGAGCAGCAGTAACAGCGCCAGAAAATACTTGATGCTACAACTGGTGTGTGGTTGATGGTGGTAATATTGCAGGCAGTACAGATGCAGTAGAACAGTAAACAAGCAGTGATAGCAGTATTTGGGAACAAGGCCTAGGGATCATACTTTCACTAGTGGACACTCTCAACATTGATCACATAACAGAATAAATAGATAAATGCTATACTCTACACTCTCTTGTTGGATGATGAACACCACTAATTGCGTAGGATTACACGAACCCTCAATGCCGGAGTTAACAAGCTCCACAATATTCGATATTCATGTTTAAATAACCTTAGAGTGCATGATAGATCAACACAACTACACCAAGTACTAACATAGCATGCACACTGTCACCATCACACTATGAAGGAGGCAAAGATCACATCAATACTATCATAGCAATAATTAACTTCATAATCTACAAGAGATTACAATCATAACCTATGCCAAGTACTACACGATGCACACACTGTCACCATTACACTGTGCAGGAGGAATAGAGTACTTTAATAACATCACTAGAGTAGCACATGGAATAGTAGTGATACAAAGCACATTGTAATCATAAAGGGATATAAATAAGCACTTCTCTATGCTATTCATAATAGTGAATAAGTATTCTGTGAAATATAGCCTAAGAGGCCCACACGGTGCACACACTATCACCTTTACACACGTGGGACAAGGAGTCTCCGGAGATCACATAAGTAAAATCCACTTTACTAGCATAACGACATCTAGATTACAAGATCATCATATGAATCTCAATCATGTAAGGCAGCTCATGAGATTATTGTATTGAAGTACATAGGGAGAGAGATTAACCACATAGCTACCGGTACAGCCCTTAGCCTCGAGGGAGAACTACTCCCTCCTCATGGGAGACAGCAGCGTTGATGAAGATGGCGGTGGTGTCGATGGAGAAGCCTTCCGGGGGCACTTCCCCGTCCCGGCGGCGTGCCGAAACAGAGACTCCTGTCCCCCAGATCTTGGCTTCGCGATGGCGGCGGCTCTGGAAGGTTTCTCGTACCGTGGCTTTTCCGTATCGAAGATTTAGGTCAGGGACCTTTAAATAGGCGAAGAGGCGGAGTCGGAAGGTCGACGAGGCGGTGACACAGCAGGGGGGCGCGGCCCACCCCCTGGCTGCTCCAGCCTGGCGTCTAGGGCCCACAGGGCCCTCCTCTGGTGGCTCTCGGGTGTTCTGGAAGCTTCATGCAATTCTAAGATGCTGGGCGTTGATTTCGTCCAATTCCGAGAATATTTCCTTACTAGGATTTCTGAAACCAAAAACAGCAGAAAACAGGAACTGGCACTTCGGCATCTCGTCAATAGGTTAGTTCCGGAAAATGCATAAAATCATCATAAAGTGTGAACAAAACATGTAGGTATTGTCATAAAACAAGCATGGAACATAATAAATTATCGATACGTTGGAGACGTATCAATGTACAGCCATGTTTTGCGCCACCCTTGAACTGAGTCAGGAAATTTGACATCGAAGTATTCGACATCAGGGCGAACGCAAATACAAACACCACCTATGTTATAGGCGACATTGGCAGAGCCATTGCGGCGACACAAAAAGATGCGTTTCCACAACGCCCAGTTAGGCTGGACGCCGAGGAAGGATTCGCAAAGAGTGATGAAGATGGAAATATGGAGGATGGAGTTGGGAGTGAGATGATGAAGTTGCAATCCGTAAACGAAAAAGCAACCCCCGAAGAAAATTGTGAATGGGGGCAGAAAGGCCACGGATTAGATGATCGACGAAACTAACCCGATACTCCATTGGAGGGGTTGGGTAGCTCTCTTCGCTGGGGAAGCATAGCGCCTTTGGCTTCTTGCTGATCCCCAGTTTCTTCAGCAGTTTGATATCTTGGGCAGAGATTTTGGATCTCTCCCACTCAGTGCTCCCCAGATCTGCGGAAGCCATCTTCGATTCCGAAGTGCTGTGCCTGATCAATCTGCGCGGTGGCATCAACAATGGCGCAGGAGTACAGCTTGAGAGTAGTTGAGCTCGAGGAACTATGGGGCGCAAGAGGAGATTTTTGCAAGAGGAGAGCAGAGGAGCGGCGCAAGCGAAAGTGCGGAAGGAAGAAGACGAAGCCCTTAAATAGAGGTGCGGCGAATCAGCGCACCGTTAGATGGAAAAAGTGTGAGGCAGATGGTGTACACGTGGAGCAAGGGTAAAAAAGTAATTTTGCCCTACAGGCGTTACAGTGCGTGCGCCAGGAAAAGCGGAGGACGTGTGTCCCCCACTTGCACAACGTGTCAATACGATGCGTAACTTGGGCCCGTAAGGCAGCAAGAGAGAACTTCTCGCGATTTCCAGTAACAGCGGTCGTGGCTATCGTCAGCAATGATGTCACTTTAGCAAGAGAAAATTTCGACTTAACAGCTTCATAAAAAAGGCGACAGCAAAAGATATTGGAGAGCCTTTGATC
This sequence comes from Lolium perenne, assembly GCF_019359855.2. Classification (NCBI taxonomy): domain Eukaryota; kingdom Viridiplantae; phylum Streptophyta; class Magnoliopsida; order Poales; family Poaceae; genus Lolium; species Lolium perenne. The sequence goes on from NC_067244.2 coordinate 75,870,352, forward strand.
AAATACAAGTTTTTGATCAAATGCTCGGGGGCTACTTTGGAAAAAATGGAAAATTCGAGAAAGACAAAATAGAAATGGTGTGAGCCTATGATCAAATACAAATATTTGCTCATAGCCTCGGGGGCTACTCCCATCGGGAGCGCTGTTCGCGCACCCGAGAGATTTGAAAAATTTCGAGAGAGAAAGAAAATGTAGCGACATAAGGCGTGGAGCCTACACCCAAGCACAAGTCCTTGGCTGTAGCCTCGGGGGCTACTCCCATCGGGAACGCTGTTCGCGTACCCGATGAAATTACAAAAAAGAAAGATAGAAAAACAAGAGAGTATATTTCGAGTTATAAGTAAACTCTACATATACTCCCATCGGGAGAACAATATAAGTCATCAGTTGACTCAATAAAATGTGCCATTCCAACAGCCGAATAAGCACTCGACAATATATTCTCAGAACGCCAAAGTTGCGAACAATTTCTGAATGCCGCAAAACTTTGCGAAGGTAAGACCCCAGATCCGTTCTGTGTGGCGTGGCGCCATCTCTGACGTCGGTTTGCTACTTTTATCCGTATCAACAGATATGAAGAAAAATCCTAACAGACGCGTTAGGTACCCGATAAATATGACTGGGACTCGACAGAATGGTAAGACCTTAAGCGGCACCTGTTGAAGTTTACACTAGTATCCCGAGATCATGTCCAGGGACGTGATCTTGAAGTAGGTTTTTGCGGATTGCCACTAGAGCAGTTAACTAGTACCTGATCCGTCAGATGAACTAGCCCCAACTACCATTATCCCTGTACATTATAGAAATTCATATGCAAAGAAATATGGAAAAAGTCAAAGCTATCGAGTAAATATAATGGTGGAGATTTTCCCTAACTCTACGATTCAAGCAAAATCTCGGGGGCTACTGACATAGGCATCCCCAATGGGCCTGCCGAAGATAGTACCCGGGGTTTACTGAAGGCCCACGATTCGAAGAATAAGAAGAATCAGAAGCCCAAGTTGTTATTAAGGAAAGCTAGAGTTGTATTAGGAGATAATATTTGTAATCTTGCGGGATGAGTTGGAAACCCTCCCGGGCTCTGTAACTTGTACAATACGAATCCCTCGACTCCACCTCCTATATGAGGGGGCGTCGAGGGACAAAGAAAGCATCGAATCATTGTCTTACAAACCCTAGTTTTCACATCGTCGAGTACTTTTCGGCTGAAACCTTCGAGATCTACTTGCCCTCTACTTCTAACTAAACCCTAGTCTACAACCCGTAGGCATTGACAAGTTAATCCCTTGTCACCTAGTGAGCAGAGGAGAAGTTAGAAGTAGAGAGAAAGACCTTGTACTGTACATCTTCAACCTCTGGCCAAGGCCAAGTTCATCAATAAAGATACCGGAATCCATCTGGAGTTCATCCCATCCTTACCAAAACTCTCCCCCGAATCCTCTAGCGCACATTCGGCGCCAACCTAAGCCATCCCATGGCATATGTCTGTTCACCACGATGACATTCATAAAACCCACCAACAAGATACAACCAGATGCAGTAGCAAGCTACTGAGGTCACAGTACTAACCTAGCAAGTAAACTAAGCCACACATGCAAGTTTGTCTTCATTACCATGTAGGTTCAGACAAGCAGATTCATTCCAAAGCATATTGGAATTAATATAAGCAATTGTTTATGTAATCTAATCACTATATCAACACATGTTTCATCGAATATAACTGACATAAATCAACTCAGGGCAACAACATGACATGCACACATGGCTACCAAAACCATCTAACCAAGCATTACTGCAAGCACAAGTAGCTTAATTATCCACTAAGCATGCACTTAAGCCACTAGTATAGCACCAGTAGCATCACAAGGCATTTAGAGAGATAGTCAACCATCAATAGGCATCACAGGTTAACCAGATGGAAAGCAGCAAAGGCTGGATAGCTTAGCCAAGGGCTAGAGCAACACCCAAACAAGTTATAGAGCCTAGCCATTAGCATCTATTGATCAAATGGATCAATTGGATCATATGCAAGACAAAGGAGAGCACCACAGGCATAACAAGTGTTAGGATATGAGTCAATACTGACAGCAAGCACCACCAGCAAGCAATTGAACAGCAGTAGACCTAGACAAGCATAATCATGGCACTAGTAAGCCTAGGCATTACATCCAGATAGCATAGCATAGCATAGCATTAGCAATGGAGCATAGCAGCCATGGCAGTGAGCAGCACAACATCAATATACACTTGGCTAGTGTCCAGTAATGGTTTGGCTGGCCAGAGGATACAAAGAGGAACTATTTGATGCAAAGGGCATCAGCAACAATGTTCCTGCATGATCCTAGGATCATCAGGAAGAAAGGAGAGAAGAAGAGGAGCAACAGATACATGGAGGCACACAGAGAAGGAGAAGAGATAGAGGAGGATGAGGAGATCATACCTGCGCCTCTAAGCTGAGGCTACAGCATGGCGAGGCAGTGCTCGCGCGGCCGTTGCTGCTGCAAGTCCAATGTAGATGTCGGCGTTACGCCGATGAACTCAACCACCAGCACAACACCCTGGGGACGACGACACAGGCGATACGATAGCATCACCCGCGCCAGGTCATTCCCAGACACACGTGAGCGTCAACGACAGTGACCGCAGCTCGCTGGAGGTATCAAATCACCGAAGGCGATTCGTCTCCAGATCCAGCACGATGACGATCTGTAGAAGGAGGAAGCAACTGGCAAAACCACGCGGATGGATCGATAGATCGTCGCGCGGCGGTTCAAACGCGACCGGTGGCGTTGCTGGTGATAGCCGGAGTGAGCTGGAGCGTGGCGGTGACAGTGGCAGCGACGTTATCGCTAGAGCGTTAGGTTTAAGGTTGAGACATAGAGAGCGAGTGAGTGGGCTGACACGGTCGGTTCAGGCCAAGCTGGTCCAGTTCGACCTAACGGGCTGACGAGTGGGACCTAGAGGTATTTGGTTTTAATTCAATTCAAATTTGAATTTAAATCCTACACTATAAAAATTGCAACTAAATCCCAAACAACTCCAAAAATTCAATGAAAATATGAATAACTCATACAAAATATTCCTTAACCATAATAAAATGTGAAATGTAATAAACAATGAGAATTCAAACTTAAGAATTTTGATATGAATTTTTAAAGTGGAAAACTCAAATTTGCTATTTTCTTTGGATATATAAATCAAGGAAAATTCCAAATAACTTTAATATTTTCAAAATTCAGTATTTCCAAAAAGAGAAATATTCTATTATTCTTAACCTTTTCATTTAAGGTAGAAATTTTCGAAAGGAAAATTCTATTAATCCTAAATCTTTTTTTTACAAGAAAATAATATAAAAGGATTATAAATTACTACTTAAGGCATAAATATTCAAATTAAACCTAAATCATCCAAATTTAATAAGTACTCCGGAGAAAGGGATTCAACATAAAATAATGCACCCATTGTAACGACCCAGAAAAACCTAATATTAGATTTTTCTACGCTGCTTGTTTTTTCGAGTCGTTCCAAGTTCATCATGCATCATGCATCATACCTTCCATGTTTTATTTAACAACATAAAATTATTTTATAAACCTAGCTATTTTATTTTTCACTCTTATGAGTTATATGATAAAACCTCCTCTTTTCTTTTCTTCAAGAAAACCCTAAAAGAAAAATACTAAACAAATAAAATATCTTCAAGTGTTTTAATTTCAAAATCAAGTTTGAATCTTGGTTTGAATTCAAATGCATTCAAACAGTTTTCAAATTCAAAGGGGAAAAGGAAACCCTAATCTAACCTTCCTGGACTCTATCTCACGGAGTAGCCCAGCCTAATTCCCAGGTGGCCCATTCTTTCCTCCCTCTCTCCTTGGCCCACCTCCCTTCTTCTCCCCTTCCTTCCTTTGGCTTGGCTCGACCCAGACCCGAACCGGTACGCAGCCTTCCTTATGTCGTCTTCCTCCACACGCAGGAGACGTTCTCCGCTTGACGTCACCACCACCGTGCCGTGGTCCTCCCCCTCTCGCGCGCTCAACCACTCCCCCTCCTTTATCTTTCGGCGCCCAAACCCTAGCCCCCTCTCAACCCTCGCGCTGCCGCCTCTTATTTCTCCCCCTTTTTCGCTCCTCTCTGTGAAGCTACCGAGCACCACCGCGGCAACCTCACTGTCGTCCCGTTGCTCCGGCCATCCCCTCGTCCAACCGAGAGCACCAAAAGGTTTGCCCCGTTCCCCTCTTCAACCTGACGCAAGGAATCGGGCAGAGAACCACCCAATCGCCCATGAATCGCGGTTCCCTTCTTCGTCCCCGGTGACATTTTTCATCGATTCCGGTGAACCCATCCATTCTCCGGCACCGACTCCTGCACCTTGAGCTTCAGGGTAATGTCAAGCACCTCTTAGACATCTTCTCCCCTCTTCTGCTTTCGTTATCTTCTCTTCACCGTGTATCTGACCACCACCACCGAAGGTACCGCCTGTAGCTCTCCGGTAATCCTCTGCACGCACCACCGCCCCTCCCTGATCCGCGCCGACGAGGAGAACCCAACGCGCCCATGCACGCATCCAGGGAACCTCTACATCACCCGCACTCTTCGTCGCCGTGCCCGCGGCGGTCACCGCCCGCTCGCGGCATAGACCCTCCGTCGAACACGTTATGTGTGCGCGAGCAATCTATGCTAGCATGGCCTCCACGTCAGCGCTGGGCCCCACCAGTCAGCCACTCGGGGTACACCTCCTCACGGTGAGAAAATTCTGTCCAAGTCTAGATCTGTCTTTTTAGCATCTAGCCCCCTGCTTGTTTTATCCCCTTAACCGCAGTCCCTACCGCCTGTGCCTTTCCACTTAACCCCCTGCATGTTTATAAAACCAACCCGCGGTCCTTCCCCACGTATGAAAGTTATATGTGGGCCCTTTTCTATTTTAAATAAATCTCTTTTCCATATTTAAAATACTGTGAACCCATTCTGTTAATAACTTTTGTTTGGTAATTCAAAATGCAAAGTGTTGTATATGAAAATTGATCAGAAAAATGTTTTGAACATGAATATGACAACCATATACTTGTTTGCACCTTGCTACATGCCGAGACGTGATAGTTTGTGCATTTTACCTCACATAACATTCACAGTATTTCGGACACCGACTTGGTTTTCCCCGCTCCGTTTAACTTTGAAGTAGATCACCCTTGCCATGCTACTGCCATGTTAAGCAATCTTTAACTTTGCCGGTAGAAATGCAACCTCAACCCTAATTGTTTGTCCGGGGTTCCGACTCCGCTTAAATTGGATAAGTGCATCGCATCATCGTTGTCATGTCATGCATGCCTGCATCTGCTCATGCTGATTCTTTCTTTGTAGTAGTAAGACTTGCATCCATTGTATGTTCCAGCATTTGTTTCTTCTCGGATAGGATCACGAAGTGGTGCTGTGAGATACGACAAGTTGTTCGGATGTTCCTCGGCAAGCTATAACAGACAAGCATTTCCACACTTCTGTCTCTGCAGAAGTCGCTCACCTATTTTTTTGCCTTCTCCCTTATTCTATCCTTGAGTTGAGTTCTTGTCACGCGTCCCATACACTTTACCTCAAGCAACCCATATTGACTCCACCACCCTCATACAGCTGTTGTTTGGTTATCGGGTCTGCCTTGCGAGTCGTAGTGCATGCATGCTAGTGTCGTTTATATCTTTTAACCGTTATCGCTATCTTATCGGGTTATCTATTGAGGGTATCATGGTTACTTGTTAACAGTTGTTTAGCGGAGGCATCGGTGGGTCAGCTGCTCATTTTATGACGGGTCACTTGTGTTTCTTTAAGACCTAGGACCCCGAGTTCTTGTTATCTGTTCCGAGACTGAGCGCTCTACCCACACGTGGTTATGCTTACCGGGTCTCTCCTCGGCCACTATAGGAATCTTCAGCTTTGTCCAGTGGCCACACTTAGTTTGAATGTTTTGTTTCCCCCGGGCATGCAAGCTTGTTTCTTTGTGGTCAGATGATATGATGTTACTTTTGGGGAAGCCGTGTGCCTTGTATCCCCGTTGTCTCTTGCACGCTCGTAGGTGCGGTACGTATTGTTAAGAGGTCATCCTCTAGTGGGCTCTGATCCTCTTAGCCGTAGACGCAAACAGCTAAGTCCGATTCAGAGCACAGTCGGACTTCGATACGGGTTTAACTAAGTTAGGTGGCTTCCTGGACATTGTTGTCGTGAACGAGAGTGCGAAACGTGACGCTCCACCTTATTTGTCAATGCCTTTGGAGTTGATCGTACGTGTGGGCACATTTGGGCACCCCTGCAGGGTTACAATCTTATCGATATGCCGTGTCCGCGGTTATGGACGACTTGGAGCTGTATGACTCGATCGTAGACAACTTACACCTGTTGCTTCAATTATAATAACTTGTGTAGTAAGTTAGCACAACTCTAATAATAAATGGTTAAAACTTGTCAACCGTGTGAGTGCCTTTGTAAGTAATTCCTTTGCGAAGGGGGGAAACACATCTGCTGGGTTATGTTTGCAGAGTATAGAACTATGAGTTTATGCACTCTCTCACTTTCTCTGATAGACGAATGTTGTAGAGTGTCTCTATAGATTATTAGTGCTTGCTCGCTGCTGCTTAACCCCACCATATTTCCTATGAGGTTCCTCTTGCGTCCTCTAAGTCCCATGCGTGTCTCAAGTACAAAGGACGACTGGTTGGCAAATGTTGTACGTCTTGAAGTCTTGTTAAGTACGAACCCGTACGTATTGCTGCTTTGGGACATAACTGGGTAGGTATGAAGATCAGTGCGATGAAGAACGACGTTAGCAAGGTTACCCTTCCAGCTTGGCCTGGGCAGGGTTATGGGCGCCATCGTTTATCTTCTGGACTCCTAGTCCAATTTGTATCTTGTCCGTACTCAGACACATTCGACATTTCTGTATGTTTTCAATCTTATGTTGTATATTTGTATCTTCACTCGTTGGAGTCGTTGTTGTAATATATATTTCTTGTGGGCTCTATTGTAATCCAGTTGTAATGTTACCGCTCGTGTTAATTCCTCTGGTATCACGTGTGTGATTCATCGCACACGTCGTGTCGGAGGGCATCTCAGAATCGATATTGTGCGGATTTCAGCTGGTTCGCTAGGATCCTCATTGTACCGATTTCGGGGCGTCACACCCATGTATGCATCATTTGGATTTTATAACATTGTTCTTATCGGACAATGATGCTTCTTTTCAGAACCCGAGGTCCAGGTTCCATCCAAACCATCGAACTGCATTATCTCACAGTCACCAGGAAAGTTCACTCTTGCTCATGCCATATTGATTATTTTCTATCAATTTACTCGCAAAGCAATATACTTATCAATCCTGCATTGAAAATAAAATGTTACTTTTCCAATTATGAATATGACTATGTGGTTGGCAATGGAACCATGGTATGTGTTGATGGTGGAGGTTTCATTGCAAGGGTTCTACTCATCTAGGACTAATCACCAATGTCGTCTAGTGATTCTAGCGCCGTACATTTCGCGTTAACCATGAGATCTATAATGGCTATGGGGAAGTTAGCTATATCTTTTCCCTCTCGCATATCAACAGATTAGTGATAAGGGTTGCATGTATCAGTCTATCTATTGGTAAAGGTGAGGACATTGGTCCGGAACAGTCTACCAATAGGTATAGAAGAGGGCAGACTTATTAATGGTCTATGATGGATTGTAAGGGTTGTCCGGGTTAGTCTATCTATAGTGTATAGGACATGGCATAAGAATTGTTCAGAACAATCTACCTTAATGGTATAGGTGAGAACAAATGCCTGGGTCAGTATACCTATAGATAAAGGACATGACAGACTTACAAAAGGTTGGGTCTGCGGGGTTGCGGAGAAGGCAGTGATTGGATTGGTTCTTATGCCAGGCCTCACACCATGGAAGTGTGGATAGGAAAGTACCTCCGGTTGGCAACAAGGATAAGTTCTCTTATGGGAAAAGTAACGCACATCTGCAGAGTGTATCAAATTGTGGCTTGTCACTCCCAGTTCCGGGAAGGGAACTATGAATGCGGTAGGAAAGGAACTCCGTGAAGTTCTGGTCAACCTATGAAGACTGACGGACATAGTTTTCAAAATAAAATAAACTTTTTGAAGAAATGTTTTCGAAACATGCATTGACATGAGATTTTCTGATCAATGGTTGTAGCTAGTGCATCAAACACCTTTTCTCTTTTGAACTTGTTGAGTACATATGTACTCACTTTCTTTCGACACCCTTGCTAGACTGTGACAATGAAGACGAGGCCTGCACCAGAGCACCAGAAGGGGACTACGAGTTGGTCTACGAAGAGCCTGACCTATCAGGAGGAGTTGAAAGTGTGGACTATGGGATAGTCTACGGAGTTGACAACACCGAGGAAGAATAATAGAGTCTTACCCTAGACATTTCGGAGCCGAGTAGCGTAGTGGCTTACTTAAATAAGTTGTTGAGCTCGTTATGTCTCTTAAGTTTGAGTTGTAAGAGTACTTAAGTAATATCGTAGGTGTTCTCATCGGACCTGTGAGAATACCAACTTGTTAAGATCATGTTTTTAATATTATCTAGAGTGTTATGACCTGCAATGTTTCTGTTGTACCACTCTGAGGGATGTGATATTTATGAAGATCATATCAACGACTTGTATACTACATTATGCAGTGGTATGCTGGGTCACCGCACTATGCAAAGCAACAGTTGTTTAACCTGGATCAACAACAAGGTTATTGTAGTACTTGTAGAAGCAACTATTTATTAGAAAGTTTGTTCTACATAAGCTTTGCAAATGGAAATAATACAACCCCTTCAACCACATTGTCAGTCTAGCCACGATCGCCCCCAAAACGGTGTTTGGAAATAGTATACTCTATAAGTTATTGGAAATAAGATAGTTGAAAGATTATGAGTAACTAGTTGAACACGAAATAAATTAAACAAGAACTTATTAAAAGTAAACAATAAAGAAAATGTAAATGTACGATTGAATAAAGTAGGGATGGTATCTAGGATTAAATATTCTTGGAAATGCAGGATGCACCACTAGCATGTGAGAATTAATTATGATTAGGATAAACTATATCTTTCGTCATGATATGTGAGGACAGCTTAATAATAATATGTTCATCAACAAGTCTCATGAGCAACCGCTTCGACAATCATGTGATGAGGTAATCTCTAAATAACCACTGCAATGCTGCAAGCAAATCACTTCTACATGACATCATAATTAAGGGTTCCCCCATGGATATCATTATGAGCTTAGTGAATCTCTACTTATCCCCCTTTGACTGTGCATGTTGTAAGCCAATGCTTGTACGTAGTCACACGTAGCACCGGACATACTCCCATACATGTGCGAAGAGTAGGTTCCTATCTTTAGTCTCGAAGGAAAATATTATGTGGTCTAATTCACAAAACATCTAAAGAGAGAAATGTAATACAATATCATAGATCATGTAAAGATCAAAGAAAAAAGTTACAAATCATCTTTATTTCACTTCATAATAATGCTAGGGTTTGTCCGTCTCCCCAAGAACAAGGTAAACTACTCACACATGGAGACAATCAACAACATCATCATATTCATATGGATGGATTGCAAAGGTAATGATGGGATCAAGTGCAAACCCACAATAGTACTTGGAATTACAACAAGATCTAAAGGTATGAGAGATGGGATGGTGATGTTGATGGAGACCTAGCGTTTGATGATGAGGGTGGTGATGCGTTGTCCTCTGATAATCCGTGAAGGAGCAAAGATTTACCCTTATCATCCTATTCTTTCTTCTATAGTGTGGATGTGTTGATTGAGGCGGCGGAGTGGTAGGGCTCCGTCCCAGAGGCGTGTATGGTGTGTGTCTTGAGGCGGCTGATACGTCCAATTTGCATCACTATTTTATATCATAATTTGCTGTTATTCATTGATATATTTCATATTTGAACATAATACTTATGTTATTTCATCTATTTTGCATGTTTCATGATTATTGGAGGATCGAGCACCGGAGCCAGGATTCTGCTGGAAAAAACGCCGTCAGAATGCAATATTTCGGAAGATCAACAGTTGACGGAAATTATACGAAAAACCTTATTTTTCTAGAAGATGAAGTGAGCCAGAAGGGGGAGCTGAGGGGACCCGAGGTGGGCCCACCCCATAGGCCGGCGCGGCCCAAGGCCTGGCCGCGCCGCCCTGTGAGGAGGGGGCCCACAACCCCCTCTCGCCTCCTTTTCTTCGCGTATGCCTTCGTCCTGAAAACCTAAGCTCCAGGGGGTACCTCGCGAAGAGTTACAGCCGCCTCTGCGAGGCGGAGAACACCAGAGAGAAAAGAGCTCTCCGGCGAGCTGAGATCCGCCGGGGAAATTCCCTCCCGGAGGGGGAAATCGACGCCATCGTCACCGCCATCAAGTTGGACATCATCTCCATCACCATCATCATCATCTTCACCATCATCACCGCCGTCTCCACCGCTGGACATCGTCACCGCTGTAGCAATTTGGGTTTGATCTTGATTGTTTGATAGGGGAAACTCTCCCGGTATTGATTTCTACTTGTTATTGATGCTATTGAGTGAAACCGTTGAACCAAGGTTTATGTTCAGATTTTTATTCATCATCATATCACCTCTGATCATGTTCCATATGATGTCTAGTGAGTAGTTCGTTTAGTTCTTGAGGACATGGGTGAAGTCTAAATGTTAGTAGTGAAGTATGGATGAGTAATATTCAATGTTATGATATTTAAGTTGTGGTGTTATTCTTCTAGTGGTGTCGTGTGAACGTCGACTACACGACACTTCACCTTTATGGGCCTAGGGGAATGCATCTTGTACTCGTTTGCCAATTGCGGGGTTGCCGGAGTGACAGAAACCTAAGCCCCCGTTGGTATATCGATGCAGGAGGGATATCAGGATCTCAGAATTTAAGGCTGTGGTTAGATTTATCTTAATTACTTTTTTGTAGTTGCGGATGCTTGCAAGGGGTATAATCACAAGTATGTATTAGTCCTAGGAGGGGCGGTACATTAGCACAGGTTCACCCACACAACACTTATCAAAACAATGAAGATTAATTAGCCGTATGTAGCGAAAGCACTAGACTAAAATCCCGTGTGTCCTCGAGAACGTTTGGTCATTATAAGTAAACAAACCGGCTTGTCCTTTGTACTAAAAAGGATTGGGCCACTCGCTGCAATTGTTACTCTCGCACTTTACTTACTCGTACTTTATTCACCTGTTATATCAAAACCCCCTGAATACTTGTCTTTGAGCATTTACAGTGAATCCTTCATCGAAACTGCTTGTCAACACATTCTGCTCCTCGTTGGGATCGACATTCTTACTTATCGAAGATACTACGATACACCCCCTATACTTGTGGGTCATCAAGACTATTTTCTGGCGCCGTTGCCGGGGAGTGAAGCGCTATTGGTAAGTGGAATTGGTAAGGGAAACTCCTACTGTTTGTGCTGATTTTATTTCTGCCTGCTGCCATAATTCATTATGGAGAGATCTTCTCTTGAGTTTTTATTTGGAAAATCTGCTACTACTGCAAAGGTAGTGGATGAGGCGCCAGGTGAGGAAGAGATACCATACAAAATACCTATGAAAATTATTGAACGTGTAGTGGATAACCGTTATACAGGGGATGGAACTGTCCACCCTGGAGATCATTTACTGTTCTTGCATGAATTATGCGGTTTATTCAAGTGTGCAGGTATTGCTATGGATGAAGTGAGGAAGAAACTATTCTCTATATCGCTGTCTGGTAAAGCGGCGCATTGGTATAAATTACTGGATAATGGGGATTCTCTTGAATGGAATGATATTGTGCCCCGGTTTTATTCTAAGTTCTATCCTCCAAGTGAAATTCACAAGGATCGGAACCGCATATATAATTTTTGGCCTCATGATGGAGAGAGTATTGCCCAAGCGTGGGGGAGATTGAAGTCTTTAATGCTCAAATGCCCCATTCATGAGCTTCCTGGTAATGTTATTATTGATAATTTCTATGCAAGACTTTCTTTTGAAGACAAGACCTTGCTGGATACTTCTTGTTCTGGATCATTTACGCGCAACAAAGAAGAGTTTAAAAGGGACCTTCTTAATCGGATCCAGGAAAATACTGAAGGATGGGAGAACGACAAAGATACAGAATCAGGTATAAATTATGATTATAAATGCATTGAAGCTTTTATGGATACTGATAAATTTCGTAATATGAGTGCTACTTATGGTCTTGATTCTCAAGTTGCTGCAAACCTTTATAAAGCTTTTACCTCTCATTATGAATTGCCTGATAATCTTAAATATGCTTATATTCTCAAGTTGAAACTGTTGATCATTGTATTCCTGAAGCTTATATTGAAAAAACTCCTTTCCCTACTAAACTGAAAGAGTACTCTGTTATAAATAGTGCGGTTCATAAAAGTGAAAAGAAACCTATAGAACCTGAAGAACAAATAAAAGTTGAACCTGCTGTTGCAATAGTTAAAGATCTTGTGACCGAAAATGTGGAGGATGGTCATATTATTTTCTGTGAAGATGCTTCTAATATTGTTTCACATCCTAATAAGTCCAAGCAAGCTAGTGTTCCTATGCTATCTGTTAGAATTGGAGATCATTGTTATTAGGGTTTATGTGATATTGGTGCAAGTATTAGTGCTATTCCTTATGAGCTTTACACGGAGATTATGCACGAAATTGGTTCTTATGAACTTGAAGATATTGATGTGGTTATTCGGCTGGCTAATAGAGAAACTATTTCTCCAATTGGTATTGTTCGAGATGTGGAAGTTCTATGCGGTAAGATTAAATATCCTGCTGACTTTTTGGTACTTGGTTCTGCTGCTAGTAAATATTGTCCTATCATTTTTGGTAGGCCTTTTCTAAATACATGTGGAGCTATTATAGATTGCAAGAAAGAGAAAATTTTGACTAAATTTGTTGGTGAATCTTATGAGTTTAACTTCTCTAAATTTACCAAAACTCCTTATAAAGCTGATTTGCCTAATAATGATTTTAAAGTTGAATAGTGTGCATCTATTGTTCTTGCTCCTAATAATCCCTTGCAGCAACATTTGGAGAATAGTGAGAGTGAAGCTTTTAGGGAAGAAAGAGATGAGCTTGATGAAATTTTCCTTCGTGAACCTATTCTTAAGCATGATTTACCGGTGGAAGATCTGGGTACAACACCGCCACCAAAGGAAGACCCTGTCTTTGATTTAAAACCATTGCCTGATAATCTTAAATATGCTCATATTGATGATAAGAAAATATATCCTATTATTATTAGTTCTAAGCTTTCAGAGTTTGAAGAAGAAAGGCTATTGGAAATACTGAAGAAGCACCGAGGAGCTATTGGCTGCACTCTTGATGACTTGAAGGGGATTTCTCCCTCTATTTGCCAACACGCCATTAATATGGAAGATGATGCGAAGCCTGTTGTTGAACCTCAGCGTCGTCTAATTCCTAAGATGAAGGATGTGGTAAGAAATGAGGTATTAAGACTTCTTGAAGCTGGTATTATATATCCTATTGCTGATAGTAGATGGGTTAGTCCTATGCATTGTGTTCCTAAGAAAGGAGGAATGACTGTTGTACCTAATGATAATGATGAGCTCATACCCCAAAGAGTAGTTGTAGGGTATAGAATGTGCATTGATTATCGAAAAGTTAATAAAGTCACTAAGAAAGATCATTACCCTTTGCCTTTTATTGATCAAATGTTAGAAAGGTTATCTAAAAATACTCATTTTTGCTTTCTTGATGGTTATTCTGGGTTTTCACAAATTGCTGTTAAAACTAAGGATCAAGAGAAAACCACTTTCACTTGTCCCTATGGAACTTATGCTTATAGACGTATGCCTTTTGGTTTATGTAATGCTCCTGCTACTTTTCAAAGATGCATGTCTGCTATTTTTCATGGCTTTTGCGAGAATATTGTAGAGGTATTCATGGATGATTTTTCTGTCTATGGGAATTCTTTTGATAATTGCTTGCGGAACCTCGATAAAGTTTTGCAGAGATGTGAAGAAACTAACCTTGTTCTTAATTGGGAGAAGTGCCACTTTATGGTTAATGAAGGAATTGTATTGGGACATAAAATCTTCGAGAGAGGTATTGAAGTTGATAGAGCTAAAGTTGAAGCAATTGAGAAGATGCCCTATCCTAGGGATGTTAAAGGTATTCGTAGTGTTCTTGGTCATGCTGGGTTTTATAGGAGGTTTATTAAAGATTTCTCCAAGATTTCAAAGCCTCTTACTAATCTTCTTCAAAAAGATGTACCTTTTGTTTTTGATGATGATTGTAAGGAAGCTTTTGAAACTCTAAAGAAAGCCTTAACAACTGCTCCTATAGTTGAACCTCCTGATTGGAACTTACCATTTGAAATTATGTGTGATGCTAGTGATTTTGCTGTAGGCGCTGTTCTTGGACAACGAGTAAATAAAAAATTGAATGTTATTCATTATGCTAGTAAAACTCTTGATGCTGCTCAAAGAAATTATGCTACTACTGAAAAGGAATTGTTAGCTGTAGTCTTTGCTTGTGATAAGTTTAGATCTTATATTGTTGATTCAAAAGTTACTATACATACTGATCATGCTGCAATCAGATAGCTTATGCAAAAGAAAGATGCTAAGCCAAGGCTTATTAGATGGGTACTTCTGTCGCAAGAATTTGATTTACATATTGTAGATAGGAAAGGTGCTGATAATCCTGTTGCTGATAATTTGTCTAGATTGGAAAATATTGCTTATGATCCTGTTCCTGTTAATGATAGTTTTCCAAATGAACAATTGGCTGTAATAAAGGTGAGCTCGCGAGATAGCCCTTGGTATGCTGATTATGCTAACTTTATTGTTTCCAAGTACTTGCCTCCAACCTTTTCAGCTCAGCAAAGGAGGAAATTCTTTTATGACTTGAGGCATTATTTTTGGGATGACCCACACTTATATAAAGTAGTGGATGGTATTCTGCGAAGATGTGTTCCCGAATATGAACAACAAGAGATATTGAGTAAATGCCATTTTAGTGCTTATGGAGGACATCACGCCGGAGATAGAACTGCCCAAAAGGTTCTACAATCAGGTTTTTATTGGCCGACTCTCTTCAAAGATGCAAGGAAGTTTATCTTATCTTGTGATGAATGCCAAAGGGTTGGTAATATCTCCAGACGCAATGAAATGCCTATGAATTATACTCTTGTTATTGAACCATTTGATTGTTGGGGATTTGACTTCATGGGACCTTTTCCCTCTTCAGAAGGTAACACTCATATACTTGTTGCTGTTGATTATGTTACTAAATGGGTGGAAGCCATACCTACAAAAAGTGCTGATGGTGAGACCTCTTTAAGAATGCTTTTAGATATTATTTTTCCTAGATTTGGAGTTCCTAGATATATTATGACTGATGTAGGTTCTCATTTTATTCATGGTGGTTTTAGAAAAACTCTTGCTAAATATGGTATTAATCATAGAATTGCTTCCGCTTATCATCCTCAAACTAGCGGGCAAGTAGAATTATCAAATAGAGAGATTAAATCTATCTTGGAAAAGACTGTTAATAAAACTAGAAAGAATTGGGCTAGTAAATTGAAGGATGCACTATGGGCTTATAGAACTGCTTATAAAAATCCCATGGGAATGTCACCTTATAAAATGGTTTATGGGAAAGCTTGTCATTTACCTTTAGAACTAGAGCACAAAGCTTATTGGGCAGTTAGAGAATTAAATAAAGATCCTAAACTTGCCGGTAATAAGAGGTTGCTACAATTGAGTTCTCTAGATGAATGGAGAAGTGAAGCTTATGAAAATGCTAAACTCTTTAAAGAGAAAGTTAAAAAATGGCATGATAGAAGGATTATCAAAAGAGAATTTAATATTGGGGATAAAGTCCTATTGTATCGGTCTCGTCTCAGATTCTTTGCAGGGAAATTACTCTCCAAATGGGAAGGACCATATGTTGTTGAGGAGGTGTATCATTCAGGAGCAATTAAAATTAGCTCTCTCCAAGGCAATGCCACACAAGTGGTGAATGGACAAAGACTCAAGCATTATATCTCAGGTGATTCTTACAATGTAGATGTTGATATTATTCGAGTGGAAACACCGGAGGCCTTCATCAAAGGACAAATTGACAGTCCGCTAGAACTCGACTTTGAATAGGTAACAGTACTGGTAATAAAAAGTTCGCAATTTATTTTCCGGACAATGTTTTTGCTGTTTTTGGAAAATATGAAAAATTACGAGATCGAAACGGAGTGGAGGAGACGCGTGAGGGCGTGCCCCCATAGGCCGGCGCGGGCCCCAGCCAGGCCGCGCCGCCCTATGAGCTGGCCGCCTCGTCGCCCCTTTCCGACTCTGGTTCGACCTGGTACTTTCCTTTTGTCGTGAAAATTCCTGCTATATAATCCCCCGGACCCCTGGAGGTCCGTATATCGTTTTCTCGACATGTTTTGTTTCGAGCTGTTTCTGCCAGGATCTGTTTTTAATCTAGGAGCACCATGGCCTCCAACAACAAGGGCAAGGGGCTTTCGGAGGAAGAAGTGAAAAGGGTGTCATCAAAACAAGGGCATCAAGCCGTTGGGAGTAAGCAAATCTTGGTGGGATCTGTTGACACTCGACGTTCTTTTTCTCATAACTTGCAGGGAGCCTTACCACCCGCTCTTAGCCTCGACTCTTTCCCCACGTTGGAAGAAGCTCTACGGACTACCGATGAGTTTTGTGATCAATATCGGGCTCAATATCGGACTCCGTAGAATGCTGGAATACTACTCGATTCCCATCACAAGGTCATCATCGCCAACTTCAGATAAAAATGAATCTCTTCGAGTCTTAGTGCAGAATTGCCAAGCTGAGAAACTGAAGCTGAAGGAAATCTGTAAGAAGCGCGGGAGGAGTTCATCACCACCATCGCCGAAGGAGTAATTCATCATCGGTATTGGCATCCCCTTGGTTTGTTCCAAGCTTGGGGGAGTGCCGCGGTATCACATCATCACTACCTTTTACTTTTTACTGTCAAGTAGTGTCATATCATGAGTAGGGAAGTTATTATATAAGATGGGTTGCAGTTTGGAAGTATATCTCCTTTAGTTGGTTCTCTATGTATCCCTTGGTGTGAGTTATCGTTATGGAATATTAATGAGAAGTCTTATCATTTATATATTGCACACCTTATTTTCGTTTGCAATCTCTATTTTATGATTTATCTTGTTGTTAGTATTGGTATCACTTTGGGAGCATTGAATAAATCTATTTGGTTTTGGCAAACTTAGGATTGGTCAATAGCAACAACACTTTGAGGTTTAAGTAGAAAAGAGAAATATATGTAGTTGTTTCATTGTCTTCCTTTCTTGTTGGCTCATAGCTTATTATTCTGAAGTTAAAATTGTTTGTGCTTACAAGAAACATGCATGATTGTTTCTATCACATGTATATTTGTTTGTTTCCCTCAACTCTTATGCTTGCTAATTAACCTTGCTAGCCAAAGACCTGTACTGAGAGGGAATACTTCTCGTGCATCCAAACCTAAACCCAAACCTATGCCATTTGTGTCCACCATAACTACCTACTACATGGTATTTCCTTCCATTCCAAGTAAATACTTCGTGTGCTACCTTTAAATAATTCAAAATTTACTATCTCTTATTTGTGTCAATGTTTTATAGCTCATGAGGAAGTATGTGGTGTTTATCTTTCAATCTTGTTGGGCAACTTTCACCAATGGACTAGTGGCTTCATCCGCTTATCCAATAATTTTGCAAAAAGAGCTGGCAATGGGATTCCCAGTCCCAAATTAATTAATAAAAATAGACACTCCTCCATGGTATGTGATTGATGGACGGCACCCGAAGGATTCGGTTAGCCATGGCTTGTGTAAGCAAAGGTTGGGGGGAGTGTCATCATAATAAAACTAAAATAAAAAGGCACTCCTTCATGGTATGAGATTGTTGGCAGGCACCCGAGGTTGGAAGGAGTGCCACACAAAATAAAAATAAAATGGGAGCCGCTCTTTGAAGGTTTGTTTGGCAAGGGGGTTAGAGTACCCGCTACCAGTCGTTGACAACAACAAACACCTCTCAAAATGTTACTTTCATTCTCTTTATATGATTTCAAAACTGAAAAAGCTCTAGCACATGATTTAATCCCTACTTCCCTCTGCGAAGGGCCTGTCTTTTACTTTATGTTGAGTCAGTAAACCTATTTCCCTCCATCTTAAGCAAGCATTTGAGTTGTTGTGATCAAACCATTACATTGTGATTTGCTTCATCATGTCTTTTACTCTTCCTTGTTTAGTACAAGTTTTATCTAAATGGATATAGCTTTGCAAGTTATCAATGATCATGAAGAGATTATTATGATTGAGTATGCAGGTTGTGCCATATAAACTTTAACATGAGAGCGCTGCTCAATGAGATAAGTATAACCTGTTAATTGTTCTCTGACCAAGTACGAAGTTTGCCATCACCAACTATGATTTCTTATGCACCTTTATTTGTGATTACCTTATATTGTTTCAAGTTGAATTATATGAGGAAGTTGTTTACTAGAATGTCTTGTGTGAATGAATATGATGCTTCTTGTCCGTATTTTATTTATCGACTCTTCACTCCATAAACATGTGGTCCTGTTTACCGAGTTCAGTTTCGCTTGGGGACAAGCGAAGTCTAAGCTTGGGGGGAGTTGATACGTCCAATTTGCATCACTATTTTATATCATAATTTGTTGTTATTCATTGATATATTTGATATTTGAACATAATACTTATGTTATTTCATCTATTTTGCATGTTTCATGATTATTGGAGGATCGAGCACCGGAGCCAGGATTCTGCTGGAAAAAGCGCCGTCAGAATGCAATATTTCGGAAGATCAACAGTTGACGGAAATTATACGAAAAACCTTATTTTTCCAGAAGATGAAGTGAGCCAGAAGGGGGAGCTGAGGGGACCCGAGGTGGGCCCACCCCATAGGCCGGTGGGGCCCAAGGCCTGGCCGCGCCGCCCTGTGAGGAGGGGGCCCACAGCCCCCTCTTGTCTCCTTTTCTTCGCGTATGCCTTCGTCCCGAAAACCTAAGCTCCAGGGGGTACCTCGCGAAGAGTTACAGCCGCCTCTGCGAGGCGGAGAACACCAGAGAGAAAAGAGCTCTCCGGCGGGCTGAGATCCGCCGGGGAAATTCCCTCCCGGAGGGGGAAATCGACGCCATCGTCACCGCCATCAAGTTGGACATCATCTCCATCACCATCATCATCATCTTCACCATCATCACCGCCATCTCCACCGCTGGACATCATAACCGCTGTAGCAATTTGGGTTTGATCTTGATTGTTTGATAGGGGAAACTCTCCCGGTATTGATTTCTACTTGTTATTGATGCTATTGAGTGAAACCGTTGAACCAAGGTTTATGTTCAGATTGTTATTCATCATCATATCACCTCTGATCATGTTCCATATGATGTCTCGTGAGTAGTTCGTTTAGTTCTTGAGGACATGGGTGAAGTCTAAATGTTAGTAGTGAAGTATGGATGAGTAATATTCAATGTTATGATATTTAAGTTGTGGTGTTATTCTTCTAGTGGTGTCGTGTGAACGTCGACTACACGACACTTCACCTTTATGGGCCTAGGGGAATGCATCTTGTACTCGTTTGCCAATTGCGGGGTTGCCGGAGTGACAAAAACCTAAGCCCCCGTTGGTATATCGATGCAGGAGGGATAGCAGGATCTCAGAGTTTAAGGCTGTGGTTAGATTTATATTTATTACTTTCTTGTAGTTGCGGATGCTTGCAAGGGGTATAATCACAAGTATGTATTAGTCCTAGGAGGGGCGGTACATTAGCACAGGTTCACCCACACAACACTTATCAAAACAATGAAGATTAATTAGCCGTATGTAGCGAAAGCACTAGACTAAAATCTCGTGTGTCCTCGAGACCGTTTGGTCATTATAAGTAAACAAACCGGCTTGTCCTTTGTGCTAAAAAGGATTGGGCCACTCGCTGCAATTGTTACTCTCGCACTTTACTTACTCGTACTTTATTCACCTGTTATATCAAAACCCCCTGAATACTTGTCTTTGAGCATTTACAGTGAATCCTTCATCGAAACTGCTTGTCAACACCTTCTGCTCCTCGTTGGGATCGACATTCTTACTTATCGAAGATACTACGATACACCCCCTATACTTGTGGGTCATCAGCGGCTAGGGTCCCCTCTTTAAATATGCATTCTAGACGGAGCTCGAAGCCGAATATGCCCATCGGGCCTTCACAAACGTTGTTTTGATTGACAAAACTGTAACACCCCAAATTTCAATAAAAAGAAAGTTAGAGAATTCCAGAAAGCAAAATTTCAAACCAACAAAAACTTTTCTTTTTGCATATAGTACCATGCATAGGACTTGTGCATTTGAGTGATATGCCATGATGATTGTTATTACTTGTAGTTGATATGCTCTAAAACCCTAGTGTGATCATATGAAGATCACCAACCAAATAAATCAAAGAGGAAGAAATTCCATAAAATATAAAACCCTAAAAACCCTCACATATGCCAAATGGCATTTTTATAAATTTTGACCCTAGACCTATTTGGTCTTCACCATTAGTTGAGTAATTTTATTAAACACTTACTACAACTTTTGGAATCAAAGATTCACAATTCAAATGAAATTCAAACACAAATCCAATTCACATATGATAATGGTCAATTTTGACAATTCTAGTCTGATCACCACTTTGAGCCCTTGCCATTCAATTTTCTCAAACCAACTCTTGCTAACTCTTTGCACCTTTTCAAAGTCAACATCAAGGTGAACAACTTTGGTGAAGATCATCATGTCAAATTCATCTTTGATCATGAGCAAGGCTCATCCAAAGTTCCAACTTTTTCACATATGCAACATTCTACACTTAGCCATTTTGGCCAATTCTTGATTTCTAAATTTTCCACCACCACCTCAAAACCTCTCTGGTCATTTACAACTTATATCAACACTCACATTTCAAAAACTTTCACCATTTGAATTATTTCAAATTTGGTTATTTTTGCATTTTCCAAATTCGGGCACTATTTGCAACTATTGCAAATAGTGAATCTACCTCACCTAATCTACCCTAACCTACCACATTATGGTCCCTGGTCCCCTTAAACCATAAGTGAAGCATAGTGAGGCTAAGGGAGAGAGAGAGCAAGCTAGGGCATGGCCATGCCGGCCATGTCCCCGAGCTCGTCAACCTCCCCTCTCTCCCCTTGCTTCTCTGCCAGGACCACCTCGCCACCGTGCGCCAACGCATCTCCTAGCATGCCCTAGCACCGCCATGGTCGAAGGAACGGCGACCACACGCCGGACGACGCGCGCCAGCACACGCCCTGGACGCCGCTCACGTCGCACATGCATGCGCGCGGACACGCCCAGTACACGCGCCGCGCCACCACCTCGCTCACTCCCTGGCCCTGCTTGCAACGCCTTGAGCACGCACTCGCCACCTGGACGCCGCCAGACACGGCCAAGACCACGACCCGCGCCCACCGCCGCCGGAGAAGGAGACCCTGCTCCGCCGCGGGCGCGACAGACACAGAAGCAACGCGAGCGATTCCGACGCTCCCCGACCACGCTGTCGCTGCCAGTAGCACCGCCTGGACCCGTAGAGCATCGCCATAGCCTCGCCTAGCTCGACCAGCCACCGGAGATGCCGCGCCCATGTCGACCACCTCACTGCCCCGCAACCCTCATGCGATTCTATAAATAGGGAGTTCCCTGGACCAAACCAACCACACCATCTCACTCCCCACCTCTCACTGCTTCTCCACCACCACTCCACTCACTCGATCGTCGCCGGAGCTGCTCCAATTTGGAGATCGGAGCCGCCAGTACCTGGTGGACGCCGCCGTCGATTGGAGCCACCCCAGGACGAGCCACCGCTACTAGTCGACTCGCCGTCGTCCACAACTTCACCGCGCACCTTGCCAACCCTAGCTGGAGCCACGGTGAGCTCTCCGACCCCCTACCTGAGCCGCCGGTGAACTCCCCTCTCGCCGGCGGGACGATGAACCACGGCCGTTTGATCGCGTTCTAATCCAACGCCTCAGACTCGCCCATACCGCTTCGGCGTTTAACACTCGCTGACAGGCGGGACCCTCTGTCAGGCAGCCCGCGCGGCACTGGACCGTGGCTGGGCTGGCCTTGGGCCATTTTTAAACCTTTGAGCCCAACTAGCTTTTCCCGCCGGCCTTTTAATTCAAACTGGGTTTAATTAATTCAAATAATTTTGAATACTGCTGCCACTTTGAAATTCAATAGATTTAAATTGGCTAAACCAAATTTGATGAACTTTATATGGTTGGAAAGCTAGAGGAATTATCTAGCCAATGCCACTGGTCCCATGGCCAGATTCTTTGTAGAATTAATGTGATAAAAATAACAAGAAAGGGACTTTTTCCTATTCAAATAATTCTTAAAAATCAACCAAAATAGATTTTAAGTTAGTTCCAACTCTAATAGCTCACATTTGACTTACACTAATTTTTTCTGCAATAAAATGGTGTGGTCACTTTGTATGATCATGCCATAGTTCAATAAATGGATATTATGGCTAGTTTAACTAGTTGATATTGTCCAAAACTATTAAAGTAAATTATGTGAAGTCTTATACTTCACTTAAACTTGTCTCACATGAGTTCATGGGATGTTTGGACCCCTGGTCCCAAACTCTCTTATATGAATTACTTGAGATTTAAATCAAATATAGTGTTATTTAAATAGTATGAGGTGATCTACCTCATTTAAATCATTTTCACAAATGATGATGATGAACATTTGACCCAGGTCAATATGAGTTCATACATGATTGTTTGAGAAATTAAATCTTAAGAAGATTTCAATGAGAGGAAATTATTTCTCAAGAACCCTATGGAAACTATCATTTACATATGAAATACAAAGATGTGAATTCTATTTAAACCCCACCACCCATGCACCCTAGTTAAGTTATTTGTGTGCATAGAATAGTTTGTGTGTTTAAATGTGATGTATGGAATAGCCATTGAATTAGTGAGTAATTATACTCATATTCAAATTTAGACGGTAGCACCGGAGAGTACGCCGAAGAAGAAGGTTGCTACCAAGAGGAGGAGGAGGAACAGTTTGAGAACTACCAAGGCAAGCTAATATTCTTGCAAAGTGCAAAGCCCCTTGGGGCAAGGCACCATGATTCTTACCTTTTCTTACATGAGCCTATCCCAAGTTTTTACATTACAAGTTTTTACTTGTTTTCTAAATGAGTTACTTTTATAGTTAACTTTGGTCAAAGTCCAAGTGGGTTACTAGAGTAATGAGTTAGTCTCTTCCAAGCAAAGCAAGGTAGCACCCCTCATGATTTAGAGCTAGTGCTAATGAAATAAAACTTGACTACTC
This sequence comes from Lolium perenne, assembly GCF_019359855.2. NCBI lineage: Eukaryota > Viridiplantae > Streptophyta > Magnoliopsida > Poales > Poaceae > Lolium > Lolium perenne. The sequence goes on from NC_067244.2 coordinate 75,893,784, forward strand.
TAGATGGGAACAATGTGAATTTGAAATGAATTTGAAACCTTGGAATGATGATGCATTCCATTGAATGATTTTTGAAGGTGAATGTGACCAAGAGAAGATGGTGATTTTTGATAAACAATGATGTTGGTTTGAATGCGATACCTTTCCAATTATTAAGTACCCCCACAATACCTGATTATGGGTAGGGCTTAACTGGAAGTTTATGCATCTTAGTATGGGTTCCCTCTGAACACACGTCATAGGGGTTACGCTTGAGGCTGCCTCCGTTGTTGAGAAATGATGTGAAATTGAGGTGAATTGTACGGCCAAGCCCTGTGCAGTTCCCAGGTTGACAGTTGGTCTTCACTGGGAGGCCAAGCTCATGGGGAGAGGTGATCATACTAGGATTTGTAAGTGAAAGGTTATGGTTGATGATCCGCGTACTGTGTTACGATGATTCGGGGTAATCCCGACGGATGAAATCAAATGTTGTGGCACAAGTGTGCAACCTCTGCAGAGTGTAAACCTATTCGAATAGCCGCGTCCACGGATACGGACGGTTGGAAAGGCCATACAGTTTTCGATGTCATATCTTTGAAAATGATGTTGAAAGATGATGGTGAAATGACTTGTGGTGAATTGAATTGAAATCACCACTTGAATGGTGGGAATGACACTAATGTTCCCACTTGAGTTAGTTAGCACTTGAATAAGCTTTTTCTCAAACTTTGTGAACTAAAACTAGCTTTATGCAAATAAACTAGAGCTTAGCAAACCATACTAGAATGTCTAGCACTTACTTTAGTATTAGTTTGCGAGTACTTAAAGTACTCACGGCTTTGTCCCTGGCTATTCAAATGGCCAGAGTATGAAGATGAACAAGGAGATGACCAGCAGGACGCCTAAGACAACTAAGCGCCTTCCGACGTCAAGCGTTGGCCTATGGACTAGAGAGTCCGTGTATCTTACGCTTCCGCTATGTTGAACTATGAACTTGTGTGTGTTCGTTGATCGATAGATCAACTATTCATGTAATATGGATCATGTGATTCCAAATTTGTAAGACTTATGGTTTGTAATGAATGATGACTGTGATACTTAACTATTATGCCTCGCAACAACAATATTCCTGGGATTGCGATGAATGACATAATAGGCATCCGGACTTAAAAAACCGGGTGTTGACAAGTTGGTATCAGAGCCATTGTTTGACCTTAGAAGACCTTAGTTAGAATGGGCGTTCTGAAAAACTTAACTTTGAAATCAAATGAAAGAAAATATTTGTGAAAAGTTCCTACACTCTTGTCTTTGAGACTTTGCCAAAATTTGATGAATCATGTTCTATCTTATTTGAATCAACTTAAAATTTTGCCACACTTTGCACTCTCTAACTTACTCATCCAATTCTCTTTCAGATGGAGCCGAATGAAACCATCAACACCAAGTTTTATCAGCTTGGGAACGGAGGGAGCTTGATCTTCGAGCACGACCTCAACGCCGTCTCTGACTTCCTTGGGCGCCCACACCCCGAGTTCCACGGGGTTCAGTTGGACGACACGCCCGGAGGAGAGTTGCAGTGGGTGATCACTGCCGACTTGAGGGGCAAGATGGAGCCTCCCACCTCGGAGAGGATCCTCTTCTCCTTCCGCGAGAGCAACTGGCTCGACGGACTCGCACGTGGTCTACAGGAGGCACTTGCGCGCCTCTGTGGACAGAACGTGGTGCGCATCCTCGCCTCTCGCTACGCCCACCTTGTGAGGCGTGATGCTGCGGGAGTGCCCATGGAGCTGCAGCCGCACCCGGAGTTGAGGCACCATGCTGAGCACCTGGACTTCATGCTCTACCAGACTCAGAGGGACCTCGACGCCACTCGCGCTTACGCGAACCAGACCCATGCTCACATCACCGAGCAAGGTGAGGCGATCAAGCTACTCAACAACGACCGCAAGAGCCTTCGCCAGCAGCGTGCCAAGAAGGACGCTACGATTCGTTGCCTTCGCGCCAGGATCGCGTCACTTGAGGCCACTGTCAAGGCCCAGGAGGATCAGATTCGTCAGCTGGAGGATGACGATGGAGGCATCGACATTCAGGGAGGAGACGCCTTCCTGAGCGACGACAACGACTTTGAGGAGGACGAGAACACCGAGGAGGAGGACTACGAGTTCCTGGAGGCAGGACCCGACGACTACGTCCCGATCGATGTCGATGATGAGGAGTAGTTGCACTAAGTTCCACTTATAGTAGGTGTGAGTTGTATCCCGTCCCTTGTATCGTAGCATGAGAATGGTTCTGAAAACCATTGGAGTATGTGTGTAGTTTGTACTATGTGTTGCATGAATGAAGGAATGTTATGTTTGTCATGAAAAGATTACAAGTTTTCAAATGTTTTTCAAACTTAACCAAAATGAACCCTAAAATGTTCCCTCTCACCTCATGATCTTCTATATCTTCAGATGGCCCCTCCCAATCGCACCAACGACGCGATGCTGCAACTGCTGCAAACCATGCTTGCAGACCGGGAAACCGAAAGAGCCGAACGCCAAGCCAACCTCATCGCCCTGCAGAACATCGCCAACCAAGGCCATGGAAATCATGACCACCCCGGATCCAAACTCAAGAACTTCCAAAACACCAACCCTCCGGTGTTTAGCAAGACCGAGGAGCCCCTCGACGCCGATGATTGGCTCCAGACTATGGAGAACAATCTGGAGGTAGCCGGAGTGGAAGCCAACGAGAAAGTTTTGTTCGCCACCCACTATCTCGCTGGACCAGCCCGCGCTTGGTGGACAAGCACCCGTGCCATGAACGGAGGTCAATTCATGACTTGGGAGGATTTCAAACTCAAGTTCAGCAAGTACCATGTACCCCCGGGTCTTATCAAGAAGATGAGGGATGAATTCCGTGAACTGAAACAGGGTCACATGACGGTGGTTGAATACCGCGACAAGTTTCTCACACTGTCGAGGTATGCCCCTGATGAGACCGACACCGTTGAGAAGAGGAAGGAGAGATTCCTGAACGGACTGCACGATGAGATGCAGACTGTCCTCGTCAACATCCCCTTCGTCGACCTCGAAGCCCTTGTTGACTCCGCCATCCAGATGGAGGGCAAGTTAAACCAAGCCAATGAAAACCGCAAGCGCCGCATGGCAAACCAGAGTGGATCAAACCACCCCCAAAAGTTTCGCTCTAGCTCAAGCGGAGGTTTCACTCCGAGAAACAACAAACCCCAGATGCAGAACTCTCGCCCCGGTTATCAGAACCGGAGTGGAGGAAACTCCAAGCCAGGAGGCTACAACAACAACAACTACTACTACAACCGCGCTCCACCCCGAGCCCCTAACAACAACAACAACACCAACACCGCTCCCAAAACCGGAAGCAATGCCGTTCCCGTTGCGAACAAGCAGGACAAGACCACTATCACTTGTTATGAGTGTGGTGTAGTGGGGCACTACTCCAACGAGTGTCCCAAGCGTCTTGCCAAGCTCGCCGGCAACACCGCTGCACCTGCTCAGCAGCAACGCCGTGTCTCCACCGGCAAGAAGTTCGCCCCCAACAACCCCAACAACCGCAACGGCCGCCTCTACCACATGAACGCTGAAGAAGCCCAGGAAGCACCAGATGTTGTACTGGGTATGTTTTCTGTCAACCACATCCCTGCCAGAGTGTTGTTTGATTCCGGAGCATCTCATTCTTTTGTCACCGAAGACTTTGCATCAACAAGTAAAATTCAACCCCTCAGTTTGAAGCATGTTATGATAGTCCAAATCCCCGGATCAACCAGCAAAGCCAGAAAATTTTGCAAAAATGTGCCAATCAAAATCCATGATGTAGATTTCTTTGCAAATCTAATCATACTTGGAACCAAAGGTTTGGAAGTTGTCCTAGGAATGGACTGGATGTCCAAGCACAATGGATTGATAGACTGTGCCAAGAAAGCCATAACCATGACTAGCAGCACCGGTATCGTAGTTGAGCACGTCTCTGAAAAACTACCCAGAAAATTTACCTGCAACCAAAGTGTATCCAAGCCGACTCTGGATCAAATCAGGGTCGTTTGTCGCTACCCTGATGTGTTTCCGGATGATCTACCCGGTATGCCCCCTGATAGGGATATCGAGTTTATCATCGAGCTAATCCCCGGAACTGGACCCATAGCCCAGAGAGCCTACAGCATGAATGCAACAGAGCTCGTGGAACTGAAGAAGCAAATAGATGACATGTTAGCCAAAGGTTTGATTAGACCAAGTGCATCCCCCTGGAGATCCCCCGTCTTGTTTGTCGACAAGAAAGATGGTGCAAATCGTTTATGCACGGACTATCGTAAGCTTAATGATGTCACCATCAAAAACAAATACCCCCTACCCAAGATAGAAGACTTGTTTGACCAACTCACCGGATCCAGAGTTTTCTCCAAGATAGATCTTAGAACTGGATACCACCAACTGAAGATCCGAGCCACCGACATTCCAAAAACTGCCTTTACCACCAGATATGGGTTGTATGAGTACAATGTCATGTCGTTTGGATTAACCAATGCCCCCGCTTATTTCATGAATCTCATGAATAAGATCTTCATGAACTTTTTGGACAAGTTTGTCGTTGTATTCATCGACGACATCCTCGTCTACTCCAAGTCCGAAGAGGAACATGAACAGCATTTGGAGATTGTCCTAGAAACCCTTAGACAGCACAAGTTATATGCCAAGTTTAGCAAGTGTGAGTTTTGGCTGGAAGAAGTTGGATTCCTGGGACACATCTTGTCTGCAGGAGGAATTGCCGTAGATCCCGCCAAGATCAAAACTGTTATGGAATTGCAAGCCCCAACCACACAAACCGAGGTCCGCACTTTTCTTGGATTAGCCGGATACTACCGCAGATTTGTAGAAGGTTTTTCGAGCATCGCTCGACCAATGACCCAACTGCTGAAAAAGGACAGAAAGTTTGAGTGGACCGACAAATGCGAAGAGAGCTTTCAACAGCTCAAGAGTAGACTGACAACAGCCCCAATCCTGATCATGCCAGATATCGCAAAGCCATTTGACGTATATTGCGACGCCTCCAAGACTGGACTTGGATGCGTGCTTATGCAAGAAGGCAAGGTTGTATCCTACCTTTCAAGACAACTCAAGAAACATGAACAGAACTACCCAACCCATGACCTCGAGCTTGCAGCCGTGGTCTTAGCCCTGAAAGTTTGGCGTCATTACCTCATGGGTAATCGATGCGAGATCTACTCCGACCACAAAAGCCTCAAATACATATTCACCCAGAAAGAGTTGAACATGAGACAACGCCGATGGATCGAATTGATCAAGGATTACGACATGGAGATTCACTACCACCCCGGCAAGGCCAATGTGGTAGCGGATGCTTTGAGTCGACTGCCGTGCCAGTTGAACTCCATGCTCGCAACTGAACAGCCGAGCTTGCATCAAGAGTTTGAACAGTTCAGACTTGAACTTGTTAGTGAAGGATTCCTAGCCAGCATAGAACTGCAACCCACCTTGGTTGGTCAGATCAAGGAAGCCCAGAAGGACAACGCTAGCATTGACGGAATCAAGAAATAGATAGCCGCAGGAAAAGCCCCCGGATTCACCGTAGACAAAGCCGGAGTTCTTTGGTACAAAGAACGTCTCTGCGTACCATCGGACTCTGACTTGAAACAAGTCATCCTGCAAGAAGCCCATGACACCCTTTATTCAATCCACCCCGGAGGTACCAAGATGTACCAAGACCTAAAAGAACAATTTTGGTGGCACGGAATGAAGAGAGAGATCGGTAGCTATATCGCTAAGTGTGACATCTGTCAGAGAGTCAAGGCAGAACATCAACGACCCGCCGGACTGTTACAACCCCTCCAGATTCCGGAATGGAAATGGGACTCCGTAGGAATGGACTTTATCACCGGACTGCCCAAATCCAGCAAGGGCAATGACTCAATATGGGTAGTTGTCGATAGATTGACCAAAGTCGCCCATTTCATCGCCGTCAAAACCACCTATCAAGGCCCAAAGTTAGCTGAACTTTACATCTCCAGAATAGTCGCTCTGCACGGAACCCCCAAATCGATAGTGTCGGATAGAGGATCACAGTTCACCTCAAGGTTCTGGCAGAAAGTGCATGAAGGACTAGGCACCCGCCTAAATTTCAGCACCGCCTATCACCCTCAGACCGACGGACAGACTGAGAGAGTAAACCAGATACTGGAAGACATGCTTAGAGCATGCGTACTGGAATACGGATCCAAGTGGGAAGACTGCCTACCTTACGCCGAATTCTCTTACAACAATAGCTATCAAGCCAGCCTACAGATGGCCCCCTTCGAAGCCTTGTACGGAAGGAAGTGTCGTACCCCCCTGAACTGGTCGGAAGTCAGAGAGAGCCAAGTTTTTGGCCCAGATGTCCTTAGTGAAGCCGAAGAGAAAGTCCACAAGATCCGACAGTACCTCAAGACGGCGCAATCCAGACAGAAGAGCTACGCCGACAAGAGACGTCGGGAGATGACCTTTGAGATCGGAGACTTCGTCTATCTCAAGGTATCCCTCTTGAAAGGAATGCAAAGGTTTCAACTGAAAGGAAAGCTTGCACCCCGCTATGTCGGACCTTTCAAAGTCCTCAGCCGCCGAGGTGAAGTATCTTATCAACTGGAGTTGCCTGAAGAAATGTCGGTGGTGCACGACGTGTTTCACATCTCACTTCTCCGGAAGTGCCTTGAAATTCCTGAGAAGACCGAAGTGTTCAAGAACATTGATCACCGATCGGTGGATATCAACCAGGATCTGACTTACCGCGAAGTGCCGATTCGCATCCTGGAGGAAGCTTACCGAACCACCCGCACCCGAAGCATCAAGTTTCTGAAGATCCAATGGAGCAACCATACCGAGGATGAAGCCACATGGGAACGCGAAGACTTCATGAAGAAGGAGTACCCAGATCTCTTTAGTACCTAACTTTCTTTTCGATCTCGGGACGAGATCTTTTGTAAGGGGGAAGGGTTTGTAACACCCCAAATTTCAATAAAAAGAAAGTTAGAGAATTCCAGAAAGCAAAATTTCAAACCAACAAAAACTTTTCTTTTTGCATATAGTACCATGCATAGGACTTGTGCATTTGAGTGATATGCCATGATGATTGTTATTACTTGTAGTTGATATGCTCTAAAACCCTAGTGTGATCATATGAAGATCACCAACCAAATAAATCAAAGAGGAAGAAATTCCATAAAATACAAAACCCTAAAAACCCTCACATATGCCCTATGGCATTTTTATAAATTTTGACCCTAGACCTATTTGGTCTTCACCATTAGTTGAGTAATGTTATTAAACACTTACTACAACTTTTGGAATCAAAGATTCACAATTCAAATGAAATTCAAACACAAATCCAATTCACATATGATAATGGTCAATTTTGACAATTCTAGTCTGATCACCACTTTGAGCCCTTGCCATTCAATTTTCTCAAACCAACTCTTGCTAACTCTTTGCACCTTTTCAAAGTCAGCATCAAGGTGAACAACTTTGGTGAAGATCATCATGTCAAATTCATCTTTGATCATGAGCAAGGCTCATCCAAAGTTCCAACTTTTTCACATATGCAACATTCTACACTTAGCCATTTTGGCCAATTCTTGATTTCTAAATTTTCCACCACCACCTCAAAACCTCTCTGGTCATTTACAACTTATATCAACACTCACATTTCAAAAACTTTCACCATTTGAATTATTTCAAATTTGGTTATTTTTGCATTTTCCAAATTCGGGCACTATTTGCAACTATTGCAAATAGTGAATCTACCTCACCTAATCTACCCTAACCTACCACATTATGTTCCCTGGTCCCCTTAAACCATAAGTGAAGCATAGTGAGGCTAAGGGAGAGAGAGAGCAAGCTAGGGCATGGCCATGCCGGCCATGTCCCCGAGCTCATCGACCTCCCCTCTCTCCCCTTGCTTCTCTGCCAGGACCACCTCGCCACCGTGCGCCAACGCATCTCCTAGCATGCCCTAGCACCGCCATGGTCGAAGGAACGGCGACCACACGCCGGACGACGCGCGCCAGCACACGCCCTGGACGCCGCTCACGTCGCACATGCATGCGCGCGGACACGCTGCACACGCGCCGCGCCACCACCTCGCTCACTCCCTGGCCCTGCTTGCAACGCCTTGAGCACGCACTCGCCACCTGGACGCCGCCAGACACGGCCAAGACCACGACCCGCGCCCACCGCCGCCGGAGAAGGAGACCCTGCTCCACCGCGGGCGCGACAGACACGGAAGCAACGCGAGCGATTCCTACGCTCCCTGACCACGCTGTCGCTGCCAGTAGCACCGCCTGGACCCGTAGAGCATCGCCATAGCCTCGCCTAGCTCGACCAGCCGCCGGAGACGCCGCGCCCATGTCGACCACCTCACTGCCCCGCAACCCTCATGCGATTCTATAAATAGGGAGTTCCCTGGACCAAACCAACCACACCATCTCACTCCCCACCTCTCACTGCTTCTCCACCACCACTCCACTCACTCGATCATCGCCGGAGCTGCTCCAATTTGGAGATCGGAGCCGCCAGTACCTGGAGGACGCCGCCATCGATTGGAGCCACCCCAGGACGAGCCACCGCTACCAGTCGACTCGCCGTCGTCCACAACTTCACCGCGCACCTTGCCAACCCTAGCTGGAGCCACGGTGAGCTCTCCGACCCCCTACCTGAGCCGCCAGTGAACTCCCCTCTCGCCGGCGGGACGATGAACCACAGCCGTTTGATCGCGTTCTAATCCAACGCCTCAGACTCGCCCATACGGCTTCGGCGTTTAACACTCGCTGACAGGCGGGACCCTCTGTCAGGCAGCCCGCACGGCACTGGACCGTGGCTAGGCTGGCCTTGGGCCGTTTTTAAACCTTTGAGCCCAACTAGCTTTTCCCGCCGGCCTTTTAATTCAAACTGGGTTTAATTAATTCAAATAATTTTGAATACTGCTGCCACTTTGAAATTCAATAGATTTAAATTGGCTAAACCAAATTTGATGAACTTTATATGGTTGGAAAGCTAGAGGAATTATCTAGCCAATGCCACTGGTCCCATGGCCAGATTCTTTGTAGAATTAATTTGATAAAAATAACAAAACAGGGACTTTTCCCTATTCAAATAATTCTTAAAAATCAACCAAAATAGATATTAAGTTAGTTCCAACTCTAATAGCTCACATTTGACTTACACTAATTGTTTCTGCAATAAAATGGTGTGGTCACTTTGTATGATCATGCCATAGTTCAATAAATGGATATTATGGCTAGTTTAACTAGTTGATATTGTCCAAAACTATTAAAGTAAATTATGTGAAGTCTTATACTTCACTTAAACTTGTCTCACATAAGTTCATGGGATGTTTGGACCCCTGGTCCCAAACTCTCTTATATGAATTACTTGAGATTTAAATCAAATATAGTGTTATTTAAATAGTATGAGGTGATCTACCTCATTTAAATCATTTTCACAAATGATGATGATGAACATTTGACCCAGGTCAATATGAGTTCATACATGATTGTTTGAGAAATTAAATCTTAAGAAGATTTCAATGAGAGGAAATTATTTCTCAAGAACCCTATGGAAACTATCATTTACATATGAAATACAAAGATGTGAATTCTATTTAAACCCCACCACCCATGCACCCTAGTTAAGTTATTTGTGTGCATAGAATAGTTTGTGTGTTTAAATGTGATGTATGGAATAGCCATTGAATTAGTGAGTAATTATACTCGTATTCAAATTTAGACGGTAGCACCGGAGAGTACGCCGAAGAAGAAGGTTGCTACCAAGAGGAGGAGGAGGAACAGTTTGAGAACTACCAAGGCAAGCTAATATTCTTGCAAAGTGCAAAGCCCCTTGGGGCAAGGCACCATGATTCTTACCTTTTCTTACATGAGCCTATCCCAAGTTTTTACATTACAAGTTTTTACTTGTTTTCTAAATGATTTACTTTTATAGTTAACTTTGGTCAAAGTACAAGTGGGTTACTAGAGTAATGAGTTAGTCTCTTCCAAGCAAAGCAAGGTAGCACCCCTCATGATTTAGAGCTAGTGCTAATGAAATAAAACTTGACTACTCTAGATGGGAACAATGTGAATTTGAAATGAATTTGAAACCTTGGAATGATGATGCATTCCATTGAATGATTTTTGAAGGTGAATGTGACCAAGAGAAGATGGTGATTTTTGATAAACAATGATGTTGGTTTGAATGCGATACCTTTCCAATTATTAAGTACCCCCACAATACCTGATTATGGGTAGGGCTTAACTGGAAGTTTATGCATCTTAGTATGGGTTCCCTCTGAACACACGTCATAGGGGTTACGCTTGAGGCTGCCTCCGTTGCTGAGAAATGATGTGAAATTGAGGTGAATTGTACGGCCAAGCCCTGTGCAGTTCCCAGGTTGACAGTTGGTCTTCACTGGGAGGCCAAGCTCATGGGGAGAGGTGCTCATACTAGGATTTGTAAGTGAAAGGTTATGGTTGATGATCCGCGTACTGTGTTACGATGATTCGGGGTAATCCCGACGGATGAAATCAAATGTTGTGGCACAAGTGTGCAACCTCTGCAGAGTGTAAACCTATTCGAATAGCCGCGTCCACGGATACGGACGGTTGGAAAGGCCATACAGTTTCCGATGTCATATCTTTGAAAATGATGTTGAAAGATGATGGTGAAATGACTTGTGGTGAATTGAATTGAAATCACCACTTGAATGGTGGGAATGACACTAATGTTCCCACTTGAGTTAGTTAGCACTTGAATAAGCTTTTTCTCAAACTTTGTGAACTAAAACTAGCTTTATGCAAATAAACTAGAGCTTAGCAAACCATACTAGAATGTCTAGCACTTACTTTAGTATTAGTTTGCGAGTACTTAAAGTACTCACGGCTTTGTCCCTGGCTATTCAAATGGCCAGAGTATGAAGATGAACAAGGAGATGACCAGCAGGACGCCTAAGACAACTAAGCGCCTTCCGACGTCAAGCGTTGGCCTGTGGACTAGAGAGTCCGTGTATCTTACGCTTCCGCTATGTTGAACTATGAACTTGTGTGTGTTTGTTGATCGATAGATCAACTATTCGTGTAATATGGATCATGTGATTCCAAATTTGTAAGACTTATGGTTTGTAATGAATGATGACTGTGATACTTAACTATTATGCCTCGCAACAACAATATTCCTGGGATTGCGATGAATGACATAATAGGCATCCGGACTTAAAAAACCGGGTGTTGACAAAAACAGAGTCAACGGAGGTTGGTAAGGGCGGACGGTACGGGTGGGCTCTGCCCGTACCGATGCTTGTTAACGTCGTAGTAGCTTTATTGTTTTCATCGATACTTTTTTCATTCGGACTCTGATAGAGGTGTTCTTCAGCTCGTTGGACTCGTACGGACGAGAGCTACAACACCATTGCCTTATATCGTAAATATAATTGTGGAAAAATATCACATTTCCCACACCTCACATATGAAAGTCTGGTTCCTGGAACTCTCTCATATTATATCCTCTTGGTCCCCTTTGTCTTCCTTTATCATAAATGTCCATAACACCTAGGCACATGTCAAAGACAAGGAACTGCAATAAACTCCTACTAAAACTACTAATTATGCAAATCTCATATGAAAATGAATAAAAACTTGTAATCATGCATAATACACATAGTTGTAGCTAGATGGAGCATTCGATGAGTGGCAATATCATTGTTTTGTATGCTTAAATATGCATCATATTTGGACTCATCATGTCTCGCTGAGCGACTATGCTGTTTACAAGGTGGTGGCTTGATCTAGATCTAGCTAGCCTACTCTGGCTATAAGAAGGTGGTAGAGAATATCGGGAGCCCATGAACCTTTCTATGGGGTAGCCACCCCTCCTTTTATAGAGGCACCAACCCTCCTCCCCACGGAAAGTTGGGGTGATGGGTAACCACAGGAGTGCAGAAGCAGGAGGACAACTATCCCTGTCTATGCACATGGTCTTGGTCCATGAATAGGAAAAGCGCCTTGGTCTACGGGAGTGGTTGTGGACGATATTGACACCCCCCGTTGTTCTGCACCATTCACCCTTAACCTTTGGGGAAAGGAGAAATAGCCATCCCGCTTTATGCAAGCAATGCCATTTCTTCTCTTGTCTTCTAGGGTGCGTGATACGTCTGAAACGTATCTATAATTTCTTATGTTCCATGCTACTTTATTGATGATACACACATCTTTTATACATACTTTATGTCATATTTATGCATTTTCCGGCACTAACCTATTAACGAGATGCCGAAGAGCCAGTTGCTGTTTTCTGCTGTTTTTGGTTTCAGAAATCCTAGTAAGGAAATATTCTCGGAATTGGATGAAATCAACGCCCAGGGGCCTATTTTTCACGAAGCTTCCAAAACACCGAAAGGGAATCGAAGTGGGGCGACGAGGCGCCGCCACACTAGGGCGGCACGGCACAGGGGGGGCCCGCGCGGCCCTAGCGTGTGGGGGCCCCGTCAGCCCTCTGACTCCGCCCTTCCGCCTACTTAAAGTCTTCGTCGCGAATACCCCAGTACCGAGAGCCACGATACAGAAAACCTTCTAGAGCCGCCGCCGCCGCCAATCCCATCTCGGGGGATTCAGGAGATCGCCTCCGGCACCCTGCCGGAGAGGGGAATCATCTCCCGGAGGACTTTTCACCGCCATGGTCGCCTCCGGAGTCATGAGTGAGTAGTTCACCCCTGGACTATGGGTCCATAGCAGTAGCTAGATGTCATCTTCTCCTAATTGTGCTATCATTGTTGGATCTTGTGAGCTGCCTAACATGATCAAGATCATCTATTTGTAATGCTACATGTTGCGTTTGTTGGGATCCGATGAATAATGAATGCTATGTTATGTTGATTATCAATCTATCATCTATGTGTTGTTTATGATCTTGCATGCTCTCCGTTATTAGTAGAGGCTCTGGCCAAGTTTTTACTCGTAACTCCAAGAGGGAGTATTTATGCTCGATAGTGGGTTCATGCCTCCATTAAATGCTGAACAAAGGATGAGAAAGTTCTAAGGTTGTGGATGTGCTGTTGCCACTAGGGATAAAACATCAATTCTATGTCTAAGGATGTATTTGTTGATTACATTACGTACCATACTTAATGCAATTGTCTGTTGTTTGCAACTTAATACTGGAAGGGGTTCGGATGATAACCTGAAGGTGGACTTTTTAGGCATAGATGCATGCTGGATAGCGGTCTATGTACTTTGTCGTAATGCCCAATTGAATCTCGCACTACTCATCATAACATGTATGTGCATGGTCATGCCCTCTTTATTTTTCAATTGCCCAACTGTAATTTGTTCACCCAACATGCTATTTATCTTATGGGAGAGACACCACTAGTGAACTGTGGACCCCGGTCCATTCTTTTACATCGAATACAATCTACTGCAATACTCTTTCTACTGTTCTCTGCACACATCATCATCCACACTATACATCTAATCCTTTGTTACAACAAGCCGGTGAGATTGACAACCTCACTGTTAAGTTGGGGCAAAGTATCTTGGTTGTGTTGTGCAGGTTCCACGTTGGCGCCGGAATCCCTGGTGTTGCGCCGCACTACACTCCGCCGCCATCAACCTTCAACGTGCTTCTTGACTCCTACTGGTTCGATAACCTTGGTTTCTTACTGAGGGAAAAACTTGCCACTGTACGCATCATACCTTCCTCTTGGGGTTCCCAACGGACGTGTGCTTTACCGTCACAAGCAGCAAAGCTTTTTCTGGCGCCGTTGCCGGGGAGATCAAGACACGCTGCAAGGGGAGTCTCCACTTCCAATCTCTTTACTTTGTTTTTTTCTTGCTTTATTTTTATTTACTACTTTGTTTGCTGCACTAAAACAAAACACAAAAAAATTAGTTGTTAGCTTTACTTTATTTACTATCTTGCTTGCCATATTAAAAACACAAAAAAATTAGTTACTTGCATTTACTTTATCTAGTTTGCTTTATTTACTATTGCTAAAATGGGTACTCCTGAAAATACTAAGTTGTGTGACTTCACAAACACAAATAATAATGATTTCTTATGCACACCTATTGCTCCACCTGCTACTACAGCAGAATTCTTTGAAATTAAACCAACTTTACTGAATCTTGTTATGAGAGAGCAATTTTCTGGTGTTAGTTCTAATGATGCTGCTGCCCATCTTAATAATTTTGTTGAACTATGTGAGATGCAAAAGTATAAGGATGTAGATGGTGACATTATAAAATTAAAATTGTTTCCTTTATCATTAAGAGGAAGAGCTAAATATTGGTTGCTATCTCTGCCTAAGAATAGTATTGATTCATGGACTAAATGTAAGGATGCTTTCATTGGTAGATATTATCCTCCTGCTAAAATTATATCTTTGAGAAGTAGCATAATGAATTTTAAGCAATTGGATAATGAGCATGTTGTGCAAGCATGGGAAAGAATAAAATCTTTGGTTAAAAATTGCCCAACCCATGGACTGACTACTTGGATGATCATCCAAACCTTTTATGGAGGACTGAATTTTTCTTCGCGGAACTTATTGGATTCAGCTGCTGGAGGTACTTTTATGTCCATCACTCTAGGCGCCGCAACAAAGCTTCTTGATAATATGATGATTAATTACTCTGAATGGCACACGGAAAGAGCTCCACAAGGTAAGAAGGTAAATTCTGTTGAAGAAACCTCCTCCTTGAGTGATAAGATTGATGCTATTATGTCTATGCTTGTGAATGGTAGGACTAATGTTGATCCTAATAATGTTTCGTTAGCTTCATTGGTTGCCCAAGAAGAACATGTTGATGTGAACTTCATTAAAAATAATAATTTCAACAACAATGCTAATAGGAATAATTTGGGTAACAACTATAGGCCATATCCTGCTAGTGGTAATGATTATGGTAATTCTTATGGTAGATATGAGGAAAAGATGCTAGAAATTGAAAGATCCACTAAGAGCTTTATGCAATCACAATATGAGCAAAATCAATTGTTTACTAAAACTATGAATGAACAATCTACCTTGTTGAAAAATATAGGAAATCAACTTGAAAATTTGAATATGGAGATTTCGGGTTTGCAAACTAAGATTTCAAATGCTGAAAACCGAATCTCATACATGTCTGCGTCACAATCTTCCTTAATTAATAAAATGGCTGCTAAACCTAAGGATATTGATAATAAAATTGTTACTACAGCAAACGACATCCAAGTTAGAATTAATGAGAATATAAGATTGATGGCCGAATTGCGTGCTAGGTGGGAAAAAGAAGAAAATGTTAAAGATAATAATGTAGCTAAAGTTTGGACTATTACCACCACTAGTAATGCTAATGCTTCACATGTTGCTACACCTCCTACTATCAATGGTAAAATAATTGGTGTTGGCAATTTTTCTACTTCTAATGCAAAGCCTACAAAACTGCAGGAACCTGCTAAAATTGCTGAAACTGCTTGTGATAAGACTGCTGAATTTTTTTCTAATGTTGGGGACAATGATCCCATTGCTTTAGATCATAATGGTTTAGATTTTGATGATTGTCACATCTCTGAAGTTATAAAGTTCTTACAAAAACTTGCTAAAAGTCCTAATGCTAGTGCTATAATCTTGGCCTTTACAAAACATATTACAAATGCTCTCATAAAAGCTAGAGAAGAGAAATTAAATCGTGAAACTTCTATTCCTAGGAAGTTAGAGGATGGTTGGGAGCCCATCATTAAGATGAAGGTAAATGACTTTGATTGTAATGCTTTATGTGATCTTGGTGCAAGTATTTCCGTTATGCCTAGGAAAATCTATAATATGCTTGACTTGCCACCATTGAAAAATTGTTATTTGGATGTTAGTCTTGCTGATAACTCTACAAAGAAACCTTTGGGGAGGGTTGATAATGTTCGCATTACGGTTAACAATAACCTTGTCCCCGTTGATTTTGTTGTCTTGGATATTGAATGCAATGCATCTTGTCCCATTATATTGGGAAGACCTTTTCTTCGAACTGTTGGTGCTATTATTGATATGAAGGAAGGTAATATTAAATATCAATTTCCTCTCAAGAAAGGTATGGAATACTTCCCTAGAAAGAGAATGAAGTTACCTTTTGATTCTATTATTAGAACAAATTATGATGTTGATGTTTCATCTCTTGATAATACTTGATACACACTTTCTGCGCCTAGCTGAAAGGCTTTAAAGAAAAGCGCTTATGGGAGACAACCCATGATTTTACTACATCACTTTTGTTTTATATTTGAGTCTTGGAAGTTGCTACTACTGTAGCAACCTCTCCTTATCTTAATTTTGTTGCATTGTTGTGCCAAGTAAAGTCTTTGATAGTAAGGTTCATACTAGATTTAGATTGCTGCGCAGAAACAGATTTCTTGCTGTCACGAATTTGAGCAGTAGTCTCTGTAGGTAACTCAGAAAAATCTGCCAATTTACGTGAGTAATCCTCAGATATGTACGCAACTTTCATTCAATATGAGCATTTTCATTTGAGCAAGTCTGGTGCACCTAAAAAATTCGTCCTTACGTACTGTTCTGTTTTGACAGATTCTGCCTTTTATTTCGCATTGCCTGTTTTGCTATGTTTGATGGATTTCTTTATTCCATTAACTTTCAGTAGCTTCGTGCAATGTCCAGAAGTGTTAAGAATGATTATGTCACCTATGAACATGTGAATTTTGATTATGCACTAACCCTCTAATGAGTTGTTTTGAGTTCTGTGTGGAGGAAGTTTTCAAGGATCAAGAGAGGAGGATGATACAATATGATCAAGGAGAGTGAAAGCTCTAAACTTGGGGATGCCCCAGTGGTTCATACTTGCATATTTCAAGAAGACTCAAGCATCTAAGCTTGGGGATGCCCAATGCATCCCCTTCTTCATCGACAACATTATCAGGTTCCTCTAGTGAAACTACATTTTTATTCCATCACATCTTATGTGCTTTACTTGGAGCGTCTGTATGTTTTTATTTTTGTTTTGTTTGAATAAAATTGGATCCTAGCATTCATTGTGTGGGAGAGAGACACGCTCCGCTGTTGCATATGGACAAATATGTCCTTAGCTTTACTCATAATGTTCATGGCGAAGGTTGAAACTGCTTTGTTAATTGTTATATGGTTGGAAACGGGAAATGCTACATGTGGTAATTGGTAGAATGTCTTGAATAATTTGATACTTGGCAATTGTTGTGCTCATAAGGATCATTTTTAAGCTCTTGCATCATATACTTTTCACCTATTAGTGAAGAAATACATAGAGCTTGCTAAAATTTGGTTTGCATGATTGGTCTCTCTAAGGTCTAGATATTTTCTAGTAAGGGTCGAACAACAAGGTAAACGGTGTAGAGTCTTATAATGCTTGCAATATGTTTTTTATGTAAGTTTTGCTGTACCGGTTCATACTTGTGTTTGTTTCAAATAACCTTGCTAGCCTAAGCCTTGTATTGAGAGGAATTACTTCTCGTGCGTCCAAATCCTTGAGCCAAAAACTATGCCACTTGTGTCCACCATACCTACCTACTACATGGTATTTCTCTGCCATTCCAAAGTAAATTGCTTCAGTGCTACCTTTAAATTTCCATTCTCTATCTTTGCAATATATAGCTCATGGGACAAATGGCTTAAAAACTATTGTGCTATTGAATATGTACTTATGTATCTTATTTCTTATTAAGTTGCTTGTTGAGCGATAACCATGTTCCTGGGGACGCCATCAACTACCCTTTGTTGAATATCATGTGAGTTGCTATGCATGTTCGTCTTGTCTGAAGAAAGGGTGATTTATCATGAGTTGAATGGTTTGAGTATGCATATTGTTAGAGAAGAGCATTGGGCCGCTAACTAAAGCCATGATCCATGGTGGAAGTTTCATTTTTGGACAACAATCCTCAATCTCTTATGAGAATATTATTTGTTGTTGAATGCTTATGCATTAAAGAGGAGTCCATTATCTGTTGTCTATGTTGTCCCGGTATGGATGTCTAAGTTGAGAATAATCAAAAGCGAGAAATCCAATGCGAGCTTTCTCCTTAGACCTTTGTACAGGTGGCATAGAGATACCCCTTTGTGATACTTGGTTAAAACATATGTATTGCGATGATAATCCATGTAAATCCAAGCCAATTAGGACAAGGTGCGGGCACTATTGGTAATCTATGCATGAGGCTTGCAACTTG
This sequence comes from Lolium perenne, assembly GCF_019359855.2. NCBI lineage: Eukaryota > Viridiplantae > Streptophyta > Magnoliopsida > Poales > Poaceae > Lolium > Lolium perenne. The sequence goes on from NC_067244.2 coordinate 75,911,999, forward strand.
TAGGATATAATTTACATAATACATATACTTTATTACTACCGTTGACAAAATTGTTTCTTGTTTTCAAAATAAAAGCTCTAGCACAAATATAGCAATCAATGCTTCCCTCTTCGAAGGGCCATTCTTCTACTTTTATGTTGAGTCAGTCTACCTATTTCCTTCCATCCTAGAAGCAAACGCTTGTGTTAACTGTGCATTGATTCTTACATACTTGCTTATTGCACTTATTATATTACTTTATGTTGACAATATCCATGAGATATACATGTTACAAGTTGAAAGCAACCGCTGAAACTTAATCTTCCTCTGTGTTGCTTCAATGCCTTTACTATGAATTTATTACTTTATGAGTTAACTCTTATTCAAGACTTATTGATGCTTGTCTTGAAAGTACTATTCATGAAAAGTCTTTGCTATATGATTCAGTTGTTTACTCATTGTCTTTACCATTGCTTCGGATCGCTGCATTCATTACATGTGCTTACAATAGTATTGATCAAGATTATGATAGCATGTCACTTCAGAAATTATCTTTGTTATCGTTTACCTACTCGGGACGAGTAGGAACTAAGCTTGGGGATGCTTGATACGTCTCAAACATATCTATAATTTCTTATGTTCCATGCTACTTTATTGATGATACACACATGTTTTATACATACTTTATGTCATATTTATGCATTTTCCGGCACTAACCTATTAACAAGATGCCGAAGAGCCAGTTGCTGTTTTCTGCTATTTTTGGTTTCAGAAATCCTAGTAAGGAAATATTCTCGGAATTGGACGAAATCAATGCCCAGGGGCTTATTTTTCCACGAAGCTTCCAGAACACCGAAAGGGAAACGAAGTGGGGCGACGAGGCGCCGCCACACTAGGGCGGCGCGGCCCAAGGGGGCCCGCGCGGCCCTAGCGTGTGGCCCCCTCGTCAGCCCTCCGACTCCGCCCTTCCGCCTAGTTAAAGTCTTCGTCGCGAATACCCCAGTACCGAGAGCCACGATACAGAAAACCTTCCAGAGACGCCGCCGCCACCAATCCCATCTCGGGGGATTCAGGAGATCGCCTCCGGCACCCTGCCGGAGAGGGGAATCATCTCCCGGAGGACTCTTCACCGCCATGGTCGCCTCCGGAGTGATGTGTGAGTAGTTCACCCCTGGACTATGGGTCCATAGCAGTAGCTAGATGGTCGTCTTCTCCTAATTGTGCTATCATTGTTGGATCTTGTGAGCTGCCTAACATGATCAAGATCATCTATTTGTAATGCTACATTTTGCGTTTGTTGGGATCCGATGAATAATGAATGCTATGTTATGTTGATTATCAATCTATCATCTATGTGTTGTTTATGATCTTGCATGCTCTCTGTTATTAGTAGAGGCTCTGGCCAAGTCGTTACTTGTAACTCCAAGAGGGAGTATTTATGCTCGATAGTAGGTTCATGCCTCCATTAAATCTGGGACAGTGACAGAAAGTTCTAAGGTTGTGGATATGCTGTTGCCACTAGGGATAAAACATCAATTCTATGTCTAAGGATGTACTTTTTGATTACATTACGCACCATACTTAATGCAATTGTCTGTTGTTTGCAACTTAATACTGGAAGGGGTTCGGATGATAACCTGAAGGTGGACTTTTTAGGCATAGATGCATGCTGGATAGCGGTCTATGTACTTTGTCGTAATGCCCAATTGAATCTCACACTACTCATCCTAACATGTATGTGCATGGTCATGCCCTCTTTATTTGTCAATTGCCCAACTGTAATTTGTTCACCCAACATGCTATTTATCTTATGGGAGAGACACCACTAGTGAACTGTGGACCCCGGTCCATTCTTTTACATCGAATACAATCTACTGCAATACTCGTTCTACTATTCTCTGCACACATCATCATCCACACTATACATCTAATCCTTTGTTATAGCAAGCCGGTGAGATTGACAACCTCACTGTTAAGTTGGGGCAAAGTATCTTGGTTGTGTTGTGCAGGTTCCACGTTGGTGCCGGAATCCCTGGTGTTGCGCCGCACTACACTCCGCCGCCATCAACCTTCAACGTGCTTCTTGACTCCTACTGGTTCGATAACCTTGGTTTCTTACTGAGGGAAAAACTTGCCGTTGTACGCATCATACCTTCCTCTTGGGGTTCCCAACGGACGTGTGCTTTACCGTCACAAGCAGCAGTGCGTCATGGCTTGCGTCATCATCTTTAGCTTCATTCCTACGCAACCTGCCTTTCGGAGGGATCTTGTGCAGCATCTCGTGGCGCCTGGCGCGCACTCCTCATGAAGGGAAGCCTCGCGAGGGCTTCATGTCTTTTGGAAATTTCAAGTCTTGACTTCCTCGCAAGGGGTGCCTCGCGAGGGGGTTCATCCTCGCGGAGAGGTAGGTCCTTCATCGCTTGTAGATGGGACGCTACACGAGCCCAATAGCAGGTGGACCATGGTACACCTGGTGCCACTACACTGATGGTAGCCTCGAGGGCCTGGCCCGCACGAGCCTAGCAGCGAAGGGACAACAAGCCCCGGGCCCACACAGTGGCATGTGGTAGAGCGTGTCTTCAATCTTGGCCCTCGAGCAGGGAACCGCCGCGTCCCGTCTAACACTCTGGGAACCGTTCCCCTGCCCCTTAGGGCATGTACAATGGTTATATCTTAGCATTGCCACCTAGGATAATTGATGACATGGAGGAGAGAGAAATAGAAAAAAAGAGGTTTGTCTTCTCTTAGCTAAGAGATGATCTCTTAGCAACAATCTCTCTCACCACCTATTTAGAGATGTCTCATTACTAGAGATAAGACTAAAAAATAACCCATTGTACACCATGTTTTTTGGTTATATCTAGATTACGTGGCGGGATTAAGATAAGACCGTCTTATCAACCATTGTTCATGCCCTTAAGGTTGCACATGAATCAGTTTCCCCTTGCTTCTTTCCTTCTTCGCTTCTATCTCCTTCCAACTTCCCAACCTTCATCTCCGTCTTCAACCAGCAACACCTATGGCGCCCAAGAAAGAGCGTGAGGGAGCTCTTGCATCCGATCCGGCTGTTGGTAGAGCCAGCCTATCGGTGCCGAGAGAAAAGCAAGGCGCAAACACCCCCGCGGGAGAAAGAACAAGTCCAATTCGGTGTCACCTGCTTCGGCCAGGGAGGTCTCGACGCTGGCCCAACACGACCGCCCGCGCGGACTTGGCGAGCCCCTTGCCATCATCGACGTTGTTCCCGGGGGCGGCGGTGCCCCGTAGTCCGTGTTCCTTCCCCACCGCCGACCGAGACCATGGAGGCGCGGCGAGGCTGCACCCACCCGAAGGTGGGAAAAGGAAGCAGTCTCCCTCTAGCGGCGCTTGTCGGTGCTCTACCCTGTGGGATGGCCTCCGCCGCAAAACTGCCGACGGTGCGAGCCCGGAGGATCGAGTCGAGACGCTGCCACTGGCCCACGAGCTCTTTATCGTCATGTCCATGGCAAACCTAGAGAATCTGAGGCTCCTAGCGGAGTTCGCCAAGGCCTTCGCGAGGGAGGCCAGCCCGAAGAGGCGAAGAACAAGACCTAGCAGAAGTCACTGAATGCGGGCCTGATGAACCTTTTGTACGAGGATCATCAAGACGGTGGAGACCGTCGCGACGATGCGGGATCCTGTACCTGGCGTTCGACTGGAAGGTGCTGGTGTTCTGCCACCAGGAGGCCACTCCGCACTCCCCAAGCCTGGGGTGACATACTCCCGAAGCTTCTTTTGAGCCAATGGCTCTTTTCCTTTTGGTGTCTATAAGATATGATGACAATTAAATAATTAACTATTTTTTTGGATTTTCAATAGATAATGGAAGTAAACTAATAAAAAGAAATGAACTAAAAACACAGCCTCTAGTAACCTTACCAGGATACGAATTGCTTCCCCCACAACGGCATCAGAAAAAGGGCTGATACTAGGAATGTAGTATAGTAGTTTTTTCATAGTAGATCTAGGTTCATCGAACCATGGGAAACATTTGTTGTATGAAAATCTAAGGAACTTCTACAAGACTTGTTTACTCTTTTTTTTTATGTTTACCGGATCTTTCTAGTTTACTTTGAATTGTCGTTTGTTGCAATGGATGGAAATAGGCTAGGGTTGAAGATTCACATACAGCTGCACATACATATGGGATAAAGATAATAATAATCACATTCATGTATGAAATGATCTAATATAGATAAAGTTATGGGTAGCACATCCATAAACACTAAAGCCCATGCAACCCACACACATAACAATATTCTTTTGATCCAACTGTTATACCACGATGCACCGAGTTATAATAATTGTTAAGTTAAATACATATCAAAGCATAACGTATGATGATGTCGCTATTACTCCCAAGTGGATACTTGAATTAAAAATGTACTCCCCTTTGATGTCACTGGATTTCGCGTGAGATCACCAATTCACACATCTCACCTCTCATATTTATCAATCCATGGGATCTTGGGTACCTACAAGTCTATGGATCAAGACTAGAGACAAAGAAACAAGATACATATCTTCTATTCAATCACCACACAATATTCCCATGTATTAGATGCACATAATCGCTACGAGGTTTCACCTCAACCCGCAGCCCGTGACGACAACTCACTCATATCAATAAGATCAAGATAGAAAACATTATGCAAAAAACTTAGATTGAAATCAAATGTGCTTACAATGGTCGCCAAATCACAACGAGATCTCAAGTACAAGATGATGGCTATGGCTATGGAGTGGATTAGGGATGGAGAGGATGACTAATGGTGGTGCTGAACTTGTAGATCTCTTTTGGGGTGTTGTGACGCAATCCAAGAATGGCGGCTCTCTGCACGGCGTCCGGAGTCTCGAAATATGTAGGGGCTTTCACAAAGGTTGTTGCATTGGACCTTGCGGAGGCAACGCCACATGGTATGTGCGGCCGGTACGGGCAGGCCTTGCTCGTACTAGTGGTCGTTAAATCTCCTAGAGTCTTCTCTTCGACTCCAACTGGCATTGTTGTGTAGGAAACGTATATTCTTCCATAAATGCTCCTGATTTCACCTAAAAGTGTGATTTCCTGCACAACAAAATTTAAAACAAGAGATTGCACATCTTTGCAATAATTAGTCATTAGTAGCAAGACTAGAGAGATTTTTCGTGATTTCTTTGACTTAAAATATGATTTAAACACAGAGAATGATGGATATTTTCAGAGCCATCATTCATAAATGTCCACAACATCTACACACACAAAAAAAGATCATAATAAAAATATTAGTTGCGCAAATATCTCATGCAAACGAATGGAAACAAGAAATCATGCATTTAGGTCATAATAATTGCTAGATGGAGCATGGTGATTGTTGTCTACTGTTGGCTTCTTTTCCTGTAGACAGTGTTGGGCCTCCAAGAGCAGAGGTTTGTAGAACAGCAGCAAGTTTCCCTTAAGTGAATCACCCAAGGTTTATCGAACTCAGGGAGGAAGAGGTCAAATATATCCCTCTCAAGCAACCCTGCAATTGCGATACAAGACGTGTCTTGTGTCCCCAACACACCTAATACACTTGTCAGATGTATAGGTGCACTAGTTCGGCGAAGAGATAGTAAAATGCAAGTGGTATGGATGAATATGAGTAGTAATAACAATCTGAAATAAATATGGCAGCAAGTAAACATGCATTGGAACAGTAAATAAATGGAGATTCGATGTTTGGAAACAAGGCCTAGGGATCATACTTTTACTAGTGGACACGCTCAACATTGATCACATAATAAAACCACTCTACACTCTCTTGTTGGATGACAAACACCATTAATTGTGTAGGGCTACAAGAGCTCCCTCAAGCCGGAGTTAACAAGCGCCACAACATTCGGTGTTCATATTTAAGTAACCTTAGAGTGCATAATAGATCATTGCAATTATACCGAGTGCTAACATAGCATGCACACTGTCACCATCAGGCTATGAAAGGGGGAATAGATCGCATCAATACTATCATAGTAATAGTTACCTCCATAATCTACAAGAGATTACAATCATAAACTACGCCAAGTACTACATGATGCACACACTATCACCATTACATCATGGAGGAGGAATAGAGTGCTTTAATAACATCACTAGAGTAGCACATAGATTAATAGTGATACAAAGCTCATCATATGAATCTCAATCATGTAAGGCAGCTCATGAGATCATTGTATTGAAGTACATGGGAGAGAGATTAACCACATAGCTACCGGTACAACCCTTAGCCTCGGGGGAGAACTACTCCCTCCTCATCATGGGAGACAGCAGCGGCGATGAAGATGGCGGTGGTGTCGATGGAGATGCCTTCCGGGGGCAATTCCCCGTCCCGGCGGCATGCCGGAACAGAGACTTATGTCCCCCGAATCTTGGCTTCGCGATGGCGGTGGCTCTGGAACTTTTATCGTATCGTGGCTTATTCGTCTAGGGTTTTCGCGACGGAGAGGTTTTATAGGCGGAAGGGCAGCCTCGGAGGGGCCCTGGTGGAGCCACACCATAGGGGGCGCGCCCCCCCTCTTGGTCGCGCCGCCCTGGCATGTGGGCCCCCCTGGCTCCTCTCTGGCCCCTCTTCGGTGTTCTAGAACCTTCGTGGAAAAATAAGATTATGGGCGTTGATTTCGTCCAATTCCGAGAATATTTCCTTTCTAGGATTTCTGAAACCAAAAATAGCAGAAAACAAGAACTGGCACTGTGGCATCTCGTTAATAGGTTAGTTCCGGAAAATGCATCAAAACGATATAAAGTGTGAACAAAACATGTAGGTATTGTCATAAAACTAGCATGGAACATCAGAAATTATAGATACGTTGGAGACGTATCAGCATCCCCAAGCTTAGTTCCTACTCACCCTCGAGTAGGTAAACGATAACAAAGATAATTTCTGAAGTGACATGCTACCAACATAATCTTGATCCAATAATGATGTAAAGCATGTGAACTGAATGAAGTGATTCAAAGCAATGGTAAAGATAATGAGTAAACAGCTGAACCATATAGCAAAGACTTTTCATGAATAGTACTTTCAAGACAAGCATCAATAAGTCTTGCATAAAAGTTAACTCATAAAGCAATAGATTCAAAGTAAAGGCATTGGAGCAACACAAAGGAAGATTAAGTTTCAGCGGTTGCTTTCAACTTCAACATGTATATCTCATGGATAGTTGTCATCATAAAGCAATATAACAAGTGCAATATGCAAACATGTAAGAATCAATGCACACAGTTGACACAAGTGTTTGCTTCTAAGACAGAAAGAAGTAGGTAAACTGACTCAACATAAAAGTAGAAGAATGGCCCTTCGCAGAGGGAAGCATGGATTACTATATTTGTGCTAGAGCTTTTATTTTGAAAACATAGAAACAATTTTGTCAATGGTAGTAATAAAGCATATGTGTTATGTATAAGATATCCTATAAGTTGCAAGCCTCATGCATAGATTACCAATAGTGCCCGCACCTTGTCCTAATTAGCTTGGATTTACATGGATTATCATTGCATAACATATGTTTTAACCAAGTGTCACAAATGGGTACCTCTATGCCGCATGTACAAAGGTCTAAGGAGAAAGCTCGCATTGGATTTCTCGCTTTTGATTATTCTCAACTTAGACATCCATACCGGGACAACATAGACAACAGATAATGGACTCCTCTTTAATGCATAAGCCTTCAACAACAGATAATATTCTCATAAGAGAGTGAGGATTGTTGTCCAAACTGAAACTTCCACCATTGATCATGGCTTTAGTTAGCGGCCCAATGTTCTTCTCTAACAATATGCATATGATGGCGTGTAACTCACACGTTCGTTGGGAACCCCAAGAGGAAGGTATGATGCGCACAGCAGCAAGTTTTCCCTCAGAAAGAAACCAAGGTTTATCGAACCAGGAGGAGCCAAGAAGCACGTTGAAGGTTGATGGCGGCGGGATGTAGTGCGGCGCAACACCAGGGATTCCGGCGCCAGCGTGGAACCTGCACAACACAACCAAAGTACTTTGCCCCAACGAAACAGTGAGGTTGTCAATCTCACCGGCTTGCTGTAACAAAGGATTAACCGTATTGTGTGGAAGATGATTGTTTGCAGAAAACAGTAGAACAAGTATTGCAGTAGATTGTATTTCAGTAAAGAGAATTGGACCGGGGTCCACAGTTCACTAGAGGTGTCTCTCCCATAAGACGAACAGCATGTTGGGTGAACAAATTACAGTTGGGCAATTGACAAATAAAGAGAGCATGACCATGCACATACATATCATGATGAGTATAGTGAGATTTAATTGGGCATTACGACAAAGTACATAGACCGCCATCCAACTGCATCTATGCCTAAAAAGTCCACCTTCAGGTTATCATCCGAACCCCCTCCAGTATTAAGTTGCAAAGCAACAGACAATTGCATTAAGTATGGTGCGTAATGTAATCAACAACTACATCCTTAGACATAGCATCAATGTTTTATCCCTAGTGGCAACAGCACAACACAACCTTAGAACTTTCTCCTTTGTCCCAGGTGTCAATGCAGGCATGAACCCACTATCGAGCATAAGTACTCCCTCTTGGAGTTACAAGCATCTACTTGGCCAGAGCATCTACTAGTAACGGAAAGCATGCAAGATCATAAACAACACGTAGATATAACTTTGATAATCAACATAACAAGTATTCTCTATTCATCGGATCCCAACAAACGCAACATATAGAATTACAGATAGATGATCTTGATCATGTTAGGCAGCTCACAAGATCCGACAATGATAGCACAATGGGGAGAAGACAACCATCTAGCTACTGCTATGGACCCATAGTCCAGGGGTAGACTACTCACACATCACACCGGAGGCGACCATGGCGGCGTAGAGTCCTCCGGGAGATGATTCCCCTCTCCGGCAGGGTGCCGGAGGCGATCTCCTGGATCCCCCGAGATGGGATCGGCGTTGGCGGCGTCTCTGGAAGGTTTTCCGTATCGTGGCTCTCGGTACTGGGGGTTTCGTCACGGAGGCTTTAAGTAGGCGGAAGGGCAAGTCAGGAGGCGGCACGGGGGGCCCAAACTATAGGCCGGCGCGGCCAGGGGTGGGGCCGCGCCGCCCTAGGGTTTGGCCACCCCGTGGCCCCTCTTCGTTTCTTCTTCGGACTTCTGGAAGCTTCGTGGAAAAATAGGCCCCTGGGCTTTGATTTCGTCCAATTCCGAGAATATTTCCTTACTAGGATTTCTGAAACCAAAAACAGCAGAAAACAGCAACTCGCACTTCGGCATCTTGTTAATAGGTTAGTTCCAGAAAATGCACGAATATGACATAAAGTGTGCATAAAACATGTAGATAACATCAATAATGTGGCATGGAACATAAGAAATTATCGATACGTCGGAGACGTATCAGCATACTCAAACCATTTGATCATGATAAATCACCCTTACTTCAGACAAGACGAACATGCATAGCAACTCACATGATATTCAACAAAGGTGAAATAGTTGATGGCGTCCCCAGGAACATGGTTACCGATCAACAAGCAACTTATTAAGAAATAAGATACATAAGTACATATTCAATACCACAATAGTTTTTAAGCTATTTTTCCATGAGCTATATATTGCAAAAACAAAGAATGGAATTTTAAAGGTAGCACTCAAGCAATTTACTATGGAATGGCAGAAAAATACCATGTAGTAGGTAGGTATGGTGGACACACATGGCATAGGTTTTTGCTCAAGGTTTTGGATGCAGGAGAAGTATTCCCTCTCAGTACAAGGCTTTGGCTAGCAAGGTTGTTTCAAGCAAACACAAGTATGAACCGGTACAGCAAAACTTACATAAGAACATATTGCAAGCATTATAAGACTCTACATTGTCTTCCTTGTTGTTCAAACACCTCACCAGAAAATATCTAGACTTTAGAGAGACCAATCATGCAAACCAAATTTCAGCAAGCTCTACGGTATTTCTTCATTAATAGGTGCAAAGTACATGATGCAAGAGCTTAAACATGATATATATGAGCACAACAATTGCCAAGTATCAAATTATTCAAGAAATTATACCAATTACCACATGTAGCATTTTCTGTTTCCAACCATATAACAATGAACGAAGCAGTTTCAACCTTCGTCATGAACATTAAAAGTAAAGCTAAGGACACCAGTGTTCATATGAACGAGCGAAGCGTGTCTCTCTCCCACACAAGCATGAATTTATTCAGAGAATTAAAATAACAAAACGAAAATAAAAGAACACAGACGCTCCAAGTAAAGCACATAAGATGTGACGGAATAAAAATATAGTTTGACTAGAGGTGACCTGATAAGTTGTCGATGAAGAAGGGGATGCCTTGGGCATACCCAAGCTTAGATGCTTGAGTCTTCTTGAAATATGTAGGGATGAACCACGGGGGCATCCCCAAGCTTAGACTTCTCACTCTTCTTGATCATATTGTATCATCCTCCTCTCTTGACCCTTGAAAACTTCCTCCACACCAAACTCAAAACAAACTCATTAGAGGGTTAGTGCATGATCAAAAATTCACATGTTCAGAGGTGACACAATCATTCTTAACACTTCTGGACATTGCTCAAAGCTACTGAAAGTTAATGGAACAAAGAAATCCATTCAACACAGCAAAACAGGCAATGCGAAATAAAAGGCAGAATCTGTCAAAACAGAACAGTCCGTAAAGACGAATTTTTCTGGGGCACTTAACTTGCTCAGATGAAAAGGCTCAAATTGAATGAAAGTTGCGTACATATCTGAGGATCACGCACATAAATTGGCAGATTTTTCTGAGTTACCTACAGAGAACCCTGCCCAAATTTGTGACAGAAGAAATCTGTTTCTGCGCAGTAATCCAAATCTAGTATCATCTTTACTATCAAAGACTTTACTTGGCACAACAATGCAATAAAATAAAGAAAAGGAGAGGTTGCTACAGTAGTAATAACTTCCAAGACTCAAATATAAAACAAAATTGCTGTAGTAAAATAAAAACATGGGTTATCTCCCAAGAAGTGCTTTCTTTATAGCCATTAAGATGGGCTCAGTAAATTTAATGATGCACTCCCAAGAAATAAGAGTTGAAGCAAAAGAGAGCATCAAAAAGCAAATTCAAAACAAATTTAAGTCTAACCCACTTCCTATGCATAGGAATCTTGTACACAAATAAATTCATGAAGAACAAAGTGACAAGCATAGGAAGATAAAACACAAGTAACTTCAAAATTTTCAGCGTATAGAGAGGTGTTTTAGTAACATGAAAATTTCTACAACCATATTTTCCTCTCTCATAATAATTTTCAGTAGCATCATGAACAAACTCAACAATATAACTATCACATGAAACATTCTTATCATGAGCTACATGCATAAAATTATTACTCTCCACATAAGCATAGTCATTACTATTAATTGTAGTGGGAGAAAATTCAATAAAATAGCTATCATTGTTATTCTCATCACCATAATCATCAAATATAGGAGGCATAGTATAATCATAATAAACTTTATCCTCCATAGTAGGTGGACTGAAAGTATGATAGTCATCATTGTAATCATCATATATAGGAGGTAAAGTATCATCAAAGTAAATTTTCTCCTCCATGCTTGGGGGACTAAAAATATCATGCTCATCAAAACCAGATTCCCCAAGCTTAGAATTTTCCATAGCATTAGCAACAATGGTGTTCAAAGCGTTCATACTAATATCATTGCTACTAGCATGCAAATAAGGTTCCATAGGTTTTTTAATTTTCGCATCAAACAATCCATGTCTTAACTCAGGAAATAGATTAAAAAGCTCACTGTTATTTTCCATTATGCCTAACTAGTGAAAAACAAGAAACAAAAAGATGCAATTGCAGGATCTAAAGGAAATAGCTTCGAGCACTCACACACCGGCAACAGTGCTAGGAAATAGCTTAGTAGTCAGAGGATGTGAATACCTTTTACCTTACCTCCCCGGCAACGGCGCCAGAAAATAGCTTGCTGTCTACTATTGGCTTCTTTTCCTGTAGATAGTGTTGGGCCTCCAAGAGCAGAGGTTTGTAGAACAGCAGCAAGTTTCCCTTAAGTGAATCACCCAAGGTTTATCGAACTCAGGGAGGAAGAGGTCAAAGATATCCCTCTCAAGCAACCCTGCAATTACGATACAAGAAGTCTCTTGTGTCCCCAACACACCTAATACACTTGTCAGATGTATAGGTGCACTAGTTCGGCGAAGAGATAGCAAAATGCAAGTGGTATGGATGAATATGAGTAGTAATAACAATCTGAAATAAATATGGCAGCAAGTAAACATGCAGTGGAACAGTAAATAAACGGAGATTCGAGGCCTTGGGATCATACTTTCACTAGTGGACACTCTCAACATTGATCACATAATAAAACCACTCTACACTCTCTTGTTGGATGACAAACACCATTAATTGTGTAGAGCTACAAGAGCTCCCTCAAGCCAGAGTTAACAAGCGCCACAACATTCGGTGTTCATATTTAAGTAACCTTAGAGTGCATAATAGATCATTGCAATTATACCGAGTACTAACATAGCATGCACACTGTCACCATCAGGCTATGAAAGGGGGAATAGATCGCATCAATACTATCATAGTAATAGTTAACTCCATAATCTACAAGTGATTACAATCATAAACTACGCCAAGTACTACATGATGCACACACTGTCACCATTACATCATGGAGGAGGAATAGAGTACTTTAATAACATCACTAGAGTAGCACATAGATTAATAGTGATACAAAGCTCATCATATGAATCTCAATCATGTAAGACAGCTCATGAGATCATTGTATTGAAGTACATGGGAGAGAGATTAACCACATAGCTACTGGTACAACCCTTAGCCTCGGGGGAGAACTACTCCCTCCTCATCATGGGAGACAGCAGTGTCGATGAAGATGGCGGTGGTGTCGATGGAGATGCCTTCCGGGGGCAATTCCCCGTCCCGGCGGCGTGCCGGAACAGAGACTTCTGTCCCCCGAATCTTGGCTTCGCGATGGCGGCGGCTCTAGAACTTTTCTCGTATCGTGGCTTATTCGTCTAGGGTTTTCGCGACGGAGAGGTTTTATAGGCGGAAGGGCGGCCTCGGAGGGGCCCTGGTGGAGCCACACCATAGGGGGCGCGCCCCCCCTCTTGGCCGCGCCGCCCTGGCGTGTGGGGCCCCCTGGCTCCTCTCTGGCCCCTCTTCGGTGTTCTGGAAGCTTCGTGGAAAAATAAGATTCTGGGCGTTGATTTCGTCCAATTCCGAGAATATTTCCTTTCTAGGATTTCTGAAACCAAAAACAGCAGAAAACAGGAACTGGCACTGTGGCATCTCGTTAATAGGTTAGTTCCGGAAAATGCATCAAAACGATATAAAATGTGAACAAAACATGTAGGTATTGTCATAAAACTAGCATGGAACATCAGAAATTATAGATACGTTGGAGACGTATCAGTGATGAGGGATTTTATATACAAAAGGAGGATTAAAATAATATATAAAATTGAATCATCAGAATGATATCATCAAAATATCTCCTAATAAATTTGGCCTTATATTAATTCATGGTTTACTAAATAATAGGTAAACAACAATAGTCAAATAATATATAACACATGACCAGGATATCAACTATCACATTAGTACATTAGAATTCTCTAAACAGAAACATCCGTCTTCAGAGAATCAAAATTATTCCGAGCCTTCGTCAACTTGAGTCACTGCATGTCAAAAGAAATAACGCACACATTACTTTAACATAATGACTCAGTATTATTAGGTCGCATAGTATGGCACAGAAACCCGAACCACGTGAAGCGGGCCTAATCCCATTAATGATGATCACATCATCAAGAAATGCCATGATTATGACAACAACATAAAATAAATAATAATGACCATGTAATTAAAATGTCATAGAATAATAGATAAAATCTTTCCATTGTGCTCATAAAACATAAACAATATTTTCCTTGATCTCAATAATAAAGACTCGATAGCTCATAAAAATATTACCACACAATTCTCACAATAAATATTAATGTTAAAACATGAATTCTCAATATTAATTCATACTCCCTCCGTTCATTTCTATAGTGCCTATAGATTTTTGGCATTTGTTTCACAATATAAGTCTGTAGATTGGCTTTTTTCAATTACCCCCTCCACCAGTCAACTCCCACACGACATCTATGAAAAAAGATTCATACAAAACAAGAAACAATTAATTGAGATTTCTAATACATGGCTCCAAGGATTGCTTAGATTTAGGAAGCAATGTTTTTCTTTCCTTAATTAAATCTGGCTGCACATATATGGAGAGACAACTAGACAGATTTGTGGGATTTGTTATGGTAAGTTAGGAAGTTATCGATTTTCGTAATTTTAGTCCGATCTCAAATCGTTCAGCCATGGGGTTTTGTGTAAAAAATACTCTTGCGCTAATTTCCATGCCAAAAATCTATAGGCACTATAGAAAGAAACGGATGAAGTATTTAACATGACATTAATAACATGTCCAAATATTACATTTTATTTAGAAAAAAACAACATGTTTATTCAACTTGATTTTTGGTCAATTTCAACTATTTAAAAACATTGAAAAATATTAATCATAGACATAAATACACTAATTTTTTTCTGTAACCATTTTGCCCTTATATAGCAATAGTAGCATGGTAACTTAATTCAATAAGCTTTGTGCTTCCGTAGACCTCCACTACAAATTTAAAAGGACAATCTGATCTTTTGCCCATAGCTAATTATCTATTTTATTTAGGTCAACCGTGCGAGATCTAGATCCAAACCTATATACGTACTTTACTATATCGTATACAACAATCATGTCCCCACCTACTCGACTTGCGTGACACCCTAGACGACAACAAACTTGAATTGTTCGGGCACTTGGTAATAAGCACCATGGCGAGCGGCGAGTCAAGCAGGGGGTGGATGTTGCTGGCACTTCCAAGGTACAACTTAGACATGACGTTAGAGCAGTTGGCCTTGTCGATGGAGTGCTCGCCCAAGAGCACCACTAGAAGTCCTGGACATTGTTCCCATGGGCGGCAAAGCTCTGCACTAGGCCATTGAAGCCACCAGAGAACCAGGGTAGCTCGCCGATGTTGGTGCCCAGCGACAAAGGGCTGCCTTACCGCTTGGTCTCCTCCTACATGCATGCTTCTTAGAAAGTTTGATCGGATATCTTCGTCGGTGCACGTGAGGGTAGCGTCTAGGCGAGGACGCGAGGTGGCTGCGGGAGATAGTGAGGACATGGTCGAGGGTGATGTACGTGATTGCACTGGACATGATTAGCATACACCCCTGATATAGCTATATAGTAACGTAGGTATAGAGGTTTTGATCTAGAAATCGAAGGATCAACTTATTTAAAAATAATAATTAACTAACTAGTTAATGGGAAAAAGACCAGATTGCCCTTTTAAGTTTGGGGTGGGAGTCTATAAAAGCATAACCCATTCAATAAATAGAAAAGTTTGATGCTAGTTTGATGTTATGCCTTCTTTCATTTGTTCTAATAAGTGTTAGAAGCCCATTATCTTACCCACATGATTTTGGGTGGTTTGATCGAATCCGAGGGATGTAGACCATCCAGGTAGAATCAAAACCGTTCCCGGTTAAACCCTACGGTAGTTCCTCTCCTTTCCTCCCTATTTTCCCGTATAGAGGGAGAGTGGCGCACACATCAATGATGGCGAGGGAACCCGGTGCCCTTGGATCGATGCCACTGCCCCCTCCTCCCCCCCCGCCGCGTTCGCCGACATATCGTCCCTTGGCCTAAGGGCGTGCGCTCCTCTGTCGAATGAAGGTTTCGTGTCTTGCAGACGGACGTGAGGTGCAGGTGCTCGCGTGCAAGCCATTGGCCATCAAGGGCAACCACGGTGTGACATCCTGGCCTAGGCCTCAATAGGATACTCATATCAACAAGTTGCAAGCTATTTTCTGGAAGCTCATTTCTAAAGATCTCCGAGGTTAACTGTGCTTGGCCCAGAGCGATTTGAGGATGGGTGACCGACCAAAATATGCTTTTAAGTGAAGCAAAACTGCGTAGAAAAGACTAGTGTTGGTCTGTGGGGCCAATCTAGAGGTTCTAGAGGGATGCTGATACGTCTCAAACATATCTATAATTTCTTATGTTCCATGCTAGTTTTATGACAATACTCACATGTTTTATATACACTTTATATCATTTATATGCATTTTCCGGCACTAACTTATTAACGAGATGCCGAAGCGCCAGTTCCTGTTTTCTGCTGTTTTTGGTTTCAGAAATCCTACACAGGAAATATTCTCGGAATTGGACGAAACATAAGCCCAGGGTCTTATTTTCCACGGAGCTTTCCAGAAGACCGAAGGAGATACGGAGTGGGGCCATGATACGTCTCCGACGTATCGATAATTTCTTATGTTCCATGCCACATTATTGATGATATCTACATGTTTTATGCATACTTTATGTCATATTTATGCGTTTTCCGGAACTAACCTATTGACGAGATGCCGAAGGGCCAGTTGCTGTTTTCTGCTGTTTTTGGTTTCAGAAATCCTAGTAAGGAAATATTCTCGGAATCGGACGAAATCAACGCCCAGCATCTTAGGATTGCATGAAACTTCCAGAACACCCGAGAGCCGCCAGAGAGGGGCCACAGGGGGCCCACACATGGTGGCGGCGCGGCCCAGGGGGGGCACCGCCCTAGTGTCTGGTGGCCCCAGACCCCTTCTGACGCCGCCTCTTCGCCTATAAGAAGCTCCTGACCTAAGTCCTCGATACGAAAAAGCCACGGTACGAGAAACCTTCCAGAGCCGCCGCCATCGCGAAGCCAAGATCTGGGGGACAGGAGTCTCTGTTCCGGCACGCCGCCGGGACGGGGAAGTGCCCCCGGAAGGCTTCTCCATCGACACCGCTGCCATCTCCACCGCCATCTTCATCACCGCTGTTGTCTCCCATGAGGAGGGAGTAGTTCTCCATCGAGGCTAAGGGCTGTACCGGTAGCTATGTGGTTCATCTCTCTCCCTATGTACTTCAATACAATAATCTCATGAGCTGCCTTACATGATTGAGATTCATATGATGATGCTTGTAATCTAGATGTCGTTATGCTAGTCAAGTGAATTTTACTTATGTGATCTCCGGAGACTCCTTGTCCCACGTGTGTAAAGGTGACAGTGTGTGCACCGTGTGGGTCTCTTAGGCTATATTTCACAGAATACTTATTCACTGTTATGAATGGCATAGTGAAGTGCTTATTTATATCTCTTTATGATTGCAATGTGTTTTGTATCACAATTTATCTGTGTGCTACTCTAGTGATGTTATTAAAGTAGTTTATTCCTCCTGCACGGTATAAAGGTGACAGTGTGTGCATCGTGTAGTACTTGGCGTAGGTTATGATTGTAATCTCTTGTAGATTATGAAGTTAATTATTGCTATGATAGTATTGATGTGATCTATGCCTCCTTCATAGTGTGATGGTGACAGTGTGCATGCTATGTTAGTACTTGGTTTAGTTGTGTTGATCTGTCATGCACTCTAAGTTTATTTAAATATGAACATCGAATATTGTGGAGCTTGTTAACTCCGGCATTGAGGGTTCGTGTAATCCTACACAGTTAGTGGTGTTCATCATCCAACAAGAGGGTGTAGAGTCTAGCATCTATCTATTTATTCTGTTATGTGATCAATGTTGAGAGTGTCCACTAATGAAAGTATGATCCCTAGGCCTTGTTCCTAAATACTGCTATCGCTGCTTGTTTACTGTTTTACTACATCTGTTCTGCCCGCAAAATTACCACCATCAACCACACGCCAGTCCTGGATAGCAAAGCACTTTTCTGGTGCCGTTGCTACTGCTCATATTTATTCATACCACCTGTATTTCACTATCTCTTCACCGAACTAGTGCACCTATTAGGTGTGTTGGGGACACAAGAGACTTCTTGCTTTGTGGTTGCAGGGTTGCTTGAGAGGGATATCTTTGACCTCTTCCTCCCTGAGTTTGATAAACCTTGGGTGATCCACTTAAGGGAAACTTGCTGTTGTTCTACAAACCTCTGCTCTTGGAGGCCCAACACTGTCTACAAGAATAGAAGCACCCGTAGACATCAAGCACTTTTCTGGCGCCGTTCTTGGGAGGAAAGGTAAAAGGTACTCACACTCCGGATCTCGGCTACTAAGCTATTTTCCGCCGTTGTAAGTACTCGAAGCTATTTCCTTTAGATCCTGCAATTGCATCTTTTTGTTTCTTGTTTACACTAGTTAGGCATAATGGAAAACAACAAAAATATGAGAGATCTTTATGAACTTTATCTTGAATTAGGACATGATGTGTTTGAAGAGAGAATTAAAAAACCCATGGAACTTTATATGCATGCTAATGGGAATGTTATTAATATGAATGCTTTGAACACTATTGTTGCTAATGCTATGGAAAATTCTATGCTTGGGGAAGCTAGTTTTGATGAGCATGATCTTTTTAGTCCCCCAAGCATTGAGGAGAAAATTTACTTTGATGATACTTTGCCTCCTATTTATGATGATTATAATGATAGTAGTCTTTTGGTACCACCTGTTATGGAGGATAAATTTGATTATGACTACAATATGCCTCCTATATTTGATGATGAGAATAATAATGATAGCTACTTTGTTGAATTTGCTCCCACTACAACTAATAAAATTGATTATGCTTATGTGGAGAGTAATAATTTTATCCATGAGACTCATGATAAGAATGCTTTATGTGATAGTTATATTGTTGAGTTTGCTCATGATGCTACTGGACATTATTATGAGAGAGGAAAATATGGTTGTAGAAATTTTCATGTTACTGAAACACCTCTCTTTTTGCTGAAAATCTTGAAGCTGCACTTGTTTTATCTTTCTATGCTTGTTGCATTATGCTTCTTGAATTTGTTTATTTACAAGATTCCTATGCATAGGAAGCATGTTGGACTTAAATGTGTTTTGAATTTGCCTCTTGATGCTCTCTTTTGCTTCAACTACTATTTCTTGCGAGTGCATCATTAAAACTGCTGAGCCCATCTTAATGGCTATAAAGAAAGCACTTCTTGGGAGATAACCCATGTGTTTTTTTTACTACAGTAACCTTGTTTTATTTTTGTGTCTTGGAAGTTGTTACTACTGTAGCAACATCTTCTTATCTTTATTTTATTGCATTGTTGTGCCAAGTAAAGTCTTTGATAGAAAGGTTGATACTAGATTTGGATTACTGCGCAGAAACAGATTTCTGTCTGTCACGAATTTGGGCAGGGTTCTCTGTAGGTAACTCAGAAAAATCTGCCAATTTTTGTGTGTGATCCTCAGATATGTACGCATCTTCCATTCAATTTGAGCATTTTCATTTGAGCAAGTCGGGTGCCTCAATAAAATTCGTCTTTACGGACTGTTCTGTTTTGACAGATTCTGCCTTTTATTTCGCATTGCCTCTTTTGCTATGTGGGATGGATTTCTTTGTTCCATTAACTTCCAGTAGCTTTGAGCAATGTCTAGAAGTGTTAAGAATGATTGTGTCACCTCTGAACATGTGAGTTTTTGATTATGCACTAACCCTCTAATGAGTTTGTTTCGAGTTTGGTGTGGAGGAAGTTTTCAAGGGTCAAGAGAGGAGGATGATACAATATGATCAAGAAGAGTGAAAGCTCTAAGCTTGGGGATGCCCCGGTGGTTCATCCCTGCATATTTCAAGAAGACTCAAGCATCTAAGCTTGGGGATGCCCAAGGCATCCCCTTCTTCATCGACAAACTATCAGGTTCCTTCTCTTGAAACTATATTTTTATTCGGTCACATCTTATGTACTTTACTTGGAGCGTCTGTTTGTTTTTTGTTTTTGTTTTTGTTTGAATAAATGCTTGTGTGGGAGAGAGACACGCTCCGCTGGTTCGTATGAACACATGTGTTCTTAGCTTTTAATGTTCATGGCGAAGGTTGAAACTGCTTCGTTCATTGTTATTTGGTCGGTTCAGAAAATGTTGCATGTGGTAGTGGCATAATGAAACACTTGCATAATCTTGTAGATCATTGAGCTTTTGATAACATGATTCTTTGCAAACGTTTTGAGGTATTTAGATGGTAAGGCTTGCTGGATAAATAAGTTAAAATTAGTAGTGGATTGTTGTCTTTAAGCTTGTGCCGTACTACAAACTCTATTTAAATAGTTGAAGGTGTAGTTGGACTTGATAGCTTTCCATGTCTGAGAGTTCATCGTAATAACTAAGTTGTGCTGAAGGTCGAGGGAGCTAGCGGGGTACTTGTGCCACCGTGAACGGCCCTCCTTGGAGTAAATTTTAACCATGCTCTTAATGATGAACTTGCTAGTTGTTTGCAATAAGCTTGTGAGTTCTTTTTGACTAATGTTAAGCTATGGTTTTTGGCACTTCCACCATCCAAATTTGCTAGCCTCTTCGGTACTGTGCATTGCCTTTTGCTCACATTGAGAATTGTGCATACTTCACCGGTATATCCAAACCCGTGGGAGGACTTTCTCTTGACCTCCTACACATAAGCCCATACATCTCCTCAAAACAGCCACCATACCTACCTACCACAGCATTTTCATAGCTGTTCCGAGATATATTGCCATGCAACATCCATTTTACATTACATGTCATGTTGTCATTTATTATTTATATATTGCTTTGCATGATCATATACAGCTGATGTGTGGTTTACCCATGTTACGCTAGATCATCGCACATCCTGCTACACTGGCAGAGGCATACAGTTTCATACATCATGTTTTATTCATTATGAGTTATTTGTACCAAAAAGTGTGTTGTCATATTAGGATGTTGCCCCTAAAAGTGAAAAGAGCCATGGAGGCCATCAAAAAGAGAAAACGAAAAGAAAGAAAAAAAATAGAAAAGAAAAAAGAAAAGAAAAAAAAGAGAATAAAGAAAAAGGGGGCAGCATTACTATCTTTTATCCACACTTGTGCTCATGTTTTAGCACCTGCAGTATTCATAGTCATCATTTGTGCTCATGTTTAGCACCTATATTCCATATGAGAGAGTTTTCATGTTTTACTAGTATAACTATGTGGGGAATTTACACTATAGAACTTGGGTTGTATATTCCAATGATGAGCCTCCTCAAAAGTGCTCTAGGTCTTCGTGAGCAACCAAGTTGGATGCACCCCCACTAGTTCCATTGGAGAGCTTTCATACACATATAGCTCTATGTGCATCCGTTGCATGGCAATCACTAATCCTTGCATAGCTTCGATCATAAGGCTTCCTCTTGTCTAATGGTCACTTATAGCTTTGCAAGCCTTTCTTCCATTTGGCCTTCCAAACCCCCATTAACGTTCTTTATGCCATAACATCATGGTGCTAATGCCAAATGCTTGCGCTCACCGGTTGAGTAGACTTCGAAATAGTTGATTCATGACGTTCATGTTTATGTTTACTTGACTGAATCCTTCTTATGTTGTGAAAATTTACTTGATGCTTGGAATGAAGGATAGAACTTCTACGCTGAATACTTAACACATCTTTAATGAACTTTGTACGGTTTCATGTCTTTAAAGCAATAGTTCATGAAAACTTCTAGCTTGTTTAACTCTTGCATTATCATCTCTTATATCAATATAGACATTTGCTTTGAGTGATTTGATCTCAGTTCATATGCTTTACATTATTATTGGATCAAGATTATGTTGGTAGCATGTCACTTCAGAAATTATCTTTGTTATCGTTTACCTGCTCGGGACGAGCAGAAACTAAGCTTGGGGATGCTGATACGTCTCCGACGTATCGATAATTTCTTATGTTCCATGCCACATTATTGATGATATCTACATGTTTTATGCATACTTTATGTCATATTTATGCGTTTTCCGGAACTAACCTATTGACGAGATGCCGAAGGGCCAGTTGCTGTTTTCTGCTGTTTTTGGTTTCAGAAATCCTAGTAAGGAAATATTCTCGGAATCGGACGAAATCAACGCCCAGCATCTTAGGATTGCATGAAGCTTCCAGAACACCCGAGAGCCGCCAGAGAGGGGCCACAGGGGGCCCACACATGGTGGCGGCACGGCCCAGGGGGAGGCGCCGCCCTAGTGTCTGGTGGCCCCAGACCCCTTCTGACGCCGCCTCTTCGCCTATAATAAGCTCCTGACCTAAGTCCTCGATACGAAAAAGTCACGGTACGAGAAACCTTCCAGAGCCGCCGCCATCGCGAAGCCAAGATCTGGGGACAGGAGCCTCTATTCCGGCACGCCGCCGGGACGGGGAAGTGCCCCCGGAAGGCTTCTCCATCGACACCGCTGCCATCTCCACCGCCATCTTCATCACCGCTGCTGTCTCCCATGAGGAGGGAGTAGTTCTCCATCGAGGCTAAGGGCTGTACCGGTAGCTATGTGGTTCATCTCTCTCCCTATGTACTTCAATACAATAATCTCATGAGCTGCCTTACATGATTGAGATTCATATGATGATGCTTGTAATCTAGATGTCGTTATGCTAGTCAAGTGAATTTTACTTATGTGATCTCCGGAGACTCCTTGTCCCACGTGTGTAAAGGTGACAGTGTGTGCACCGTGTGGGTCTCTTAGGCTATATTTCACAGAATACTTATTCACTGTTATGAATGGCATAGTGAAGTGCTTATTTATATCTCTTTATGATTGCAATGTGTTTTGTATCACAATTTATCTGTGTGCTACTCTAGTGATGTTATTAAATTAGTCTATTCCTCCTGCACGGTGTAAAGGTGACAGTGTGTGCATCGTGTAGTACTTGGCGTAGGTTATGATTGTAATCTCTTGTAGATTATGAAGTTAATTATTGCTATGGTAGTATTGATGTGATCTATGCCTCCTTCATAGTGTGATGGTGACAGTGTGCATGCTATGTTAGTACTTGGTTTAGTTGTGTTGATCTGTCGTGCACTCTAAGGTTATTTAAATATGAACATCGAATATTGTGGAGCTTGTTAACTCCGGCATTGAGGGTTCGTGTAATCCTACACAGTTAGTGGTGTTCATCATCCAACAAGAGGGCGTAGAGTCTAGCATCTATCTATTTATTCTGTTATGTGATCAATGTTGAGAGTGTCCACTAGTGAAAGTATGATCCCTAGATCTTGTTCCTAAATACTGCTATCGCTGCTTGTTTACTGTTTTACTGCATCTGTACTGCCCGCAAAATTACCACCATCAACCACACGCGAGTCCTGGACAGCAAAGCACTTTTCAGGTGCCGTTGCTACTGCTCATATTTATTCATACCACCTGTATTTCACTATCTCTTCGCCAAACTAGTGCACCTATTAGGTGTGTTGGGGACACAAGAGACTTCTTGCTTTGTGGTTGCAGGGTTGCTTGAGAGGGATATCTTTGACCTCTTCCTCCCTGAGTTCGATAAACCTTGGGTGATCCACTTAAGGGAAACTTGCTGCTGTTCTACAAACCTCTGCTCTTGGAGGCCCAACACTATCTACAAGAATAGAAGCACCCATAGACAACAGGCCACGAGGTGGCCACACCACCTGGCGGCGCGGCCAAGGGGTGGCCCGCGCCGCCCTATGGTGTGGGCCCCTCGTGAGCCTCCCGACTCTGCCCTTCCGCCTACTTAAACTCTCCGTCGTGAAAACCCTATGACCGAGAGCCACGATACGAGAAAAGTTCCAGAGACGCCGCCGCCGCCAATCCCATCCCGGGGGATTCAGGAGATCACCTCCGGCACCCTGCCGGAGAGGGGAATCATCACCCGGAGGACTCTACATCACCATGATCGCCTTCGGACTAATGTGTGAGTAGTTCATCCTTGGACTATGGGTCCATAGCATTAGCTAGATGGTTGGCTTCTCCTCTTGTGCTATCATATTTAGATCTTGTGAGCTGCCTATCATGATCAAGATCGTCTATTTGTAATGCTACATGTTGTGTTTGTTGGGATCCGATGAATATGGAATACTATGTCAAGTTGATTATTGATCTATCATATATGTGTTGTTTATGATCTTGCATGCTCTCCGTTGCGAGTAGAGGCTCTGGCCAAGTTGATACTTGTGACTCCAAGAGGGAGTATTTATGCTCGATAGTGGGTTCATGCCTCCATTGAATCTGGGACAGTGACAGAAAGTTCTAAGGTTGAGGATGTGCTGTTGCCACTAGGGATAAAACATCAATGCTTTGTCTAAGGATATTTGTGTTGATTACATTACGCACCATACTTAATGCAATTTTCTATTGTTTGCAACTTAATACTGGAAGGGGTGCGGATGCTAACCCGAAGGTGGACTTTTTAGGCATAGATGCATGCTGGATAGCGGTCTATGTTCTTTGTCGTAATGCCCTAAGTAAATCTCATATTAGTCATCATGATATGTATATGCATTGTTATGCCCTCTCTATTTGTCAATTTCCCAACTGTAATTTGTTCACCCAACATGCTATTTATCTTATTGGAGAGACACCACTAGTGAACCGTGGACCCCGGTCCATTCTTTTACATCTGAATACAATCTACTGCAATAATTGTTCTATGCTGTTCTTTGCAAACAAACATCATTCTCCACACCATACGTTTAATCCTTTGTTTACAGCAAGCCGGTGAGATTGACAACCTCACTATTGAGTTGGGGCAAAGTATTTTGATTGTGTTGTGCAGGTTCCACGTTGGCATCGGAATCCTTGGTGTTGCGCCGCACTACATTCCTCCACCAACAACCTTCACGTGGCCTTCATCTCCTACTGGTTCGATAACCTTGGTTTCTTATTGAGGGAAAACTTGCTGCTGTACGCATCACACCTTCCTCTTGGGGTTCCCAACGGGCATGTGCTTTACGCGTCATCAAGCTCTTTTTCTGGCGCCGTTGCCGGGGAGATCAAGACACGCTGCAAGGGGAGTCTCCCACATCCAATCTCTTTACTTTGTTTATTTTCTTGCTTTACTTTATTTTATTTTCTGTTTTGTTTGCTTTTTCTCTATATCAAAAATACAAAAAAATTATTTACTTGTTTTACTTTGCTTAATTTAGTTTGCTTTACTTATTTACTACTGCTAAAATGGGTACTCCCGAGAACACTAAGTTGTGTGACTTCACAAGGACAAATAATAATGATTTCCTATGCACACCTATTGCTCCACCTGCTGCGACAGCAGAATTTTATGAAATTAAACCTGCTTTACTAAATCTTGTTATGAGAGAGCAATTTTCTGGTGTTAGTTCTGATGATGCTGCTGCCCATCTTAATAATTTTGTTGAACTTTGTGAAATGCAAAAGTATAAGGATGAAGATGATGACATTATAAAACTGAAATTGTTTCCTTTCTCCTTAAGAGGAAGAGCTAAAGATTGGTTGCTATCTTTACCTAAAAATAGTATTAATTCATGGACTAAATGTAAGGATGCTTTCATTGGTAGATATTAGCCCCCTGCTAAAATTATATCTTTGAGTAGTAGCATAATGAATTTAAAGCAATTGGATAATGAACATGTTGCCCAAGCATGGGAAAGAATGAAATCTTTGGTAAAGAATTGCCCTACCCATGGACTGACTACTTGGATGATCATCCAAACCTTTTATGCAGGATTGAATTTTTCTTCAAGGAACCTATTGGATTCAGCTACTGGAGGTACTTTTATGTCCATCACTTTGGGTGCCGCAACAAAGCTTCTTGATAATATGATGATCAACTACTCTGAATGACACACTGAAAGGACTCCACAAGGTAAGAAGGTAAATTCTGTTGAAGAAACCTCCTCCTTGAGTGATAAGATTGATGTTATTATGTCTATGCTTGTTAATGGTAATGTTGATCCTAATAATGTTCCTTTAGCTTCATTGGTTGCTCAAGAAGAGCATGTTGATGTGAACTTCATTAAAAAATAATAATTTCAACAACAATGCTTATAGGAATAATTCTGGTAACAACTATAGGCCATATCCTTCTAATAATAGTAACAGTTATGGTAATTCTTATGGTAATTCTTACAACAATAATAGGAGTGTACCCTCTGGTCTTGAAGCCATGCTTAAAGAATTTATTAGTACACAAACTGCTTTTAACAAATCTGTTGAGGAAAAGCTTGGTAAAATTGATGATCTTGCTTCTAAGGTTGATAGTCTTGCTGCTGATGTTGATCTTTTAAAATTGAAAGTTATGCCTAATGAAACTAAAGATATTAAGTCATTTGCTACAGCAAACGCTATCCAAGTTCGAATTAATGAAAATATTAGACTGATGGCTGAATTGCATGCTAGGTGGGAAAGAGAAGGAAATTTTGCTAAAGAGAATAATGTAGCTAAAGTTTGGAATATTACCACCACTAGTAATGTTGATGCTTCACATGTTGCTAAACCTCCTACTATCAATGGTTAAATAATTGGTGTTGGCAATGTTTCTACTCCTAATGCAAAGCATGCAAAACTGCCTGAAACTGCTAAAACTACTGAAACTGTTTGTGATAAAACAGCTAAAAAAATTCAGAATATTGGGGACAATGATACCATTGCCTTAGATCATAATGGTTTAGATTTTGATAATTGTCACATCTCTGAAGTTATTAAGTTCTTGCAAAAACTTGCTAGAAGTCCTAATGCTAGTGCTATAAATTTGGCCTTTACAAAACATATTACAGATGCTCATAAAAGCTAAGGAAGAGAAATTAAAACTTGAAACTTCTATTCCTAGGAAGTTGGAAGATGGTTGGGAGCCCATCATTAAGATGAAGGTCAATGATTTTGATTGTAATGCTTTATGTGATCTTGGTGCAAGTATTTCTGTTATGCCTAAGAAACTCTATGATATGCTTGACTAGCCACCATTGAAAAATTGTTATTTGGATGTTAATATTGCTGATAATTCTATAAAGAAACCTTTGGGGAGGATTGATAATGTTCACATTACGGTTAACAATAACCTTGTCCCCGTTGATTTTGTTGTCTTGGATATTGAATGCAATGCATCTTGTCCCATTATTTTGGGAAGACCTTTTCTTCAAACTATTGGTGCTATTATTGATATGAAGGAAGGGAATATTAAGTATCAATTTCCTCTTAAGAAAGGTATGGAACACTTCCCTAGAAAGAGAATGAAGTTACCCTTTGATTCTATTATTAGAACAAATTTTGATGTTGATGCTTCATCTCTTGATAATACTTGATTCACACTTTCTGCGCCTAGCTGAAAGGCGTTAAAGAAAAGCGCTTATGGGAGACAACTCATTATCTTACTTCTGCAATTTTGTTTTATATTTGTGTCTTGGAAGTTTTTACTACTGTAGCAACCTCTCCTTATCTTTATTTTATTGCATTGTTGTGCCAAGTAAAGTCTTTGATAGTAAGGTTGATACCAGATTTGGATTACTGCGCAGAAACAGATTTCTTGCTGTCACGAATTTGAGTAGATCTCTCTGTAGGTAACTCAGAAAAATCAGAGAAAATTCGTGAGTGATCCTCAGATATGTACGCAACTTTCATTCAATTTGAGCTTCTTCATCTGAGCATGTTAAGTGCCCCTAAAAAATTCGTCTTTACTGACTGTTCTGTTTTGACAGATTTTGCCTTTTATTTCACATTGCCTCTTTTGCTATGTTGAATGGATTTCTTTGTTCCATTAACTTTTAGTAGCTTTGAGCAATGTCCAGAAGTATTAAGAATGATTGTGTCACCTCTGAATATGTGAATTTTTGATTATTCACTAACCCTCTAATGAGTTTGTTTTGAGTTTGGTGTGGAGGAAGTTTTCAAGGGTCAAGAGAGGAGGATGATACAATATGATCAAGAAGAGTGAAAAGTCTAAGCTTGGGGATGCCCCCGTGGTTCATCCCTGCATATTTCAAGAAGACTCAAACATCTAAGCTTGGGGATGCCTTGGGCATCCCCTTCTTCATCGACAACTTATCAGGTCACCTCTAGTGAAACTATATTTTTATTCCGTCACATCTTATGTGCTTTACTTGGAGCGTCTGTATGTTTTTATTTTTGTTTTTGTTTGAATAAAATCGGATCCTAGCATTCTTTGTTTTGGAGAGAGACACGCTCCGCTCGTTCATATGAACACTAGTGTTCTTAGCTTTACTTGGTGAAGGTTGAAACTGCTTCGTTCATTGTTATTTGGTTGGAAACAGAAAATGCTTCATGTGGTAATTGGTATATGGTCTTGAATAATTTGATACTTGGCAATTGTTTTGCTCAATAGATCATGTTTAAGCTCTTGCATCATGTACTTTGAACCTATTAATGAAGAACTACCATAGAGCTTGTTGAAATTTGGTTTGCATGATTGGTCTCTCTAAAGTCTAGATATTTTCTGGTGAAGTGTTTGAACAACAAGGAAGACAGTGTAGAGTCTTATAATGCTTGCAATATGTTCTTATGTAAGTTTTGCTGTACCGGTTCATACTTGTGTTTGCTTCAAACAACCTTGCTAGCCAAAGCCTTGTACTGAGAGGGAATTCTTCTCGTGCATCCAAAACCTTGAGCCAAAACCTACGCCATTTGTGTCCACCATACCTACCTACTATGTGGTATTTAACTGCCATTCCAAAGTAAATTGCTTGCGTGCTACCTTTAAAATTTCATTCCTTGTCTTTGCAATATATAGCTCATGGGAAAATAGCTTAAAAACTATTGTGGTAAAGAATATGTAGCTTATGTATCTTATTTCTTATAAGTTGCTTGTTGAGCGGTAACCATGTTTCTGGGGACGCCATCAACTATTACACTTTTGTTGAATATCATGTGAGTTGCTATGCATGTTCGTCTTGTCTAAAGTAAGGGTGATTTATCATGATTAAATGGTTTGAGTATGCATATTGTTAGAGAAGAACTTTGGGCCGCCAACTAAAGCCATGTATCATGGTGGAAGTTTCAGTTTGGACATTAATCCTCAATCTCTTATGAGAATATTATCTGTTGTTGAATGCTTATGCATTAAAGAGGAGTCCATTATCTGTTTTCTATGTTGTCCCGGTATGGATGTCCTCAAGTTGAGATCTATCAAAAACGAGAAATCAAATGCGATCTATCTCCTTGGACCTTTGTACAGGTGGCATAGAGGTACCCCTTTGTGACACTTGGTTGAAACATATGTAATGCAATGATAATCCATGGAAATCCGAGCTAATTAGGACAAGGTGCGAGCACTATTGGTATTCGATGCATGAGGCTTGCAACTTATAGGATGTCTTATGCATAACACATATGAATTATTACTACCGTTGACAAAATTGTTTCTATGTTT
Source organism: Lolium perenne (assembly GCF_019359855.2). Lineage (NCBI taxonomy): Eukaryota > Viridiplantae > Streptophyta > Magnoliopsida > Poales > Poaceae > Lolium > Lolium perenne. Next base: position 75,941,230 of record NC_067244.2, read on the forward strand.
TCAAAATAAAAAGCTCTAGCACAAAAATAGTAATCCCTGCTTCCCTCTGCGAAGGGCCTTTCTTTTACTTTATGTTGAGTCAGTTTACCTACTTCTTTCCATCTTAGAAGCAAACACTTGTGTCAACTGTGTGCATTGATTCCTACATACTTGCTTATTTGCATTCATCATATTACTTTGTGTTGACAATTATCCATGAGATATACATGTTGAAGTTGAAAGCAACTGCTGAAACTTATATCTTCCTTTGTATTGCTTCAAAACTTTCTACTAAGAATTTATTGCTTTATGAGTTAACTCCTATGCAAGTCTTATTGATGCTTGTCTTGAAAGTACTATTCATGAAAAGTCTTTGTTATATGATTCAGTTGTTTAGTCATTGTCTTTACCATTGCTTCGAATCACTTCATTCATCTCATATGCTTTACAATAGTATATATTGATCAAGATTATGATGATAGCATGTCACTTCAGAAATTATCCTTGTTATCGTTTAACTACTCGAGGGCGAGTAGGAACTAAGCTTGGGGATGCTTGATACGTCTCAAACGTATCTATAATTTCTTATGTTCCATGCTAGTTTTATGACAACACTCACATGTTTTATATACACTTTATATCATTTATATGCATTTTCCGGCACTAACCTATTAACGAGATGCCGAAGCGCCAGTTCCTGTTTTCTGCTGTTTTTGGTTTCAGAAATCCTACACAGGAAATATTCTCGGAATTGGACGAAACAAAAGCCCAGGGTCTTATTTTCCACGGAGCTTTCCAGAAGACCGAAGGAGATACGGAGTGGGGCCACGAGGTGGCCACACCACCTGGCGACGCGGCCAAGGGGTGGCCCGCGACACCCTATGGTGTGGGCCCCTCGTGAGCCTCCCGAATCTGCCCTTCCGCCTACTTAAACTCTCCGTCGCGAAAACCCTATGACCGAGAGCCACGATATGAGAAAAGTTCCAGAGACGCCGCCGCCGCCAATCCCATCTCGGGGGATTTAGGAGATCACCTCCGGCACCCTGCCGGAGAGGGGAATCATCACCCGGAAGACTCTATATCACTATGATCGCCTCCGGACTGATGTGTGAGTAGTTCATCCTTGGACTATGGGTCCATAGCAGTAGCTAGATGGTTGTCTTCTCCTCTTGTGCTATCATGTTTAGATCTTGTGAGCTGCCTATCATGATCAAGATCGTCTATTTGTAATGCTACATGTTGTGTTTGTTGGGATCCAATGAATATGGAATACTATGTAAAGTTGATTATTGATCTATCATATATGTGTTGTTTATGATCTTGCATGCTCTCCGTTGCTAGTAGAGGCTCTGGCCAAGTTGATACTTGTGACTCCAAGAGGGAGTATTTATGCTCAATAGTGGGTTCATGCCTCCATTGAATCTTGGACAGTGACAGAAAGTTCTAAGGTTGTGGATGTGTTGTTGCCACTAGGGATAAAACATCAATCCTTTGACTAAGGATATTTGTGTTGATTACATTACGCACCATACTTAATGCAATTGTCTGTTGTTTGCAACTTAATACTGGAAGGGGTGCGGATGCTAACCCGAAGGTGGACTTTTTAGGTATAGATGCATGCTGGATAGCGGTCTATGTTCTTTGTCGTAATGCCCTAAGTAAATCTCATATTAGTCATCATGATATGTATGTGCATTGTTATGCCCTCTCTATTTGTCAATTGCCCAACTGTAATTTGTTCACCCAACATGCTATTTATCTTATTGGAGAGACACCACTAGTGAACTATGGACCCCGGTTCATTCTTTTACATATCAATCTATTGTAATCATTGTTCTCTGTTGTTCTTTGTAAACAAACATCATTCTCCACATCATACGTTTAATCCTTTGTTTACAGCAAGCCGGTGAGATTAACAACCTCACTGTTGAGTTGGGGCAAAGTATTTTGATTGTGTTGTGCAGGTTCCACGTTGGCGCCAGAATCCCTGGTGTTGCGCCGCACTACACTCCTCCACCAACAACCTTCACGTGGCCTTCATCTCCTACTAGTTCGATAACCTTGGTTTCTTACTGAGGGAAAACTTGCTGTTGTACGCATCACACCTTCCTCTTGGAGTTCCCAACGGGCGTGTGCTTTACGCGTCATCAGATGACATGGGTAACATGCCCGGTCAGGGGATGGCCAGGATGTTACACGTGGCCATTGAGAGTGACGACGGTAAGTTCACGCCCGGTGATCGATGCCCTGCGTGGAATAAGGTGTGTATATTTTTTTGAGAAAAAAATTCAAAGTATCGACCAATTGAGTTTAGTGGACAAATTTATCCCTCCAAGGATGACACCCACATATAAAATCTGGACCCAAGTCCATACAAACGAGCAGTTCATTTATTTGGAAGCCTGTCTTCAGATTTATATTTTCCGGATTAACCAGTCTACGCAACGCCAATTCAAGTGTTAAACTCGTGTCTTAACATTGGTGCAAAAAATTATACTCCCTCCTTCCCATTTTAGGATGTATATTAGGTTTGATTAAAGTCAAACTTTATAAAGTTGGTCTAACTATCACTAGTAGGAAAAAGGCCTTCCATCCCAACCTATTAGCCCCCAAATACTTTGACCCGGGACTAATGGGGTATTTAGTCCCGGTTCTATTGGTGAACTGAGACTAATGCTCCGGTCCGGGACTAAAGGGAACCCTTTAGTCTCGGTTGGTAACACCAACCGGGACTAAAGGGCTATGGTGGGCTGCGTTACCAACCGGGACTAAAGGACCTTTTGAGATTCATGTATGGTACGCAACCTACTATTAGAGAAAATTAAGAAATTCAAATTTTCACTGTTTTTGCAAAAAAAATGTTTGAAAAATGGTAAAACCGCATTAACTTTTGCATACGACGTCGGAAAAAGACGTATAATATATCAAAATCATCGTGGGAAAAGTTACATCCGAATTCACCTGGGTTTACCAGGTTAGACAAATTTTAGATTCTCAAAATTCTAAATGAAAATATGAAAGCAGGAAGATTTTAATTTTTGCTATAAATTACGGATTTTAATTTTTTATTTTTAAAAAAAATTAAAATTAATAATTGCATCCTACATAAAGATTACTATTACTTTTACCCAATTTTTAGATTTTCAAATTTTTAGGTTTGGCAAAAAATTAAAAAATTAAAAAATTAAAAATAATACAAATTAAAAAGTTAATGTTTATTTATTTATTCAAGATTATTATTACATCATTACTTTTGTTTATTAAAAGAATTATTTGAAATTCAAACAAAAAATAAATGTGACATTAACCAACATGTTAATAGGATTGATATGATACTAGTATCACATACAAACGAGTAAGTAATTTGACTAGAGATAAGTAATTTGACTAGAGATAAGTGTAGTTAGAGATAGAGCCTAAACTATGCAAATAACTGAAATAATAAAAATTCCAAAATAATAGAAAAAGATGGAGTGAAAAAAACTAAAAAAATAAAATTAGAAAATGTGGAGATATTTTCGCCTCGACGCGCGGAACCCACGTGGATGGACCTTTAGTCTCGGTTCGGAAGCAACCGAGACTAAAGGGGGACCTTTAGTCTCGACCCTTTAGTCCCGGTTGCACAACCGGGACTAAAGCCCGTTATGAACCGGGATTAAAAGACCTTTTTCTACTAGTTTATATATGAAAATAAATTAACTTTTATAATATCAAATACATATAATATGAAAATATATTTCATGATGATTCTTTTTATAAAGTTGGTCTAACTATATATGAAAATAAATTAACTTTTATAATATCAAATACATATAATATGAAAATATATTTCATGATGATTCTCTTTATAAAGTCGGTCTAACTATATATGAAAATAAATTAACTTTTAGAGTAAATTCAAAAAATTACCCCCTAGTTTGACAAATCTGATGGTAACTACCCCATTTAGCAAATTTTTATCCTAATTACTCCATTCAAAATTTGTGCCAATTTTTACCCCATCTAATATTTTTAACGATTCAATAGGTGAGTCCCGGCTGTCACGTCCATTTGGTGTGCCACATAAACTGTTCGTTGAGCCATACCTTGTCCAAGTTCTGAAAATTTAACAGTGATCTGATTGGGTCATGCTCGCCCGCAGCAGCTACAAAACGCTGCACCTATATGGGAGAATGTGGCGGCGATGGCCTTGGCGACACCGCCGGACCCATCGCCGACATCCACCGGCGAGGGCGAGCCCCTTGAGCAGGTCCATTGGGAAGCTTCTGTAAGAGCAGACCACGGTGCCAGCTACATAGACATAGGCAGATCGCAGGCTGAGAGGGAGGAGGGCGTGACGCGTGACAGCAGAGTGAGCTACCACTGGCAGTCAAGAAGTTTTTTAAAAAAACTGTACAGTCAAGAAGTTTCTGTAACTAAATGTGACCAATTCAGAAACAAGCCGGTACAACTATGGTTTAGCTGGATGCATCTTGAGATGAGAGAGCAGAGCAATGCAGACGAGAGATCATACAAGAGACCATGAGAAGAGAAATTGCTTACGCATCCGTCCTGTTGATGTCCCTATGGCTCTTCTTCTCCGCGCCAGATCCAGCTCAGATGGTCCTCGGACTGACTGATCTGCATCCGTGCGAGGCGTTCAGGTGGTTTTCCGGGGGAAACCGTTGGCTGGCTTCGTCAGCCACATCCGCAACGACAACTTCGGTTGCCGTTCTCCTTCTTGAAGGGCGGATGAGGTTACCTTACCTTTCCCTTCCCCTCCACCCCGGGTGAAAACCTAGGCTTTGGCCGAGCGACGACGGCGCTCCGCGTCGTTATCCTCCTTGGAGGCGCCGCTTTGGGATGAGGGGACGGAGGAGTTGCAATTTGGAGGCTTGGACGATGGTGCGGTGTGGGCATGGTGTTGGCAAGGTCGGAGGCGCTTCCCAGCAAGTTCAAAGCTTTTTGGGTGCTACACCACTTCTATGTCCTGTTTTGCTGGTGGGTCAACACCCTCGAGCCTGGGTGAGGAGGGAAGGGTCCCTCCTCCGGCAGCAGCACAGCGAGGTGGTCTCTGAGCCGGTTCTTCATCCTTTTGGCGCGGGTGCTTCTCCTCTTCGCTTGGCCCTTGTCCCTTCCGTCCGTGGCAGTTCTTCGTGGCTTGTGCAAGTTGGTGTTTCGATGGTGCGGCTTCACGGAATTCGGCTCCGAGTGCCAATGTGCAGTCTCCTCCACAGCAGAGGTTGGGCAGTCTAGGGACGCAGGTTAATTCCTGCCAATGTCCAAACCTGCACTGGATGTGCAGGGGCACTCCAGGACTTGCTGTTGTTGCTTCGGCCCTGCTTGCGGCTCCCGGTGCTTTTAGTTCCTATAGGGCTTTGCTTTTCTTCTAAGCTTGTTCAAGTGCGTGTAAGCAACACCGTTGTATTCTAGCCGGTTGAGGGCTTTATTAATTTAAAGTAAAAGAAATTGCTTACGCTAGCAGCTTTCCTAGACATGGTGATTAGAGCGATGGTACTCTGATTATGTATGTCTTTCAAAATATCCACTTCGCGCAAATGGAATACATATTGAATCTATTAAAGAATGTAAGGGGTCAAAAGTGACACAGCTTTTACTAAATAGGGTAATTCGGATGAAAAAAATTCTAAATGGGGTAATTACCAACAAAATTCAAATTAGGAGGTAAAAACTGGAATTTACTCTAACTTTTATAATATTAAATACATATAATATGAAAATATATTTCATGATGATTCTAATAACATTGAGTAATGATGTAGATGTTGCTATAATTTTCTATATATTTAATTAAAGTTACAAAGTTTGACTTTGACCAAACATAATATGCATCATAATTTGGGAGAGAGGGAGTACATACTACTTTAAGGTACTTAGGGAGTAATAATTTAAAGATCAGCGCAATGTCTTCATCTATTTTTTTCTTAATGACCATGTCATGCGACAAAATGATCATTCAAGAAAGAAACCAATACACTATAGGATCCGAGGCAGTAACCTATGCATAAAATGCCACTAGATACCAATGTTCATATATAGTATTCCTTGTCAACCCTTCGTTACTGAATAAAGTTGGCCACTTTTCTCCGCGAGATCGTTAAGCGAGCTACACATGCAAGAGCAGGAAATGACCCTTACGGCAGCAAATTGTCTCCTCTGATGTGAACTGTGAAGCCAGGAGTCCATGCATATGGTAACTTGACAAGCAAATAATTTTGACCAAGTGAATATACTACCTAGGCTCGAAATAAGTAAATAAACCTTCATGATGCATGAGTCTGAACTACTTAAGCATTGATCAATTACATGCTCTTAAGCAATGCTTTCCCGGAAATGCAAAGATATTGGCAACGGTTCCAAAAAAAAATTACATTGATGATCGCTAGATTTTGTGCATCTCGATTTGATATGATGGTGATTTTCAGCGCAAATCTAATGATCCAATTTTTCATATCCTACCATTCTTACTGTTTTTTAGGCAATAGAAGTAAAACTTATAATTTTTAATCACGTGCCTTAGAAGAAGTTTTCTATTTGTTAACATAGGTAACATATAAGCATATACATATTTATGAGTCATTTTCGTTTATTTTCTACAAGTTAAATAATATGTTGATTCGTTATTAATACATATACATAGGATATCAAAGGCTATAGCTAGTGACAAAAGTACTTCTTCCAAATTTCATAGTCACACAGTTCATAACAGAAAATATATACTCCAGAAAATATTTTCTGGGTAATTTTCTACTAACATGCGTTTACAAAAACAAATGGTCCAGGATGCATGTTTACAAACCATGTCAATGCCTATAACACGATATATTTAGAACCTGGCTCGCTGGGTGAGTATATATAGATCGTGATATTGCTCATAAACAGTATTTCTAGCTGGCTATTGATTTAATCGAGAGACGACTATATCAATCTAAGACACGCGAAACACAGAGAACAGTTCCATCATACACTGCTTGATTCTGTGTGTTTCTAGGAATTACTGCAACTTACTTGCATATAGCTAGGTATATCTATATCATACATGCAGATGCACAGAAATATTTAGGACCTACATAGGATTAAGATGTATATGCAGCCATGGATGAAAGATGAACAGATAGTAGTCTGACCCACGCATTAGCTTATGAAAGAAACGAAAGTGTACCCATGACGGGATCAAATCAAATTGGAGTCTTTCCTTTATCCATGCCTAATTAAGCGCACTAGCAATCAAAGTAAGCTACCTAATTAAACAGTGAACTCTTAAAACAAGTAGATCATCACAGTGATATGTGAAGCTCGAAACAAAGAAATGAAGAAGCAAAAGAGGGGAGCTAGAAACGTAGCTAGAAGCTAGAAGGCCGGCGGTGGTGGCCGAAACGAGCCAAACACATCGTGCGGCGACATCTGACCGCCGCCGTTGGGCATCAGGTTCGGCGGCAAGTTGTAGAATGGCATTGAGGAGGGGTCTGGCAGTCCGGGCGGCGCACCCATCCCGCCATTTCCTCCGAGAGGCGGTCCCTCCGGCAGCTGCATCCCGTCTGACCCGGTGGGTGCGATGCCCCCCTCGCCAGGCTCTTCATCGGCGAGCGGAAGGCGCTCGTAGGTAGCGTTGGAGAAGGTGGCCGCGACGACCATGACGGGCCCAGACGCTACGAGCTCCCCGACGACCGTGCCTCCGACGACCTGGCCCTGGCCGCCGGCGAGATAGACGGCAAGGCCGGTGGCCCCGGGCGGGCAAGGCGAGGGTAGAAAGGCGCCGGAGAGGGAGAGGATCTCGAAGCGGCCGTGAAGCGTGACGACGGAGCCGGGCGGCGCCGCGGGCTGGCGCAGGGTGACGTTGCCGACGACGCCGCTGCCGGAGAGAACGGAGACCCCGCGCTGGCGCCGGCGCGCGAACGTGGCGACCGCCTCCATGATGTCCGCGCCGCTGGCGATCTCGAGCACGTGCGAGCGCAGGGTGTTGGGGCTCTCCCGCGTGATGATGATAGGCGGCTTGGGCTTGTTCTTGGATCCAGCCGGCCTCCCTCGCGGCCGCCTGCCAGACGAAGAACCCCCTCCGCCGCCGCTCCCTCCGGATGCGCCCGGGGTAGGGGAGTTGTCGCCCGCGCCGGCAGTGGGGGAGTCCTGTGCGGCTCCGGACTCATCATCATGGTTGTTGCTCCCGCTGCTGTTTGGCGTGGTTGGTGCCTGGTCGCCGCCTCCCATGGCACCGCCGCCAGGCGGGCCGCCGAACTGCGAGAGGTGGTTGCGGAGGTCCATGCCGCCCATGCTCCCAGCCCACCACGCCATCGATCTCCTTGTCGCTCTCCTCGATCGTACTCACTGATTGGGCCAGGCAGGCAGCACCGTTAGAGCTAGAGCTTGAGAGAAGAAAGAGAAGAGAGAGGGGATCTCATCTGAGTGGAGTTGATCTTTCTCTTTCTCTCACTCGCTGTTCCTTTCTGTCGCGGCTGCTTTTGGTGCTCCTTTTCTCTGTGGGTGTTGATTGGGAATATAGGGGAAGAGTGAGCTGAACCAGGTCTGCCTGCCTGCCGGACTGAGACTATAGTTAGCAGTACTGGCGCAAGTACTAGTACTTGGCTGGCATCTTCTTCTCTGGTTTGCCTTTTTTCTTTTCCTGGCCTTTTCCTCTTGCCCTCTTGGGAGCTTTCTTATGTAACCCTGTTGCTCCCTAGAGTTAGGGATATAGCTAAGCTAGGTTCTTCTCCCCTCTCCTCCCCTCCATTGTTGCTTGGACTGTGGAAGTAGCAAGTTCTCTACTGTAACATGTCTAGCTGGCTATTATATGCAGTGCAGTCAAGGGGAAGAAGATTGAATTGATGATCTGATGGTGTTGGGGCAGATCAATTGATGGTCTAGGCATGCATGCACATGAAACTGACCAGTGAAGTTGGAGTAGATGGGGCAGGAAAGACCGGAAGCGGGGAAGACAGCTAGTGCACCGAAATCTGAGTTGACCAGGGACATAAAAGAAAGTGTGTGTTCCATTGTAATTAATTACCCAGGCTAAGCAACCTTGACCCATCTCTATCGTGCTACATCTGCAGATTGCCGTGCTAGGACTAATAATTGAGTTAAATAGATCAACATGCCAGGTTCTCACGTTGAAAATGAAAGCTCAAAATAATACTATAGGTACCCCAACAAGGCCATGGACGAGCAACAACACAGTTCAAAATCTGCCACACAATGCTAAGATCATCTGTGTTTGCCTAAGACATTAGGGCAACTACAACGCGGCGATCCAAAACGGACACATTTAGCAGACATAAAATATGTTTGTTTTGACATGCTTCGATTGCAAATGCGGACGTCACGGAAAATGACTAGCCCATGTTTGTGTGGTGCACCCAACGCACCGACATGTTTCGTCCTCTTAATTTTTTATTTTCTTTTTTGAAAATGTTTTGAATTAAAATAATTATTAAAGTGGCGAAAACATGTACATGGACACAAACTAGGGTTTCTCCCTTCGGTGTTGGCGCCTCATCTACTCGTCGTTAGAGGGGAGGGCAACGATGGCTGACGGCGTTGCCACTACTGCCGGTGCATGGCCCTCCCACAACGACCACGGGTCGTGCGCAGGCGGCGGTGGAGGTGCCTCTTGCGGCTCCATGTATGAAGTGTGGAGCGTCATACCTAGATCTAGCCAACGGCTCAGCTCCTTCTGCTTGGGCTTCGTACAAGTCGTCTTCTAGCCCCGTCACATTAAAAAGAACCATGTGGGCAATAGGTGGGTCAATGAGCGGTTCGCCCCGAGGTAAATACGCGGTGGCCGGTGGACCGTGTGGACATTGTAGTTGTTTGACCATAAATCTAGCTCAAATTGATGATAAAATTGGCTCGGTCGAACGGATATGCGGTGTTGGCCTTGTCCGCTCGGATCAAAACGAACATGTTAGAACGAAATGTTTCCCGCGTTGGAGTTGCCCTAGGTGCACTGACAACATGCGATGCGCACGCACGAGTGCATGAAAACTTGTGGTTCTTGGCGCCCGGCCTCTCGCTTTCCCTGTCCGTAATGCAAACTTTGTTCACCAAGTGTAGTAATTCTGTGTTCATGCGTGCTGTGTGCCCGTGCAAGGGTGAGGGAGACAGAAACGGGTGTGGGACAGAGAAACAGCAATAGTGATGTTATAGTTTTTTCTCTTCCTTTCTAGGGAAAGGGAGAGTTGGGGGGGAGCGTGGGTGCAGCGGTGGTGGTGACATATCATATTGTTTCTTGTTCTAGGTGTCTGTGAGGAGCGGGGTGGGGGTAACGTGAGCGCGCATGGGGAACTGGGGGTTGGGATGGGGAGAGCAGGGCTGCACGAGCTCCTCCTCAATCTTGATGCTTTTTTTAAACCACTCTCCATGGTTTTTTTTGACGAGGACGAAGCGAGACCCAGCCGGCCGGTGTGCAGTGTGCGGGGCACTACCGCACCCAATGCCGGCCTGCCTGGATATTGTCGCTACCTTTGGCTCCGATCGAGCCCTCGGGAACGCCAGCCGCAACGAGGACGCCGTGCCTCCCCGGGCGACCGGTTTAGCGCCGAGATTCTTGGTCGCAGCCTCAATTTTATTTTATTTTACACCATCTATTTGGCATTTGCTAGTTCTAGATGAGAACTAGAGCATCTTCAGCTGTTCGATGTATTTTAGACATAATTTATGCTATTTTAGTTCGTTGGCGTCAAACTGTTAATATGAAAATAACCTTTTTTTTCAATTTGTCTGTATGCCTCCCTGCCCCAGGGTAGTGACTATTTTTTTACCGTAAATGATAGTCCAGTGTGAGCCATGGATTAGTTAGAGAGGAGAGATGCGGAGATGACTTTTGTGTGACTAGCAGTGGCCACCACATGGGCAATGCGTTAATTAAGGAGAGAAAGGGTGCATGAGGTCACACGATCGAATGGACAACGAAGATGCATTCGCAACGCAAATTTAGTCCGTGTTTGCGACTCGGTGGATATCCCGGTAAGTTTATGTCGGGCCACTGGGCTGGAGTGCAGACCCATTTTTTGGATGCGCGGATAAAACACTCGATTTACGGCTGCTTGCGTCGGGTCACTTGAGATGCACTAAATTCATACCCATTTAAGTTCTATACATTTTGATTGCATTGTGATTCGTGCATATTAATTGCAAATTATGCTGTACCTGTATATTTTTAGCCGAAGTGGAGTTGTAACAGAGGTTTTCTCCACATGCAAGTGAGGATACAACTAAAAATTATTCAAACCATTAGATTAGCTTTGTGATCCATACTAGTCATCAGTTGCAACATGAATTATATCGTAAGTAACATTTAATTATCATCTACTAACTGAGAACGAAGATATTTCTCAATTAACTGAACCTAAGGTTGAAGGGTTAGATAACAGCCTAGAGGCTGCCAATTATAGTGAAGTGACGACTCGCAGTTGGAAGAGCATCTACGTTCGTAGGCTTGTGAATTGGATTTCAAGGGTCCTCCTTGGTCCATTTAGTATTCATAAACGACTCATAGCTTAAACTACCCAACCTTAACACTATTGGAATAACTAAACTAAGTACTATTATTAGAGCTCGGCAAGTTATTTAACGGAGTTCTAGGTTGCTCGGCTGATCAACTAAACTATTCATGAAAGTCTAATTCTCGCGTTAGCGAGTTTCTTGCATTCGTTGAGATCATGCCCTAGGTTCTACCCTAGAGTCTGGCGCTCAATGCACTCACTTAAGACATGAATTTCTTGTATGCTGTCACCAAAATATAATATTTGTTTTTGTATCAGTAAAGAACATGTATTCAGTTCTATGGTAAAAGCATCAATTTTGATTTTTTTTTATTTGGACATGTTCAATGACCGCAAGTTGAAAGGGATATCTAATTTGTTCACGTCACAAAATGTCAATGATATGTGGAGAGAAGAAGTCAAGGACGAAGGAATAGAAAAAAATATACAAAAAAAAGAGTCATCAAGGACAGATCCTTGTTGCTACTCTCGGACATACGGTAGCTAATAGAGCGAACCTCTTGTACAATGTCACCAAAATAGACTCCTGATTTGCAAAAAAAAAAAAAAAATTAGCAAACATGATGCCTTTGAAACTACATTTAAAAAATCTCACAAGTAACACCAAACAAAACATTGAAAAAGTAAACAAAGATAATTGTATAGCCTCAGATATAACCCTACTTAATAGGGTATAGGGTCGAGGCTATATTTTTTAATGTAATTAGAACCCAATATTTGTGCCAAATATCCTATGACTCCATTAGTATTTTGCTACAACATATAGTATCGGATGTCCCCGAAGGGACTACAACATATAGTATCAGGTTCCTGCGGTACACCACAAGAGAAAATCCATATTTTTTTTGGGTATATACATGGTTAAAATTGCTATTTTATCAAAAAAAAAATTGTTCCTACTAGTGTCATGTGCACTCCTACTACCACGTAGATCCATCCACTAAAATATTTCATGTCGCCGACAAGATGGTGGGTCATCAAAGGTTCATACCTTGCTACAGGTCGTGATCGCCGTCCCCTGGTGGGCCTCCTCTCGGGGCATTGCTAAAGACGAGAGGACCGCACGGGATGCCACAAATTCGGTGGCGTGGTAGCACGTCGCGGGTGTCTAAGATGGTGGGATTTGGAAAGGATCCATGACCGACGACGATGCATAGGGTGTGGTATGCAACCAACGCCCCGCCACGACGATGGTAGCCTCGGGCCGACATGTATGGACGCCGCATCAAAATCAGACTCTGTAGGGAGGATGAGGCAGCGTTCGTGGCCGCATGCAATGAGGAGAGAGGCACAACAGTGTCGGCTCTCGATGGTACCACCACACGAGTGGTAGATTGTGGTTGCTTATGGTAGGCGAATATTTCACGAAGCCACCAGCGCTCCTTGATATAAGAGGAACAAGTTTCCACTGACGATGTACTTCTAACGGTTGAATGTTGTACACACACGAGTGGTCGAGCAAGTAATCAATGTAATTTTTGTTTAATGGTTACTTAAGGTCACCCGCCAGAACTATGTCTGCGGTGACCTAGCATAACCACTGTATGTTGTATTACGCGAGTCATTGACATAACACCAATGAAACACCATTCCACTAGTATTACATCTCTTAGCGTGGTACAACAGAAACATTTGTGGATCCAAAGCATATCTATAGAATTACAATGCAGATTATTTATACAAGATCATCATAGCCTCCTAGTTACAATGAGGTAAACCTGCCAATAATATAAAGACAAACAATCAGTAGACTAGACTTGTCTTATCTCTACCTATAGAGATAATTGGCTTGCCAAAGAACGATAGTTGAACTCTAGCTACTTAGGTTCTAGGATTAGGGATTTGGTTCCCTCATACTCCTAGGCTAGCTTTCCACTGACTGGTTCCTGCCCCTTGTAATAGTTGACTCCTCCGTCTTCGAGTTTCACAATAGCTTCTCTTTCGACGACTCTCAATCTAAGCAGGGGGTTCAAGATGGAACGGGTGAGTACGAGCGTATTCAGCAAGTTCAATAATAGAAATAGGTGTATCATGCACTAGCTATAGCCATAAACAGAAAGTCTTAGGCAAATGCAAGTTTTCATAATCATTTCTTCAAAAGGTTGATTTTATTCTCAAAAGTTATGTCCGCTAGCTTTCACCGGGTGTCTAGAACTTCATAAAATTCCTTTTCAGCCGTGTTCGCAGTTCCTTCCCAGAGTAGAGAGTGATAAGCTACAATTCACTACACTCTGTAGATGTGTGTTACTTTTATCATAAGAGAACTTATCATTGTTGCCAACCGGGTGATCTTTTTCATACACACTTCCTTGGTGTGAGGCCTGATACGTCTCAAACGTATCTATAATTTTTGATGATCCATGCTTGTTTTACACCAATTCATATATGATTTGCTTACACTTCGTTGCACTTTTACATAATTTCCGGCACTAACCTATTAACAATTTTTGTATTTTAGAAAAGTTGTACAGGATATATTCTCGGAATTGGACGAACCAAAAGCCGAAGTCAATATTTTACTGAAACTAAGAGAAAGTCCAGAGGGGGGTCGAAGAGACGCCACAGGGCGGCCAGACCTGCCCTTGGCGTGGCCTGGCCTGGGCCCGCGCCAAGGGGAGGTGTGGCCCCCCAGGCACCCCACCGACCTAAATCCTCCGCCTATTTATACATTTTCTCGGGAAAACCCTAGATACCCGAGTCTCCATCCACGAAAAGTTTTGTCGCGGCCGCCATCGCAGAACCCATCTCGGGGGGTTCTGAAGCTCTTCCCGGCACCCTGTCGGAGGGGGAAATCATTGCCGGAGGCATCTACATTGCCATGTCCGCCTCCGAAGTGATGCGTGAGTAGTTCATCCCTGGACTATGGGTCCATAGCAGTAGCTAGATGGTTGGTGATACGTCTCCGACGTATCGATAATTTCGTATGTTCCATGCCACATTATTGATGTTATCTACATGTTTTATGCACACTTTATGTCATATTCGTGCATTTTCTGGAACTAACCTATTAACAAGATGCCGAAGTGCCGATTCTTTGTTTTCTGCTGTTTTTGGTTTCAGAAATCCTAGTAAGGAAATATTCTCGGAATTGGACGAAATCAAAGCCCAGGGGCCTATTTTTCCACGAAGCTTCCAGAAGTCCGAAGAGGAGACGAAGAGGGGCCACGAGGGGGCCACACCCTAGGGCGGCGCGGCCCCCCCCTTGGCCGCGCGGCCCTGTGGTGTGGGGCCCCCGTGCCGCCTCTTGACCTGCCCTTCCGCCTACTTAAAGCCTCCGTGACGAAACCCCCAGTACCGAGAGCCACGATACGGAAAACCTTCCAGAGACGCCGCCAACGCCGATCCCATCTCGGGGGATCCAGGAGATCGCCTCCGGCACCCTGCCGGAGAGGGGAATCATCTCCCGGAGGACTCTACGCCGCCATGGTCGCCTCCGGTGTGATGAGTGAGTAGTCTACCCCTGGACTATGGGTCCATAGCAGTAGCTAGATGGTTGTCTTCTCCCCATTGTGCTATCATTGTCGGATCTTGTGAGCTGCCTAACATGATCAAGATCATCTATCTGTAATTCTATATGTTGCATTTGTTGGGATCCGATGAATAGAGAATACTTGTTATGTTGATTATCAAAGTTATATCTACGTGTTGTTTATGATCTTGCATGCTCTCCGTTACTAGTAGATGCTCTGGCCAAGTAGATACTTGTAACTCCAAGAGGGAGTACTTATGCTCGATAGTGGGTTCATGCCTGCATTGACACCTGGGACAGTGATAGAAAGTTCTAAGGTTGTGTTGTGCTGTTGCCACTAGGGATAAAACATTGATGCTATGTCTATGGATGTAGTTGTTGATTACATTACGCACCATACTTAATGCAATTGTCTGTTGCTTTGCAACTTAATACTGGAGGGGGTTCGGATGATAACCTGAAGGTGGACTTTTTAGGCATAGATGCAGTTGGATGGCGGTCTATGTACTTTGTCGTAATGCCCAATTAAATCTCACTATACTCATCATGATATGTATGTGCATGGTCATGCTCTCTTTATTTGTCAATTGCCCAACTGTAATTTGTTCACCCAACATGCTGTTTGTCCTATGGGAGAGACACCTCTAGTGAACTGTGGACCCCGATCCAATTCTCTTTACTGAAATACAATCTACTGCAATACTTGTTCTACTGTTTTCTGCAAACAATCATCTTCCACACAATACGGTTAATCCTTTGTTACAGCAAGCCGGTGAGATTGACAACCTCACTGTTTCGTTGGGGCAAAGTACTTTGGTTGTGTTGTGCAGGTTCCACGTTGGCGCCGGAATCCCTGGTGTTGCGCCGCACTACATCCCGCCGCCATCAACCTTCAACGTGCTTCTTGGCTCCTCCTGGTTCGATAAACCTTGGTTTCTTTACGAGGAAAACTTGCTGCTGTGCGCATCATACCTTCCTCTTGGGGTTCCCAACGAACGTGTGAGTTACACGCCATCAAGCTCTTTTTCTGGCGCCGTTGCCGGGGAGATCAAGACACGCTGCAAGGGGAGTCTCCACTTCTCAATCTCTTTACTTTGTTTTTGTCTTGCTTAGTTTTATTTACTACTTTGTTTGCTGCACTAAATCAAAACACAAAAAAATTAGTTTACTTGCATTTACTTTATCTAGTTTGCTTTATTTACTGTTGCTAAAATGGCCAACGCTGAAAATACTAAGTTGTGTGACTTCACAACCACAAATAATAATGATTTCTTATGCACACCTATTGCTCCACCTGCTACTACAGCAGAATTCTTTGAAATTAAACCTGCTTTACTGAATCTTGTTATGCGAGAGCAATTTTCTGGTATTAGTTCTGATGATGCTGCTGCCCATCTTAATAATTTTGTTGAACTATGTGAAATGCAAAAATATAAAGATGTAGATGGTGATATTATTAAACTAAAATTGTTCCCTTTCTCATTAAGAGGAAGAGCTAAAGATTGGTTGCTATCTCTGCCTAAGAATAGTATTGATTCATGGACTAAATGCAAGGATGCTTTTATTGGTAGATATTATCCCCCTGCTAAAATTATATCTTTGAGGAGTAGCATAATGAATTTTAAACAATTAGATACTGAACATGTTGCTCAAGCTTGGGAAAGAATGAAATCTCTGGTTAAAAATTGCCCAACCCATGGACTGACTACTTGGATGATCATCCAAACCTTCTATGCAGGACTAAATTTTTCTTCACGGAATTTATTGGATTCAGCTGCTGGAGGTACCTTTATGTCCATCACTCTTGGTGAAGCAACAAAGCTTCTTGATAATATGATGATCAACTACTCTGAATGGCACACGGAAAGAGCTCCACAAGGTAAGAAGGTAAATTCTGTCGAAGAAACCTCTTCCTTGAGTGATAAGATTGATGCTATTATGTCTATGCTTGTGAATGATAGGACTAATATTGATCCTAATAATGTTCCGTTAGCTTCATTGGTTGCACAAGAAGAACATGTTGATGTAAACTTCATTAAAAATAATAATTTCAACAACAATGCTTACCGGAACAATTCTAGTAACAACTATAGGCCATATCCTTATAATAGTGGCAACGGCTATGCTAATTCTTATGGGAATTCTTACAACAATAATAGGAGTTCACCCCTGGACTTGAAGCCATGCTTAAAGAATTTATTAGTACACAAACTGCTTTTAACAAATCTGTTGAAGAAAAGCTTGGGAAAATTGATATACTTGCTTCTAAAGTCGATAATCTTGCTGCTGATGTTGATCTTTTAAAATCAAAAGTTTTGCCTAATGAAAATCATCATAATAAAATTGTTACTACAGCAAATGCCATTCAAGTTAGAATTAATGAGAATATAAGATTAATGGCTGAACTGCGTGCTAGGTGGGATAGAGAAGAGAATGAAAAACTAGCTAAAGAGAAGAATATAGCTAAAGTTTGGACTATTACCACCACTAGTAATGCTAATGCTACACATGTTGCTGCACCTCCTACTAATACTAATAAAATAATTGGTGTTAGCAATGTTTCCACTTCTAATGCAAAGCGAGAAACGCACTTTGAAAGCTGCTAAAGCTGCTGAAAGCTACTTTGTGATAAAGCTGCTGAAATTTTTTCCAACATTGGGGATGATGATCCCATTGCTTTAGATTATAATGGTTTGAATTTTGATGATTGCCACATCTCTGAAGTTATAAAGTTCTTGCAAAAACTTGCTAAAAGTCCTAATGCTAGTGCTATAAATTTGGCTTTTACACATCATATTACAAATGCTCTCATAAAAGCTAGAGAAGAGAAATTAGAGCGTGAAGCCTCTATTCCTAAAAAGCTAGAGGATGGTTGGGAGCCCATCATTAAGATGAAGGTTAAAGATTTTGATTGTAATGCTTTATGTGATCTTGGTGCAAGTATTTACATTATGCCTAAGAAAATTTATGATATGCTTGACTTGCCACATTTGAAAAATTGTTATTTGGATGTTAATCTTGCTGATCATTCTACAAAGAAACCTTTGGGGAAAGTTGATAATGTTCGCATTACCGTTAACAATAACCTTGTCCCCGTTGATTTTGTTGTCTTGGATATTGAATGCAATGCATCTTGTCCCATTATATTGGGAAGACCTTTTCTTCGAACTGTTGGTGCTATTATTGATATGAAGGAAGGTAATATAAAATATCAATTTCCTCTCAAGAAAGGTATGGAACACTTCCCTAGAAAGAGAATGAAGTACCCTTTTGATTCTATTATGAGAACAAATTATGATGTTGACACTTCGTCTCTTGATAATACTTGATACACACTTTCTGCGCCTAGCTGAAAGGCGTTAAAGAAAAGCGCTTATGGGAGACAACCCATGTTTTTACCTACAGTACTTTGTTTTTATTTTGTGTCTTGGAAGTTGTTTACTACTGTAGCAACCTCTCCTTATCTTAGTTTTGTGTTTTGTTGTGCCAAGTTAAGCCGTTGATAGAAAAGTAAGTACTAGATTTGGATTACTGCACAGTTCCAGATTTCTTTGCTGTCACGAATCTGGGTCCACCTCCCTGTAGGTAGCTCAGAAAATTAAGCCAATTTACGTGCATGATCCTCAGATATGTACGCAACTTTCATTCAATTTGAGCATTTTCATTTGAGCAAGTCTGGTGCCATTTTAAAATTCGTCAATACGAACTGTTCTGTTTTGACAGATTCTGCCTTTTATTTCGCATTGCCTCTTTTGCTATGTTGGATGAATTTCTTTGATCCACTAATGTACAGTAGCATTATGCAATGTCCAGAAGTGTTAAGAATGATTGTGTCACCTCTGAATATGTCAATTTATATGTGCACTAACCCTCTAATGAGTTGTTTCGAGTTTGGTGTGGAGGAAGTTTTCAAGGATCAAGAGAGGAGTATGATGCAACATGATCAAGGAGAGTGAAAGCTCTAAGCTTGGGGATGCCCCGGTGGTTCACCCCTGCATATATTAAGAAGACTCAAGCGTCTAAGCTTGGGGATGCCCAAGGCATCCCCTTCTTCATCGACAACATTATCAGGTTCCTCCCCTGAAACTATATTTTTATTCCATCACATCTTATGTGCTTTTTCTTGGAGCGTCGGTTTGTTTTTGTTTTTGTTTTGTTTGAATAAAATGGATCCTAGCATTCACTTTATGGGAGAGAGACACGCTCCGCTGTAGCATATGGACAAGTATGTCCTTGGTTTCTACTCATAGTATTCATGGCGAAGTTTCTCCTTCGTTAAGTTGTTATATGGTTGGAATTGGAAAATGATACATGTAGTAATTGCTATAAATGTCTTGGGTAATGTGATACTTGGCAATTGTTGTGCTCATGTTTAAGCTCTTGCATCATATGCTTTGCACCCATTAATGAAGAAATACATAGAGCATGCTAAAATTTGGTTTGCATATTTGGTTTCTCTAAGGTCTAGATAATTTCTAGTATTGAGTTTGAACAACAAGGAAGACGGTGTAGAGTCTTATAATGTTTTCAATATGTCTTTTATGTGAGTTTTGCTGCACCGGTTCATCCTTGTGTTTGTTTCAAATAAGCCTTGCTAGCCTAAACCTTGTATCGAGAGGGAATACTTCTCATGCATCCAAAATACTTGAGCCAACCACTATGCCATTTGTGTCCACCATACCTACCTACTACATGGTATTTTCCGCCATTCCAAAGTAAATTGCTTGAGTGCTACCTTTAAAATTCCATCATCCACCTTTGCAATATATAGCTCATGGGACAAATAGCTTAAAAACTATTGTGGTATTGAATATGTAATTATGCACTTTATCTCTTATTAAGTTGCTTGTTGTGCGATAACCATGTTTACTGGGGACGCCATCAACTATTCATTGTTGAATTTCATGTGAGTTGCTATGCATGTCCGTCTTGTTTGAAGTAAGAGAGATCTACCACCCTATGGTTAAGCATGCATATTGTTAGAGAAGAACATTGGGCCGCTAACTAAAGCCATGATCCATGGTGGAAGTTTCAGTTTTGGACATATATCCTCAAATCTCAAATGAGAAAATTATTAATTGTTGTTACATGCTTATGCATAAAAGAGGAGTCCATTATCTGTTGTCTATGTTGTCCCGGTATGGATGTCTAAGTTGAAGAATAATCAATAGCGAGAAATCCAATGCGAGCTTTCTCCTTAGACCTTTGTACAGGCGGCATAGAGGTACCCCTTTGTGACACTTGGTAAAAACATGTGCATTGTGATGATCCGGTAGTCCAAGCTAATTAGGACAAGGTGCGGGCACTATTAGTACACTATGCATGAGGCTTGCAACTTATAAGATATAATTTACATGATGCATATGCTTTATTACTACCGTTGACAAAATTGTTTCATGTTTTCAAAATCAAAGCTCTAGCACAAATATAGCAATCGATGCTTTTCCTCTATGGAGGACCATTCTTTTACTTTCAATGTTGAGTCAGTTCACCTATTTCTCTCCACCTCAAGAAGCAAACACTTGTGTGAACTGTGCATTGATTCCTACATACTTGCTTATTGCACTTATTATATTACTCTATGTTGACAATATCCATGAGATATACATGTTACAAGTTGAAAGCAACCGCTGAAACTTAATCTTCTTTTGTGTCGCTTTGATGTCTACGTTCCCCCTCCTTTCCTGTAGACAGTGTTGGGCCTCCAAGAGCAGAGGTTTGTAGAACAGCAGCAAGTTTTCCCTTAAGTGGATCACCCAAGGTTTATCGAACTCAGGGAGGAAGAGGTCAAAGATATCCCTCTCATGCAACCCTGCAACCACAAAGCAAGAAGTCTCTTGTGTCCCCAACACACCTAATAGGTGCACTAGTTCGGCGAAGAGATAGTGAAATACAGGTGGTATGAATATATATGAGCGGTAGCAGCGGTGCCAGAAAATAGCTTCTTGGCGTGTAGTTGATGGTGGTAGTATTGCAGCGATAATGTAACGCAGTAAAACAGTAAACAAGCAGTAGTAACGCAGCAGTATTTAGGAACAAGGCCTAGGGATTACACTTTCACTAGTGGACACTCTCAACATTGATCACATAACAGAATAGATAAATGCATACTCTACACTTTTGTTGGATGATGAACGCATTGCGTAGGATTACACAAACCCTCAATGCCGGAGTTAACAAGCTCCACAATTTGTTCATATTTAAGTAACCTTATAGTGTAAGATAGATCAAAAGACTAAACCAAGTACTAACATAGCATGCACACTGTCACCTTCATGCATATGTAGGAGGAATAGATCACATCAATATATCATAGCAATAGTTAACTTCGCAATCTACAAGAGATCATGATCATAGCATAAACCAAGTACTAACACGGTGCACACACTGTCACCTTTACACACGTGCAGGAGGAATAGAACTACTTTAATAACATTGCTAGAGTAGCACATAGATAAATTGTGATACAAACTCATATGAATCTCAATCATGTAAAGCAGCTCATGAGATTATTGTATTGAGGTACATGGGAGAGAGATGAACCACATAGCTACAGCGGAGCCCTCAGCCTCGGAGATGGATTACTCCCTCCTCATCATGGAAGCAGCGATGGCGGTGAAGATGGCGGTGAAGACGGCGGTGGAGATGGCTCCGGGGGCAATTCCCCGTCCGGCAGGGTGCCGGAACAGAGAGTTCTGTCCCCCGAATTGGAGTTTCGCGACGGTGGCGGTGCCCCTGGAGTCTTTCTGGAGTTTCGTCAATTGGTACTGCGTTTTTAGATCGAAAGGGCTTTTATAGGCGAAGAGGCGTGATACGTCTCCGACGTATCGATAATTTCTTATGTTCCATGCCACATTATTGATGTTATCTACATGTTTTATGCACACTTTATGTCATATTCGTGCATTTTCTGGAACTAACCTATTAACAAGATGCCGAAGTGCCGATTCTTTGTTTCTGCTGTTTTTGGTTTCAGAAATCCTAGTAAGGAAATATTCTCGGAATTGGACGAAATCAAAGCCCAGGGGCCTATTTTCTCACGAAGCTTCCAGAAGTCCGAAGGAGAGACGAAGAGGGGCCACGGAGGGGCCACACCATAGGGCGGCGCGGCCCCCCCCCCTTGGCCGCGCCGGCCTGTAGTGTGGGGCCCCCGTGCCGCCTCTTGACCTGCCCTTCCGCCTATAAAAAGTCTCCGTGACGAAACCCCCAGTACCGAGAGCCACGATACGGAAAACCTTCCAGAGACGCCGCCGCCGCCGATCCCATCTCGGGGGATCCAGGAGATCGCCTCCGGCACCCTGCCGGAGAGGGGAATCATCTCCCGGAGGAATCTACGCCGCCATGGTCACCTCCGGAGTGATGTGTGAGTAGTCTACCCCTGGACTATGGGTCCATAGCAGTAGCTAGATGGTTGTCTTCTCCCCATTGTGCTATCATTGTCGGATCTTGTGAGCTGCCTAACATGATCAAGATCATCTATCTGTAATTCTATATGTTGCGTTTGTTGGGATCCGATGAATAGAGAATACTTGTTATGTTGATTATCAAAGTTATATCTATGTGTTGTTTATGATCTTGCATGCTTTCCGTTACTAGTAGATGCTCTGGCCAAGTAGATGCTTGTAACTCCAAGAGGGAGTATTTATGCTCGATAGTGGGTTCATGCCTGCATTGACACACAGGACGATGACAGAAAGTTCTAAGGTTGTGTTGTGCTATTGCCACTAGGGATAAAACATTAGTGCTATGTTCAAGGATGTAGTCACTAGTTACATTACGCACCATACTTAATGCAATTGTCTGTTGTTAGCAACTTAATACTGGAAGGGGTTCGGATGATAACCTGAAGGTGGACTTTTTAGGCATAGATGCAGTTGGATGGCGGTCTATGTACTTTGTCGTAATGCCCAATTAAATCTCACTATACTCATCATGATATGTATGTGCATGGTCATGCTCTCTTTATTTGTCAATTGCCCAACTGTAATTTGTTCACCCAACATGTTGTTCGTCTTATGGGAGAGACACCTCTAGTGAGCTGTGGACCCGGTCCAATTCTCTTTCTTGAAATACAATCTCTTGCAATCTTGTTCTACTGTTTTCTGCAAACAATCATCTTCCACACAATACGGTTAACTCTTTGTTACAGCAAGCCGGTGAGATTGACAACCTCACTTTGTTTCGTTGGGGCAAAGTATCTTGGTTGTGTTGTGCAGGTTCCACGTTGGCGCCGGAATCAACGGTGTTGCGCCGCACTACATCTCGCCGCCATCAACCTTCAACGTGCTTCTTGACTCCTACTGGTCCGATTAAACCTTGGTTTCTTACTGAGGGAAACTTGCCGCTGTGCGCATCACACCTTCCTCTTGGGGTTCCCAACGGACGTGCCAACCACACGCATCAAGCAAATTTAAGGCGCCGTTGCCGGGAGATCAAGACACGCTGCAAGGGGAGTCTCCACTTCTCAATCTCTTTACTTTGTTTTTGTCTTGCTTAGTTTTATTTACTACTTTGTTTGCTGCACTAAATCAAAATACAAAAAAATTAGTTGCTAGTTTTACTTTATTTGTTATCTTGTTTACTATATCAAAAACACAAAAAAATTAGTTTACTTGCATTTACTTTATCTAGTTTGCTTTATTTACTGTTGCTAAAATGGCCAACGCTGAAAATACTAAGTTGTGTGACTTCACAACCACAAATAATAATGATTTCTTATGCACACCTATTGCTCCACCTGCTACTACAGCAGAATTCTTTGAAATTAAACCTGCTTTACTAAATCTTGTTATGCGAGAGCAATTTTAGTGTTAGTTCTGATGATGCTGCTGCCCATCTTAATAATTTTGTTGAACTATGTGAAATGCAAAAATATAAAGATGTAGATGGTGATATTATTAAATTAAAATTGTTCCCTTTCTCATTAAGAGGAAGAGCTAAAGATTGGTTGCTATCTACTGCCTAAGAATAGTATTGATTCATGGACTAAATGCAAGGATGCTTTTATTGGTAGATATTATCCCCCTGCTAAAATTATATCTTTGAGGAGTAGCATAATGAATTTTAAACAATTAGATACTGAACATGTTGCTCAAGCTTGGGAAAGAATGAAATCTCTGGTTAAAAATTGCCCAACCCCTGGAGTGACTACTTGGATGATCATCCAAACCTTCGATGCGGGACTAAATTTTTCTTCACGGAATTTATTGGATTCAGCTGCTGGAGGTACCTTTATGTCCATCACTCTTGGTGAAGCAACAAAGCTTCTTGATAATATGATGATCAACTACTCTGAATGGCACACGGAAAGAGCTCCACAAGGTAAGAAGGTAAATTCTGTCGAAGAAACCTCTTCCTTGAGTGATAAGATTGATGCTATTATGTCTATGCTTGTGAATGATAGGACTAATATTGATCCTAATAATGTTCCATTAGCTTCATTGGTTGCACAAGAAGAACATGTTGATGTAAACTTCATTAAAAATAATAATTTCAACAACAATGCTTACCGGAACAATTCTAGTAACAACTATAGGCCATATCCTTATAATAATGGCAACGGCTATGGTAATTCTTATGGGAATTCTTACAACAATAGTAGGAGTTCACCCCTGGACTTGAAGCCATGCTTAAAGAATTTATTAGTACACAAACTGCTTTTAACAAATCTGTTGAAGAAAAGCTTGGGAAAATTGATATACTTGCTTCTAAAGTCGATAGTCTTACTGCTGATGTTGATCTTTTGAAATCAAAAGTTTTGCCTAATGAGAATCATCATAATAAAATTACTACTACAGCAAATGCCATTCAAGTTAGAATTAATGAGAATATAAGATTAATGGCTGAACTGCGTGCTAGGTGGGATAGAGAAGAAAATGAAAAACTAGCTAAAGAGAAGAATATAGCTAAAGTTTGGACTATTACCACCACTAGTAATGCTAATGCTACACATGTTGCTGCACCTCCTACTCATACTAATAAAAGAATTGGTGTTAGCAATGTTTCCACTTCGAATGCAAAGCGCGAAAAACTGCTGAAAGCTGCTAAAAGCTGCTAAACTGCTCGTGATAAAGCTGCTGAAATTTTTTCCAACATTGGGGATGATGATCCCATTGCTTTAGATTATAATGGTTTGAATTTTGATGATTGCCACATCTCTGAAGTTATAAAGTTCTTGAAAAAACTTGCTAAAAGTCCTAATGCTAGTGCTATAAATTTGGCTTTCACGCATCATATTACAAATGCTCTCATAAAAGCTAGAGAAGAGAAACTAGAGCGTGAAGCCTCTATTCCTAAAAAGTTAGAGGATGGTTGGGAGCCCATCATTAAGATGAAGATTAAAGATTTTGATTGTAATGCTTTATGTGATCTTGGTGCAAGTATCTCTGTTATGCCTAAGAAAATTTATAATATGCTTGACTTGCCACCGCTGAAAAATTGTTATTTGGATGTTAATCTTGCTGATCATTCTACAAAGAAACCTTTGGGTAAAGTTGATAATGTTCGCATTACCATTAACAATAACCTGGTTCCCGTTGATTTTGTTGTCTTGGATATTGATTGCAATGCATCTTGTCCCATTATATTGGGAAGACCTTTTCTTCGAACTGTTGGTGCTATCATTGATATGAAGGAAGGTAATATAAAATATCAATTTCCTCTCAAGAAAGGTATGGAACACTTCCCTAGAAAGAGAATGAAGGTACCTTTTGATTCTATTATGAGAACAAATTATGATGTTGACACTTCATCTCTTGATAATACTTGATACACACTTTCTGCGCCTAGCTGAAAGGCGTTAAAGAAAAGCGCTTATGGGAGACAACCCATGTTTTACCTACAGTACTTTGTTTTTATTTTGTGTTTTGAAAGTTGTTTACTACTGTAGCAACCTCTCCTTATCTTAGTTTTGAGTTTTGTTGTGCCAAGTTAAGCCGTTGATAGAAAAGTAAGTACTAGATTTGGATTACTGCACAGTTCCAGATTTCTTTGCTGTCACGAATCTGGGTCCACCTCCCTGTAGGTAACTCAGAAAATTAAGCCAATTTACGTGCATGATCCTCAGATATGTACGCAACTTTCATTCAATTTGAGCATTTTCATTTGAGCAAGTCTGGTGCCATTTTAAAATTCGTCAATACGAACTGTTCTGTTTTGACAGATTCTGCCTTTTATTTCGCATTGCCTCTTTCGCTATGTTGGATGAATTTCTTTGATCCATTAATGTCCAGTAGCATTATGCAATGTCCAGAAGTGTTAAGAATGATTGTGTCACCTCTGAATATGTCAATTTATATTGCGCACTAACCCTCTAATGAGTTGTTTCGAGTTTGGTGTGGAGGAAGTTTTCAAGGATCAAGAGAGGAGTATGATGCAACATGATCAAGGAGAGTGAAAGCTCTAAGCTTGGGGATGCACCCGGTGGTTCACCCCTGCATATATCAAGAAGACTCAAGCGTCTAAGCTTGGGGATGCCCAAGGCATCCCCTTCTTCATCGACAACATTATCAGGTTCCTCCCCTGAAACTATATTTTTATTCCATCACATCTTATGTGCTTTTTCTTGGAGCGTCGGTTTGTTTTTGTTTTTGTTTTGTTTGAATAAAATGGATCCTAGCACTCACTTTATGGGAGAGAGACACGCTCCGCTGTAGCATATGGACAAGTATGTCCTTGGTTTCTACTCATAGTATTCATGGCGAAGTTTCTCCTTTGTTAAATTGTTATATGGTTGGAATTGGAAAATGATACATGTAGTAATTGCTATAAATGTTTTGGGTAATGTGATGCTTGGCAATTGTTGTGCTCATGATTAAGCTCTTGCATCATATGCTTTGCACCCATTAATGAAGAAATACAAAGAGCATGCTAAATTTTGGTTTGCATATTTGGTTTCTCTAAGGTCTAGATAATTTCTAGTATTGAGTTTGAACAACAAGGAAGACGGTGTAGAGTCTTATAATGTTTTCAATATGTCTTTTATGTGAGTTTTGCTGCACCGGTTCATCCTTGTGTTTGTTTCAAATAAGCCTTGCTAGCCTAAACCTTGTATCGAGAGGGAATACTTCTCATGCATCCAAAATACTTGAGCCAACCACTATGCCATTTGTGTCCACCATACCTACCTACTACATGGTATTTTCCGCCATTCCAAAGTAAATTGCTTGAGTGCTACCTTTAAAATTCCATCATTCACCTTTGCAATATATAGCTCATGGGACAAATAGCTTAAAAACTATTGTGGTATTGAATATGTAATTATGCACTTTATCTCTTATTAAGTTGCTTGTTGTGCGATAACCATGTTTACTGGGGACGCCATCAACTATTCATTGGTTGAATTTCATGTGAGTTGCTATGCATGTTCGTCTTGTCTGAAGTAAGGGCGATCTACACTGAGTTGAATGGTTTGAGCATGCATATTGTGAGAGAAGAACATTGGGCCGCTAACTAAAGCCATGATCCATGGTGGAAGTTTCAGTTTTGGACAACAATCCTCAAATCTCAAATGAGAAAATTATTAATTGTTGTTGAATGCTTAAAGCATTAAAAGAGGAGTCCATTATCTGTTGTCTATGTTGTCCCGGTATGGATGTCTAAGTTGAGAATAATCAAAAGCGAGAAATCCAAATGCGAGCTTTCTCCTTAGACCTTTGTACAGGCGGCATAGAGGTACCCCTTTGTGATACTTGGTTAAAGCATATGTATTGCGGTGATAATCCAGGTAGTCCAAGCTAATTAGGACAAGGTGCGGGCACTATTGGTACACTATGCATGAGGCTTGCAACTTATAAGATATAATTTACATGATGCATATGCTTTATTACTACCGTTGACAAAATTGTTTCATGTTTTCAAAATCAAAGCTCTAGCACAAATATAGCAATCGATGCTTTTCCTCTATGGAGGACCATTCTTTTACTTTCAATGTTGAGTCAGTTCACCTATTTCTCTCCACCTCAAGAAGCAAACATTTGTGTGAACTGTGCATTGATTCCTACATACTTGCTTATTGCACTTATTATATTACTCTATGTTGACAATATCCATGAGATATACATGTTACAAGTTGAAAGCAACCGCTGAAACTTAATCTTCTTTTGTGTTGCTTCAATATCTCTACTTTGAATTATTGCTTTATGAGTTAACTCTTATGCAAGACTTATTGATGCTTGTCTTGAAGTGCTATTCATGAAAAGTCTTTGCTTTATGATTCACTTGTTTACTCATGTCATATACATTGTTTTGATCGCTGCATTCACTACATATGCTTTACAAATAGTATGATCAAGATTATGATGGCATGTCACTCCAGAAATTATCTGTGTTATCGTTTTACCTGCTCGGGACGAGCAGAACTAAGCTTGGGGATGCTGATACGTCTCCGACGTATCGATAATTTCTTATGTTCCATGCCACATTATTGATGTTATCTACATGTTTTATGCACACTTTATGTCATATTCGTGCATTTTCTGGAACTAACCTATTAACAAGATGCCGAAGTGCCAGTTGCTGTTTTCTGCTGTTTTTGGTTTCAGAAATCCTAGTCAGGAAATATTCTCGGAATTGGACGAAATCAAAGCCCAGGGGCCTATTTTCTCACGAAGCTTCCAGAAGTCCGAAGGAGAGACGAAGAGGGGCCACGGAGGGGCCACACCATAGGGCGGCGCGGCCCCCCCCTTGGCCGCGCCGGCCTGTAGTGTGGGGCCCCCGTGCCGCCTCTTGACCTGCCCTTCCGCCTATAAAAAGTCTCCGTGACGAAACCCCCAGTACCGAGAGCCACGATACGGAAAACCTTCCAGAGACGCCGCCGCCGATCCCATCTCGGGGGATCCAGGAGATCGCCTCCGGCACCCTGCCTGAGAGGGGAATCATCTCCCGGAGGACTCTACGCCGCCATGGTCGCCTCCGGAGTGATGTGTGAGTAGTCTACCCCTGGACTATGGGTCCATAGCAGTAGCTAGATGGTTGTCTTCTCCCCATTGTGCTATCATTGTCGGATCTTGTGAGCTGCCTAACATGATCAAGATCATCTATCTGTAATTCTATATGTTGCGTTTGTTGGGATCCGATGAATAGAGAATACTTGTTATGTTGATTATCAAAGTTATATCTATGTGTTGTTTATGATCTTGCATGCTTTCCGTTACTAGTAGATGCTCTGGCCAAGTAGATGCTTGTAACTCCAAGAGGGAGTATTTATGCTCGATAGTGGGTTCATGCCTGCATTGACACAGGGACGGTGTGAGAAAGTTCTAAGGTTGTGTGGTGATGTTGCCACTAGGGATAAAACATTAGTGCTATGTTCAAGGATGTAGTCACTAGTTACATTACGCACCATACTTAATGCAATTGTCTGTTGTTAGCAACTTAATACTGGAAGGGGTTCGGATGATAACCTGAAGGTGGACTTTTTAGGCATAGATGCAGTTGGATGGCGGTCTATGTACTTTGTCGTAATGCCCAATTAAATCTCACTATACTCATCATGATATGTATGTGCATGGTCATGCTCTCTTTATTTGTCAATTGCCCAACTGTAATTTGTTCACCCAACATGCTGTTCGTCTTCTGGTAGAGACACCTCTAGTGAACTTGTGGACCCGGTCCAATTCTCTTTCTTGAAATACAATCTCTGCAATCTTTGTTCTCTTGTTTTCTGCAAACAATCATCTTCCACACAATACGGTTAACTCTTTGTTACAGCAAGCCGGTGAGATTGACAACCTCACTGTTTCGTTGGGGCAAAGTATCTTGGTTGTGTTGTGCAGGTTCCACGTTGGCGCCGGAATCACTGGTGTTGCGCCGCACTACATCTCGCCGCCATCAACCTTCAACGTGCTTCTTGACTCCTACTGGTCCGATTAAACCTTGGTTTCTTACTGAGGGAAACTTGCCGCTGTGCGCATCACACCTTCCTCTTGGGGTTCCCAACGGACGTGCCAACCACACGCATCAAGGCGGCGCAGGGGGGCACCTGGGGGCGCCACACCCTAGGCCGGCGTGGCCTAGGCCTAGCCCGCGCCGCCATGTGGTGTGGTGGCCCCCTGGCCCCTCTCCGACTCTTCTTCGGTGTTCTGGACGCTTCCGGGAAAAATAGGAGGTTTGGCGTTGATTTCGTCCAATTCCGAGAATATTGCCCGAACAGCCTTTCTGGAACCAAAAACAGCAGAAAACAGAGGCAGCCTTTGTGGCATCTTGTTAATAGGTTAGTTCCGGAAAATGCATGAAAATGATATAAAGTGTGAACAAAACATGTTGGTATTGTCATAAAACAAGCATGGAACATCGGAAATTATAGATACGTTGGAGACGTATCAGCATCCCCAAGCTTAGTTCCTACTCGTCCCCGAGTAGGTAAACGATAAAAGATAATTTCTGAGGTGACATGCTACCAACATAATCTTAATCATACCATTGTAAAGCATATGAGATGAATGCAGCGATTCGAAACAATGTAAATGCAATGAGTAAACAAGTGAATCATATAGCAAAGACTTTTCATGAATAGTACTTTCGAGACAAGCATCAATAAGTCTTGCATAAGAGTTACTCATAAAGCAATAAATTCATAGTAGAGACATTGAAGCAACACAATGGAAGATTAAGTTTCAGCGGTTGCTTTCAACTTGTAACATGTATATCTCATGGATAGTTGTCAATGCAAAGCAATATAACAAATGCAATAAGCAAGTATATAAGAATCAATGCACAGTTCACACAAATGTTTGCTTCTTGAGGTGGAGAAAGATAGGTGAACTGACTCAACAATAAAAGTAAAAGAATGGTCCTTCAAAGAGGAAAGCATCGATTGCTATATTTGTGCTAGAGCTTTTATTTTGAAAACATGAAACAATTTTGTCAACGGTAGTAATAAAGCATATGTATCATGTAAATTATATCTTACAAGTTGCAAGCCTCATGCATAGTATACTAATAGTGCCCGCACCTTGTCCTAATTAGCTTGGACTACCGGATCATCACAATGCACATGTTTTAACCAAGTGTCACAAAGGGGTACCTCTATGCCGCTGTACAAAGGTCTAAGGAGAAAGCTCGCATTGGATTTCTCGCTATTGATTATTCTCAACTTAGACATCCATACCGGGACAACATAGACAACAGATAATGGACTCCTCTTTTATGCATAAGCATGTAACAACAATTAATAATTTTCTCATATGAGATTGAGGATATATGTCCAAAACTGAAACTTCCACCATGGATCATGGCTTTAGTTAGCGGCCCAATGTTCTTCTCTAACAATATGCATGCTTAACCATAGGGTGGTAGATCTCTCTTACTTCAGACAAGACGGACATGCATAGCAACTCACATGAAATTCAACAATGAATAGTTGATGGCGTTCCAGTGAACATGGTTATCGCACAACAAGCAACTTAATAAGAGATAAAGTGCATAATTACATATTCAATACCACAATAGTTTTTAAGCTATTTGTCCCATGAGCTATATATTGCAAAGGTGAATGATGGAATTTTAAAGGTAGCACTCAAGCAATTTACTTTGGAATGGCGGAAAATACCATGTAGTAGGTAGGTATGGTGGACACAAATGGCATAGTGTTGTTTGGCTCAAGGATTTGGATGCATGAGAAGTATTCCCTCTCGATACGAGGTTTAGGCTAGCAAGGTTGTTTGAAGCAAACACAAGCACGAACTAGTACAGCAAAACTCACATAAAAGACATATTACAAGCATTATAAAACTATACATCGTCTTCCTTGTTGTTCAAACATCTTACTAGAAAATATCTAGACTCTAGAGAAACCACTCATGCAAACCCAAATTTTAACAAGCTCTATGTATTTCCTCACTAATGGGTGCAAGGTATATGATGCAAGAGCTTAAACAAGAGCACAACAATTGCCAAGTATCACATTATTCAAGACATCACACCAATTTCTACATGTAGCATTTTCCAATTCCAACCATATAATAATTTAACGAAGCGGTTTCAACCTTCGCCATGAATATTATGAGCTAAGAACACATGTGTTCATACGAACCAGCGGAGCGTGTCTCTCTCCCACACAAGAATTTATTCAAACACAAACAAAAACAAAAGCATACAGACGCTCCAAGTAAAGCACATAAGATGTGACCGAATAAAAATATAGTTTCAAGAGAAGGAACCTGATAATTTGTCGATGAAGAAGGGGATGCCTTGGGCATCCCCAAGCTTAGACACTTGAGTCTTCTTGAAATATGCAGGAATGAACCACCGGGGCATCCCCAAGCTTAGAGCTTTCACTCTTCTTGATCATAGTATATCATCCTCCTTTCTTGACCCTTGAAAACTTCCTCCACACCAAACTCGAAACAACTCATTAGAGGGTTAGTGCACAATAAAAATTAACATATTCAGAGGTGACACAATCATTCTTAACACTTCTGGACATTGCATAATGCTACTGGACATTAGTGGATCAAAGAAATTCATCCAACATAGCAAAAGAGGCAATGCGAAATAAAAGGCAGAATCTGTCAAAACAGAACAGTTCGTATTGACGAATTTTAAAATGGCACCAGACTTGCTCAAATGAAAATGCTCAAATTGAATGAAAGTTGCGTACATATCTGAGGATCATGCACGTAAATTGGCTTAATTTTCTGAGCTACCTAAAGGGAGGTGGACCCAGATTCGTGACAGCAAAGAAATCTGGAACTGCGCAGTAATCCAAATCTAGTACTTACTTTTCTATCAACGGCTTTACTTGGCACAACAAAACATAAAACTAAGATAAGGAGAGGTTGCTACAGTAGTAAACAACTTCCAAGACACAAATATAAAACAAAGTACTGTAGCAAAATAACACATGGGTTATCTCCCAAGAAGTTCTTTCTTTATAGCCATTAAGATGGGCTCAGTAGTTTTAATAATCCATTCGCGGGAAATAGTATTTGAAGCAAAAGAGAGCTTCAAGAGGCAAATTCAAAACAAATTTAAGTCTAACATGCTTCCTATGAAGAGGAATCTTGTACACAAATGAATTCATGAAGAACAAAGTGACAAGCATAAGAGGATAAAACACGAGTAACTTCAAGATTCTCAACATAAAGAGGGGAAACTTAATATTATTAAGATGCATATAACCATATTTCCCTCTCTCATAATAACTTTCAGTAGCATCATTGATGAAATCCACAATATACCCATCACTTAAAACATTCTTATCATGGTTCATATGCATAGAAGTATCATTAATTTTGTCATAAGAAGAGTTATTCTCATTATTAGTAATTGGAGCAAGATTATTATCAAGAATTTGAACATGGTAAACAAGTTGCATATTAAAAGAATTGTTTTTGGTAATCCAATCATGACTATGACAAGTTTCATAAGCATAATTATAACCTATATCATAGCATTCTTTATAATAATCATCAAAGATCGGAGGCACAGTGTCATCATAAGAAATAGAAGAGTTATCTTTCACAGTCGGTTTATCTATAACCATACCATCATTGTTATTAGAAGGAGATGTATCAAACACATAATGATCAGTAGCAAAAGGATTTTCAAACACCTCTTCCCCAAGCTTACAGCTTTCTATATTATTATGGGAGGAAGCATGGATAGCAACGACACTATGGCAATTATTATCATCATTTTCAGAATTAGTTTCCCAGAGATTTGCAATATCAAAAGTAGTGTGTTCATTCAAATCATGATTGCTAATGTATGTAAAGGGCATAGGAAGATCATCGTATTCAGATTCATTATCACAATAATCATTAGGAGCAACATACTTACGGTTACCTAGCGTTATCTCATTCACGCGGGGATACGCCGTTACCTCTTTCTTTTTATTCTCCTTCTTCTTCTTCTTCTTCGTTCCCTTCTTCTTCTTCTTCTCTTCCTTCTCCTCGTTCCCTTCTTTAGGAGGAAGAGGCTTGAAGGGTGGCTCGTCCGCATAACCTGATTTACTTTCAGAAACAATAGAAGAAACTTGGGAGGATCCCTCCTTTTCATTAATTAGTTGAAAACACACAGCGGTCCTATCATATTTTGGCAAGGTGTCATCTTCTAAAATATTTTGTATGTAAGTATTTGTATGGCTATTATCAATGCAATAAGAAAAACACCCATGCAGGACATCATCAATATCAAGATCACTCATATGTAACAAAGAGATTTTCTCGACAGTTCTTCACACCCCAAAAATAAAGTAAGTTCATCATGCTGATTAGGAGTAATTTCATCATCACAATACAAATTTGCAGCACTCATTGGGTTCAAATTATCATTGGAGGAGCATTGAAAATTAAAATGACCCACTTCATGGCAAACTTCACAAATAAAAGGATAGAGGGCACAAACTTTTTTACCAAGATCATCTAGAGCCCTAAACCACTTTCTAGTTTTTTCATTAATATGATGGATGCAATATTCATCTTTGACTTGATTAATTCCGCAAGGCCTATGCATTCCACAAAAATTAACATGCTTATAAGAAATAGCATTTTTAGGAGTTTGAGCATGCTTATTGCAATAATTAACAACAATTTCATTCTTCATGCAAGCCTCTTTAAAAGGTTCATGATACTTATCAAAATTATTTTTAGGCAATTCAAAATGAGAAGCAAAGGCTTTATAAAGATTTGCAGCAACTTGAGAGTCAAGACCATAAGTAGCACTCATATTTGAAATTTATCGGTATCCATAAAAGCTTCAATGCATTCATAATCATAATTTATACCTGACTCTTTACCTTTGTCGTTCTCCCATCCTTCAGCGTTGTCCTCAATCCGATCAAGAAGATCCCACCTAGCTTCAACCTCTTTGCTTGTGAAAGATCCTTCCGAACACGCGTCCGGATAGTCCTTGTGTTGTCTGAAAGCCTCGCATAAAAATTATTAACAATAACATTACGGGAGCTCATGAATGGGACATTTGAGCATTAGTGACTTCAATCTCCCCCACGCTTGAGAAATACTCTCTCCATCACGAGGATAAAAGTTATAAATATAATTCCTATCAATATGCACTTCATGAGGAGGATAAAATTTAGAATAAAAGAGAGATGCAATTTCCTCCCAACCAAGAGAATGTCTATTCTCCAACAATTTATACCAATGTGCCGCTTTACCGGACAATAAACGGAGAATAGCTTCTTCTTCACTTCATCCATAGAGATACTGCTCACTTGAATAACCCTCATTATTCGTGCAAAAAAATTAAATGATCTCTAGGATGGACAGTTCCATCACCTTTATAGTGGTTGTACATAACACTTTCAATAATTTTGATAGGTATTTTATACTGAATACTTTCAGCAGGTGGATTCAAAATATCAGAAGCATCATTAGAGTTATCGCATATGGGAGATAAAGCATTATCAGAACAAATTTTCTCCCCTAAAGATGGGAAGCTAAAAAGATCACAAAAACTAGCTTCCCCAAGCTTAGACTTCTCCATAGCATTAGCAGTAATTGCATTCATACTAATAATATCACTACTAGCATGCAAATAAGGTTCCATAGGTTTTTTAATTTTTGCATCAAACAATTCTAAATCAGGAAAAAGACTAAAAAGCTCACCAATTTTTTTGTTGTTTTCCATTATGCCTAACTAGTGTAAACAAGAAACAAAAAGTTGCAATTGCAGGATCTAAAGGAAATAGCTTCGAGTACTTACAATGGCGGAAAATAGCTTGGTAGCCGAGGTCCGGAGTGTGAGTACCTTTTACCTTTCCTCCCCGGCAACGGCGCCAGAAAAGTAGCTTGATGTCTACGTTCCCCCTCCTTTCCTGTAGACAGTGTTGGGCCTCCAAGAGCAGAGGTTTGTAGAACAGCAGCAAGTTTTCCCTTAAGTGGATCACCCAAGGTTTATCGAACTCAGGGAGGAAGAGGTCAAAGATATCCCTCTCATGCAACCCTGCAACCACAAAGCAAGAAGTCTCTTGTGTCCCCAACACACCTAATAGGTGCACTAGTTCGGCGAAGAGATAGTGAAATACAGGTGGTATGAATATATATGAGCAGTAGCAACGGTGCCGTAAAATAGCTTCTTTGGCGTGTAGTTGATGGTGGTAGTATTGCAGCGAGTAACGCTTGATAAAACAAGAAACAAGCAGTAGTAACGCAGCAGTATTTAGGAACAAGGCCTAGGGATTACACTTTCACTAGTGGACACTCTCAACATTGATCACATAACAGAATAGATAAATGCATACTCTACACTTTTGTTGGATGATGAACGCATTGCGTAGGATTACACGAACCCTCAATGCCGGAGTTAACAAGCTCCACAATTTGTTCATATTTAAGTAACCTTATAGTGTAAGATAGATCAAAAGACTAAACCAAGTACTAACATAGCATGCACACTGTCACCTTCATGCATATGTAGGAGGAATAGATCACATCAATATATCATAGAAATAGTTAACTTCGCAATCTACAAGAGATCATGATCATAGCATAAACCAAGTACTAACACGGTGCACACACTGTCACCTTTACACACGTGCAGGATGAATAGAACTACTTTAATAACATTGCTAGAGTAGCACATAGATAAATTGTGATACAAACTCATATGAATCTCAATCATGTAAAGCAGCTCATGAGATTATTGTATTGAGGTACATGGGAGAGAGATGAACCACATAGCTACAGCGGAGCCCTCAGCCTCGGAGATGGATTACTCCCTCCTCATCATGGAAGCAGCGATGGCGGTGAAGATGGCGGTGAAGACGGCGGTGGAGATGGCTCCGGGGGCAATTCCCCATCCGGCAGGGTGCCGGAACAGAGAGTTCTGTCCCCCGAATTGGAGTTTCGCGACGGTGGCGGCGCCCCTGGAGTCTTTCTGGAGTTTCGTCAATTGGTACTGCGTTTTTAGGTCGAAAGGGCTTTTATAGGCGAAGAGGCGGCGCAGGGGGGCACCTGGGGGTGCCACACCCTAGGTCGGCGCGGCCTAGGCCTAGCCCGCGCCGCCATGTGGTGTGGTGGCCCCCTGGCCCCTCTCCGACTCTTCTTCGGTGTTCTGGACGCTTCCGGGAAAAATAGGAGGTTTGGCGTTGATTTCATCCAATTCCGAGAATATTGCCCGAACAGCCTTTCTGGAACCAAAAACGGCAGAAAACAGGCTAGCCTTTGTGGCATCTTGTTAATAGGTTAGTTCCGGAAAATGCATGAAAATGATATAAAGTGTGAACAAAACATGTTGGTATTGTCATAAAACAAGCATGGAACATCGGAAATTATAGATACGTTGGAGACGTATCACGCTTCAATGCCTTTACTTTGAATTATTGCTTTATGAGTTAACTCTTATGCAAGACTTATTGATTCTTGTCTTGAAGTGCTATTCATGAAAAGTCTTTGCTTTATGATTCACTTGTTTACTCATGTCATATACATTGTTTTGATCGCTGCATTCACTACATATGCTTTACAAATAGTATGATCAAGATTATGATGGCATGTCACTCCAGAAATTATCTGTGTTATCGTTTTACCTGCTCGGGACGAGCAGAACTAAGCTTGGGGATGCTGATACGTCTCCGACGTATCGATAATTTCTTATGTTCCATGCCACATTATTGATGTTATCTACATGTTTTATGCACACTTTATGTCATATTCGTGCATTTTCTGGAACTAACCTATTAACAAGATGCCGAAGTGCCGATTCTGTTTTCTGCTGTTTTTGGTTTCAGAAATCCTAGTAAGGAAATATTCTCGGAATTGGACGAAATCAAAGCCCAGGGGCCTATTTTTCCACGAAGCTTCCAGAAGTCCGAAGAGGAGACGAAGAGGGGCCACGAGGGGGCCACACCCTAGGGCGGCGCGGCCCCCCCCTTGGCCGCGCGGCCCTGTGGTGTGGGGCCCCCGTGCCGCCTCTTGACCTGCCCTTCCGCCTACTTAAAGCCTCCATGACGAAACCCCCAGTACCGAGAGCCACGATACGGAAAACCTTCCAGAGACGCCGCCAACGCCGATCCCATCTCGGGGGATCCAGGAGATCGCCTCCGGCACCCTGCCGGAGAGGGGAATCATCTCCCGGAGGACTCTACGCCGCCATGGTCGCCTCCGGTGTGATGAGTGAGTAGTCTACCCCTGGACTATGGGTCCATAGCAGTAGCTAGATGGTTGTCTTCTCCCCATTGTGCTATCATTGTCGGATCTTGTGAGCTGCCTAACATGATCAAGATCATCTATCTGTAATTCTATATGTTGCGTTTGTTGGGATCCGATGAATAGAGAATACTTGTTATGTTGATTATCAAAGTTATATCTACGTGTTGTTTATGATCTTGCATGCTCTCCGTTACTAGTAGATGCTCTGGCCAAGTAGATACTTGTAACTCCAAGAGGGAGTACTTATGCTCGATAGTGGGTTCATGCCTGCATTGACACCTGGGACGGTGGATGAGAAAGTTCTAAGGTTGTGTTGTGCTGTTGCCACTAGGGATAAAACATTGATGCTATGTCTAAGGATGTAGTTGTTGATTACATTACGCACCATACTTAATGCAATTGTCTGTTGCTTTGCAACTTAATACTGGAGGGGTTCGGATGATAACTTTGAAGGTGGACTTTTTAGGCATAGATGCAGTTGGATGGCGGTCTATGTACTTTGTCGTAATGCCCAATTAAATCTCACTATACTCATCATGATATGTATGTGCATGGTCATGCTCTCTTTATTTGTCAATTGCCCAACTGTAATTTGTTCACCCAACATGCTGTTTGTCTTATGGGAGAGACACCTCTAGTGAACTGTGGACCCCGGTCCAATTCTCTTTACTGAAATACAATCTACTGCAATACTTGTTCTACTGTTTTCTGCAAACAATCATCTTCCACACAATACGGTTAATCCTTTGTTACAGCAAGCCGGTGAGATTGACAACCTCACTGTTTCGTTGGGGCAAAATACTTTGGTTGTGTTGTGCAGGTTCCACGTTGGCGCCGGAATCCCTGGTGTTGCGCCGCACTACATCCCGCCGCCATCAACCTTCAACGTGCTTCTTGGCTCCTCCTGGTTCGATAAACCTTGGTTTCTTTCTGAGGGAAAACTTGCTGCTGTGCGCATCATACCTTCCTCTTGGGGTTCCCAACGAACGTGTGAGTTACACGCCATCAGTTGGCTTCTCCAATTTGTGCTTCATGTATAGATCTTGTGAGATTCCCTACATGATCAAGATCATCCTTATGTAATCCTACATGTTGTGTTTGCTGGGGTCCGATGAATTTTGTATACTATGTTGAGGTCGATTATATATTCATGTCATATGTTATTTGTGATCTTGCATGCTCTCTGTTGCTAGTGGATACTCTTGCCAAATAGATGCTTGTGACTCCAAGAGGGGGTATTTATGCTCGATAGTAGGTTCATGCCTCTAGTTTTCTGGGAGAGTGACAATAACTTCTAGGATTGTAGATATGCTGTTGCTACTAGGGAGAAAACAACAATGTTTTATCCAACGGTAATTCTATTGTTTACTTTACACACATTGCTTAATGCAATAATATGTTGCTTGCAACTTAATACTGAAAGGGGTTCGGACGATAACCGGAAGGTGGATTATTAGTCATAGACGCAGTTGGATTATGGTCTATGTATTATGTTGTAATGCACAATCAAATCTCATAGTAATCATCTTGTCATGTATGGTCGATATTCTATCAATTTCCCAGCTATAATTTTTTCACCCAACATGCTATTTATCTTTATGGAGAGACACCTCTAGTGAACTGTGGACCCCGGCCAGTTTCCTTTAAATTGATAAATTCATATACTGCAATCATGTTCTGTTTACTTTCTGCAAACATCTCTTTCCACTCGATACGTCTAATCATTTGTGTTCAGCAAACCGGTGAGATTTACAACCTCACTGCAAGTTGGGGCAAAGTACTTTGGTTGTGTTGTGTGCAGGTTCCATGTTGTTACTAACGCCGGTAGTGCGCCGTGCCACTAGTTAGCTAGCAACACCTTCAGAAGTCACGCCTTTATCCTACTGGTCGACTAAACCTTGGTTTCTTACTGAGGGAAAACATGCTGTTGTGCCCATCACACCTTCCTCTTGGGGTTTCCCAACCGCTTCCACAACAACGCTCAGCAAGATTGTCTGGCGCCATCACCAGAGCACCATCAAGATTTTCTAGCGCCGTTGCCGGGGAGAAAGAGGATTTCTGCAAGGGGAGTCTCTCATCTGCAATCTCTTTACTTTGTTATACTTTTGCTTAGTTTATTCCATGCTCACTTTTCATGTTGATGTTTCTTGTTTTTATTTTCACTAGTTAGGCTTAATGAAAAATAACAAAAAAGTTAGAGAGCTTTATAGTATATATCGTGAGTTAGGACATGAAGTGTTCAAAGATAAAATAACCTATGAAACTTTATATGCATGCTAATAGCAATGATATTAGTATGAACTCTTTGAACACAATTATTGCTAATGCTATGGAAAAGTCTAAGCTTGGGGAAGCTAGTTTTTATGAAAATGATCTTTTTAGTTTCCCCGCTTTAGAGGAGATGCTATGATGATTACAATGATGAATATGATATTTTCGGTCCACCTACAGTTGAGGAGAAAATTAATTATGATTACAATATGTCTCCTATATCTGATGATTATGGTGATGAGAATAATAATGATAGCTATTTTGTTGAATTTGCTTCCAGTACAGTTAATAAGAATTACTCTTATGTGGAGAGTAATAATTATTTTATTCATGTGGCTCATGATAAGAATGTTTTATGTCATAGTTGTATTGTTGAGTTTATTCATGATGCTACTGAAAGTTATTATGAGAGAGGAAACTATGGTTGTAGAAGTTTTCATGTTACTAAAACACCTCTCTGTATGCTGAAAGTTTTGAAGTTACTCTTGTTTTTATCTTCTTATGCTTGTTACTTTGTTCTTTGTGAATCTATTTGTGTACAAGATTCATATGCATAGGAAGTCGGTTAGACTTAAATGTGTTTTGAATTTGCTTCTTAATGCTTCTTCACTTGATAAGACTTCATGCTCGCACTTTTTCTGCGCCTAGCTGAAAGGCGTTAAATAAAAGCACTCTTGGGAGATAACCCATGTTTATTTCTGTAATTTTTCTTTTTGTTGAGTCTTGAAAGTTATTACCAATGTAATAACCTCTTCTTATCAGTTTTATTTCGTTTTTGTGCCAAGAATAGCCCCTAATAGTAAGAAAGTAAGATTTGGGGAAGTTGATGTCTCGAAAACAGATTCTGTGTTGTTACCATAAATATTTGTAAAAATAGCCAGAGCGGAATTTTGAGCTGTCATTATTTAGGCATATGCCCCACATTATTATCTAATTTTAGTTAGTTGACCACTTTTCTAGATGAGCAATAGAGTATTTTCGAAAAAATCGATCTTTACCTGTTGTTCTGTTTTGACAGATTTCTGCACTGCATTTGCCTCTTAAATCTCTTTCTTTTTGAGTTATTTTGATCAAATAGCTTTTTGAAAGGTTACAATAGTAGCTAATGATTTAATAGATATTTGATATATGTTAGAACTGAATCCAATTGGACTTTTTTAGTTTAATTGTTCTAATGCTGCTAATAGAGAATTGTGTGAAGTCTTGTATGAAGGAAGTTTTCAAGTGTAGGGAGAGAAGAATGATATAATGAGATGAAGTATGGACAAAATATCAAGCTTGCGGATGCCCCTGCACCCCAAGAAATATTCAAGAGGTACATGCATTAAAGCTTGGGGATGCCCAAGGCATCCCCTCTTCATCAACAAAGCAACAAGTCATCTCTCTATGCGCTATATTTTTATTGCTTCATACGCTATGTGTTGTTCTTGGAGCGTCTTTATTTTTATTTTTTTGTTTTGTTTTATTTTCTGTAGCATATGTTGGATCCCGGCATAATTTTTTTTGGAGAAAGACTCACTCCGTTTTAATTGCATAGAACGCTCTAGTTTTCGGTGTTATTGTTCTGTGAGTGTGCTAGTTTTCTGGTAGTGCGTTTAGCTCTTGTTCTTTCACTTAAATTTTGTCAGAGCTCGTTAGTATTCTTTATTTGTGTATGATTAGCTCTCTGGTCCATAATGTATTCATCTCTGAGAGCTATTTCAAATAAGTTGATTGGTGTTGGATATGAGAAAAATATTTCATGACTATAGTGATGCAAAAGGAAGCTTGTCTAGACTGTGGCATAGACTTTGACATGTCATGTTGGATGTTATTCTTGTCATATGCTTAGTATTTATTATTGTAGCATGACTTGTCTCAAATGGCTGAGAGTGGAAAATGTGTTACTGAAAAAATCATGTGTTGTTTCTATCATAAAAGCATAATATTATGGTATTCTCCTTTGATGCTTTATTGGGTTGACTTGGCGCATGCTTATACCATGTTATGACTATAACCAGTCAACTAAAACCTCTATGATCATTTAGTTTTTGACTTGTAATATCACTTTATGCTTTGATTGATAATGTTTTGTCATATGCATGATTATGGCCATTATTGCTCTCTTAGTTGGTCGCTCCCAGTATTTTGCTAGCATTCGGATGTACTGAGTATAAACTCTATTCGTGCATCCAACCAACATGAACCAAAGTTTGTCAATTGTGTCCACCATATCTACCTAGTATCATTATTGCTATTCCAAGTAATTCATCATGTTTTTATTTATCTTCCAAATTAAATTTTGGCATGAGAAAATTAGTCAGTAAAGCTCTCACGAACTTGATGGCACATTTACTTTCTTGCATTTAATAAATTTGGTCATTGTGCCTATCTTATGAAGTTTATATGGTTGCAAATTGCGAGTTGGGAGTTAGTAGAACCATGCTTTCATGGGGAACACTTTCGACATTGAACTTATATTTAGTTGATGTCATTTTCTTTTGTTTATGGATGCCTAGCGGTGCAAAATAAAATGGAAACTTGTAAGTCCATGGAGTTTGTATATGAGTTAGAGAAAC
The DNA here is from genome assembly GCF_019359855.2 of Lolium perenne. Taxonomy (NCBI): domain Eukaryota; kingdom Viridiplantae; phylum Streptophyta; class Magnoliopsida; order Poales; family Poaceae; genus Lolium; species Lolium perenne. The sequence continues at coordinate 75,984,116 of NC_067244.2, forward strand.
ACCTGGGCCGCTAATCTAAGCCATGCATCATTCATGGTGGAAATTTACAACTAAGCCATAGTGAGCATTCTATGAAGCATTTGCAATAAAAGGCTATACCCATAGTAAATAAAAAAATTACTGAGATGCTCATTGTCTGTTTGTCTTGTCATTTTGGCATGGGATTGCTCCTACAAGAGTACCTCCATATCATCGGGTAAGAGGTACCCCGTTGGCGGTTCTCAATGATACATGTATACTTACAATGACAAGAACTTATTTGGGACCTAAGTTGAGTAGCATGAGGTTTAGGTACTCTCATTCAAGGGGCATGAGATTTTGAACTTGTGATTTGCAAGCATATAGCTCATTTTTGACTCACATTAACTTTAACCATTCAAGATGTTTATGATAGGAGCAATCAGAGCTCAAAGCTAATAAGTACCATACTTTTTGGAAGGTTTATAAAACTTGTTTATCTTGCTTACTCTGCAAAGAGTCTCTTTTTACTATTATGTTGAGTCTTCATCTTCTACTTTATGCACCAATTAAGAGAACATAGTTGTCATTCTTAGTGCAATCTGCATAGTCCCAAAATTATTATTGATTGATTCATGATTGTGCTATTGCTTGTTCTTAAGTTACTTGTATGTAGTTACCCTTTGAACTTTAAAGGTGTCCTAGAATTTATGTTTTGCTACTCCATAAAGGACATGTGGTGTACCACTTTGTTATGTTTACTCTATGCTCATAAACAAACAGTTGCTTTCAATGTACTATTATTCATGATCTTTTGTTTGAGTTACTCTTCATGATATAACATAGTTGATAAGTTTTATTGAATTATATCTATCTTGACTATGTTTAGAGTACTTAGATCCCGTCTCACAATGCTTTACATGCTTGATCAAGATTGTGTTGGCTTCATGTCACCTCAAAAATTATTTTGTTCTCACTTACCTACTCGAGGAAGAGTAGGAGTTAAGCTTGGGGATGCTTGATACATCTCAAATTGTAACACCCCAAAATTTCAAAACAAAGAAAAATCAATTTCCATTTATTTCCAAAAATTTAGAGTCAACAAAAACTTGCCTATTTCAAAATCTTTTCTATTAGGTGAATGAATGAATGTTTGCTTAATCCATGATGGTTTTGATAGATGGATTTGAAAACCATTTTTTAACTCAAAACAATACTCTTTGGATCAAAGAAAAACAAAGAAAAAACAAAAGAAAATAAAACTAAATGCATGCATGTGATCATGCATGTGATAATAGTCACTTTTGCAAATTAATTACCTTAGTTGTTTGTGAGTGAATGATTGCCTTTGCCCTGCTAGCTTTGTTTAGATTGTTTGCAAACAATAAGAAACTCAACATAACACTCACTGAACCAAAAAAAAAGAGAAAATAAAAATATGCACTTATACGCATATGGTCATGTCTGCAAAAATTATCAGGATGCCTACTTTGAGCCCCTGTGGGTAATCTTTTCTAAACCACACATCCTAATATTTTTGCTCAGATCACAAGTACACATGAAAGTGAGTAACTTGGTGTTGGCCAACCTTGCTGAGTCACTCTCAAATGCTTATAATAAGCATCCAAAGTGGCAACTTTAAAACAGATTTAAGATCACCTCAAATATGATTTTCATCAAACCAATCTCATTTTGCAAACCAATGCCATCAAGGAATGCCAAATAATATTAGAGTCACACCCATGAAATATTTTGGCAAAATTAAAAATAAAAGTTTCTTGCGGCCATTTTCACAAACACTTGGTGGGCAAGAATCAAATAAGGTACAAACCACTATTTGTGGTACAATTTTGACCCAGCCTGGTCACACTTGGTCACCCACAGTGCCCCTCTGCACCACCCAGAGCAGGCCATGCCTCTGCACTCCTCCCACCTGACCTCCATGACCATGGCATGGCCATGCCGTCACCCTTGGCCACCTCCACCATGCTCACCATGTCACCCTCCCTGCTAGCCATGCTCCTCATGTCAACTAGCTCCCCCTCACTCCCACAAACCTGCTCCTGCTCACCCCGGACCAAGAGCACCTCTGCACGCCCCAGTCCAAGCCGTGCTCGTGCCGGCCAAGGACGCCATGACGCGCCAGGACGTGCCAATGCGCACGCCAGAGCACGGCCTCACCCCGTCGCCTCCGACCACCCCCTGACCCCCTTCTCTCTCCCACGTAAGCTCCACTGCACCAACTCCCTCCCAGACACGGCCGTTTCGCCCGGAGCGCCCTGTAGCCGTCGTCATCGTCGACGATATCCGCCACTGCTCCATCGGGCACGGACATCGCCCGAGCCATCCTGTCCACCTCCTGCTGCGCCATGACGCCCACAAGGACCGCCAAGCCATGCCACGCCGTCCTCGCTCCTCGCCCATGCCCTTAGCCCGCAGTAGCCTCACCTCCACCGTTGACCACCGTGACCTCCGCCCCGCTTGACGCGCCCATAAATAGAGACCTCCCCGGCTTCCATTCTTCACACCATTCCACTCCCCACTCCTCCCTGAGCACCCTCGACCCCTCGCCCTTCCACATTACCCTCTCCCTCGCTGGAATTTGGCCGGAGCTCACCGCTGCAGTAGCCAGACCGAGGCGACGATTCCGACCACCTCCGCCGCTCCCTCGACCCTCCCTGGACTCGCCTTCGTCTTCCACGCCAATTGCCCACCTCGCCGACCCTCGCCGGACCTCTGGTAAGCCTCCGTCGACCCTCTCTGCCCTATCTAGGGTTAGCTCGCCGCCGAGGCTGGAGACGAGCTCCCAGCCGTCGATCTGGATTCTAATCCAACGGCTCTCCTCGCCATACCGCTTCAGCGTTTAAAACCCCACTGACGGGTGGGGCCCTCTGTCCGGCGGCCCGCTGTGCACTGTGAGCATAGCTGGGCCGGCCCAGTTCGTTTCCCGCACGACCCTTTCCGTTTGAATTTAATTTTCCCTTTTTATTTAGTTTAGTGAATTAGCTCCACTTCAAAATTAATTTGTGGGACTTCTGCTTAGCCAAATTTAGTAAACCAAATATTTTTGGAAAGCTCAGAGCATTATCTATGCAAATCAAAAGACCTCAACCCATGCATTGTTGCATATCACATACACTAAAAATAGTAAAACCATAACTATGCCAACTTCAAACTTTTATTAAAAATCAACCATAAATTATTTTGAGGTGATTCTGCCTCTCAAAATTTACATTTTTTATTGTCTATCTGATTATGCAATGACATTGAATTTTAGTTGCAGTAGACATGGGCTAGATCTAAATAATGGCTATGTGGCTATTTTCTAGCTCATTTAAATCATGCAAAATATTAATAAAACCTTATGAGGTGTTGCATCTCATTTAAATCACTTTCCCAAGTATTATAATATGAGGTAATGACTTTAGTTCTGCATGACCTCATATTGCATTATTTGAGGATATTAAATCTTAGTAATTCTCAAAGAGTGGAAATTACTTCTCCAAAAATAAAATAAATGGAAACCCTAGTATGGATGCTTGTGATGATAATAGATCATCTTGTGTGAGCCATTATGGTTAAATAGTCTACTTAAGTATTGTTTGGTGATTGTATACCTCGTATCCATTTATAGACGCTAGTACCGAAGGCTACGAGGAGGAGGAGGTCTTCTACGAAGGAGAGGAGGAACACTTTGATCATTGTACCAACCAAGGCAAGCTATTACCAATGCAAGATATTACCATGAGCAAGCTCTACTAATGCAAGCCATACTAGTGCAAGATACCCTTGCAATACTCTTTGTTTAAGGATTTGTCCAAGCCCAAGTTTTTATCTTGCAATCTTTTACTTTGGTTATCAAGGCTTATTTTTATAGTTAACTTTGGTCTAAATGTAGAGTACTGATACGTCTCAAACGTATCTATAATTTATTATGTTCCATGCTACTTTTATGATGATACTCACATGTTTTATACACATTATATGTCATTATTATGCATTTTCCGGCACTAACCTATTGACGAGATGCCGAAGAGCCAGTTGCTGTTTTCTGCTGTTTTTGGTTTCAGAAATCCTAGTAAGGAAATATTCTCGGAATTGGACGAAATCAACGCCCAGGGGCTTATTTTTCCATGAAGCTTCCAGAAGACCGAGGGAGATACGAAGTGGGGCCACGAGGCGACGCCACACTAGGGCGGCGCGGCCAGGCTTGGGCCCGCGCGGCCCTAGCGTGTGGGCCTTTCGTGGCGCCCCCTGACCTACCCTTCCGCCTACTTAAAGTCTTCGTCGCGAAACCCCCAGTACCGAGAGCCACGATACGGAAAACCTTCCAGAGACGCCGCCGCCGCCAATCCCATCTCGGGGGATTCTGGAGATTGCCTCCGGCACCCTGCCGGAGAGGGGAATCATCTCCCGGAGGGCTCTTCGTCGCCATGATCGCCTCCGGATCGATGTGTGAGTAGTTCACCCCTGGACTATGGGTCCATAGCAGTAGCTAGATGATCGTCTTCTCCTCATTGTGCTATCATGTTAGATCTTGTGAGCTGCCTATCATGATCAAGATCATCTATTTGTAATGCTACATGTTGTGTTTGTTGGGATCCGATGAATATTGAATACTATGTCAAGTTGATTATCAATCTATCATATATGTTGTTTATGTTCTTGCATGCTCTCCGTTGCTAGTAGAGGCTCTGGCCAAGTTGATACTTGTAAGTCCAAGAGGGAGTATTTATGCTCGATAGTGGGTTCATGCCTCCATTGAATCTGGGATAGTGACAGAAAGTTCTAAGGTTGTGGATGTGATGTTGCCACTAGGGATAAAACATCGATGCTTTGTCTAAGGATATTTGTGTTGATTACATTACGCACCATACTTAATGCAATTGTCTGTTGCTTGCAACTTAATACCGGAAGGGGTTCGGATGATAACCTGAAAGTGGACTTTTTAGGCATAGATGCATGCTGGATAGCGGTCTATGTACTTTGTCGTAATGCCCTGATTAAATCTCATAGTACTCATCATGATATATGTATGTGCATTGTTATGCCTTCTTTATTTGTCAATTGCCCAATTGTAATTTGTTCACCCAACATGCTATTTATCTTATGGGAGAGACACCACTAGTGAACTGTGGACCCCGGTCCATTCTTTACATCTGAAATACAATCTACTGCAATTGTTCTTTACTGTTCTTCGCAAACAATCATCATCTTCCACACAATACATTTAATCCTTTGTTTTCAGCAAGCCGGTGAGATTGACAACCTCACTATTATGTTGGGGCAAAGTACTTTGATTGTGTTGTGCAGGTTCCACGTTGGCGCCGGAATCCCTGGTGTTGCGCCGCACTACACTTCACCGCCATCAACCTTCAACGTGCTTCTTGGCTCCTCCTGGTTCGATAAACCTTGGTTTCTTTCTGAGGGAAAACTTGCTACTGTACGCATCACACCTTCCTCTTGGGGTTCCCAACGGACGTGTGTTAATTGCACGCATCAAGCACTTTTTCTGGCGCCGTTGCCGGGGAGATCAAGACACGCTGCAAGGGGAGTTTCCACTTCCAATCTCTTTACTTTGTTTTTTTCTTGCTTTATTTTATTTACTACTTTGTTTGCTGCACTAAAACAAAACACACAAAAATTAGTTGCTAGCTTTACTTTATTTACTATCTTGTTTGCGTTCTCCATATTAAAAACACAAAAAAATTAGTTACTTGCATTTACTTTATCTAGTTTGTTTTATTTACTACTGTTAAAATGAATACTCCTGAAAACACTAAGTTGTGTGACTTCACAAACACTAATAATAATGATTTCTTATGCACACCTATTGCTCCACCTGCTACTACAGCAGAATTCTTTGAAATTAAACATGTTTTACTGAATCTTGTCATGAGAGATCAATTTTCTGGTGTTAGTTCTGATGATGCTGCTGCCCATCTTAATAATTTTGTTGAACTTTGTGAAATGCAAAAGTATAAGGATGTAGATGGTGACATTATAAAATTAAAATTGTTTCCTTTCTCCTTAAGAGGAAGAGCTAAAGATTGGTTGCTATCTTTGCCTAAGAATAGTATTGATTCATGGACTAAATGTAAGGATGCTTTTATTGGTAGATATTATCCTCCTGCTAAAATTATATCTTTGAGAAGTATCATAATGAATTTTAAGCAATTGGATAATGAACATGTTGCTCAAGCATGGGAAAGAATGAAATCTTTGGTAAAGAATTGCCCAACCCATGGACTGACTACTTGGATGATCATCCAAACCTTCTATGCAGGATTGAATTTTTCTTCGCGGAACCTATTGGATTCAGCTGCTGGAGGTACCTTTATGTCCATCACTTTGGGGGCGGCAACAAAGCTTCTTGATGATATGATGGTCAATTACTCTAAATGGCACACGAAAAGAGCTCCACAAGGTAAGAAGGTAAATTCTGTTGAAGAAACCTCCTCCTTGAGTGATAAGATTGATGTGATTATGTCTATGCTTGTGAATGGTAGATCTAATGTTGATCCTAATAATGTTCCTTTAGCCTCATTGGTTGCTCAATAAGAAAATGTTGATGTAAACTTCATTAAAAATAATAATTTCAACAACAATGCTTATAGGAATAATTCTGGTAACAACTATAGGCCATATCCTTCTGCTAATAGTAATGGTTATGGTAATTCTTATGGGAATTATTACAACAATAATAGGAGTGTACCCCCTGGTCTTGAAGCCATGCTTAAAGAATTTATTAGTACACAAATTGCTTTTAACAAATCTGTTGAGGAAAAGCTTGATAAAATTGATATTCTTGCTTCTAAGGTTGATAGACTTGCCTCTGATGTTGATCTTTTAAAATTAAAAGTTATTCCTAATAAGGATAATGATAATAAGATTGTTACTACAGCAAATGCCATCCAAGTTAGAATTAATGAGAATATAAGATTGATGGCTGAATTGCATGCTAGGTGGGAAAGAGAAGAAAACGAAAAACTTGCTAAAGAGAATAATGTAGCTAAAGTTTGGACTATTACCACCACTAGTAATGATAATGATTCACATGTTGCTAAACCTCCTACTATTAATGGTAAAATAATTGGTGTTGGCAATGTTTCTACTCCTAGTGCAAAGCGTGCAAAATTACCTGAAACTGCTAAAACTGCTGAAACTGCTTGTGATAAAACTGCTGAATTTTTTTCCAACATTGGGGACAATGATCCCATTGCTGTAGATCATAATGGTTTAGATTTTGATGATTGTCACATCTCTGAAGTTATAAAGTTCTTACAAAAACTTGCTAAAAGTCCCAATGCTAGTGCTATAAATTTGGCCTTTACAAAACATATTACAAATGCTCTCATAAAAGCTAGAGAAGAGAAAATAAAACTTGAAACTTCTATTCCTAGGAAGTTATAAGATGGTTGGGAGCCCATCATTAAGATGAGGGTCAATGATTTTGATTGTAATGCTTTATGTGATCTTGGTGCAAGTATTTCTGTTATGCCTAAGAAAATCTATGATATGCTTGACTTGCCACCATTGAAAAATTGTTATTTGGATGTTAATCTTGCTGATAATGCTATAAAGAAACCTTTGGGGGGATTGATAATGTTCGTATTATGGTTAACAACAACTTTGTCCCCGTTGATTTTGTTGTCTTGGATATTGAATGCAATGCATCTTGTCCCATTATTTTGGGAAGACCTTTTCTTCGAACTGTTGGTGCTACTATTGATATGAAGGAAGGTAACATTAAACATCAATTTCCTCTCAAGAAAGGTATGGAACACTTCCCTAGAAAGAAAATGAAGTTACCTTATGATTCTATTATTAGAACAAATTATGATGTCGATGCTTCATCTCTTGATAATACTTGATTCACACTTTCTGCGCCTAGCTGAAAGGCGTTAAAGAAAAGCGCTTATGGGAGACAACCCATGATTTTACTGCAGTACTTTTGTTTTATATTTGAGTCTTGGAAGTTGTTACTACTGTAGCAACCTCTCCTTATCTTTATTTTATTGCATTGTTGTGCCAAGTAAAGTCTTTGATAGTAAAGTCAATACTAGATTTGGATTACTGCGCAGAAACAGATTTCTTGCTGTCACGAATTTGGGCAGGGTTCTCTGTAGGTAACTCAGAATAATCTGCCAATTTACGTGCGTGATCCTAAGATATGTACGCAACTTTCATTCAATTTGAGCATTTTCATCTGAGCAAGTTAAGTGGCCCTGAAAAATTCGTCTTTACGGACTGTTCTGTTTTGACAGATTCTGCCTTTTATTTCGCATTGCATGTTTTGCGATGTTTGATGGATTTCTTTGTTCCATTAACTTTCAGTAGCTTTGTGCAATGTCCAGAAGTGTTAAGAATGATTATGTCACCTCTGAATGTATGAATTTTCAATTATGCACTAACCCTCTAATGAGTTTGTTTCGAGTTTGGTGTGGAGGAAGTTTTCAAGGGTCAAGAGAGGAGGATGATACAATATGATCAAGAAGAGTGAAAAGTCTAAGCTTGGGGATGCCCCCGTGGTTCATCCCTGCATATTTTAAGAAGACTCAAGCATCTAAGCTTGGGGATTCCCAAGGCATCCCCTTCTTCATCGACAACTTATCAGGTCACCTCTAGTGAAACTATATTTTTATTCAGTCACATCTTATGTGCTTTGCTTGGAGCGTCTGTTTGTTTTTATTTTTGTTTTGTTTGAATAAAGTCGGATCCTAGCATTCTTTGTTTGGGAGAGAGACACGCTCCGCTGTTTCGTATGAACACATGTATTCTTAGCTTTATCTTTAATGTTCATTGCGAAAGTTGAACTACTTCGTTCATTGATATATTGTTGGAAACGGAAAATGCCGCATGTGGTAAATGGTATAATGTCTTGAATAATATGATACTTGGCAATTGTTGTGCTCATATAGATCATGTTTAAGCCCTTGCATCATGTACTTTGTACCTATTAATGAAGAACTACATAGAGCTTGTTAAAATTTGGTTTGCATGATTGGTCTCTCTAAGTCTAGATATTTTCTGGTTGAGGTGTTTGAACAACAAGGAGACGATGTAAAGTCTTATAATGCTTAAAATATGTTCATATGTGAGTCTTGCTGCACCATTTTATACTTGAGTTTGCTTCAAACAACCTTGCTAGCCTAGCCTTGTATTGAGAGGGATTCTTCTCGTGCATCCAAATCCTTGAGCCAAAAACTATGCCATCTGTGTCCACCATACCTACCTACCACATGGTATTTCTCTGCCATTCCAAAGTACATTACTTGAGTGCTACCTTTAAAACTTCTATTCTTTGCCTTTACAATATATAGCTCATGGGAAAATAGCCTTAAAAACTATTGTGGTGAAGAATATGTACTTATGTGTCTTATTTCTTAATAAGTTGCTTGTTGAGCGGTAACCATGTTTCTGGGGACGCCATCAACTCTTTTACCTTTGTTGAATATCATGTGAGTTGCTATGCATGTTCGTCTTGTCTAAAGTAAGAGCGGTTTTCATGATCAAATGGTTTGAGTATGCATATTGTTAGAGAGGAACATTGGGCCGCTAACTAAAGCCATGAATCATGGTGGAAGTTTCAGTTTGGACACAAAACCTCAATCTCTTATGAGAATATTATCTGTTGTTGAATGCTTAAGCATTAAAAGAGGATTCCATTATCTGTTGTCTATGTTATCCCGGTATGGGTGTCTAAGTTGAGAATGATCAAAAGCGAGAAATCCAATGCGAACCTTCTCCTTAGACCCTTGTACAAGCGGCATAGAGGTACCCCTTTGTGACACTTGGTTGAAACATATGCTATGCAATGATAATCCGTGTTAATCCAAGCTAATTAGGACAAGGTGCAGGCACTATTAGTATTCTATGCATGAGGCTTGCAACTTATAAGATATCTTATACATAACACATATGATTTATTACTACCGTTGACAAAATTGTTTCTATGTTTTCAAAATGAAAAGCTCTAGCACAAAAATAGTAATCCATGCTTCCCTCTGCGAAGGGCCATTCTTCTACTTTATTGTTGAGTCAATTTACCTAATTCTTTCTATCTTAGAAGCAAACACTTGTGTAAACTGTGTGCATTGATTCTTACATGTTTACCTATTGCACTTGTTATATTGCTTTATGTTGACAATTATCCATGAGATATACATGTTGAAGTTGAAAGCAACCGCTGAAACTTATATCTTCCTTTGTGTTGTTTCAAAGCTTTCTACTAAGAATATATTGCTTATGAGTTAACTGTTATGCAAGTCTTATTGATGCTTGTCTTGAAAGTATTATTCATGAAAAGTCTTTGCTATATGATTCAGTTGTTTACTCATTATCTTCATCATTGCTTCGAATCGCTGCATTCATCTCATATGCTTACAATAGTATTGATCAAGATTATGATAGCATGTCACTTCAGAAATTATCTTTGTTATCGTTTACCTAATCGAGGGCGAGTAGGAACTAAGCTTGGGGATGCTTGATACGTCTCAAACGTATCTATAATTTCTTATGTTCCATGGTACTTTTATGATGATACTCACATGTTTTATACACATTATATGTCATTATTATGCATTTTCCGGCACTAACCTATTGACGAGATGCCGAAGAGCCAGTTGTTGTTTTCTGTTGTTTTTTGTTTCAGAAATCCTAGTAAGGAAATATTCTCGGAATTGGACGAAATCAACGCCCAGGGGCTTATTTTTCTACGAAGCTTCCTGAAGACCGAGGGAGATACGAAGTGGGGCCACGAGGCGACGCCACACTAGGGCGGCGCGGCCAGGCTTGGGCCCACGCGGCCCTAGCGTGTGGGCCCCTCGTGGCGCCCCCTGACCTACCCTTCCGCCTACATAAGCCTTCGTCGAGAATAACTCCAGTTCCGAGAGCCACGATACGAAAAACCTTCCAGAGACGCCGCCGCCGCCAATCCCATCTCGGGGGATTCAGGAGATCGCCTCCGGCACCCTGCCGGAGAGGGGAATCATCTCCCGGAGGACTCTTCACCGCCATGGTCGCCTCCGGAGTGATGAGTGAGTAGTTCACCCCTGGACTATGGGTCCATAGCAGTAGCTAGATGGTCGTCTTCTCCTCATTGTGCTATCATGTTAGATCTTGTGAGCTGCCTATCATGATCAAGATCATCTATTTGTAATGCTACATGTTGTGTTTGTTGGGATCCGATGAATATTGAATACTATGTCAAGTTGATTATCAATATATCATATATGTTGTTTATGTTCTTGCATGCTCTCCATTGCTAGTAGAGGCTCTGGCCAAGTTGATACTTGTAACTCCAAGAGGGAGTATTTATGCTCGATAGTGGGTTCATGCCTCCATTGAATCTGGGACAGTGACAGAAAGTTCTAAGGTTGTGGATGTGATGTTGCCACTAGGGATAAAACATCGATGCTTTGTCTAAGGATATTTGTGTTGATTACATTACACACCATACTTAATGCAATTGTCTGTTGCTTGCAACTTAATACCGGAAGGGGTTCGGATGATAACCTGAAAGTGGACTTTTTAGGCATAGATGCATGCTGGATAGCGGTCTATGTACTTTGTCGTAATGCCCTGATTAAATCTCATAGTACTCATCATGATATATGTATGTGCATTGTTATGCCTTCTTTATTTGTCAATTGCCCAACTGTAATTTGTTCACCCAACATGCTATTTATCTTATGGGAGAGACACCACTAGTGAACTGTGGACCCCGGTCCATTCTTTACATCTGAAATACAATCTACTGCAATTGTTCTTTACTGTTCTTCGCAAACAATCATCATCTTCCACACAATACGTTTAATCCTTTGTTTTCAGCAAGCCGGTGAGATTGACAACCTCACTGTTACGTTGGGGCAAAGTACTTTGATTGTGTTGTGCAGGTTTCACGTTGGCGCCGGAATCCCTGGTGTTGCGCCGCACTACACTTCGCCGCCATCAACCTTCAACGTGCTTCTTGGCTCCTCCTAGTTCGATAAACCTTGGTTTCTTTCTGAGGGAAAACTTGCTACTGTACGCATCACACCTTCCTCTTGGGGTTCCCAACGGACGTGTGTTAATTGCACGCATCAAGCACTACAAGAGCATCAAACTTAGCCTAGATAGATAAAATGTAGTTAGTGATGTCTACGCACGCTTCTATTCCTGTAGACAGTGTTGGGCCTCCAAGAGCAGAGGTTTGTAGAACAGCAGCAAGTTTCCCTTAAGTGAATCACCCAAGGTTTATCGAACTCAGGGAGGTAGAGGTCAGAGATATCCCTCTCAAGCAACCCTTCAATTACGATACAAGAAGTCTCTTGTGTCCCCAACACACCTAATACACTTGTCAGATGTATAGGTGCACTAGTTCGGCGAAGAGATAGTGAAATACAAGTAATATGGATGATTGTAGGTAGTAAATGCAATCTGAAATAAATATGGCAGCAAGCAAACATGTAGCAGAACTTGTTGGAAACGGTGTTTCAATGCTTAGAAACAAGGCCTAGGGATCCTACTTTCACTAGTGGACACTCTCAACATTGCAATCATAATTGAATACAAATATAAGCACTTCACTATGCTATTCTGAATTACTCTCTGGCGGGATAACGAACACTAATTCACCATGTAGGGCTGCAAAGCAAACCTTAAAGATGTATTCCCAAGTACTAATAAACACCCCACGCTGTCACTGTGAGCATTCATAGGAGGTACTAACACACCACAATTTCATAGAGACATCCAACTCAAATCATAACCCAGTGAACAAGTATTCTGTGAAATATAGCCTTAGAGACCCACACGGTGCACACACTGTCACCTTTACACACGTGGTATAAGGAGTCTCCGGAGATCACATAAGTAAAATCCACTTGAATAGCATAAGACATCTAGATTGCAAAGCTCACGATCACATAGATGAACAAATAAGTACTACTCTCAAACACTCTCTTGTTGGATGACAAACACCATTCATTGTGTAGGGCTACAAGAGCTCCCTCAAGCCAGAGTAAACAAGCTCCACAACATCCGGAGTTCATATTAAAGTAACCTCTAGAGTGCATAATAGACAAGAGTAACATATACATATTCATATAGATCACACCATGAGAGAGAGATGAACCACATAGCTACCGGTAGAGCCCTCAGCCTCGGGGGAGAACTACTCCCTCCTCATCATGGGAGATAGCAGCGGCGATGAAGATGGCGGTGGTGTCGATGGAGATGGATTCCGGGGGCAATTCCCCGTCCCGGCGGCGTGCCGGAACAGAGACTTCTGTCCCCCGAAACTTGTCTTCGCGATGGCGGCGGCTCTGGAACTTTTATCGTATCGTGGCTTATCTTGTTAATAGGTTAGTTCTAGAAAACGCATAAAAACATTATAAAGTGTGAATAAAACATGTAGGTATTGTCATAAAACTAGCATGGAACATCAGAAATTATAGATATGTTGGAGACGTATCAAGCATCCCCAAGCTTAGTTCCTACTCGCCCTCGAGTAGGTAAACGATAACAAGGATAATTTCTTAAGTGACATGCTACCAACATGATCTTGATCAATACTATTGTAAAGCATATGAGATGAATGAAGTGATTCAAAGCAATGGTAATGATAATGACTAAACACTTGAATCATATAGCAAAGACTTTTCATGAATAGTACTTTCAGGACAAGCATCAATAAGACTTGCATAAGAGTTAACTCATAAAGCAATAAATTCTTAGTAGAAAGCTTTGAAGCAACACAAAGGAAGATATAAGTTTCAGCGGTTGCTTTCAACTTCAACATGTATATCTCATGGATAATTGTCAACATAAAGCAATATAACAAGTGCAATAGGTAAACATGTAAGAATCAATGCACACAGTTGACACAAGTGTTTGCTTCTAAAATAGAAAGAAGTAGGTAAACTGACTCAACATAAAGTAGAAGAATGGCCCTTCGCAGAGGGAAGCATGGATTACTATTTTTGTGCTAGAGCTTTTCATTTTGAAAACATAGAAACAATTTTGTCAACGGTAGTAATAATTCATATGTGTTATGTATAAGACATCCTATAAGTTGCAAGCCTCATGCATAGAATACCAATAGTGCTCGCACCTTGTCCTAATTAGCTTGGATTAACATGGATTATCATTGCATAACATATGTTTCAACCAAGTGTCACAAAGGGGTACCTCTATGCCGCCTGTACAGAGGTCTAAGGAGAAAGTTCGCATTGGATTTCTCGCTTTTGATTATTCTCAACTTAGACATCCATACCGGGACAACATAGAAAACAGATAATGGACTCCTCTTTTAATGCTTAAGCATTCAACAACAGATAATATTCTCATAAGAGATTGAGGATTTGTGTCCAAACTGAAATTTCCACCATGATTCATGGCTTTAGTTAGCGGCCCAATGTTCTTCTCTAACAATATGCATACTCAAACCATTTGATCATGAAAATCGCCCTTACTTCAGACAAGACGAACATGCATAGCAACTCACATGATATCCAACAAAGGTGTAATAGTTGATGGCGTCCCCAGAAACATGGTTACCGCTCAACAAGCAACTTATAAGAAATAAGATACATAGCAACATATTCAATACCACAATAGTTTTTAAGGCTATTTTCCCATGAGCTATGTATTGCGAAGGTAAAGAATATAATTTTAAAGGTAGCACTCAAGTAATGTACTTTGGAATGGCAGAGAAATACCATGTAGTAGGTAGGTATGGTGGACACAAATGGCATAGTTTTTGGCTCAAGGATTTGGATGCACGAGAAGTAATCCCTCTCAATACAAGGCTTAGGCTAGCAAGGTTGTTTGAAGCAAACACAAGTATGAACCGGTACAACAAAACTTACATAAGAACATATTGCAAGCATTATAAGACTCTACACTGTCTTCCTTGTTGTTCAAACACCTTAACCAGAAAATATCTAGTCTTAGAGAGACCAATCATGCAAACCAAATTTTAACAAGCTCTATGTAGTTCTTCATTAATAGGTGCAAAGCACATGATGCAAAAGCTTAAACATGATCTATTTGAGCACAACAATTGCCAAGTATCAAATTATTCAAGACTATATACCATTTACCACATGAAGCATTTTCTGTTTCCAACCAAATAGCAATAAGTGAAGCGATCAACTTTCGCCATTGAACATTAAAAGTAAAAGCGAAGAACACTAGTGTTCATATGAAAAAGCGGAGCGTGTCTCTCTCCCACACAAAGAATGCTAGGATCCGAGTTTATTCAAACAAAAACAAAAATAAAAGCAAACAGACGCTCCAAGTAAAGCACATAAGATGTGGCGAAATAAAAATATAGTTTCACTAGAGGTGACCTGATAAGTTGTCGATGAAGAAGGGGATGCCTTGGGCATCCCCAAGCTTAGATGGTTGAGTCTTCTTAAAATATGCAGGGATGAACCACGGGGGCATCCCCAAGCTTAAACTTTTCACTCTTCTTGATCATAGTATATCATCCTCCTCTCTTGACCCTTGAAAACTTCCTCCACACCAAACTCAAAACAAACTCATTAGAGGGTTAGTGCATAATTAAAAATTCACATGTTCAGAGGGGACACAAACATTCTTAACACTTCTGGACATTGCCCAAAGCTACTGAAAATTAATGGAACAAAGAAATCCATTCAACATAGCAAAAGAGGCAATGCGAAATAAAAGGCAGAATCTGTCAAAACAGAATAGTCCATAAAGACGAATTTTTTAGAGGCACTTAACAGGCTCAAATTAAAAAGCTCAAAACTAATGAAAGTTGCATACATATCTGAGGATCACGCATGTACATTGGCAGATTTTTTTGATTCTTCTATAGAGAGATCTACTCAAATTCGTGACAAGTAGAAATTTGTTTTTGCGTAGCAATCCAAATCTAGTATCAGTTTTACTATTAGAGACTTTACTTGGCACAACAATGCAATAAAGTAAAGATAAGGAGAGGTTGCTACAGTAGTAACAACTTCCAAGACACAACAAAACAGTAGCAAAAAATAAAAACATGGGTTATCTCCCAAGAAGTGCTTTCTTTATAGCCATTAAGATGGGCTCAGCAATTTTAATGATGCTCGCGCAAGAAATAAGAGTTGAAGTAAAAGAGAGCATCAAGAAGCAAATTCAAAACACATTTAAGTCTAACCCACTTCCTATGAAAAGGAATCTTGTAAATAAACAAGTTATTGAAGCATGAAGCTACTATCATAGAAAGACAAAGAAAGTGCAACTTCAAGATTCTCAACATAAAGAGGGGAAACTTAATATTATTAAGATGCATATAACCATGTTTCCCTCTCTCATAATAACTTTCAGTAGCATCATGAACAAACTCAACAATATAACTATCACATGAAACATTCTTATCATGAGCTACATGCATAAAATTATTACTCTCCACATAAGCATAATCAATTTTATTAGTAATAGTGGGAGTAAAACTACCATAACCATCATTGTAATCATCATAAATTGCAGGCATGGTATAATCATAATAACCTTTATCCTCCATAGTAGGTGGCACCAAAATACCACTATCATTATAATCATCATAAATAGGAGGTAAAGTATCATCAAAGAAAATTTTCTCCTCAAAACTTGGGGGACTAAAAATATCATGCTCATCAAAACCAGCTTCCCCAAGCTTAGAATTTTCCATAGCATTAGCAACAATGGTGTTCAAAGCATTCATACTAATAACATTCCCATTAGCATGCATATAAAGTTCCATGGGTTTTTTAATTCTCTCTTAAAAACACATCATGTCCTAATTCAAGATAAAGTTCATAAAGATCTCTAATATTTTTGTTGTTTTCCATTAAGCCTAACTAGTGAAAACAAGAAACAAAAAGATATAATTGCAGGATCTAAAGGAAATACCTTCGAGCACTCACACACCGGCAACAGTGCTAGGAAATAGCTTAGTAGTCGGAGGATGTGAATACCTTTTACCTTACCTCCCCGGCAACGGCGCCAAAAAATAGCTTGATGTCTACGCACGCTTCTATTCCTGTAGACAGTGTTGGGCCTCCAAGAGCAGAGGTTTGTAGAACAGCAGCAAGTTTCCCTTAAGTGAATCACCCAAGGTTTATCGAACTCAGGGAGGTAGAGGTCAGAGATATCCCTCTCAAGCAACCCTGCAATTACGATACAAGAAGTCTCTTGTGTCCCCAACACACCTAATACACTTGTCAGATGTATAGGTGCACTAGTTCGGCGAAGAGATAGTGAAATACAAGTAATATGGATGATTGTAGGTAGTAAATGCAATCTGAAATAAATATGGCAGCAAGCAAACATGTAGCAGAACTTGTTGGAAACGGTGTTTCAATGCTTAGAAACAAGGCCTAGGGATCCTACTTTCACTAGTGGACACTCTCAACATTGCAATCATAATTGAATACAAATATAAGCACTTCACTATGCTATTCTGAATTACTCTCTGGCGGGATAACGAACACTAATTCACCGTGTAGGGCTGCAAAGCAAACCTTAAAGATGTATTCCCAAGTACTAATAAACACCCCACGCTGTCACTGTGAGCATTCATAGGAGGTACTAACACACCACAATTTCATAGAGACATCCAACTCAAATCATAACCCAGTGAACAAGTATTCTGTGAAATATAGCCTAAGAGACCCACACGGTGCACACACTGTCACCTTTACACACGTGGGATAAGGAGTCTCCGGAGATCACATAAGTAAAATCCACTTGAATAGCATAAGACATCTAGATTGCAAAGCTCACGATCACATAGATGAACAAATAAGTACTACTCTCAAACACTCTCTTGTTGGATGACAAACACCATTCATTGTGTAGGGCTACAAGAGCTCCCTCAAGCCGGAGTAAACAAGCTCCACAACATCCGGAGTTCATATTAAAGTAACCTCTAGAGTGCATAATAGACAAGAGTAACATCTACATATTCATATAGATCACACCATGAGAGAGAGATGAACCACATAGCTACCGGCAGAGCCCTCAGCCTCGGGGGAGAACTACTCCCTCCTCATCATGGGAGATAGCAGCGGCGATGAAGATGGCGGTGGTGTCGATGGAGATGGATTCCGGGGGCAATTCCCCGTCCCGGCGGCGTGCCGGAACAGAGACTTCTGTCCCCCGAAACTTGTCTTCGCGATGGCGGCGGCTCTGGAACTTTTCTCGTATCGTGGCTTATCTTGTTAATAGGTTAGTTCCGGAAAACGCATAAAAACATTATAAAGTGTGAATAAAACATGTAGGTATTGTCATAAAACTAGCATGGAACATCAGAAATTATAGATACGTTGGAGACGTATCGGTTAGCACCCCTCATGACTAGTTGCTAGTGCTAAAACTAACACTGACCACTTTAGATGGGAACTTGTGAATCAAATGACTTTGAAAACCTTAGAATGATGAGTCATTCTACTGAAAGTTTTGAAGGTGAATATGATCTTTGAATGACAAGGTGAATTTGACAAAAACTGATGGTTGGGTTTGGATGCGATACCATTCCAATTTTAGAGTACCCCTACAATACCTGATAATGGGTAGGGCTTAACTGGAAATTTATGTATTTTAGTATGGGTTGCCTCTGAACAAGCGTCATAGGGGTTATGCCGAGGCTGCCTCCGTGAAAAGTGAAATGACGTGAAATAGAGGTGAATGTCCTACCCAAGCCCTGTGCAGTTCCCAGGATGGCAGATCGTCTTCGCTGGGAGGCCGAGCTCATAGGGGAGGTGCCTATACTAGGGTATGTAAGTAAAAGGTTAATGGTTGATGATCCGCATACTGAGTATGATTATTCAGAGCTATCCCTGACGGATGTAATCAAAAGTTGTGGCACAAGTGTACAACCTCTGCAGAGTGTTAAACTATTCGAATAGCCGTGTCCGCGGTCATGGACGGTTGGATGGCCATACTGTTCCGTTGTCAGATGTTTTCTAAAAATGACATGTGACTTGAAAGATGAACTTGACTTGATCACAACAGAGTTGTGGGAATGACACTGATGTTCCCACTTGAGTAATTTTAGACAAATAAAGAGTCTTTGACTACTAGGTGTTTATGAAATAAAACTAGCTTTATGCAAATAAACCTAGAGCTTAGAGCCCTTATAAAAGCTACTAGTACTTCTATTAGTAATAGTTTGCGAGTACTTTAAAAAGTACTCATGGCTTTGTCCCTGGCTATTCAAATGTCCAGACTATGAAGAGGAGCACCAGTACCAGGAAGATGGACAGCAGGATGTCTATGATAACTAGGACTACCTCCCAACGTCAAGCGTTGCCTGTGGAACAGATGGACCGCTACTACGTTTCTTCCGCTATGTGATTTTGTATCTGATCTTTAGATCAACTGTTGTTTTAAGTTTGGATCATGAGATCCCGTGTTGTAAGAAGATTATGGTTTGTAATGAATAATGTTATGTGATATCGACTATTATGTCTCGCAAAAACAATCTTCCTGGGATTGCGATGTATGGCATAATAGGCATCTGGAATTAAAAATCCGGGTGTTGACAAGTTGGTATCAGAGCCATTGTTTGACCTTAGGATACCTGATACGTCTCCGACGTATCGATAATTTCTTGTGTTCCATGCCACATTATTGATGATATCTACATGTTTTATGCACACTTTATGTCATATTCGTGCATTTTCTGGAACTAACCTATTAACAAGATGCCGAAGAGCCGATTCTTGTTTTACTGCACTGTTTTGGTTTCAGAAATCCTACTAACGAAATAGTCGCGGAAGTGCACGAAAACAACGCCCAGGGTCCTCTTTGGCCACGACGCTTCCAGCAGACCGAAGGAGAGTCGAAGTGGGGCCACGAGGTGGCCGGACACCGAGGGCGGCGCGGCCTGTGCCCTGGCCGCGCCGGCCTGTCGTCCGGGCCCCTCGTGCCGCCTCTTTACCTGCCCTTCCTCCTACAAATAGCCTCTGTCGCGAAACCCCCGCACCGAGAGCCACGATACGGAAAACCCATCGAGACGCCGCCGCCGCCAATCCCATCTCGGGGGATTCTCGAGATCTCCTCGGCACCCTGCCGGAGAGGGGATTCATCTCCGGAGGACTCTAGAGCGCCAGGGTGGCGTCCAGAGTGATGAGTGAGTAGTTCACCCCTGGACTATGGGTCCATAGCAGTAGCTAGATGGTTGTCTTCTCCTCATTGTGCTTCATTGTCAGATCTTGTGAGCTGCCTAACATGATCAAGATCATCTATCTGTAATGCTATATGTTGTGTTTGTCGGGATCCGATGGATAGAGAATACTATGTTATGTTAATTATCAAGTTATTACCTATGTGTTGTTTATGATCTTGCATGCTCTCCGTTATTAGTAGAGGCTCTGGCCAAGTTTTTGCTCTTAACTCCAAGAGGGAGTATTTATGCTCGATAGTGGGTTCATGCCTCCATTGAATGGGACAAGGACAGTGGAAAGTTCTAAGGTTGTGGATGTGTTGTTGCCACTAGGGATAAAACATTGATGCTATGACTAAGCATGTAGTAATTCATAACATTACGCACCATACTTAATGCAATAGTCTGTTGTTTTGCAACTTAATACTGGAAGGGGTTCGGATGATAACCTGAAGGTGGACTTTTTAGGCATAGATGCATGCTGGATAGCGGTCTATGTACTTTGTCGTAATGCCCAATTAAATCTCACTATATTTATCATGTCATGTATGTGCATTGTTATGCCCTCTCTATTTGTCAATTGCCCGACTGTAATTTGTTCACCCAACATGCTTTTATCTTATGGGAGAGACACCTCTAGTGAATTGTGGCCCCGGTCCTATTCTTTACATCGCATACAATCTACTGCAATACTTGTTTTACTGTTTTCTGCAAACAATCATCTTCCACACAATACGGTTAATCCTTTGTTACAGCAAGCCGGTGAGATTGACAACCTCACTGTTTCGTTGGGGCAAAGTACTTTGGTTGTGTTGTGCAGGTTCCACGTTGGCGCCGGAATCTCTGGTGTTGCGCCGCACTACATCCCGCCGCTATCAACCTTCAACGTGCTTCTTGACTCCTACTGGTTCGATTAAACCTTGGTTTCTTACTGAGGGAAACTTGCCGCTGTGCGCATCACACCTTCCTCTTGGGGTTCCCAACGGACGTGTCAACTACACGCATCAAGCAAATTTCTGGCGCCGTTGCCGGGGAGATCAAGACACGCTGCAAGGGGAGTCTCCACTTCCCAATCTCTTTACTTTGTTTTTGTCTTGCATTATTTTATTTACTACTTTGTTTGCTGCATTATATCAAAACACAAAAAAATTAGTTGCTAGCTTTACTTTATTTACTGCCTTGTTCTCTATATCAAAAACACAAAAAAATTAGTTACTTGCATTTACTTTATCTAGTTTGCTTTATTTACTGTTGCTAAAATGGGTACTCCTGAAAACACTAAGTTGTGTGACTTCACAACCACAAATAATAATGATTTCTTATGCACACCTATTGCTCCACCTGCTACTACAGCAGAATTCTTTGAAATTAAACCTGCTTTACTTAATCTTGTTATGCGAGAGCAATTTTCTGGTGTTAGTTCTGATGATGCTGCTGCCCATCTCAATAATTTTGTTGAACTATGTGAAATGCAAAAATATAAAGATGTAGATGGTGACATTATAAAATTAAAATTGTTTCCTTTCTCATTAAGAGGAAGAGCTAAAGATTGGTTGCTATCTCTGCCTAAGAATAGTATTGATTCATGGACTAAATGCAAGGATGCTTTTATTGGTAGATATTATCCCCTGCTAAAATTATATCTTTGAGGAGTACACTACTAGGAATTAGCTTATAGCCGCACTTCTTACCGCCGGCACACTCGGTTCGAAGATGCCAGCAATAAGTTACCGCCGGCGAGTTGGTTTGGGGTTGCCGGAGATAGTCCCCTTACCGCCGGCGAGTTGGAACTGCAAATGCCGGGGGTAAGTTGGGCCGAGAGCACCCGAATGGCCCTCCCCTTACCGCCGGCATTTTGGTCTAGGAGATGCCAGGGGTAATCTAATTACCGCCGGCGAAATTTATGCGCATGCGACAGGGGTAAAGTGGGATTCTATGAGTCATTTGGGCCAAAATTACGGCAGGCGTCTATGATTCATTTTCGCCGGGGATAAAAGAGACCACAACCCACTGGAAAAGGAGATCACGACTCACGAGTCCAACCAACCGAGTCAATCTCTCCTTCGGTCTTCAGCCACCGCCGCTCCTCCCCCTCTGGCCTCCTCGCCATGACCCACGCCGCCCGCGCTCTCTCCCTCCCGATCCGTCCGTCCCCGACCTGCCTGGATCTGCTCTGACTCGACCCGCGCCGCCCGCGCTCGCCATACAGCATCCTCCACCAGGTCCCCGGAGGTCGGCTTCCGCTTCTACCAGGAGGACAGCCACATCGGGCGCCCCGCCACCGCCGGCGCCGACCTCGCCCCGCCACCATGGAGGTAACCCCGCCCGCCCTCCTCCCGCCCCCCTCGCCCAGATCTGGCCCTCCGCAAGGAGACGGGCCCAGCCCGGCCGCCGGCGACCTTGCCACAGCAGCACATGTACCCCGGTTCCGACTTCCAAGCGACGCCTCCCGCCTCCTGGTCCAAGCGCGCGCGTCCGCCGTCGACGTATCCCACGCGCGGTCACCATCGCCGGCCCTCATCGGGCCAATCTCCAAGGCGCCGCCTGCGATCTCAACCATATTCCCGCAGCTGGGAACCTCTTTCCATTCGCTTCCAGGGCCATGGACGGATCTTGGCACAGCCAATCAGTCCTCCTACCGTCCCTGGCTTGCGTGCTTTGATTTATTCTTATTAGGGATTACAGCTGCTCGAGTTCTTTTGCCCAATTGCATTCTAATCTGTATCAAGGGTTATTAGGTAATACAGGCATTGCAATACTGTTTTGTGTATTACTTGGCTGGCCTGAATGATCATGTCAATTTTAATTCTGCATATGATGTGTGATTTAGGATTATCATGTGCCGCTTCAGTTTGGTTGCATAGCTCATCCAAGCAATCTGTGTGGTGTTGTTGGCATTAATCAAGTATGGATTCACTTAATTAATTTCAAGTGCTAATTATGATGTCACTATTTGGATGATTTAGTCATCCCAGGCATGTATAATCTGTAGCTGTTGTGTTATGGAGGAAACTGAGTAGTTACTACACTATCAACTGAAGGTTTAGAGGTGGGGCAGTGTGTTGTTGTTATAGGGTGAAGTAGTGACATTTTTTAGAATATGCAGTGTGTTGTTAGTTACTGCCAGTTTATAATGATTTATGGATGTTTACATAATATCAATGACATTGCATTTTTATCACTGCATTTTTCTCTTTGCCCGTGTGTGTAGGATATGCGGCGGCGAGGTGGAGCAAAGGTAGCAGCGGCCGTGGCGCCGGCTCCCTGGATCGATTTGCGGCGACGGGTGGGCGGTTCAGTCTAGCCGGCGCCTACCGCATCTGCACCAAGATGCTGAAGGCCACCAGGAGGACACCGTCGAGCCCGGGCCAGGCTGCTTGCTGCTTCCCACAACCTAGGTCAGTCCAATCCTCCTCCGCAAGACGTCAGTTAGTTGTTCTTCGACACTCATAATCACAGTGCTCTGTTCATTGCTGCTCTGCCCATAGCATGAAAAATTCCACTAGCTGGCCTTAATGCAATTAGCTATTTACTCCTAGATGTCCTATTCTCTGCTGTTATTCTAGACATTCTTGATTGCTCTTTTTGGTGAACTTGTTGTTTGAACCGATAAAGAGGTTTTGCATAATTTCTTGCTTAAAATTGTTTCCTTTTTCGAGCAGTATGCATATTTGTGTAGACAGTAGGGAAAGCGAACATGCATAGATGGATATTTGCTTCAGCTCAATGAATACTTGTGTGCATAGATGGAATAATATGTGCTTACTGTTTGCTGTTTGTTGCATGTCTGACCCAGCTCAAGCAATTGTGGTGGATCCGGCGAGCAGAGGAGGAGCACGGTCAGCTGCCTGCCGAGGAGCACAATGAGGTGTCAAGTAGCGGCAAGCTGCGGAGGATCACGACGAGCTGCCGAGGACTGGGACATGAGCATGGTGAGGATGCGGAGCTCGACACTTGTGACAGTGGCACATCAATTAATGGAGGAGCGCAAAGAGAGGTTCTGACGATCTACCTGAGTTTTGGGCTTGGCTGATGAAGATGGTGGCCGGAATTTTGAATCTTGAAACTAGCTAAATTTGTAACAGATAGAATATATATGAGTTTATTTGTAATTTGTAATTTTTTTTTGTTTCTTAAATTCGTTACTGCTGGCGAATAGCCTTCGTTGCCAGGGTGCCAGGGGTAACTGATTTTAAATTTTTTTAGTTCTTTAAATATGTACTGCTGGCGCCTACAAATATGGCTAATGTGCCGGTGGTAACAGATACCCCCGGCCAATGTGCGAAGACGCCGGGGATAATAGCATGTTACCACCGGCGAAAATGAAAGTGCCAGCGGTAAGGCATTACCACCGGCGAGGTTATCGCCGGCGAATGCGAAAACGCCGGCGGTAAGCCTTTTCAGTGTGCCGGCGGTAAGCCTTTTCCTAGTAGTGGTAGCATAATGAATTTTAAACAATTAGATACTGAACATGTTACACAAGCATGGGAAAGAATGAAATCTCTGGTTAAAAATTGTCCAACCCATGGACCGACTACTTGGATGATCATACAAACCTTTTATGCAGGACTGAATTTTTCTTCGCGGAACCTATTGGATTCAGCTGCTGGAGGTACCTTTATGTCCATCACTCTTGGTGAAGCAACAAAGCTTCTTGATAATATGATGATCAATTACTCTGAATGGCACACGGAAAGAGCTCCACAAGGTAAGAAGGTAAATTCTGTCGAAGAAACCTCTTCCTTGAGTGATAAGATTGATGCTATTATGTCTATGCTTATGAATGGTAGGCCTAATGTTGATCCTAATAATGTTCCGTTAGCATCATTGGTTGCTCAAAATAATTCTAGGCCATATCCAGCTAATGGTAACTCTTATGGTAGATACGCTTCACCTAATGAGGAAAAGGTGTTAGAAATTGAAAGATCCACCAAGAGCTTTATGCAATCACAATATGAGCAAAATAAATTGTTTACTAAAACTATGAATGAGCAATCTACCTTGTTGAAGAATATAGGAAATCAACTTAAAAATCTGAATATGGAAATTTCTGGGTTGCAAACTAAGCTTGCTAATGCTGAAAACCGAATTTCTTACATGTCTGCATCACAATCTTCTTTAATTAATAAAATGGCTGCTAAACCTGAGGATATTGAAAATAAAATTGTTACTACAGCAAATGCCATCCAAGTTAGAATTAATGAGAATATAAGATTAATGGCTGAATTGCGTGCTAGGTGGGATAGAGAAGAAAATGAAAAACTAGCTAAAGAGAAAAATGTAGCTAAAGTTTGGACTATTACCACCATAAGTAATGTTGATTCCTCACATGTTGCTGCACCCCCTACTATCAATGGTAAAATAATTGGTGTTGGTAATGTTTCTACTCCTAGTGCAAAGCGTACAAAACTGCCTGAAATTGCTAAAACTGCTGAAATTGCTTGTGATAAAACTGCTGAAATTTTTTCCAACCTTGGGGATGATGATCCCATTGCTGTAGCTCATAATGATTTAGATTTTGATGATTGCCACATCTCTGAAGTTATAAAGTTCTTACAAAAACTTGCTAAGAGTCCCAATGCTAGCGCTGTAAACTTGGCTTTCACAAAACATATTACAAATGCTCTCATAAAAGCTAGAGAAGAGAAACTAAAACTTGAAACTTCTATTCCTAGAAAGCTAGAGGATGGTTGGGAACCCATCATTAAAATGAGGGTCAATGATTTTGATTGTAATGCTTCATGTGATCTTGGTGCAAGTATTTCTGTTATGCCTAAGAAAATTTATGATATGCTTAACTTGCCACCATTAAAAAATTGTTATTTGGATGTTAA
This sequence comes from Lolium perenne, assembly GCF_019359855.2. Taxonomy (NCBI): domain Eukaryota; kingdom Viridiplantae; phylum Streptophyta; class Magnoliopsida; order Poales; family Poaceae; genus Lolium; species Lolium perenne. The sequence goes on from NC_067244.2 coordinate 76,010,048, forward strand.
TCTCGCTGATAATGCTAAAAAGAAACCTTTGGGGAGAGTTGATAATGTTCATATTATGGTTAACAATAACCTTGTCCCCGTTGATTTTGTTGTCTTGGATATTGAATGCAATGCATCTTGCCCCATTATATTGCGAAGACCTTTTCTTCGAACCGTTGGTGCTACTATTGATATGAAGGAAGGTAATATTAAATATCAATTTCCTCTCAAGAAAGGTATGGAACACTTCCCTAGAAAGAGAATGAAGTTACCTTATGATTCTATTATTAGAACAAATTATGATGTTGATGCTTCGTCTCTTGATGTTACTTGATACACACTTTCTGCGCCTAGCTGAAAGGCGTTAAAGAAAAGCGCTTATGGGAGACAACCCATGTTTTTACTACAGTATTTTTGTTTTATATTTGAGTCTTGGAAGTTGTTTACTACTGTAGCAACCTCTCCTTATCTTAGTTTTGTGTTTTGTTGTGCCAAGTAAAGTCTTTGATAGTAAAGTGAATACTAGATTTGGATTACTGCGCAGAAACAGATTTCTTTGCTGTCACGAATTTCGAACTGCCTCCCTGTAGGTAGCTCAGAAAATTAAGCCAATTTACGTGCGTGATCCTCAGATATGTACGCAACTTTCATTCAATTTGGGCATTTTATTTGAGCAAGTCTGGTGCCATTTTAAAATTCGTCTTTACGAACTGTTCTGCTTTGACAGATTCTGCCTTTTATTTCGCATTGCTTCTTTTGCTATGTTGGATGAACTTCTTTGATCCATTAATGTCCAGTAGCTTTATGCAATGTCCAGAAGTGTTAAGAATGATTGTGTCACCTCTGAACATGTTAATTTTTATTGTCCACTAACCCTCTAATGAGTTATTTCGAGTTTGGTGTGGAGGAAGTTCTCAAGGATCAAGAGAGGAGTATGATGCAATATGATCAAGGAGAGTGAAAGCTCTAAGCTTGGGGATGCCCCGGTGGTTCACCCCTGCATATTCTAAGAAGACTCAAGCGTCTAAGCTTGGGGATGCCCAAGGCATCCCCTTCTTCATCGACAACATTATCATGTTCCTCCCCTGAAACTATATTTTTATTCCGTCACATCTTATGTGTTTTGCTTGGAGCGTCGGTTTGTTTTTGTTTTTGTTTTTTCTTGAATAAATGGATCCTAGCATTCACTGTATGGGAGAGAGACACGCTCCGCTGTTGCATATGGACAAGTATGTCCTTAGGCTTTACTCATAGTATTCATGGCGAAGTTTCTTCTTCGTTAAATTGTTATATGGTTGGAATTGGAAAATGCTACATGTAGTAATTCTAAAATGTCTTGAATAATTTGATACTTGGCAATTGTTGTGCTCATGTTTAAGCTCTTGCATCATATACTTTGCACCCATTAATGAAGAAACACCTAGAGCTTGCTAATTTGGTTTGCATATTTGGTCTCTCTGAAGTCTAGATAATATCTAGTATTGAGTTTTGAACAACAAGGAAGACGGTGTAGATTCTTATAATGTTTACAATATGTCTTTTATGTGAGTTTTGCTGCACCGTTCATCCTTGTGTTTGTTTCAAATAACCTTGCTAGCCTCAACCTTGTATCGAGAGGGAATACTTCTCATGCATCCAAAATCCTTGAGCCAACCACTATGCCATTTGTGTCCACCATATCTACCTACTACATGGTATTTCTCCGCCATTCCAAAGTAAATTGCTTGAGTGCTACCTTTAAATTTCCATCATTCACCTTTGCAATATATAGCTCATGGTACAAATAGCTTAAAAACTATTGTGGTATTTAATATGTACTTATGCACTTTATCTCTTATTAAGTTGCTTGTTGTGCGATAACCATGTTTCTGGGGACACCATCAACTATTCTTTGTTGAATATCATGTGAGTTGCTATGCATGTCCGTCTTGTCTGAAGTAAGAGAGATCTACCACCTTAATGGTTGGAGCATACATATTGTTAGAGAAGAACATTGGGCCGCTAACTAAAGCCATGATTCATGGTGGAAGTTTCAGTTTTGGACATATATCCTCAATCTCATATGAGAATAATAATTGTTGCCACATGCTTATGCATTAAAGAGGAGTCCATTATCTGTTGTCCATGTTGTCCCGGTATGGATGTCTAAGTTGAGAATAATCAAAAGCGAGAAATCCAAAATGCGAGCTTTCTCCTTAGACCTTTGTACAGGCGGCATGGAGGTACCCCATTGTGACACTTGGTTAAAACATGTGTATTGCGATGATCCGGTAGTCCAAGCTAATTAGGAAAAGGTGCGGGCACTATTAGTATACTATGCATGAGGCTTGCAACTTGTAAGATATAATTTACATAACTCATATGCTTTATTACTACCGTTGACAAAATTGTTTCATGTTTTCAAAATAAAAGCTCTAGCACAAATATAGCAATCGATGCTTTCCTCTTTGAAGGACCATTCTTTTTACTTTTATGTTGAGTCAGTTCACCTATTTCTCTCCACCTCAAGAAGCAAACACTTGTGTGAACTGTGCATTGATTCCTACATACTTGCATATTGCACTTATTATATTACTCTATGTTGACGATTATCCATGAGATATACATGTTATAAGTTGAAAGCAACCGCTGAAACTTAATCTTCCTTTGTGTTGCTTCAATACCTTTACTTTGATTTATTGCATTATGAGTTAACTCTTATGCAAGACTTATTGATGCTTGTCTTGAAGTGCTATTCATGAAAAGTCTTTGCTTTATGATTCACTTGTTTACTCATGTCATTACCATTGTTTTGATCACTGCATTCATTACATATGTTTACAATAGTATGATCAAGGTTATGATGGCATGTCACTCCAGAAATTATCTTTGTTATCGTTTTACCTGCTCGAGACGAGCAGAACTAAGCTTGGGGATGCTGATACGTCTCCGACGTATCGATAATTTCTTGTGTTCCATGCCACATTATTGATGATATCTACATATTTTATGCACACTTTATGTCATATTCGTGCATTTTCTGGAACTAACCTATTAACAAGATGCCGAAGAGCCGATTCTTTGTTTTACGCTGTTTTTGGTTTCAGAAATCCTAGTAACGAAATATTCTCGGAATTGGACGAAATCAACGCCCAGGGTCCTATTTTGCCACGAAGCTTCCAGAAGACCGAAGGAGAGTCGAAGTGGGGCCACGAGGTGGCCAGACACCAGGGCGGCGCGGCCCAGGCCCTGGCCGCGCCGGCCTGTCGTCTGGGCCCCTCGTGCCGCCTCTTTACCTGCCCTTCCGCCTACAAATAGCCTCCGTCGCGAAACCCCCAGTACCGAGAGCCACGATACGGAAAACCTTACTGAGACGCCGCCGCCGCCAATCCCATCTCGGGGGATTCTGGAGATCTCCTCCGGCACCCTGCCGGAGAGGGGATTCATCTCCCGGAGGACTCTTCACCGCCATGGTCGCCTCCGGAGTGATGAGTGAGTAGTTCACCCCTGGACTATGGGTCCATAGCAGTAGCTAGATGGTTGTCTTCTCCTCATTGTGCTTCATTGTCGGATCTTGTGAGCTGCCTAACATGATCAAGATCATCTATCTGTAATGCTATATGTTGTGTTTGTCGGGATCCGATGGATAGAGAATACTATGTTATGTTAATTATCAAGTTATTACCTATGTGTTGTTTATGATCTTGCATGCTCTCCGTTATTAGTAGAGGCTCTGGCCAAGTTTTTGCTCTTAACTCCAAGAGGGAGTATTTATGCTCGATAGTGGGTTCATGCCTCCATTGAATCTGGGACAGTGACAGAAAGTTCTAAGGTTGTGGATGCGCTGTTGCCACTAGGGATAAAACATTGATGCTATGTCTAAGGATGTAGTTATTGATTACATTACGCACCATACTTAATGCAATTGTCTGTTGTTTTGCAACTTAATATTGGAAGGGGTTCGGATGATAACCTGAAGGTGGACTTTTTAGGCATAGATGCATGCTGGATAGCGGTCTATGTACTTTGTCGTAATGCCCAATTAAATCTCACTATATTTATCATGTCATGTATGTGCATTGTTATGCCCTCTCTATTTGTCAATTGCCCGACTGTAATTTGTTCACCCAACATGCTTTTATCTTATGGGAGAGACACCTCTAGTGAACTGTGGACCCCGGTCCTATTCTTTACATCGCATACAATCTACTGCAATACTTGTTTTACTATTTTCTGCAAACAATCATCTTCCACACAATACGGTTAATCCTTTGTTACAGCAAGCCGGTGAGATTGACAACCTCACTGTTTCGTTGGGGCAAAGTACTTTGGTTGTGTTGTGCAGGTTCCACGTTGGCGCCGGAATCTCTGGTGTTGCGCCGCACTACATCCCGCCGCCATCAACCTTCAACTTGCTTCTTGACTCCTACTGGTTCGATTAAACCTTGGTTTCTTACTGAGGGAAACTTGCCGCTGTGCGCATCACACCTTCCTCTTGGGGTTCCCAACGGACGTGTCAACTACACGCATCAATACCCTAGTTAGAATGGACGTCTGAAAAAGGTAGTTTCCAAAACAAATGAAGTGAATATTTATGAAAACTTATTCTCAGTCTTATCCTTGAGATCTTTTCAAAATGAGAAATCCATGCTCTACTTTTCCTTGTAATTCTACATAAAATTTGGCACACTTGATCACTTCACTAACTTACCCATCCTAATTGTTCACAGATGGAGTACAACTATGAGTTCTATCAGCTTGGCCACGGAGGAGACCTAATGTTCGAGAAGGATTTGGAGCAACTAGCTGAATATCTAGGACGTCCGTATCCCGAGTTCTTTGGAGTACCACTCAATAATCAGTCGGGAAAACAACCTCAGTGGGTAGTTACGGAAGATCTGAGAGGAAAGCTGGGAGCCCCAATTTGGGAAACCGTATGGTTTTCTGTGAGGGGGGACACATGGATGGATGGAATAGCCAAAGCCATGCAAGAAGCACTTGCCCGTCTGTGTGGACAGAATGTGAACAAGATCAAGAACACTCACTTCTTTTACTACCCAAGACATGACCCCATGGGAAGGCGAATAACCATGCCACCGCACCCGGAGATGAACCACTATGTTGCATACATGGACTTCATGTTGTACAAGACCCGCAAGGAGTTGGACAACGCCCGCGCCTTTCGCCAAGCACATTACCCATGAAGACGAAGAACCCACCATTCCGGATGAAGAGTAATATCACTAGAGCACTTGAGTATGTGTGAGTTTGTATCCGTCCCCTTTGTATCGTAGAACGAGGAAATGGTTCTTAAAACCATTGGTGTGTTAGTTTGTAATATGTGTTGTTTGGAATGAATGAAAGTGTTGTTTGATTTCAACCTGACAAATACTCAAGTTTTAAACTTTTGAAACTTTACCCAAACAAGCCATAGAAAATTTCCTCTTATCTTATGATCTATCTCAATGTTCAGATGGCCCCTCCAACTCGCAGCAACAACCAAGATGCAATGCTGCAGATTCTACAAATGTTGGTGGCAGATAGAGAAGTCGAAAGAGCTGAGCGGCAAGCCAACCTTGTCGTACTGCAGCAGATAGCCCAGAACAATCAACGACATGGACCTCATGATCATCCTGGATCTAAGTTGAAGAACTTCCAGAATACTAATCCCCCAATGTTTAGCAAGATTGAAGAGCCCTTAGATGCAGATGACTGGCTCCAATCAATGGAGAACAACCTGGAAGTTGCAGGAGTTGAAGCTGCTGAGAAGGTGCTGTTTGCCACCCATTATCTGTCAGGACCTGTGATGCGTGTAGTTGACACGTCCGTTGGGAACCCCAAGAGGAAGGTGTGATGCGCACAGCGGCAAGTTTCCCTCAGTAAGAAACCAAGGTTTAATCGAACCAGTAGGAGTCAAGAAGCACGTTGAAGGTTGATGGCGGCGGGATGTAGTGCGGCGCAACACCAGAGATTCCGGCGCCAACGTGGAACCTGCACAACACAACCAAAGTACTTTGCCCCAACGAAACAGTGAGGTTGTCAATCTCACCGGCTTGCTATAACAAAGGATTAACCGTATTGTGTGGAAGATGATTGTTTGCGTAAAACGAGAACAAGATTGCAGTAGATTGTATTTCAGTATAGAGAATTGGACCGGGGTCCACAGTTCACTAGAGGTGTCTCTCCCATAAGATAAACAGCATGTTGGGTGAACAAATTACAGTTGGGCAATTGACAAATAAAGAGGGCATGACCATGCACATACATATTATGATGAGTATAGTGAGATTTAATTGGGCATTACGACAAAGTACATAGACCGCTATCCAGCATGCATCTATGCCTAAAAAGTCCACCTTCAGGTTATCATCCGAACCCCCTCCAGTATTAAGTTGCTAACAACAGACAATTGCATTAAGTATTGCGCGTAATGTAATTAGTGACTACATCCTCGAACATAGCACCAATGTTTTATCCCTAGTGGCAACAGCACATCCATAATCTTAGAGGTTCTTGTCACTCCTCCAGATTCACGGAGACATGAACCCACTATCGAGCATAAATACTCCCTCTTGGAGTTACTAGCATCAACTTGGCCAAAGCATCTACTAATAACGGAGAGCATGCAAGATCATAAAGAACACATAGACATAACTTTGATAATCAACATAACAAGTATTCTCTATTCATCGGATCCCAACAAACGCAACATATAGAATTACAGATAGATGATCTTGATCATGTTCGGCAGCTCACAAGACCCGACAATTAAGCACAATGGGGAGAAGACAACCATCTAGCTACTGCTATGGACCCATAGTCCAGGGGTAGACTACTCACACATCACTCCGGAGGCGACCATGGCGGCGTAGAGTCCTCCGGGAGATGAATCCCCTCTCCGGCAGGGTGCCGGAGGCGATCTCCTGAATCCCCCGAGATGGGATTGGCGGCGGCGGCGTCTCTGGAAGGTTTTCCGTATCGTGGCTCTCGGTACTGGGGGTTTCGCGACGGAGGCTTTAAGTAGGCGGAAGGGCAGGTCAGGGGGCCACACGAGGGCCCCACACTATAGGTCGGCGCGGCCAAGGGCCAGGCCGCGCCGCCCTATAGTCTGGCCACCTCGTGGCCCCACTTCGTCTCCTCTTCGGTCTTCTGGAAGCTTCGTGGCAAAATAGGACCCTGGGCATTGATTTCGTCCAATTCCGAGAATATTTCCTTACTAGGATTTCTAAAACCAAAAACAGCAGAAAACAGCAACTGACACTTCGGCATCTTGTTAATAGGTTAGTTCCAGAAAATGCACGAATATGACATAAAGTGTGCATAAAACATGTAGATATCATCAATAATGTGGCATGGAACACAAGAAATTATCGATACGTCGGAGACGTATCAGCATCCCCAAGCTTAGTTCTGCTCGTCCCGAGCAGGTAAAACGATAACAAAGATAATTTCTGGAGTGACATGCCATCATAACCTTGATCATACTATTTGTAAACATATGTAGTGAATGCAGCGATCAAAACAATGTATATGACATGAGTAAACAAGTGAATCATATAGCAAAGACTTTTCATGAATAGTGCTTCAAGACAAGCATCAATAAGTCTTGCATAAGAGTTAACTCATAAAGCAATAATTCATAGTAGAGGCATTGAAGCAACACAAAGGAAGATTAAGTTTCAGCGGTTGCTTTCAACTTGTAACATGTATATCTCATGGATATTGTCAACATAGAGTAATATAATAAGTGCAATATGCAAGTATGTAGGAATCAATGCACAGTTCACACAAGTGTTTGCTTCTTGAGATGGAGAGAAATAGGTGAACTGACTCAACATAAAAGTAAAAAGAATGGTCCTCCATAGAGGAAAAGCATCGATTGCTATATTTGTGCTAGAGCTTTGATTTTGAAAACATGAAACAATTTTGTCAACGGTAGTAATAAAGCATATGAGTTATGTAAATTATATCTTACAAGTTGCAAGCCTCATGCATAGTATACTAATAGTGCCCGCACCTTGTCCTAATTAGCTTGGACTACCGGGATCGTCGCAATGCACATGTTTTAACCAAGTGTCACAAAGGGGTACCTCTATGCCGCCTGTACAAAGGTCTAAGGAGAAAGCTCGCATCGGATTTCTCGCTATTGATTATTCTCAACTTAGACATCCATACCGGGACAACATAGACAACAGATAATGGACTCCTCTTTTATGCATAAGCATGTAACAACAATTATTATTATCATATGAGATTGAGGATATATGTCCAAAACTGAAACTTCCACCATGGATCATGGCTTTAGTTAGCGGCCCAATGTTCTTCTCTAACAATATGCATGCTTAACCATAAGGTGGTAGATCGCTCTTACTTCAGACAAGATGAACATGCATAGCAACTCACATGAAATTCAACAAAGAGTAGTTGATGGCGTCCCCAGTGAACATGGTTATCGCACAACGAGCAACTTAATAAGAGATAAAGTGCATAAGTACATATTCAATACCACAATAGTTTTTAAGCTATTTGTCCCATGAGCTATATATTGCAAAGGTGAATGATGGAATTTTAAAGGTAGCACTCAAGCAATTTACTTTGGAATGGCGGAGAAATACCATGTAGTAGGTAGGTATGGTGGACACAAATGGCATAGTGGTTGGCTCAAGTATTTTGGATGCATGAGAAGTAATCCCTCTCGATACAAGGTTTAGGCTAGCAAGGTTATTTGATACAAACATAAGGATGAACCGGTGCAGAAAAACTCACATAAAAGACATATTGTAAACTTTATAAGACTCTACACCGTCTTCCTTGTTGTTCAAAACTCAATACTAGATATTATCTAGACTTTAGAGAGACCAATTATGCAAACCAAATTTTAGCATGCTCTATGTATTTCTTCATTAATGGGTGCAAAGTATATGATGCAAGAGCTTAAACATGAGCACAACAATTGCCAAGTATCACATTATCCAAGACATTTTAGCAATTACTACATGTATCATTTTCCAATTCCAACCATATAACAATTTAACGAAGAAGAAACTTCGCCATGAATACTATGAGTAGAGCCTAAGGACATACTTGTCCATATGCTACAGCGGAGCGTGTCTCTCTCCCACAAAGTGAATGCTAGGATCCATTTATTCAAACAAAACAAAAACAAAAACAAACCGACGCTCCGAGAAAAGCACATAAGATGTGATGGAATAAAAATATAGTTTCAGGGGAGGAACCTGATAATGTTGTCGATGAAGAAGGGGATGCCTTGGGCATCCCCAAGCTTAGACGCTTGAGTCTTCTTGATATATGCAGGGGTGAACCACCGGGGCATCCCCAAGCTTAGAGCTTTCACTCTCCTTGATCATGTTGTATCATCTCCCTCTCTTGATCCTTGAAAACTTCCTCCACACCAAACTCAAAACAACTCATTAGAGGGTTAGTGCACAATCAAAATATACATGTTCAGAGGTGACATAATCATTCTTAACACTTCCGGACATTGCACAAAGCTACTGAAAGTCAATGGAATCGAAATATCCATCGAACATAACAAAACTGGCAATGCGAAATAAAAGGCAGAATCTGTCAAAAACAGAACAGTTCGTATTGACGAATTTTATCGAGGCACCAGACTTGCTCAAATGAAAATGATCAAATTGAATGAAAGTTGCGTACATATCTGAGGATCACTCACGTAAATTGGCATAATTTTCTGAGTTACCTACAGAGAAAACAGCCCAGATTCGTGACAGCAAAGAAATCTGTTTCTGCGCAGTAATCCAAATCTAGTATGAACTTTACTATCAACGACTTTACTTGGCACAACAAAACACTAAACTAAGATAAGGAGAGGTTGCTACAGTAGTAAACAACTTCCAAGACACAAAATAAAAACAAAGTACTGTAGTAAAAACATGGGTTGTCTCCCATAAGCGCTTTTCTTTAACACCTTTCAGCTAGACGCAGAAAGTGTATATCAAGTATTATCAAGAGATGGTGCATCTACAGCGGGATGCGGAGTTTTCTCAACCAGGCATAGTATATTAGATACATAAGTTTTAGCGTCCCCCTTTTCATTAGTCTTGGGCTTGCTACTTTCATCAAACAAATTTTCAGGAACAAGCCAAGCATAATTATTTTCTAGTGCATCATTCATCGCTAGGAGCTTACATGGTATTGGTGCTTTGATCTCCCCACCATCATTAATATTATTAGTGTACTTTATTCTATCCATATCCATCTTTTCAAGGAGACTAACAAAATTGGTATAAGAACCAAGCATATCATATTTAGCAAAGACCTTTCTAGCTTCTCTTGCTATACCATCAAATTCTCTAAGAAGGGTTTCTAAAACAAAATCTTTCTTTTCCCCTTCTTCCATATCACCAAGTGTGAGAAACATGTGTTGGATTATAGGGTTGAGATTAACAAATTTAGTTTCCAACATGCAAACTAAAGCAGCAGCAGCAATTTCATAAGTAGGAGCTAGTTCTTCCAAGTGTCTATCTTCAAAATCTTCAACGGTACTAACATGATTGAAAAATTCTTCTATATTATTTCTCCCAATTATAGACCCACGTCCTACCAGTATATCTTTCGTGGTAAAATTAAAAGGAAACATGATGAATCAAGTAAAGTAAATGCAAGTAACTAATTTTTTTGTGTTTTTGATATAGCAAACAAGATAGCAAATAAAGTAAAACTAGCAACTAATTTTTTTTGTATTTTGATTTAGTGCAGCAAACAAAGTAGTAAATAAAACTAAGCAAGACAAAAACAAAGTAAAGAGATTGGGATGTGGAGACTCCCCTTGCAGCGTGTCTTGATCTCCCCGGCAACGGCGCCAGAAATTTGCTTGATGCGTGTAGTTGACACGTCCGTTGGGAACCCCAAGAGGAAGGTGTGATGCGCACAGCGGCAAGTTTCCTCGATAAGAAACCAAGGTTTAATCGAACCAGTAGGAGTCAAGAAGCACGTTGAAGGTTGATGGCGGCGGGATGTAGTGCGGCGCAACACCAGAGATTCCGGCGCCAACGTGGAACCTGCACAACACAACCAAAGTACTTTGCCCCAACGAAACAGTGAGGTTGTCAATCTCACCGGCTTGCTGTAACAAAGGATTACCGTATTGTGTGGAAGATGATTGTTTGCAGAAAACAAGTAGAAACGATATTGCAGTAGATTGTATTTCAGTATAGAGAATTGGACCGGGGTCCACAGTTCACTAGAGGTGTCTCTCCCATAAGATAAACAGCATGTTGGGTGAACAAATTACAGTTGGGCAATTGACAAATAAAGAGGGCATGACCATGCACATACATATTATGATGAGTATAGTGAGATTTAATTGGGCATTACGACAAAGTACATAGACCGCTATCCAGCATGCATCTATGCCTAAAAAGTCCACCTTCGTGTTATCATCCGAACCCCCTCCGCATTAAGTTGCTAACAACAGACAATTGCATTAAGTATTGCGCGTAATGTAATCAGTGACTACATCCTCGAACATAGCACCAATGTTTTATCCCTAGTGGCAACAGCACATCCATAATCTTAGAGGTTCTTGTCACTCCTCCAGATTCACGGAGACATGAACCCACTATCGAGCATAAATACTCCCTCTTGGAGTTACTAGCATCAACTTGGCCAGAGCATCTACTAATAACGGAGAGCATGCAAGATCATAAACAACACATAGACATAACTTTGATAATCAACATAACAAGTATTCTCTATTCATCGGATCCCAACAAACGCAACATATAGAATTACAGATAGATGATCTTGATCATGTTCGGCAGCTCACAAGACCCGACAATTAAGCACAATGGGGAGAAGAAAACCATCTAGCTACTGCTATGGACCCATAGTCCAGGGGTAGACTACTCACACATCACTCCGGAGGCGACCATGGCGGCGTAGAGTCCTCCGGGAGATGAATCCCCTCTCCGGCAGGGTGCCAGAGGCGATCTCCTGAATCCCCCGAGATGGGATTGGCGGCGGCGGCGTCTCTGGAAGGTTTTCCGTATCGTGGCTCTCGGTACTGGGGGTTTCGCGACGGAGGCTTTAAGTAGGCGGAAGGGCAGGTCAGGGGGCCACACGAGGGCCCCACACTATAGGTCGGCGCGGCCAAGGGCCAGGCCGCGCCACCCTATAGTCTGGCCACCTCGTGGCCCCACTTCGTCTCCTCTTCGGTCTTCTGGAAGCTTCGTGGCAAAATAGGACCCTGGGCGTTGATTTCGTCCAATTCCAAGAATATTTCCTTACTAGGATTTCTGAAACCAAAAACAGCAGAAAACAAAGAATCGGCACTTCGGCATCTTGTTAATAGGTTAGTTCCAGAAAATGCACGAATATGACATAAAGTGTGCATAAAACATGTAGATATCATCAATAATGTGGCATGGAACACAAGAAATTATCGATACGTCGGAGACGTATCAACCTGCCAGAGCCTAGTGGAACAGTGCCCATGCAATGAATAACGGACAGATGATGACTTGGGAGGACTTCAAGCTCAAGTTCAGCAGATACCATGTGCCCCCGGGTGTGATCAAGAAGATGAGAGATGAGTTCAGAGAGCTCAAACAAGGAAGAATGTCTGTGGTGGAATACCGTGACAGGTTCCTTACTCTGTCTAGGTACGCCCCGGACGAGACATACACCAATGAAAAGAAGAAGGAAAGATTCCTGAATGGACTGCATGATGAGATGCAGACAGTGCTAGTGAATATTCCGTTTGCTGACCTGAAAGCCCTAGTTGATTCTGCCATCCAGATGGAAGGAAAGCTCCACCAAGCCAATGAGAACCGCAAGCGCCGTATGATGCACCAGAATGGACCCAACAATGCACAGAAGTACCGCACCAGTTCACCTGCAGGATTTGCACCAAGACCCAACAAGCCCCCTGTTCTGACGTCCCGTCCAAACTTCACCAACCACAATGGAGGACACCCAAAGCCCAGAGGCAACAACAACAACAACAACCATAATAGTAACAACAACAACACCAATACTACCCCAAGGACTGGAAGCAATGCTGTCCCCATTGCCCCAAAGGACAAGTCAACTGTGACCTGCTATGAATGTGGAGTTACTGGTCATTACTCCAATGAGTGCCCCAAGAAACTGGCAAAGATAGCCCCCAATACCACTGCACCTGCCCAGCAGCAGCACCGCGTTGCAACTGGAAGGAACCCGAACAACCGCAATGGTCGTTTCTACCGCATGAGTGCAACAGAAGCCCAGGAAGCACCCAAGGTCGTGCTGGGTATGTTTTCCTGTTAACCCATTTGCCCAATCTCTCTTAGGTTCCTAATTTTCTTAAATCTCGGGACGAGATTTTGTTTAAGGGGGGAAGGTTTGTAACACCCCAAAATTTCAAAACAAAGAAAAATCAATTTCCATTTATTTCCAAAAATTTAGAGTCAACAAAAACTTGCCTATTTCAAAATCTTTTCTATTAGGTGAATGAATGAATGTTTGCTTAAGCCATGATGGTTTTGATAGATGGATTTGAAAACCATTTTTAAACTCAAAACAATACTCTTTGGATCAAAGAAAAAACAAAGAAAAAACAAAATAAAATAAAACTAAATGCATGCATGTGATAATAGTCACTTTTGCAAATTAATTCCCTTAGTTGTTTGTGAGTGAATGATTGCCTTTGCCATGCTAGCTTTGTTTAGATTGTTTGAAAACAATAAGAAACTCAACATAACACTCACTGAACCAAAAAGAAACAAAAGAGAAAATAAAAATATGCACTTATATGCATATGGGCATGTCTGCAAAAATTATCAGGATGCCTACTTTGAGCCCTTGTGGGTAATCTTTTCTAAACCAAACATCCTAATATTTTTGCTCAGATCACAAGTACACATGAAAGTGAGTAACTTGGTGTTGGTCAACCTTGCTGAGTCACTCTCAATTGCTTATAATAAGCATCCAAAGTGGCAACTTTAAAACAGATTTAAGATCACCTCAAATATGATTTTCATCAAACCAATCTCATTTTGCAAACCAATGCCATCAATGAATGCCAAATAATATTAGAGTCACACCCATTAAATATTTTGGCAAAATTTAAATAAAACTTTCTTGCGGCCATTTTCACAAACACTTGGTGGGCAAGAATCAAATAAGGTACAAACCACTATTTGTGGTACAATTTTGACCCAGCCTGGTCACACTTGGTCACCCACAGTGCCCCTCTGCACCACCCAGAGCAGGCCATGCCTCTGCACTCCTCCCACCTGACCTCCATGACCATGGCATGGCCATGCCGTCACCCTTGGCCACCTCCACCATGCTCACCATGTCACCCTCCCTGCTAGCCCTGCTCCTCATGTCAACTAGCTCCCCCTCACTCCCACAAACCTGCTCGTGCTCACCCCGGACTAAGAGCACCTCTGCACGCCCCAGTCCAAGTCGTGCCCGTGTCGGCCAAGGATGCCATGACGCGCCAGGACGTGCCAATGCACACGCCAGAGCACGGCCTCGCCCCGTCGCCTCCGACCACCCCTGCCCCCTTCTCTCTCCCACGTAAGCTCCACTGCACCATTGATGACCCACAAGTATAGGGGGTGTATCGTAGTACTTTCGATAAATAAGAGTGTCGAACCCAACGAGGAGCAGAAGGTGTTGACAAGCAGTTTCGATGAAGGATTCACTGTAAATGCTCACAGACAAGTATTCAGGGGGTTTTGATATAGCAGATAAATAAAGTACAAGTAAATAAAATGCGAGAGTAATAGTTGCAGCAAGTGGCCCAATCCTTTTTAGCACAAAGGACAAGCCGGTTTGTTTACTTATAATGACCAAACGTTCTTGAGGACACATGGGAATTTAGTCTAGTGCTTTCGCTTCATATAGTTGATTAATCTTCATTGTTTTGATAAGTGTTGTGTGGGTGAACCTATGCTAATGCATCGCCCTTCCTAGGACTAATACATACTTGTGATTATACCCCTTGCAAGCATCCGCAAATACAACAAAGTAATTAAGATAAATCTAACCACAGCCTTAAACTCTGAGATCCTGCTATCCCTCCTCCATCGATATACCAACGGGGTTCAGGTTGTTGTTACTCCGGCAACCCCACAATTAGCAAACGAATACAAGATGCATTCCCCTAGGCCCATAAAGGTGAAGTATCATGTAGTCGACGTTCACATGACACCACTAGAAGAATAACACAACAACTTAAATATCAAACCATTAAATATTACTCAACATAGTTCACTACTAACATTTAGACTTCACCCATGTCCTCAAGAACTAAACGAACTACTCACGAGACATCATATGGAACATGATCAGAGGTGATATGATGATGAATAACAATCTGAACATAAACCTTGGTTCAATGGTTTCACTCAATAGCAACAATAACAAGGAGTAATCAATACCGGGAGAGTTTCCCCTATGAAATAATCAAGATTCAACCCTAGATGTTACAGCGGTGACGAGGTGCAGCGGTGGAGATGACGGTGACGGTGGTGGAGATGATGGTGATGATGATCCCAATGAAGTCCAGCTCAATGACGGTGACGATGGCGTCGATTTCCCCCTCTGGGAGGGAATTTCCCCGGCGGATTTCAGCCTGCCGGAGAGCTCTTTTCTCTCTGGTGTTTTCCGCCCCGCAGAGGCGGCTGTGTCTCCTAGCGATTATCCCCCGTACCTTAGGTTTTCGGGTAGATGAAGTACACGAAAGAGAGGCGGCCGAAGGGGGATGTGGGCCCCCTCCCCACAAGGCGGCGCGGCCAGGGTGGAGCCCGCGCCGGCCTATGGGGGGCATGGCGGCCCTCCTCGGCCCCTCCTTTTGGTTGGCTCCTTCTTCTGGAGAATTAAGACCTTCGGTGTAATTTCCATCAGTTGTTGATCTTCAGAAATATTGCATTCTGACGGTGCTTTTTCCAGCAGAATCCTGACTCCGGTGAATGATTATCCAATAATCATGAAACATGCAAAATAGGTGAAATAACATAAGTATCATCTCTAAATATGAAATATATCAATTAATAACAGTAAATTATGATATAAAATAGTGATGCAAAATGGATGTATCAACTCCCCCCAAGCTTAGACTTCGCTTGTCCCCAAGCGAAACTGAACTCAGTAAACAAGACCACATGTTTATGGAGTGAAGAGTCGATAAATAAAATACGGACAAGAAGCATCACATTAATTTACACAAGACATTCTAGTGAACAACTTCCTCATATAATTTAACTTGAAACAAGTAGAAGGAAATCACAAATAAAGGTGCATAGGTAATCATAGTTGGTGATGGCAAACTTCGTTCTTGGTCAAAGAACGATTAACAGATTGTACTTATTTGTCGAGCAGCGCCCTTATATTAAAGCTTATACGGCAAAACTTGCATACTCAATCATAATAATCTCCTCATAATCATTGATAACTTTCAAAGCTATATTCATTTAGATAAAACTTATACTAAACAAGGAAGAATAAAAGGCACGATTAAATAGATCACAATATAAATGGTTGGATCACAACAACTCAATTGCTCGCTTAAGATGGAGGGAAATAGGTTTACTGACTCAACATGAAAGTAAAAGATAGGCCCTTCGTAGAGGGAAGCAGGGATTAAATCATGTGCTAGAGCTTTTTAAGTTTTGAAATCATATAGAGAGCATAAAAGTAAAGTTTGAGAGGTGTTTGTTGTTGTCAACGAATGGTAGTGGGTACTCTAACCCGCTGCCAAACAGACCTTCAAAGAGCGGCTCCCATGAGGGACGTTATCTCTACCAGCAAGGTAGATCATCCCTCTTCTCTTTTGTTTACACATGTACTTTAGTTTATTTAAGGATGACACTCCTCCCAACCTTTGCTTTCTCAAGCCATGGCTAACCGAGTCCTCGGGTGCCTTCCAACATTTCACATACCATGGAGGAGTGTCTATTGCAAAATTAAGTTGCTTACTGATGAATCGGAGCAAAACATGTGAAGAGAATCATTAGTGAAAGTTAATTAATTGGGGCTGGGAACCCCGTTGCCAGCTCTTTTTTGCAAAATTATTGGATAAGCGGATGTAGCCACTAGTCCATTGGTGAAAGTCTGCCCAACAAGACTGAAAGATAAAACACCACATACTTCCTCATGAGCTATAAAACATTGACACAAATAAGAGATAATAACTTTTGAATTATTTAAAGGTAGCACATGAAATATTTACTTGGAGTGGCGCAAAATACCACATAGTAGGTAGTTATGGTGGACACAGATGGCATAGGTTTGGTTTAAAGGTTTGGATGCACGAGAAGCATTCCCTCTCAGTACAGGTCTTTGGCTAGCCAGGTTGATTAGCAAGCATAAGAGTTGAGGGAAACAAACAAATATACATGTGATAGAAACAATCATGCATCTTTCTTGTAAGCACAAATAATTTTAACTTCAGAATACTAAGCTCATAGCTAACAAGAAAGAAAGATAATGAAACAACATATCTACATGTATTTCCTATTTTCTACTTAAACTCAAAGTGTTGTTGCTATTGACCAATGCTAAGTTTGCCAAAACCAAATAGATTTACTCAATGCTCCCAAAGTGATACCAATACTAATCAACAAGATCAATCATATAATAGAGATTGCAAACTAAAATAAGGTGTGCAATATGTAAATGATAAAACTTCTCATTAATATTCCATAACGATAACTCACACCAAGGGATACATAGATAACCAACTAAAGAGAGATACTTCCATACTGCAACCATCTTATATGATAACTTCCCTACTCATGATACGACACTACTTGATAGTAAAAAGATAAGAGATAGTGATGATGTGATACCGCGGCACTCCCCCAAGCTTGGAAGAAACCAAGGGGATGCCAATACCAATGATGAATTACTCCTTTGGTGGTGATGGTGGGACGACCCTGATGGGAGTGAGGAACCGCTCTAGCATTCTACGAAGTCAGTTGTTCTCCTCCTGAAGTATATCCACTTCCCTTCTCAGAACACGGTATTGATCACAAAACTCATCGGTAACCCGTAATGCTTCCTCCACATCAGGGAAAGAGTTGAGGCTAGGAGCAGGTGGTAAAGGTCCCTGCAAGTTATGAGAAAAAGAACGTCCAGAGTTAACCGATCCCACCAAGATTGGCTTACTCCTCACAGTTTGCTGCTCTCTTTTTATTGATGACATCTCCTTCACTTCCTCCTTGACTTCTTCTTTCAACTCGGAATCTTGAATATCTTCCTCCGAAAGCCCCTTGCCCTTGTTGTTGGAGACCATGGTACTTCTAGATCAAAAACAGATCCTGGCAGAAAACAGCTCGAAACAAAACACGACGAGAAAATGATATACGGACCTCTGGGGATCCGGGGGATTATATAGCAAAAAAATTCACGACAAAAGGAAAGTACCAGGTCGAAAACGAGTGGAAGTGGGACTCCGAGGGGCCGTCACCATAGGGCGGCGCGGACAGGCTGGGGCCCGCGCCGGCCTATGGGGGCACGCCCTCGTGCGTCTCCTTGATGTCTCGGGTGCTTCTATTCTTGTAGACAGTGTTGGGCCTCCAAGAGCAGAGGTTTGTGGAACAGCAGCAAGTTTCCCTTAAGTGGATCACCCAAGGTTTATCGAACTCAGGTAGGAAGAGGTCAAAGATATCCCTCTCAAGCAACCCTGCAATCACGATACAAGAAGTCTCTTGTGTCCCCAACACACCTAATACACTTGTCAGATGTATAGGTGCACTAGTTCGGCGAAGAGATAGTGAAATACAAGTGGTATGAATGAATATGAGCAGTAGTAACGGCGCCAGAAAAGTGCTTGCTGGCGTGCAGTTGATGGTAGTAATATTGCAGGAAGTAAAGATGCAAGAAACAAGAAACAAGCGATGATTGCAGTATTTGGAAACAAGGCCTAGGGATCATACTTTCACTAGTGGACACTCTCAACATTGATCACATAAATAAATAAGTTCTCTTCCTTTCTGCTACATATACTCTTGTTTGATAATGAACACCATTCGTTGTGTAGGGCTACAAGAGCACCTCAATGCCGGAGTTAACAAGCTCCACAACATTCGGCATTCATATTTAAGTAACCTTTAGAGCATAATAGATCTTTGCAATTTAAACCGAGTACTAACATAGCATACACACTGTCACCTTTACACTATGAAGGGGGAATAAATCACATCAATACTATCATAGTAATAATTAACTCCATAACCTACAAGAGATTATGATCATAGCCTACGCCAAGTACTACACGATGCACACACTGTCACCATTACACCGTGAAGGAGGAATAGACTATTTTAATAACATCACAAGAGTAGCACATAGACTAATAGTGATACAAAGCTCATATGAATCTCAATCATGTAAGGCAGCTCATGAGATCATTGTATTGAAGTACATAGGAGAGATATTAACCACATAGCTACCGGTATAGCCCTTAGCCTCGAGGGAGAACTACCCCCTCCTCATGGGAGACAGCAGCGGTGATGAAGATGGCGGTGGTGTTGATGGAGAAGCCTTCCGGGGGCACTTCCCCGTCCCGGCGGCGTGCCGGAACAGAGACTCCTGTCCCCCAGATCTTGGCTTCGCGATGGCGGTGGCTCTGGAAGGTTTCTCGTACCGTGGCTTTTCCGTCTCGAAGATTTAGGTCAGGGACCTTTAAATAGGCGAAGAGGCAGAGTCGGAGGGGGTACGGAGCCACCACACAATAGGGTGGCGCGGCCAGGGCCTAGGCCGCGCCGACCACATGTGTGGGCCCCCCAGGGCTCTCCTCTGGTGGCTCTCGGGTGTTCTGGAAGCTTCGTGGAATTCTAAGATGCTGGGCGTTGATTTCGTCCAATTCCGAGAATATTTCCTTACTAGGATTTCTGAAACCAAAAACAGCAGAAAACAGGAACTGGCACTTCGGCATCTCGTCAATAGGTTAGTTCCGGAAAACGCATCAAAATGATATAAAGTGTGAACAAAACATGTAGGTATTGTCATAAAACTAGCATGGAACATAAGAAATTATAGATACGTTGGAGACGTATCAAGCATCCCCAAGCTTAGTTCCTACTCGCCCTCGAGTAGGTAAACGATAACAATGATAATTTCTTAAGTGACATGCTACCAACATAATCTTGATCAGTACTATTATAAAACATATGAGATGAATGAAGTGATTCAAAGATGGTAAAGATGATGATTAAACAACTGAATCATATAGCAAAGACTTTTCATGAATAGTACTTTCAAGACAAGCATCAATAAGTCTTGCATAAGAGTTAACTCATAAAGCAATAGATTCTAAGTAAAGGCATTGAAGCAACACAAAGGATGATTAAGTTTCAGCAATTGCTTTCAACTTGTAACATGTATATCTCATGGATAATTGTCAACATAAAGCAATATAACAAGTGCAATAGGCAAACATGTAAGAATCAATGCACACAGTTGACACAAGTGTTTGCTTCTAAGATAGAAAGAAGTGGGTGAACTGACTCAACATAAAGTAAAAGAAAGGCCCTTCGCAGAGGGAAGCATGGATTACTATTTTTGTGCTACAGCTTTTCATTTTGAAAACATAGAAGCAATTTTGTCAACGGTAATAATAAATCATATGTGTTATGTATAAGACATCCTATAAGTTGCAAGCCTCATGCATAGAATACTAATAGTGCCCGCACCTTGTCCTAATTAGCTTGGATTAACACAGATTATCATTGCATAACATATGTTTCAACCAAGTGTCACAAAGGGGTACCTCTATGCCGCCTGTACGGAGGTCTAAGGAGAAAGTTCGCATTGGATTTCTCGCTTTTGATTATTCTCAACTTATACATCCATACCAGGACAACATAGACAACAGATAATGGACTCCTCTTTTAATGCTTAAGCATTCAACAACAGTTAATATTCTCATAAGATATTGAGGATTTGTGTCCAAACTGAAACTTCCACCATGATTCATGGCTTTAGTTAGCGGCCCAATGTTCTTCTCTAACAATATGCATACTCAAACCATTTGATCATGAAAATCGCCCTTACTTCAGACAAGACGAACATGCATAGCAACTCACATGATATTCAACAAAGGTAAAAGTTGATGGCGTCCCCAGAAACATGGTTACCGCTCAACAAGCAACTTATAAGAAATAAGACACATAGCAACATATTCAATACCACAATAGTTTTTAGGGATTTCTATTTTCGTGCCCTCCGTTCCTTAGTTGTGCTCAGTTTTCCCCAGCTCCTTAGTTTTTCCTCAGTTTTCCCCAAGTGCTTGTTTAAAACCCGCAGAAGGCAGCTCAGACGGCAGGATTCCCGTTAAGTTGACCGCTCCGTGCTGACGTGTGGGGCCGCGTCGTGTGGGCCTGCGTCGCGTGGGGCTGGTAGAAAGGGACCGCGTGGGACAGGACGAGATAGTGTTTGGTTGCACGTGAGCAGGAGCTGGGTTTTGTCTCTCTCGGCCATTGGCATTTCCCTTTTAAGAGTACCTTTTCTGCCTCCTTCTCTCTTCCTTTTTTCACATAATTAGTATCAAATCTAGAGAAGCTTGCATTTCTGTCTTTCTTCAATTATTATTTGTGCCTTTTGGCCCTGGTTGTTTTCCCAATATGGCAGCAAATCTAGTAGGGAGCCCAATCTAGTACTCCATCTTGTCCATATGTATGTAGTTAAATCTAGAAGCAAATCTACAGGAAATGTACGATAAATTCACAAGGTCATATAGTAGAATAGGGATAGATAATATAGATAATAAGCTGCATTCAGCAGCCAAACATAGTAGGGTTCGAGGTTCTTCACAGCAGTACAGCACCATCATACTAACAACATAACAACGAGGGATCCCTAGCTAACAACAAAGGGATCCCAACAACAAAATGGAGGAGGCAGCAGCAGCACACGTCCTGGACTCCGCCTACCCCATCTGCCTCTGCCTCCACTTGTTGCTCCCCTTGGGAGCCTTGGGCTTGAGCGGAGGCATGCGCCCGCCGGAGATCTCCACCCGCTGGATGCTGCGGAGGTGCATGCCGAGCGCCAAGTGCTTGGCGCGGAAGGAGTTGGGGTTCACCGACGCGCCGACCTTGGGGTTGGTGTGGCCGATGTTCTCGGCATGCGTGAGGACGCAGTTGAAGTCAGTGCCGCCGAGCCTCCTAGTGCAGAAGGGGCACCTGTAGACACCCTTGGCGACGTCGAGGTAGGAGACATATCGGCCGACCTGCAGCCTCCGCAGCACTGGCGAGTCTTGACGTCATGGTGCTCGTCGTTCTGAGCCGACGTCGCTGCCAGGTACAACTGATCCATATCAAACGGGAATTTATTAGTGAATGAGTTGCAAACGTGCATGATAACAAAGTTAGGAAAAACAGAGGCAGCCTCGGTTAGAGTGGACACGATTATATGTCTACAGGACGGTGTAAGCGAACCAAAGCTCATGCACAACAGATTTGTACACGTAAATGGTTCGCCGAACCCTCCCCGTAAAAATCTGTGCCCACCGATTCATCATAGGCAAAGAAACAGATTCCGATCCGAACTTGAACACATTCCAGATTATTTGCAAAATTAAACGGTTGATATCTTTTGATTCGTGCATAAAATAACTGATTGAGATCCTATGATTACTTGCATAAATTAACTGATTGAGATCCCATTATTACTTGCATAAATTAACCGAACGGCCGAAACCCAAATCTTGAACGAAATCAAGGAGGGATCAAAGCAAAATGGAATAAAATCGGCGCAAATATTAGCCCAACACTCATCCATCCACAGATCCATCTACACCAGCACAAATAGGGTTCAAAAAGGAATGGGGAACAAAAAAGGAAGCAAACCGTAGTTACCTCGTTCCATGGGTCCTCTATGGAGGTGTCGTAGCGGTTCGGGGGCGGGACGTACGGCACCGGCTCGTAGGGGTCCCATCCCGGCGGGATCTGACCGCGACCGGCGGCAGCAGCCTCCGATGCACCGGCGGAGGCGGCGGCGACGTCCGTTGAGGGGACGGCGGCGACGTCCGTTGAGGGGACGGCGTCGAAGAGGGAGGCGTCGCGCTTGGAGCCGACGGCACCGTGGACGATGGGATTGGCATTCTCCTTGTCCATCTCGCCGGCAGAGGAGAGGGAGAGGGAGAGGGTTTTTTGCTTTGGAGAAGACTAGTAAATTTACCCGTGCGTTGCTACGGATTAATTATAGATACTTAGACGTAGTGGGCTTATTGTAGGCATACATGTGACCGACTTATAATTGACATATTCATAGGCATAGTTATATGCATGTACCGGATTTATAGTAGACACACATTTAATAGGTTTATCATAGATGTACCACACGTTCTAAAACTCGGCGCGGTGGCATCCGGGGTATATCGTCTTGCTCCGGATCATGCGAGGTGGCGAGGATTCTGCGGTGGCACAAGAAGACGCTCCGGTGACGCACGGATCTAGGGTATCAGCTGGCGTGGCGAGTCAGAAGGCAGAAATCAGGGAAATAGACAGTGAGATGGCATTTTGAGGCAGCTTGCTAGAAGTGGGTCGTCGGAGCAGCCTGCTACGGTTGTTCGTGGGCGAGGCGCTTGCTTGGTTCAGGAGGTCGGGGATGGAGCAACAAGCAAGAAAGAGGGAGAGACATGACAGAATTAAACTAACGGACTGTTATTCATTTTAAGCGGTGCCAACCCCTGTAATTTTAGTCGATAAAGAGGGGCAAAAATATATGGATGAACAATAATACTTATTCTATTTATTATTAGATATAGATAGCAAAAATACACGTGCTTTGCATCGGAAGAAAACTGGATAGGGCTATGGACACGGCTAAGGTTGATTTTTATTTTTTTTAAATGCCCTAGAAAATTTAGTTACAGGAAATTTAGAACTCATGTATCAAGAAAATCTAAAGGACATTTTTTCTTCGTTTTGATACTACGGCAGAGGATTGAGAAGATACGTACTCCTGAATACTCCTCAGTACCCGTCTCGTCCACTTAACTTCCTTTGCCTCACCTTGGTACCTATTCTATTCTGCTCTCTCCCGTAGTACGTTTCTAGTCGAGCTTTTCCCCCAATCGGCTCAGGGAGTTCAGCTTCTGGGAGTAAGGCCGTGGCGACGAAGAGCAGCGGGAGGATAAGTGCGCCTAGGCGGCCGACGCCATCGATAAGGAGACCGCTGACGGCAGCAGTAATTTCTGGTGGGCTCTCCATCTCTAGCGATTTTTCCTACAATGTCTTCTCTCTTTGGTTCGGCTGACAAGGGGCTGCGCCAGGCGTTCTCGCCATGGAGGACCACTGGGATGGAGGGGAGAGCGCAAGTCTGCAAGCACTACACGTGCCCATCGACGCAGCTAGCACATCATCCTCCCTCACCGCGCCTGGAGCCTCGCCGTGGAGGGCGCGTCGCCGACGCATCGGCAGCGGAGATCGAGGGGAAACCATGAGGAGTGGAGGTCCGATAGGCAATGGATCCGGCTGTTCGCGACCCAGTTTCCGACGGAGGTGCTTTCGGAACGTGGGATTATGAGCCGAAGTGGGGATTTTGTGGTGCGGCTACAATGAAGTTTAAAACTTCGTAAATCCTTAGAGAAGATAGGATAGGGATTGGAGAGAAAGAGACCTTGGCGACGGGGAATAGAAACGAAATGTTTTTTTCATAACTGAGCGGTGGCAATAATGTAATTTAAACAAAAACAGGGGCAATAAAAAACGGACCAACAAGAAACTCTTTTGCTTTTATTATTAGGTATAGATGATGGGACGTGAGAGAGGCGGCGTTGCGTAGGCGAGTGAGAGTGACAGAGATAGTGGGAGGAGGCGTCTATAAAGGCAAGGGGTGGTTAATGCGACCCGCGTCCTACGCGTCCACCGCTGCACGTCTGCACGTCTTGGACTTCTGCAATGCGCCACGCGTCCACGATTGCACGTCTTCGACTTCTGCACCGCGACCGGCGTCTACGCGTCAAATATTGCACGTCTTTCATTTCTGCACCGCAACACGCGTCCTCGAGTCTAACCCTGGAAATTTAGATATACTCAGGTATAACCTCGAGCATTATACTAGCATTTTTTGTGTGCTCAGTTTTCCCCTTGAGTGCTAATACTGGCTAGTGCAATATGCTCAGTTTTACCCTCAAGTAGCTGGTCAACAGACAGTCAACAAATGGGATTAACTAGTTAAATGAGTCATTTAATGTGCAAAAATTCCCAAAAATAGTGGCACATACTCATGGAGTCTTCACCACAAATTGCCAGTTCTCAAAACATAGATAAGTCATAGATAAATCAAGTTTTACCACAAATTGCCACTTCTCAAAGGCCTTCTCAAATCACCTAATAGCTATGAAGGTGCATGGTTTTCCACAATAAACCCTTCCCAAAACAGCTTTTCCCAAAACATACTTTGTCTAAATGAGGCCACAATTCTCACACTCATGTATATTTGTATTGCAAATAGTTTGAGATAGGCCAAGATGGGTTTTATTCTACAAAACACGCATTTTCCATTTTTTAAATCTCATATTTGAATCCCTTAGTCTGTTTATTACATAGGTGCCCTTGGTTTCTTGATACTACTTAGTTTTGCCCTCTCCCTCCACAAATTCTCTCACACGTGCAACATTGCCCTGATTGGTCTAGCCCATGTCACGCGGATCGTGCCCGCCGACCGTTGATCGTATGATCTAACGGGCAGGATAACCCCTCTCTCTCTCTCTGTCGGCGGTTACCTTCCACTCTCTAAGTATGCTAAAGGGCGGTTTTCTGTATTTATTTTCACGCGCTAAAAATTATAAACTCTTTTAGGCATTACTTTTCACGCAAAAAATGATAAACCATCACCGATTTGTTGTAGCCATAAATTTTCACGCAAAAAATGATAAACCGTCACCGATTTGTTGTAGCCATTAATTTTCACGAAAATCCCAAATGATAAACCATCACCGATTTGTCGTAGCCATTAATTTTCACGCAAAAAATGATAAACCATCACCGATTTGTTGTATCCATTACTTTTCACGCAAAAAAGATAGACCATCACCGATTTCTTGTAGCCATTACTATTCACGGTAAAAATGATAAACGAACTAATCTATCTATCTCTGTATTTGAAGTTTGGAAGGGTTTACCATCTAGTTATGTTAACTTTCGAGGTTTTGACCTGAAAACAAATGGGTATTATAAAGGGAAATAAAAGTTCAAAAAATGTAAAAACGAAACAATCTACCTATCTTTGTATAGAAGATCGTCTGTATGATTTTTGAGGTCATTTAGAGAAGGTAGAAAAAAATCCCTTTTGAGAAGGTCGAAAAAACCTAACTTGTTACAAAAGCTGGTTTCAGTGAGACCTAACCAAATTTGGCATACATTATGCCATATCTATAACAACAAGGAATATCTAAAAGGGAAAGTTTCACAAAATTTGAAATTTATGGCGAAAATGATGCCATACATGATGCTGTTTTTCGAGGTTTTGACCTGAAAATCAATTGGATATTATAAAGGGAAATAAAAAGTTCGAAAAATATAAAAACGAAACAATCTATCTATCTATGTATAGAAGATCAGCTGTATGAAATTTGAGGTCATTTAGAGGAGGTAGAATAAATCACCTTGTTAGAAAAGCTGGTTTCAGTGAGACGAAACGGCATGCGTTTAAGCAAAGTGATTTTTTCGAACATCTCCAAATGATCCCAAATTTGCCATACATGATGCGTTACAACATAGGGTTGGGCAAACTTTTTTGACACTTTTTTGACAGGGTTCCTTGTTGTTACGGCATAAATTTTCACGCAAAAAATGATAAACCATCACCGATTTGTTGTAGCCATAAATTTTCACGCAAAAAATGATAAACCATCACAACAAGGAACCCTATCTAAAAAGTGTCAAAAAAGTTTGCCCAACCGTATAGCTCTATCAAAAAGAACCTCACCATGGCGCTAGTATAATTTTGGGCTTAGTTACAAACTTTCGTTACCTAACCTTCAACACGAAACTTGTTTCAAATCACTTTTGGCGTACAAGAAACAAATCCCTCCTTGATTCGAGCACCACAGCCTCCAAACTTTGCCGATGCCGATATCGGCATGGTCAGAACGGCTATGCTCGACGCCACTGCTAGGTCACCGTCGGGATGCACCCTCAATCCCGTCCCCTCATTCGATCACTGACACACCAGAGATACCACCGAGGCCAATGCCGAACGTACATGCTGATGCCAATGCCGAACATGCATCCACGCTGATGTGGGCACGGCCACGCCGCGCCGCTATGTTGGACGCCATAGACCACCGCGAGGTCTTTCCCTTCGCCACCACACTCTTCTAGCACCCATCTATACACGCCAGAAAGGAGAGACACTAGTTTTCTCTACATTGCTCGCGTTCGTGTCGGACACGGTCAGTCAAAGTTTTGAGGTAGTCGTCGATGTCGTTGACCATTTCTTCTCTTCTTTGCATGGTTAAACGCGTCTAGTTCATATCTATCTAATGCGTCTGGTCTCGCCTCATGCAGTTCTTTGTGGACGTCGATCTCATCTCGGCACTCCGCAGGCCACCTCCTCCGTGCCATCGCTGTAGAGCTCCGTTTAAAAATCTATTCATACCCGTGTATTGCCCCTTGTATCAGCGCCATGGCCCACTTGTCATTCGATATACCGAAGCCCCACTCGTGCGTGTTTTGGTAAGGGATACAGCGATGCTTACGGTCAAACAAAGATGGATGGTCTGACGTGTCTTTGCGGGCTCTACGTGGCCCCACTAGTCAGAAGATAACGGTCAACCGTCGGGCAACCGGCCGTTACAGCATCTGTGATGGTTTCAGACAAGGTCTTGGGGAAAACTGAGGAAAAACTAAGGAGCTGGGGAAAACTGAGCACAACTAAGGAACCGAGGGCACGAAAATAGAAATCCCTAGTTTTTAAGGCTATTTTCCCATGAGCTATGTATTGCAAAGACAAAGAATGAAATTTTAAAGGTAGCACTCAAGTAATTTACTTTGGAATGGCAGAGAAATACCATGTAGTAGGTAGGTATGGTGAACACAAATGGCATGGTTTTTGTCTCAAGGATTTGGATGCACGAGAAGAATTCCTCTCAATACAAGGCTAGGCTAGCAAGGTTGTTTGAAGCAAACTCAAGTATAAAACGGTGCAGCAAGACTCACATATGAACATATTGTAAGCATTATAAGACTTTACATCGTCTTCCTTGTTGTTCAAACACCTTAACCAGAAAATATCTAGACTCTAGAGACCAATCATGCAAACCAAATTTTAACAAGCTCTATGTAGTTCTTCATTAATGGGTACAAAGTACATGATGCAAGAGCTTAAGCATAATCTAGATGAGCACAACAATTGCCAAGTATCAAATTATTCAAGACATTATACCAATTACCACATGCAGCATTTTCTGTTTCCAACCATATAACAATGAACGAAGCAGTTTCAACCTTCGCCATGAACATTAAAAGCTAAGAACACATGTGTTCATATGAACCAGCGGAGCGTGTCTCTCTCCCACACAAGCATTTATTCAGAGAATGAAAATAACAAAATGAAAATAAAAACAAACAGATGCTCCAAGTAAAGTACATAAGATGTGATCGAATAAAAATATAGTTTCAAGAGAAGAAACCTGATAAATTGCCGATGACGAAGGGGATGCCTTGGGCATCCCCAAGCTTAGATGCTTGAGTCTTCTTGAAATATGCAGGGATGAACCACGGGGGCATCCCCAAGCTTAGACTCTTCACTCTTCTTGATCGTAGTATATCATCCTCCTCTCTTGACCCTTGAAAACTTCCTCCACACCAAACTTAAAACAAACTCATTAGAGGGTTAGTGCATAATCAAAAATTCACATGTTCAGAGGTGACACAATCATTCTTAACACTTCTGGACATTGCACAAAGCTACTGGAAGTTAATGGAACAAAGAAATCCATCCAACACAGCAAAAGAGGCAATGCGAAATAAAAGGCAGAATCTGTCAAAACAGAACAGTCCGTAAAGACGAATTTTTTAGCGGCACTGGACTTGCTTAGATGAAAATGCTCAAATTTAATGAAAGTTGCATACATATCTGAGGATCACGCACGTAAATTGGCAGATTTTTCTGAGTTACCTACAGAGAACCCTGCGCAAATTCGTTACAGACAGAAATCTGTTTCTGCGCAGTAATCCAAATCTAGTATCAACCTTGCTATCAAAGACTTTATTTGGCACAACAATGCAATAAAATAAGATAAGGAGAGGTTGCTACAGTAGTATCAACTTCCAAGACACAACAAAACAGTAGCAAAATAAAGATATGGGTTATCTCCCAAGAAGTTCTTTCTTTATAGCCATTAAGATGGGCTCAACAGTTTTAATGATGCACTCCCAAGAAATAAGAGTTGAAGCAAAAGAGAGCATCAAGAAGCAAATTCAAAACACATTTAAGTCTAACATGCTTCCTATGCATAGGAATCTTGTAAATAAACAAGTTCGTTAAGAGCAAAGTAACAAGCATAGGAAGATAAAACCAGTGTAACTTCAAAAATTTCAGCATATAGAGAGGTGTTTTAGTAACATGAAAATTTCTACAACCATATTTTCCTCTCTCATAATAACTTTCAGAGGCATCATGAACAAACTCAACAATATAAGTATCACATGAAACATTCTTATTCACATGCATAAAAGTATCATTACTCTCCACATAAGCATAATCAATTTTATTAGTTGTAGTGGGAGCAAATTCAACCAAGTAGCTATCATTATTATTCTCATCATCAAATATAGGAGGTATATTGTAATCATAATTAAACTTATCCTCCATAGTAGGCGGCACCAAAAGACCACTATCATTATAATCATCATAAATAGGAGGCATATCATAATCAACATAAACTTTCTCCTCAATACCCGGAGGACTAAAGAGATCATTTTCATCAAAACCGACCTCCCCAAGCTTAAATTGTTCCATAGCATTAGCAACAATGGTGTTCAAAGCATTCATACTAATAACATTCCCATTAGCATGCATAAGTTCCATGGGTTTTTTTAATTTTCTCTTCAAACACATCATGTCCTAATTCAAGATAAAGTTCATAAAGATCTCTCATTTTGTTGTTGTCTTCCATTAAGCCTTACTAGTGTAAAACAAGAGACAAAAAGATGCAATTGCAGGATCTAAAGGAAATAGCTTCGAGCACACACACAACGGCAACAGAAAAGTACATAGTTACCTAGGACCGGAGTATGAATGCCTTTTACCTTTCCTCCCCGGCAACGGCGCCAGAAAAGTGCTTGATGTCTACGGGTGCTTCTATTCTTGTAGATAGTGTTGGGCCTCCAAGAGCAGAGATTTGTGGAACAGCAGCAAGTTTCCCTTAAGTGGATCACCCAAGGTTTATCGAACTCAGGGAGGAAGAGGTCAAAGATATCCCTCTCAAGCAACCCTGCAATCACGATACAAGAAGTCTCTTGTGTCCCCAACACACCTAATACACTTGTCAGATGTATAGGTGCACTAGTTCGGCGAAGAGATAGTGAAATACAAGTGGTATGAATGAATATGAGCAGTAGTAACGGCGCCAGAAAAGTGCTTGCTGGCGTGCAGTTGATGGTAGTAATATTGCAGGAAGTAAAGATGCAGTAAAACAGTAAACAAGCGATGATTGCAGTATTTGGAAACAAGGCCTAGGGATCATATTTTCACTAGTGGGCACTCTCAACATTGATCACATAAATAAATAAGTTCTCTTCCTTTGTGCTACATATACTCTTGTTTGATAATGAACACCATTCGTTGTGTAGGGCTACAAGAGCACCTCAATGCCAGAGTTAACAAGCTCCACAACATTCGGCATTCATATTTAAGTAACCTTTAGAGCATAATAGATCTTTGCAATTTAAACCGAGTACTAACATAGCATACACACTGTCACCTTTACACTATGAAGGGGGAATAAATCACATCAATACTATCATAGTAATAATTAACTCCATAACCTATAAGAGATTATGATCATAGCCTACGCCAAGTACTACACGATGCACACACTGTCACCATTACATCGTGAAGGAGGAATAGACTACTTTAATAACATCACAAGAGTAGCACATAGACTAATAGTGATACAAAGCTCATATGAATCTCAATCATGTAAGGCAGCTCATGAGATCATTGTATTGAAGTACATAGGAGAGAGATTAACCACATAGCTACCGGTACAGCCCTTAGCCTCGAGGGAGAACTACCCCCTCCTCATGGGAGACAGCAGCGGTGATGAAGATGGCGGTGGTGTTGATGGAGAAGCCTTCCGGGGGCACTTCCCCGTCCCGACGGCGTGCCGGAACAGAGACTCCTGTCCCCCAGATCTTGGCTTCGCAATGGCGGCGGCTCTGGAAGGTTTCTCGTACCGTGGCTTTTCCGTCTCGAAGATTTAGGTCAGGGACCTTTAAATAGGCGAAGAGGCGGAGTCAGAGGGGGTACGGAGCCACCACACAATAGGGTGGCGCGGCCAGGGCCTGGGCCGCGCCGACCACATGTGTGGGCCCCCCAGGGCTCTCCTCTGGTGGCTCTCAGGTGTTCTGGAAGCTTCGTGGAATTCTAAGATGCTGGGCGTTGATTTCGTCAAATTCCGAGAATATTTCCTTACTATGATTTCTGAAACCAAAAACAGCAGAAAACAGGAACTGGCACTTCGGCATCTCGTCAATAGGTTAGTTCCGGAAAACGCATCAAAACGATATAAAGTGTGAACAAAACATGTAGGTATTGTCATAAAACTAGCATGGAACATAAGAAATTATAGATACGTTGGAGACGTATCACTCCTCCACTCCGATTCGATCTCGTAATTTTTCATATTTTCTAGAAATAACAGAAATATTGTTCGGAAAGTTAAACGCGGACTTTTTATTACCAGAACTGTTACCTATTCAAAGTCGAACTCTGTAGAACTGTCAATTTGACCTTTGATGAAAGCTTCCGGAGTCACCACTTGAATAACATCAACATCTTCATTATAAGAATCTCCAGAAATATAATATTTGAGTCTTTGTCCATTCACTACTTGTGTGGCATCACCTTTCAGAGAACCAATCTTAATTGCCCCTGAACGATACACCTCCATAATGACATATGGTCCTTCCCTTTTGAGAGCAATTTCCCTGCAAAAAATCTGAGACGGGACCGATACAATAGGACTTTATCTCCAACATTAAATTCTCTTTTAATAATTCTTCTATCGTGCCATTTCTTAACTTTCTCCTTAAAAAGTTTAGCATTTTCATATGCTTCACTTCTCCATCCATCTAAAGAACTCAATTGTAGCAACCTTTTCTTACCGGCAAGTTTAAAATCTTTATTAAGTTCCCTTACAGCCCAATAAGCTTTGTGCTCTAGTTCTAAAGGTAAATGACAAGCTTTTCCATAAACCATTTTATAAGGAGACATCCCCATAGGATTCTTATAAGCAGTTCTATAAGCCCATAGTGCTTCCTTCAATTTACTAGCCCAGTTCTTTCTAGATTTATTAACAGTCTTTCCCAAGATAGATTTAATTTCTCTATTTGATAATTCTACTTGCCCACTAGTTTGAGGATGACAAGCGGAAGCAATCCTATGATTAATACCATACTTAGCAAGAGTTTTTCTAAAACCACCATGAATAAAATGAGAACCTCCATCAGTCATAACATATCTAGGTACTCCAAACCTAGGAAAAATAACATCTAAAAGCATTTTTAAAGAAGTCTCACCATCAGCACTTTTTGTGGGTATAGCTTCCACCCATTTAGTAACATAATCAACAGCGACAAGTATATGAGTGTTACCTTCTGAAGAAGGGAAAGGACCCATGAAGTCAAATCCCCAACAATCAAATGGTTCAATAACAAGAGTATAATTCATAGGCATTTCATTGCGTCTTGAGATATTACCAACTCTTTGACATTCATCACAAGATAAAATAAACTTTCTTGCATCTTTAAAGAGAGTTGGCCAATAGAAACCTGATTGTAGAACCTTTTGCGCGGTTCTATCTCCGGCGTGATGTCCTCCATAAACACTACCATGACAGTTACTCAATATCTCTTGTTGTTCATATTCTGGGACACATCTTCGCATAATACCATCCACTCCTTCTTTATATAGGTGTGGGTCATCCCAAAAATAATGCCTCAAGTCATAAAAGAATTTCCTCCTTTGCTGAGCTGAAAATGTTGGAGGCGAGTACTTGGAAACAATAAAGTTAGCATAATCAGCATACCAAGGACTATCCCGCGAGCTCACCTTTATTACAGCCAATTGTTCATTTGGAAAACTATCATTAACAGGAACAAGATCATAAGCAATATTTTCCAATCTAGACAAATTATCAGCAACAGGATTATCAGCACCTTTCCTATCTATAATATGTAAATCAAATTCTTGCAAAAGAAGCACCCATCTAATAAGCCTTGGCTTAGCATCTTTCTTTTCCATAAGGTATCTAATTGCAGCATGATCAGTATGAATTGTGACTTTTGAATCAACAATATAAGATCTAAACTTGTCACAAGGAAAAACTACAGCTAATAGTTCTTTTTCAGTTGTAGCATAATTTCTTTGAGCAGCATCAAGAGTTTTACTAGCATAATGAATAACATTCAATTTTTTATCTACTCGCTGTCCAAGAACAGCACCAACAACAAAATCACTAGCATCACACATAATTTCAAAAGGTAAGTTCCAATCAGGAGGTTCAACTACAGGAGCAGTTGTTAAGGCTTTCTTTAGAGTTTCAAAAGCTTCCTTACAATCATCATCAAAAACAAAAGGTACATCTTTTTGAAGAAGATTAGTAAGAGGCTTTGAAATCTTAGAGAAATCTTTAATAAATCTCCTATAAAACCCAGCATGACCAAGAATACTACGGATACCTTTAACATCCCTCGGATAGGGCATCTTCTCAATTGCTTCAACTTTAGCTCTATCAACTTCAATACCTCTCTCAGAAACTTTATGTCCCAATACAATTCCTTCGTTAACCATAAAGTGGCATTTCTCCCAATTAAGAACAAGGTTAGTTTCTTCACATCTCTGCAAAACTTTATCAAGGTTTCACAAGCAATTATCAAAAGAATTCCCATAGACAGAACAATCATCCATGAATACCTCTACAATCTTTTCACAAAAACCATGAAAAATAGCAGACATGCATCTTTTAAAAGTAGCAGGAGCATTACATAAACCAAAAGGCATATGCCTATAAGCATAAGTTCCATAGGGACAAGTGAAAGTGGTTTTCTCTTGATCTTTAGCTCTAACAACAATTTGTGAAAACCCAGAATAACCATCAAGAAAGCAGAAATGAGTATTTTTGGATAACCTTTCTAACATTTGATCAATAAATGGCAACGGGTAATGATCTTTCTTAGTAACTTTATTAACTTTTCGAAAATCAAGGCACATTCTATACCCTACAACTACTCTTTGAGGGATGAGCTCATCATTATCATTAGGCACAACAGTTATTCCTCCTTTCTTAGGAACACAATGCACACGACTAACCCATCTACTATCAGCAATAGGATATATAATACCTGCTTCAAGAAGTTTCAATACCTCATTTCTTACCACATCCTTCATCTTAGGAATTAGACGACGCTGATGTTCAACAACAGGCTTTGCATCATCTTCCATATTGATGGCATGTTGGCAAATAGCGGGAGAAATCCCCTTCAAATCATCAAGAGTGTAGCCAATAGCTCCTCGGTGTTTCTTCAATATTTCCAATAACCTTTCTTCCTCAAAATCTGAAAGCTTAGAACTAATTATAACAGGATATATTTTATTATCATCAATATGAGCATACTTAAGATTATCAGGCAACGGTTTTAAATCAGAAACAGGATCTTCCTTTGGTTGTGGTGTTGTACCTAGATCTTCAACCGGCAAGTCATGTTTAAGAATAGATTGACGAAGGAAAATTTCATCAAGCTGATTCCTTTCTTCCCTAAAGACTTCACTCTCATGATTCTCCAAATGTTGCTGCAAAGGATTATTAGGAGCAAGAGCAATAAATGCACATTGTTCAACTCTAAAATCATCGTTAGGCAAATCAGCTTTATAAGGAGTTTTGGCAAATTTAGAGAAATTAAACTCATAAGATTCACCAGCAAATTTAGTCACAATTTTCTCTTTCTTGCAATCTATAATAGCTCCACAAGTATTTAGAAAAGGTCTACCAAAAATAATAGGGCAAGACTTACTAGCAGCAGAACCAAGTACCAAAAAGTCAGCAGGATATTTAATCTTACCACATAGAACTTCCACATCTCGAACAATACCAATAGGAGAGATAGTTTCTCTATTAGCTAGCCGAATAACCACATCAATATCTTCAAGTTCACAAGAACCAATTTCATGCATGATTTCCGTGTAAAGCTCATAAGGAATGGCACTAATACTGGCACCAATGTCGCATAAACCATAATAACAATGATCACCAATTCTAACAGAGAGCATAGGAACACTGGCTTTCCTAGACTTATTAGGATGCGAAACAATATTAGAAGCATCTTCACAGAAAATGATATGACCATCTTCTACATTTTC
This sequence comes from Lolium perenne, assembly GCF_019359855.2. NCBI lineage: Eukaryota > Viridiplantae > Streptophyta > Magnoliopsida > Poales > Poaceae > Lolium > Lolium perenne. The sequence goes on from NC_067244.2 coordinate 76,045,577, forward strand.
AGTCACAAGATCTTTAACTATTGCAATAGCAGGTTCAACCTTTATTTGCTCTTCAGGTTCTATAGGTTTTTTTGCACTTTTATTAACTGCACTAGTTATAACAGAATACTCCTTCATTTTAACAGGAAAAGGAGTTTTTTTAATATAAGCTTCAGGAAGAATATGATCAACAGTTTTAATTTCAACACACTTACCTATAGGTGAACAGTTTTATCTTTGTAAGGTTCATGACACTTACCAAAATTCTTCCTAGGCAATTCAAAATGAGAGGCAAAAGCTTTATAAAAATTTGCAACAACTTGAGAGTCAAGACCATAAGTAGCACTCATATTACGAAATTTATCAGTATCCATAAAAGTTTCAATGCATTCATAATCATAATTTATACCTGACTCTCTATCTTTGTCGTTCTCCCATCCTTCAGTATTCTCTTGGATCCGATCAAGAAGGTCCCATTTAAACTCTTCTTTGTTGCGTGTAAATGATCCAGAACAAGTAGTATCCAACAAGGTTTTATCTTGAAAAGAAAGTCTTGCATAGAAATTATCAATAATGACATTACCAGGAAGCTCATGAATGGGGCATTTGAGCATTAAAGACTTCAATCTCCCCCATGCTTGGGCAATACTCTCTCCATCATGAGGCCAGAAATTATATATGCGGTTCCGGTCTTTGTGAATTTCACTTGGAGGATAGAATTTAGAATAAAATAGAGGCACAATATCCTTCCAATCAAGAGAATCCCCATTCTTCAGCAATTTATACCAATGCGCCGCTTTACCAGACAGCGATATAGAGAATAGTTTCTTCCTAACTTCATCCATAGCAATACCTGCACACTTGAATAACCCACATAATTCATGTAGAAACAATAAATGATCTCCAGGATGGACAGTTCCATCCCCTTCATAGCGGTTATCCACAACACGTTCAATAATTTTCATAGGTATTTTGTATGGAACCTCTTTCTCACATGGCGCCTCATCCACTACCTTTGCAGTAGTAGTAGATTTTCCAAATAGGAATTCAAGAGAAGACCTCTCCATAATGAATTATAGCAGCAGGCAGAAGTAAAATCAGCACGTACAGTAAAAGTTTCCCTTACCAATTCCACTTACCAATAGCGCTTCACTCCCCGGCAACGGCGCCAGAAAATAGTCTTGATGACCCACAAGTATAGGGGGTGTATCGTAGTACTTTCGATAAATAAGAGTGTCGAACCCAACGAGGAGCAGAAGGTGTTGACAAGCAGTTTCGATGAAGGATTCACTGTAAATGCTCACAGACAAGTATTCAGGGGATTTTGATATAGGAGATAAATAAAGTACAAGTAAATAAAATGCGAGAGTAATAGTTGCAGCAAGTGGCCCAATCCTTTTTAGCACAAAGGACAAACCGGTTTGTTTACTTATAATGACCAAACGTTCTTGAGGACACATGGGAATTTAGTCTAGTGCTTTCGCTTCATATAGTTGATTAATCTTCATTGTTTTGATAAGTGTTGTGTGGGTGAACCTATGCTAATGCATCACCCTTCCTAGGACTAATACATACTTGTGATTATACCCCTTGCAAGCATCCGCAAATACAAGAAAGTAATTAAGATAAATCTAACCACAGCCTTAAACTCTGAGATCTTGCTATCCCTCCTGCATCGATATACCAACGGGGGTTCAGGTTGCTGTCACTCCGGCAACCCCACAATTAGCAAACGAATACAAGATGCATTCCCCTAGGCCCATAAAGGTGAAGTATCATGTAGTCGATGTTCACATGACAACACTAGAAGAATAACACCACAACATAAATATCAAACCATTAAATATTACTCAACATAGTTCACTACTAACATTTAGACTTCACACATGTCCTCAAGAACTAAACGAACTACTCACGAGACATCATATGGAACATGATCAGAGGTGATATGATGATGAATAACAATCTGAACATAAACCTTGGTTCAATGGTTTCACTCAATAGCATCAATAACAAGGAGTAATCAATACCGGGAGAGTTTCCCCTATGAAATAATCAAGATTCAACCCTAGATGTTACAGCGGTGGCGAGGTGCAGCGGTGGAGATGACGGTGACGGTGGTGGAGATGATGGTGATCATGATCCCAATGAAGTCCAGCTCGATGATGGTGACGATGGCGTCGATTTCCACCTCCGGGAGGGAATTTCCCCCGCAGATTTCAGCCTGCCGGAGAGCTCTTTTCTCTCTGGTGTTTTCCGCCCCACAGAGGCGGCTGTGTCTCCTCGCGATTATCCCCCGTACCTTAGGTTTTCGGGTAGATGAAGTACGCGAAAGAGAGGCGGCCGAAGGGGGCTGTGGGCCCCCTCCCCACAAGGCGGCGCGGCCAGGGTGGAGCCCGCGCCGGCCTATGGGGGGGGCCCTGGCGGCCCTCCTCGGCCCCTCCTTTTGGTTGGCTCCTTCTTCTGGAGAATTAAGACCTTCGGTGTAATTTCCGTCAGTTGTTGATCTTCAGAAATATTGCATTATGACGGTGCTTTTTCCAGCAGAATCCTGACTCCGGTGAATGATTCTCCAATAATCATGAAACATGCAAAATAGGTGAAATAACATAAGTATCATCTCTAAATATGAAATATATCAATTAATAACAGTAAATTATGATATAAAATAGTGATGCAAAATGGACGTATCAACCAGCTCCCTCCCAGACACGGCCGTTTGGCCCGGAGCGCCCTGTAGCCATCGTCATCGTCGATGACATCCGCCACTGCTCCGTCGGGCACCGACGTCGCTCGAGCCATCCCGTCCACCTCCTGCTGCGCCATGACGCCCACGAGGACCGCCAGGCCATGCCACACCATCCTCGCTCCTCGCACATGCCCTTAGCCCGTTGTAGCCTCACCTCCACCGTCGACCACCGTCGACCATCGTGACCTCCGCCCCGCTCGACGCGCCCATAAATAGAGACCTCCCCGGCCTCCATTCTTCACACCATTCCACTCCCCACTCCTCCCTGAGCACCCTCGACCCCTCGCCCTTCCACATTACCCTCTCCCTCGCCGGACTTTGGTCGGAGCTCGCTGCTGTAGTAGCCAGACCGAGGCGATGATTCCGACCACCTCCGCCGCTCCCTCGACCCTCGCTGGACTCGCCTTCGTCTTCCACGCCAATTTCCCACCTCGCCGACCCTCGCCGGACCTCCGGTAAGCCGCCGTCGACCCTCTCTGCCCTATCTAGGGTTAGCTCGCCGTCGAGGCTGGAGACGAGCTCCCAGCCGTCGATCTGGATTCTAATCCAACGGCACTCCTCGCCATACCGCTTCGGCGTTTAAAACCCCGCTGACGGGTGGGGCCCTCTGTCAGGCGGCCCGCTGTGCACTGTGAGCATAGCTGGGCCGGCCCAGTTCATTTCTCGCGCGACCCTTTCCGTTTGAATTTAGTTTTCCCTTTTTATTTAGTTTAGTGAATTAGCTCCACTTCAAAATTTTGTGGGAGTTCTGCTTAGCCAAATTTAGTAAACCAAATATTTTTGGAAAGCTCAGAGCATTATCTATGCAAATCAAAAGACCTCAACCCCTGCATTGTTGCATATCACATACACTAAAAATAGTAAAACCATAACTATGCCAACTTCAAACTTTTATTAAAAATCAACCATAAATTATTTTGAGGTGATTCTACCTCTCAAAATTTACATTTGTTATTGTCTATCTGATTATGCAATGACATTGAATTTTAGTTGCAGTAGACATGGGCTAGATCTAAATAATGGCTATGTGGCTATTTTCTAGCTCATTGAAATCATGCAAAATATTAATAAAACCTTATGAGGTGTTGCATCTCATTTAAATCACTTTCCCAAGTATTATAGTATGAGGTAATGACTTTAGTTCTGCATGACCTCATATTGCATTATTTGAGGATATTAAATCTTAGTAATTCTCAAAGAGTGGAAATTACTTCTCCAAAAAATAAAATTAATGGAAACCCTGGTATGGATGCTTGTGATGATAATAGATCATCTTGTGTGAGCCATTATGGTTAAATAGTCTACTTAAATATTGTTTGGTGATTGTATACCTCGTATCCGTTTATAGACGCTAGTACCGAAGGCTACGAGGAGGAGCAGGAGGTCTTCTACGAAGGAGAGGAGGAACACTTTGATCATTGTACCAACCAAGGCAAGCTATTACCAATGCAAGATATTACCATGAGCAAGCTCTACTAATTCAATCCATACTAGTTCAAGATACCCTTGCAATACTCTTTTGTTTAAGGATTTGTCCAAGCCCAAGTTTTTATCTTGCAATCTTTTACTTTGGTTATCAAGGCTTATTTTTATAGTTAACTTTGGTCTAAATGTAGAGTACTACAATAGCATCAAACTTAGCCTAGATAGCTAAAATGTAGTTAGCACCCCTCATGACTAGTTTTTAGTGCTAAAACTAAAACTGGCCACTTTAGATGGGAACTTGTGAATCAAATGACTTTGAAAACCTTAGAATGATGAGTCATTCTACTGAAAGTTTTGAAGGTGAATATGATCTTTGAATGACAAGGTGAATTTGACAAAAACTGATGGTTGGGTTCGGATGCGATACCATTCCAATTTTAGAGTACCCCCACAATACCTGATAATGGGTAGGGCTTAACTGGAAATTTATGTATTTTACTATGGGTTCCCTCTGAACAAGCGTCATAGGGGTTATGCCGAGGCTGCCTCCGTGAAAAGTGAAATGAAGTGAAATAGAGGTGAATGTCCTACCCAAGCCCTATGCAGTTCCCAGGATGGCAGATCGTCATCGCTGGGAGGCCAAGCTCATAGGGGAGGTGCCTATACTAGGGTATGTAAGTAAAAGGTTAATGGTTGATGATTCGCATACTGAGTATGATTATTCAGGGCTATCACTGACGGATGTAATCAAAAGTTGTGGCACAAGTGTACAACCTCTGCAGAGTGTTAAACTATTCGAATAGCCGTGTCCGCGGTCATGGACGGTTGGATGGCCATACTGTTCCGTTGTCAGATGTTTTCTAAAAATGACTTGTGACTTGAAAGATGAACTTGACTTGATCACAGGAGAGTTGTGGGAATGACACTGATGTTCCCACTTGAGTAATTTTAGACAAATAAAGTGTCTTTGACTACTAGGTGTTTATGAAATAAAACTAGCTTTGTGCAAATAAACCTAGAGCTTAGAACCCTTATAAAAGCTACTAGTACTTCTATTAGTAATAGTTTGCGAGTACTTTAAAAAGTACTCATGGCTTTATCCCTGGCTATTCAAATGGCCAGACTATGAAGAGGAGCACCAGTACCAGGAAGATGGACAGCAGGATGTCTATGATAACTAGGACTACCTCCCAACGTCAAGCGTTGCCTGTGGAACAGATGGACCGCTACTACATTTCTTCCGCTATGTGATTTTGTATCTGATCTTTAGATCAACTGTTGTTTTAAGTTTGGATCATGAGATCCCGTGTTGTAAGACGATTATGGTTTGTAATGAATAATGTTCTGTGATATCGACTATTATGTCTCGCAAAAACAATCTTCCTGCGATTGCGATGTATGGCATAATAGACATCTGGAATTAAAAAATCGGTTGTTGACACAAATGTATCTATAATTTTTGATGATCCATGCTTGTTTTACACCAATTCATATATGATTTGCTTACACTTCGTTGCACTTTTACAAGATTTCTGGCACTAACCTATTAATAACATGCCACAATGCCAGTTCCCTATTTTATGTTGTTTTTGTATTTCAAAAAAGTTGTACAGGAAATATTCTCACAATAGGACGAAACAAAAGCCAAAGTCAATATTTTACCGGAACGAAGACGAAGTCCAGAGGGGGTCAAAGAGGCGCCACAGGGCGGCCAGACCTGCCCTTGGCGCGGCCTGGCCTGGGCCCGTGCCAAAGGGAGGTGTGGGCCCTCCAGGCACCCCACCGACCTAAATCCTCCGCCTATTTATACATCTTCTCGGGAAAACCCTAGATACCCGAGCCTCCATCCACGAAAAGTTCCGCCGCGGCCGCCATTGCAGAACCCATCTCGGGGGGTTCTGAAGCTCTTCCAGGCACCCTGCGGGAGGGGAAAATCATCGCTGGAAGCATCTACATCGCCATGCCCACCTCCGAAGTGATGCGTGAGTAGTTCATCCCTGGACTATGGGTCCAGAGCAGTAGCTAGATGGTTGTCTTCTACAATTTGTGCTTGATGTATTGATCTTGTGAGCCACCCTACATGATCAAGATCATCCTTATGTAATCCTACATGTTGTGTTTGCTGGGATCCGATGAATATTGCATACTATGTTGAGGTCGATTATATATTCATGTCATATTTTATTTGTGATCTTGCATGCTCTCCGTTGCTAGTGGATACTCTTGCCAAGTAGATGCTTGTGACTCCAAGAGGGAGTGTTTATGCTCGATAGTAGGTTCATGCCTCTAGTTTTCTGGGAGAGTGACAATAACTTGTAAGATTGTAGATGTGATGTTGCTACTAGGGAGAAAAAACAACAATGTTTTATCCAAGGGTAATTCTATTGTTTACATTACACACATTGCTTAATGCGATAATCTGTTGATTGCAACTTAATACTGAAAGGGGTTCGGACAATAACCGGTAGGTGGATTATTAGTCATAGACGCAGTTGGATTACGGTCTATGTATTATGTGGTAATGCCCAATCAAATCTCATAGTAATCATCTTGTAATGTATGGTCGATATTTTGTCAAGTTCCCAGCTGTAATTTGTTCAGCCAACATGCTATTTATCTTTATGGAGAGACACATCTAGTGAGCTGTGGACCCCGGTCCGTTTCCTTTACATTGATAAATTCATCTACTGTAATCTTGTTATGTTTACTTTCTACGAACATCTCTTTCCACTCGATACGTCTAATCCTTTGTGTTCAGCAAACCGGTGAGATTGACAACCTCACTGCAAGTTGGGGCAAAGTACTTTGGTTGTGTTGTGTGCAGGTTCGACGTTGTTGCTGACGCCGGTAGTGCGCCCTGCCACTAGTCAGCTAGCAACACCTTCAGAAGTCACGCCTTTCTCCTACTGGTCGATGAAACCTTGGTTTCGTACTGAGGAAAAACTTGTTACTGTGCTCATCACACCTTCCTCTTGGGGCTTCCCAACCGCTTCCACAAAAACTCTCAACAAGATTGTCTGGCGCCATCACCGGAGCACCATCAGGGCCAGTATAAGATCCAAGCCAATCATTGTCCTTCTTCATGACCCCTCATACCCACCCTTATTGTAGTTCCGGCCTTGGATCCTCGTCGGTCCTCTCCGACCTCGATTATATTCTAGGGGTTCGCAGCAGAAAACAAAAAATTCTAACTTAACACAAACCCTAATATGCCCAAGATCTATCCATGCATGTAGTAATGCAGTAACGGAGATGGTACCAGTGACGCATCATCATAGAACGACCGCTGGAACGTGGCTGGGGTAGAAGTACTATCGTCGCTGACCTTAGGGTTGTGAAAAGTCCTCTCCCACGACGTCGAGTGCCGCAGGTGTAGCACCTTGTAGTTTCGCACACGTATGGTGCTCAACGACGCTCCTGGCTCCGATCCAGCGAAGTTACGGAAGTAGATCTTCTAGATCCGAATCCCAGCAACGCTCTCGCGTACTGGGTGGAGTTGTCTCCCTCGATGTGCACTTCTTCTGCGAACCGCACGGATAAGAAAACTAGAGAGAGATATTTCTATATTTTTGTGTGTATTTAATTTGCCCCATATGGGTCTCTTTATATAGGGGTGATATGCGTTGTTGACGTATTATCTTTTCGTTCGACACGCGTCCGTTGGGAACCCCAAGAGGAAGGTGTGATGCGTACAGCGGCAAGTTTCCCTCAGTATGAAACCAAGGTTATCGAACCAGTAGGAGCCAAGAAGCACGTTGAAGGTTGATGGCGGCGGGATGTAGTGCGGCGCAACACCAGGGATTCCGGTGCCAACGTGGAACCTGCACAACACAACCAAAGTACTTTGCCCCAACGAAACAGTGAGGTTGTCAATCTCACCGGCTTGCTGTAACAAAGGATTAACCGTATTGTGTGGAAGATGATTGTTTGCAGAAAACAGTAGAACAAGTATTGCAGTAGATTGTATTTCAGTAAAGAGAATTGGACCGGGGTCCACAGTTCACTAGAGGTGTCTCTCCCATAAGATAAATAGCATGTTGGGTGAACAAATTACAGTTGGGCAATTGACAAATAAAGAGGGCATGACCATGCACATACATATCATGATGAGTATAGTGAGATTTAATTGGGCATTACGACAAAGTACATAGACCGCCATCCAACTGCATCTATGCCTACAAAGTCCACCTTCAGGTTATCATCCGAACCCCCTCCAGTATTAAGTTGCAAAGCAACAGACAATTGCATTAAGTATGGTGCGTAATGTAATCAACAACTACATCCTTAGACATAGCATCAATGTTTTATCCCTAGTGGCAACAGCACAACACAACCTTAGAACTTTCTCACATCGTCCTGTGTCAATGCAGGCATGAACCCACTATCGAGCATAAATACTCCCTCTTGGAGTTACAAGCATCTACTTGGCCAGAGCATCTACTAGTAACGGAGAGCATGCAAGATCATAAACAACACATAGATATAACTTTGATAATCAACATAACAAGTATTCTCTATTCATCAGATCCCAACAAACGCAACATATAGAATTACAGATAGATGATCTTGATCATGTTAGGCAGCTCACAAGATCCGACAATGATAGCACAATGGGGAGAAGACAACCATCTAGCTACTGCTATGGACCCATAGTCCAGGGGTAGACTACTCACACATCACACCGGAGGCGACCATGGCGGCGTAGAGTCCTCCGGGAGATGAATCCCCTCTCCGGCAGGGTGCCGGAGGCGATCTCCTAGATCCCCCGAGATGGGATCGGCGTTGGCGGCGTCTCTGGAAGGTTTTCCGTATCGTGGCTCTCGGTACTGGGGGTTTCGCAACGGAGGCTATTTGTAGGCGGAAGGGCAGGTCAAGAGGCGGCACGAGGGCCCCACACCACAGGGCCGCGCGGCCAAGGGGGGGGGGCGCGCCGCCCTAGGGTGTGGCCCCCTCGTGGCCCCTCTTCGTCTCCTCTTCGGACTTCTGGAAGCTTCGTGGCAAAATAGGACCCTGGGCGTTGATTTCGTCCAATTCCGAGAATATTTCGTTACTAGGATTTCTGAAACCAAAAATAGCAGAAAACAGCAACTGGCACTTCGGCATCTTGTTAATAGGTTAGTTCCAGAAAATGCACGAATATGACATAAAGTGTGCATAAAACATGTAGATAACATCAATAATGTGGCATGGAACATAAGAAATTATCGATACGTTGGAGACGTATCAAGGGGCAATGCAGGGGGCAATACTGCCCGGGTGGGCCGACCCACTTGGCCCGGCCGACCACCCCTCCCTTCCCTTCCCATGGGCCCCTTCCCATATGGGGCTCAATAAAGGTAGGGAAGCCCTTTTTTAGTTAAATAAAACATATTTTAAATTAATTAAATATATTCTATTATATAAATTCATTTAATTAACATATTAAACATATCCTTTAATTTCCATTTGTCCGAGAGACCTCCCGAACAATTCCGAACAACCTTCGAACATCTCCGGAACCCTATTCCAGATATATCTCTCAGTTCCGATGAATCCAAAACTATCTTGAGTTTTGTTGAACCCTTAAGTGTGTTACCCTATGGTTCAGGAATAACACAGACATGATCCGGGACAGTATCTCCGGTCAAATTGATCACTAGGGGGTCTGTATAACCATGATGATCTCTATGCATTCCACGAAGATATAATCGTTGTTTGAACCATTGCATTGAGTCTTATTACTTTTGTTCACTCGATACTGACACTCGTCTAAGACATGATCGTCGGTATCACAACACCTAGTTCGGTCTCGTTACCGACAAGGCTATTTCAAGTCGTTCGTTTGTGATTCCATTCCCAATGACCTAGTCATACGCCGCACAACTTTCATGGATGTAATCTCACCGAGTGGGCCCTCTGTGTCTTTTCGTCACGTGGACGAACAAATCCCGCTCTTGATCCATACGCCTCAACCACCCCATTGGAATACCCAACTACACCTATATGATCACCCTGTTACGGTGTGACGGTTGATGCAGCCAAGGCAACCTCTGGTGATAATGATTAATACGATCTCACAGTCTAAGGATTAAGTCACTACACACTCTATAAACATTGTATCAATGAACTCAATGTGACTTGATCATGTTACAATGATTATTTTATGGGTATGCCCATCGTATAATTCATCCAATCGATATGATCTCATTGTCAATGACATGTATGTCCATGATCAGGAAAACCTCGATCAACTATTGACCTCAGTGAACCAGTTATGTACATGTGTGCTTTACTAGGGACTCTTTGTTTGTTTACAATACCACACATGTAATAATGTTTCCACTTAATACAGTTATAGCATGGTAAGAAACTAATTATGAACATTTGAAATATAATAAATATCTATTATTATTTGTCTCTAGAACACTATCTCCAACAGTCTCCCACTTGCACTAGAGTAAAAATAATCTAGTTGCATTTGTTACTAATCATAATGACATTGATGGCTCCCAAGTGCAGGAAATCAATTTTCGTACTTTTCAATAAGAAAGGTCGTCGAACCCAGAAGGATCTGAAGCTATTTGTTAGTGGATTTGACAAGTACACAATAATAAGAATGTGGTAGTTTTGGTGCTTTGGGTGTATAGTTTACAATAAAATAAAGTACAGAAAGTAAACAACAATATGTAAATGCTCTCAATGATAGAAAGCCCAATCCACTAAGCAGCGAGAGGACAAGCTCAAGTGTTTGTGTGCTTATATGTGACAAGTGTTCCCGTGGGAGGCACGTATTTACTAGCATTTAGAGTTCTACACAACATCATAAATATTTTATCAAGTTTCATTCCCTTAAGGGCGGAGCCTGAATTAGGTGCAGCCATAGATATGAGCAAATACACCCCTTATGATGGCTCCTAGAGCCATTTTCATGAGCATGTATAGGAATAATTAAGACATAAATGTCCCATCAAATTAGTTCATTGGTCCTTGACATAAACCCCTCTGATGCAACTCAAAATATTGAAAAACGGTTTCTGTCATTCCGTCCCTTCCAACACTCATCATAGCATTAAAGTGAAGCCATATGAGCCCATATAGCTGAAGTAGTATGCAGTCGACGTTCGCATAAAAACATCATAGAACAACATAAAAGATAAAAAAAAGTTGACCAAATACTCATTGCACATCATATAGAATAATAGTCAGATCATCCTATATATGCCAGAGAAACATGGGGAACTACTCACAAGTGTTAAATATGATATGTACCAGAGGCATAATGATTACACACAATCTGAAAGTATAATCTCTCCACCAAATAAAGACAAATTACCAATCACAAACATGCAACTAGCTCTTAAAACAATATCCGGGGTTCAATCAAACACAAACTATGAGGGGGATGAAGTCGATCTCGTAGATGGTGATGGTGGTGATGATGGTGCTGATGGAGGTGTTGATGAAGATGCCTCCCCCTACGTCAAGGAGGTGTGGTGATGACGATGGAGTCAATTTCCTCTTCACTAGAGGCACCGGTGCGTCGGCGCCGCCTATCCCCCATGGGTAGGTTCATCTCCATCACCATCTACATCAACTCTCCATCATCCCCCATTATAATCTTTTGGCAAACATGATGTATGATGCAGTATACTATTTTCCCATTATCTATTGTATCTCTATGTTGATGTTTGAGTAGTGACTTGTTTATGGCAATTATGATATAGTTTTTTGTTGGTTGCAATACGTTATCTTCTATGATGATATTTTTCTACTAACATATGAGTGCACAAATATGTTGGGGGATGCACAAGGTTGTCACCGTTGCATGTTGATAGGATGAGTGATAGCCGGAGTTTAATAGAAATCAAATCACAAGTCTTAGAGATACATGTTGTATTAATTCATGGTTAATCAACGAGAGTATTATCATGGGGACCTTAGATCTAGATGCGATGGTTGGACTTTATTTCTTAATAATCCCTTGTTTGCTCTTAATTGACATTGGGATCAATCACTAGGGGTGTATTTGTTCATGTATATGGCTGCACCTATTCATGGCTCCTCCTTAGAAGAAATAAAAACAATACTATTTTTGTGCTTCACTAACTGTGACAACCAATCAAATGAAATAGAAATTTTCCTAAGCACTTGATCCCTTGGGTTATCCACCTCCACTTCGCTAGCTCCAAGTTACTTGCACTAGTTTACATATTGTATTTGCTTCCAAAAACTTTACTATTTTCTAGTTAGTACCAAAAACAACCACACACACTATAGTTCCTAGCTTTGCATAGAAGCCCATATAAGTGGATTATAGGGCTTTAGAGAATAGTTAGTTTACCTTCAGCACCTCATGGCTTCGACACTCAAATACTTATCGAATTGTAACGGTGATCCCTTGCACTTGGGGGTTATCAGAGGTGAGATGAGTAGTGAATTGGTGATCTCACGCGAAAACCAGTGACAACAAGGGGAGTACGGTTTTTGTTCAAGGATCCACTTGGGAGTAACAACAACATCATCATAATTTATGCTTTGATTTTTATTTTACTTAATAATTGTTATAACCCGGTGTTTCGTGGTATAACGGTTGGACCAAAAGATTATTGATATGCATGTGCCTAGAAGTTCCTTAGATTTCCATACACCAAATGTTTATCTTGGTTTGATAAACCTAGGTCTACTAGGGAAAAAGCTACTATACTACATCTATAATCTGGATCGAAGGTATCAATGAATAAAGCACGAAGAAAGGAGGCAAGAGGAGGCAATATGTAGGAGTTATAGGCACCAGGACTCAACCATTTCAAGGGTGAAAGATATTTTCCATCACAAGATAATAAATATCCAAGACCACGATGTTGTAGGCCTCATCCATATGAATCCAACGAGTCAAAGAACACCTCAACTTGAGTACATATGAGAAAATGGCACCCAACATATGAAAGGAGTGTTGTGACTCTAACGGTCACATTGATGACCGTGCGACACTCCATCTGGACCGTTTCTTCGAACCGAATACCTTTTGTGAAGGGCTCGAGGCCATATCTAGTGCATGGGTTTCCTGGAACGCCAAAGCGACCTCCGGGGGCCTATATAGGGAGGGAAAAACCTAGCCTCCATCACCAATCTTCATGATCCATCAGCGCGGTGAAATCTTGCTGTCGTGCCGCCTCCATCATATCACACCACCACCGAGACACCCAAGCAAGAGGAGGAGAAGGAGGCACCTCCACCAAGCACCGGGCACCGGCCCTTGGTCGTACTCGCCGCCATCATCGTCATCTCCATCAACACTCCCATCTCTCTCCATAGCTCGTGTATTTGTAAGATTGAACATGCATGGTTGTGTCCCTAATGATATACTCCATGAAATAGTCTACATTGTAGACCCAAAATTTGTTTTGAAATAATCTACTTTCTATCTTCTAGTCAACAACAACACTGATAACAAAGTGGTTTTGCTCTTTTTATTGGACGTTGTTATTTTCAATGTAGCTTGGATTGGTTGTTCACATATCTAAGTACTAGTGCTAAATGCAACACTAATTTGTCTTGCTTTCTCTAGAATGTAGAGTAAATCGGAATGGCGGGAGTATTCATCTATGATTTATTATTCATCTTGTTTGAGTGATTGATCCGGTTCTAGGTTGAGGTATGATCCAGTGCATCAACTTAGAATATGTTGTTGTTCTAGAATTCATGTGCATGGATTATGAAGATGAGTTCACGAGATCCTTTGGTCCTGAAGTATAATTTTGCCTTGCGCGTGACCGCACGAAAATTATGCATAGTGCACACATTAGTGATGGCACGGTAATCAAAAGGGAAACCTTTATTTGTCTAGAATCACTTGTATAATAGCGGATCACACATAATCGTCCCTCTAGTACTAGTGAGACCGAAAGTCTCGAAACCACCTTTCATTCTATTCACTCCTACAACTGTGAGACCGAAGACTCGATGTATCCAGTTTTGGGAAGCATCCAACCATTTTTATTCTTAAATGGTTTATGGGTTTTTTGGGGTTTTCCAATTATTTTTCAAGCTTATATTTCTTTTCTTTGTTTATCTAGTTTTTTTCTCTAAGTTCGTAAGCTTTATTTATTTTTGTAAACATTTTTAAATTTCGTGAACATCATCCAAATTAATTCATGAACATTTTTAGATTTACAAAAATATCGTTCAGATTCGTGAACATTTAAAATTTGAGAGCATTTTTGAAAGTCACGAAATTTTAATAATTATGAACATTTCAAAATTAATAATTTTTTAAAATCCATAGACATTTAATTTTTTTGTAACGTCTTTAAAATTCGTAAATATTTTCTATCATGAACATTTTAAATTTGTGAACATTTTGTTCAAATGTGTGAACATTTTAAATTTGCGAGTATACTTTGAACGCCATGACTTTTTTGAACTGTGAACATCTTTCAAATTCGTAAACTTTTTTTAAAATTTGAGAACATGTTTTAGAATAGTGAATATTTTTAAATCCTGGACATTTTAAAATTTTGAGAACATTTTAAAATTCATGAACATTTTTTCAAATCCGTGATTTCCTAAAAATCGTGAACATTTTTAAAAGTTGAGAACATTTTAAAATATAGAGCATCTTAAAATTCGTGAACATTTTTTCAAATCCTGTTTTTTAACATCTTGAACACTTTCAAAATTCTAGAACATTTTTCAAAAATCCTAAACATTTAAAATTTCACATACTGTTTTTCAAATCCGTGATTTTTTTTTCTTAAATATTCTCAAAATCCACCACCTTTTCTGAAATCCGGAATTATTTTTTTAGTTTCACCAAATTATTCAAAGTTAACAGGAAAAATTAGTCCATTTTCTTTTAGAAATATGTGCAGAATTAAACTGTATGTAGATTTTTAAGAGCGATACAACATTTTGATGGGTTTTTGCTTTTTACATGTTTTTTTGAAACTTTAAACCAATCTATTAAGCAAACAGCAAGCCACCTCATTAAAAACCTTCCAGCCCCCTCAAGTACCCTGGAAGGAAAAGAGTGCGTCTGGAACCTGCTGCCGCGAGTCATATAATAGTTACATCATCTATAAGAGTTTGCAAAATAAATCTAGGGGGTTCATTGACCCAATTACAAGAATTACCACTCTCAAAACAAAACCTAGCTATCTCATCCGCCACACTATTTGCTTCTCTCGGACAGTGCTTAAACTTCACATCATCAAACCCCGTTGTCACGTCCAGACAATCAGCAAAGATCGCAAAACTTTCACTCCACCAAGTATCACCACCAGTGCAGCCTTCAATAGTTTCCAGAGAGTCCGATTCCACCTCGATCCGGGAGCACCCAATTTGATTTGCAAAATTAAGCCCGTCTTTCATAGCCATAACCTCTGCCATAGCAATTGAAGTCACATGCGGTATGAACTTACCTGCAGCAGCAACAAAGCGTCCCTGATGATCTCGAAGCACAGCAGTCGTGGCCCCTGCCTTGCGATCGACATGAAATGACGCATCTACATTCAATTTTATATATCTGACTTGAGGCCTTGACCATCTCACAACTTGAGACATCCCGCCCACCACTGTTGCCTTAGCTGCATTTGCCACCATTGAAAAAATAGACATTTTACAGTTATATAAAGATGGAGTGAATTCATTATTTGTAATACGCCTTCTGAGCCACCAGAGATACCAACAAGCTACAGAGATTGTTTCTTTCAAACCAATATTAGACATTCCATTCAGATTGTTGTCTTCCCTCTTCAGCAGGAACTCGAGGACAGCCGACCCTGCTCGATCATCGTGAGTTGCATCCTCAATAGTTCCAGTAATACCGATTGATTCCCACAAATTTTTAGCCACCGGATATTGGAATAATAAGTGCAGAATATCGTCTGGACCCAAATTGCAAACCGGACATCCAGCAGAGGTGCCAATGTGTCTATTTGCAAGAATACATTTTAATGGAAAAATGCCATGGAGTGCCCTCAGATAATTTTTTTAACCTTACCCGGAATTTTCATTTGCCATAGAAGCTTCCAGACTGGGTTTATTGCGGAAGATCCAGGACGCGCAAATTGTGACGCCGACGGCCCAAACTGGTGGCGCCATTGTAGATAGTAGCCAGACCAGACAGTATATTTTCCATTTTTAGTAGCATTCCAAGCAATGAAATCATCAAATCCTTGGGTGTTTATAGGGATGCTCAGTATACGTGCCACATCCAGGGAATTAAACAGACTATGGAGGATGTCCAGGTCCCATTGTCCTGTAATAGGATCTATGAGATCAGACACTTTTGTGTAGACAGAGTTTCCACGTTGAGAAGTGATCATCCTATTAGGACTACAGCTGATCCAAGGGTCGGTCCAAATATTAATTTTCTCTCCATTACCAACTCTCCAAATATAGCCTCTTTTAAAAGTTGTAATCCCAGCCAAAATACTCTGTCAAGTAAAGGAGGAACCAGCCTTCGGTCCAACCTTCAGAATATTGCCATCAGGATAATACTTAGCTTGCAAAACTTGAGCACATAGAGAATCTGGTTTAGTTATCAATCTCCATACTTGTTTTTCCAACATAGCAAGGTTGAAGGAGTGGAAGTCCGGAAAGCCCATACCACCTTCATTCTTTGGGTAGCATAATGTCCACCAGGCATACCAATGCATCTTGTTACTTTTCTCATCATCTCCCCACCAGAATTTTGCGATTGCATCCATCATTTTTTTGCATACACCCTTTGGTATCAAGAACACTGACATAGAATAGACAGAGATGGCCTGAGCCACTTCTTTCAATAAAATCTCTTTTCCACCTATGGATAGAAGCTTCTCCTTCCATCCATTAATCCTCTGGATAATTCTCTCAATAAGGTGCTCAAAACAGTCACTCCTTTCTGCTCCTACCAAGGTCGGCAGTCCCAGATATTTATCAGACAAAGCCTCCGTATCAATATGAAGAGCTTCACATATTTCTGCTCTCAAGAGGGCATTAGTATTCGGAGAAAAAAATATAATTGATTTAACCAAACTCACCAATTGACCTGAATTTGCACAGTAAGTATCCAACACTTGCTGCAAGGAAGTTGCATTGTTCATGTCTGCCTTCATGAGGATTAGAGAATCATCAGCAAATAAAAGGTGTGAAATTGATGGTGCATTCCTGCACACTCTTACCCCATCGATGCCACCAACTTCTTCTTCATGCAACAGGAGGCTGGATAATCCCTCCGCACATAGCAGGAATAAATAAGGGGATAAGGGATCCCCTTGGCGTAGTCCTCTTGTAGGAACAAACATATCTGTTTCATCAGAGTTGAATATTATTTGGTATCTTACCGATCGAACACAAGCCATCATAATCAAGATCCATCTTTCAGAAAAACATAACTTTCTCATCATATTCTCCAGAAAAATCCACTCAACTCTATCATAAGCTTTGTGCATATCAAGTTTGACCGTACAAATTCCATTACTACCTGACCTCTTATTTTTTATAGTATGGATACTCTCATATGCCACCAGAACATTATCAGTAATAAGGCGGCCAGGAACAAAAGCACTTTACATTGGAGATATTATATCAGGAATGATCTCCTTCAAACGCAGGGCCAACATCTTAGAGATAATCTTGTATATGACATTGTAGAGGCTAATTGGGCGGAATTGAGTAATAAGTTCTGGGTGATCCAACTTGGGGATGAGAACCACCGTGGTATCATTCCACCCTTCAGGAATTTGTCCAGTATTCAGAGCCTGCAAAATTTCATTAGTAATATCTTCACCAAAAAGACCCCAAAACTTTTTGTAGAATACCCCATGAAGACCGTCAGGACTAGGAGCTTTATAATCTCTGATGCTAAAAACCGCCTTCTTCACATCTTCCGCTGTGAAAGGCGAGCATAACTTCTCATTCATATTGTCCGTAACTCGTGGTTGGATCTTGTCCAAGACAGGTGGATCTGTTTAATTCACTTCAGATGAAAATAGATTAGTAAAGTAATTAAGGACAAAAGGCTTTAGATCATCCATACCTTCTACCCATTGATCATTATCATCCTTGAGTTTCTGAATGAAGTTTTTCTTACGTCTAGCAGATGCAAAATTGTGGAAGAAAGAGGTATTTCTATCCCCATGATGTATCCAATTAGCTCTTGATCGTTGCGACCAATAAATCTCTTCCTGTTCGAGTAGGAGCTCAATCAGATTAGCCATTTCTTTCGCTCTTGCCTCGCTGTCATTTGTAATCTGCCCCGTCGTAGCCTTTTCCAGTTCACGTTGGGCTTGGCGGAGTTTTTTCTTCGGTTGTTTCAACACAGAATTATTCCAAGCATGCATGGCCGCATGTACTTTATTTAGCTTAGCTAGCACCCCACCAGATTGATGCCCAACATCTTCCCATGCACGCTCAACAACATCACGGAATTGAGGCTCCCGAAGCCACTTCGCCTCAAACCTGTGAGGTCCCTTCTGGTTATTTAACTGAGCCTGATGAGCCTGATTATCTAATAAGATTGGGCGGTGATCAGAACGGATATAACCCAGGTGTTGCACCAAAGCACCAGGATGCAGCAGATTCCACGAATCATTGGCTAAAAGCTCGGTCTAGTCTTTCACGTATACGCCCACGTTTCCAGGTGTAGCTGTCCCCCACAAAACCAGGATCATGGAGGTTACAGTCATCCAGTACGTCCCGAAAAGCTTGCATGAAGGCCGTCGGTCTTGGGTTTCCTCCATATTTTTCATGAGAGAAAGCTATTTCGTTGAAGTCACCAATTACAACCCACGGTAGATTATGATTGCCGTTAAGAACTCTCAGTCTGTCCCAAGTCTTGTACTTATCTTCCCATCGGGGCTCACCATATATACCTGTTAGTCTCCAAACTCTCTGTGGGGATTCAATGATTTTAACATCTATATATTTGGGGTCAGAAAAAATTTGTTGAAGTGTGATCTCCCTCTTCCAAAACAGCAAGACTCCACCACTTCTCGAAGAACTAGGATTAACAATCTTAGAATCCATCTGTAAACGACATCTTAAGCATTCAGCTGGGTGATCATCCAAGTGTGTCTCAGAGAGAAAAATAATGTCGGGGTTATAACGCCTTTGAAGATCCGAAAGCGAACGAACTGTCGGGTCATTCCCCAGACCCTGACAGTTCAGAGATAATATTTTTATTGCGACCGGGCAGGCTCCTCGAGGGAACCCGCCGATCCAAGTGAAGGGGAGTCAGCTCCATCCTTCTTTGAGCGTTTCTTCCTGTCATTCTCCGACTTGTTTTCTAGAACATTAGTAGGGATAGCCATCTCATCTGTCACCATAGCTGTCGAGCCAACTCCTGTAACACCCTTATCAAGAATATTTGCATCACTATTTTCCGAAGGGAATTCCAACTGTCGCTTGGCATTGAGATCAGTGGTTGTATTGTCAGACATTTCAATATCATTTTGCTTGATCGGGCTGGATGCCGTGTCCTTCAGCGAATCATCCAGTGAAGCGTCCTTAATAACAGCTATAGCATTATGGCGCCAAGCAATACCAGCCGGAGCAGCAACACCTCTCCCAGGTTGTGGCATAACCCCTCCATGCATGTGATCACGTTGGTTAACACCACCTCCCTGGCCAAAAGGATCAGTGGTGCCACGCCCAAAGGAGTTACGCCCACGGCCACCTCTAGCTCCTCCACGGTTTCCACCAAAAGCAAAACGGCCATGCCAGGTTTCTCTATCCACTTTGAGGTAATCTCCCCATTTCAGAGCACTTTCATCATGCTCACCAGATCCGCATTCCAAGTGTGTGTGACCAACTAAACCACAAGCCCCGCAGAACCTCGGCATTTTTCATACTGAACTTTGAAAAATTCTCGTTGGCCTTCTCTAGATATTGTCACAAAACGACCAATTGGTTTTCGTAGATCCAATTTAACCTTTACTCGAATAAAATTGCCCAGACCATGAGGACTTTAATCCACTTCAATCGCCGTACCCAGCTTTTTAGCCGCCAGGTTCTTAATCAGAGATTCACCCCTATATCCATCTGGTAACTTATGAATCTGGAACCATACAGCTAAACAATTCATGTTGACAGTATCAGGATCAGCAAAGCCATATCATACTCCTCTATAGTAACAACATTTTGTCTAAACAACCATGGACCTCCTTTTGTTACTTTCAACCAATCTCCTAGGCAAGAACATTGAATTGTGAACATATTATCCTTTAGGGGCCTGAATTTTACCTCTTTCGCGGGACTTCATGCAGTACACATATGTTGCTCGAAGGTTTGTGGACTAAAGAAGTTAACAGTATGGGCTTTAACCAATGCCATCCACTTGATCCCCTCTCTGGGCACATCTTCTTGATCCTCAAACACCAAATCATCAATCTCATCATCGTCAATACCCAGCCGCTGTAGG
This sequence comes from Lolium perenne, assembly GCF_019359855.2. NCBI lineage: Eukaryota > Viridiplantae > Streptophyta > Magnoliopsida > Poales > Poaceae > Lolium > Lolium perenne. The sequence continues at coordinate 76,066,114 of NC_067244.2, forward strand.
AGATCACTAAGGCGCTCATCCTTCTTCGAACCAGATCCTTCAGCCGTCTGGCTCGCCGCGCTTGATGCCGGGGAAGCCATCGGGCCAAACCGTAACCAAACCCTAGCAACACCTTGGGGGAAACAGAAACCGGGGCGCGGGCGCGGAAGGCAGAACTTCAGCGACGAGATTCGTCCAGGAACAGGGAACAACGACCTCCAATGAAGCCGATCGCTGCCCGGAAAAAGGATCCCTAGTCGCCAGAGCGCTAGGTCATAAGTAATAACACTGGTTGATGTTATCCTTTTTGCTTTTTACATGTTAGAGTAGCGCAATTGAATAACAGAGCATTGGGCGAACTTGGAAAAAAAGGCCAAAAGGGGCAATGATAAGGGCATGCAACACACGATGACACGAGCTGCGCACAAACAGTAGAAATAACAATAAACTCGAACGCGAAGAAACAATAAACGCTAGCGTCAGTAGCGTTGCTGGGCCAAACCCATGATGGCGGAAGCCCTATTTGACGCTATTTGCGTCCATTAGCCACGAAACGCGGGAGAATGCTCGGTAGCGCGCGCGCGCTACGGAGTCTCGTTTCGCTGAACGCTTTCCGCGAGATGGCCGGCCCATTGGTAGCTTAACACGTTCGCTTTCGTTCGAGGACGTGTTCTTTGCCGGTTCGTTCGGTACTTCGGTGTATGTGCTGGCACCAGCTACGTTCCTTTAGCCACGAGCATGCATCATGCACGCATGTGTCGCGTTTTTTTTTTTTTTTTTGCTTTTTGAAACTGATCGCTTCCTTCCGCGTGCTCTGGTGCGTATTAAGTGTGTCGTTTTTCCTTTTTATTTTTTCTTTTATTTGTTTCTTTCACTATTTGTTTCTTTCTATTTTTTCTTTCGCTTTTTAAATCATTTTAAGTGTTTTTTAACTTTATGTTTCTTTGATGTTTTTTTTTTCCATTTAGGATGTTGTTCCCCACCGTTTAGGCGATTGTTCCCACTGTATATGATGTTGTTCCCCTCCGTCTAGCCTTTTGTTCCCATCCATCTAGGATATTGTTCCCTACCGTCTAGGCGATTGTTCCCCACTGTATATGATGTTGTTCCCCTCCGTCTAGCCTTTTGTTCCCCTCCATCTAGGCGGTTGTTCCCCTCCATCGAGGCGATTGTTCCCCACTGTATATGATGTTGTTCCCCTCCGTCTAGCCTTTTTGTTCCCATCCATATAGGATGTTGTTCCCCACCGTCTAGGCGATTGTTCCCCACTGTATGTGATGCTGTTCCCCTCCGTCTAGCCTTTTGTTCCCCTCCATCTAGGCGGTTGTTCCCCTCCATCGAGGCGGCTGTTCCCCACTGTATATGATGTTGTTCCCCTCCGTCTAGCCTTTTGTTCTCATCCATCTAGGATGTTGTTCCCCACTGTATATGATGTTGTTTCCCTCCGTCTAGCCTTTTGTTCCCATCCATCTAGGATGTTGTTCCCCACCGTCTAGGCGATTGTTCCCCACTGTATATGATGTTGTTCCCCTCCGTCTAGCCTTTTGTTCCCCTCCATCAAGGATGTTGTTCCCCACCGTCTAGGCGATTGTTCCCCACTGTATATGATGTGTTGTTCCCCTCCGTCTAGCCTTTTGTTCCCATTCGTATGGGTTGTTTGTTCCCATCTGTCTGGTGTGTTGTTCCTCTCCGTCTATTTTGATGTTCCCCTCCGTCTAGTGTCTTGTTCCGCTCTGTATAGGATGTTGTTCCCCTCTGTCAAGGTTGTTGTTCCCCACCGTGTAATCTGTTGTTCCCCTCCATTTACGTTGTTGTACCCCCTCCATCTATTTTGTTGTTTTCCCTCCGTCTTTTTTTGTTGTTACCCTTATATTTGTTTCCAATATAATTATTTTTCATAACAAAATGTACTATTATTATTTTTCGATACCCTTTAGTTTTCCCTTTTACAATCTAGAAGCTAGAGATTTTTTCTATAAGTTCAGATGTTTCCATGTAAATGTGCAGGTACAAAATTTGGTGCATGTGAATACCATGGTCATGTATACGTACGTGCACACGTACAGCACATTGAAGGATTTTTTATGTACACATGGAGTTAATTAGCAGCAAGCACGGTTGATGGACTTTTGCATGTGCACATGCAGCTAGCTAGTAGCAAGTGCCGGACACTCATGGCTAGCAAAGCGATTAGCAAGCACGAGAACACGGCACGCGGGCGCGCGAGAACACGTCCTGATCACGTAATGGTGACATACGTGTATACGTATACGTATACATGCGGCCATGCCAATTTTTCTATTGAATCACACAAACTGCACACCAAACTGCCTAGCTGAACCTAGTGGGCTGAACCTAGCTACCCGACGTCCCGACCTGTGCCCAGTGGGAACCGACAGAGACGCTACCGTAGCTAACAGCAGCTTCTGTTTTAGTCCCACCTCGAAACCTTAGGAAGATCCGCACCGGTTTAAATACTCCCTTCCATCGCAACCGATACCAGTAGCTAGGACTGCCGCGGCACCCAGCGAAAGCACACGGGCCGGCCCATTTGTTCGGATCCTTGAGGCCCATGCGAGTGATTGCTGTGCGATTCGAAAGATAGGGCGCGCGCGAGCGCCAGGGAGGAGGACCCTACCCTCTCCCGTCGCAAATACCACTAAATGGGCCGACCCAGGAATCTGGTGTTTGCTCGTTAATTTCGGTTTTGGGAACTTTCCAGAACCTTCTGGTCCGGTTTCTGCTGTTCTTTTTGTATATTTTTCTTCTTTTTGTATGTTTTTTTGGGCCACCTTTCAACTTTTTTTCTCCGGTTTTCTATTTTTCTGTTTTCTTTTTCATTTTGTGTTGTTTTCTTTTCTTGTTTCTTCACAATAGAACATTTCTTAAAGTACGAATAATTTTCCAATCTGAACAAAATATCAAAATATAAACTTTTAAACTGAACAATTTTTCAAATCCAAACTAATTTCAAAAGATGATTTTTCCAAATATAAACATTTTTGAAAATACGAACTATTTTCAAATCTAAACGAAATTCCAAAATCTGACTTTTTAACACGAACATTTTTTCAAATCCAAACAATTTTGAAAATATGAATGTTTTTGAAATGAACATTTTTGAAATCTAAACATTTTCCAAAATCTGAACTTTTTAAACTGAACATTTATCAAATTCGAACAATTTTTGAAAATCTGAATATTTTTCGAATTCGAACAGATTTAAAAATATGAATATTTTTTAAGTCCGAACAATTTTCAAAATTCTAGACGTTTTTAAAATCTGAACAGTATCTCAAAACCTAAATATTTTTAAAATGTAAACATTTTGAAATCTGGATACTTTATTTCATCAAAAAAGTCAAAATTAACTGACCTCAGGAGAACCCGATACCAGAGAGGGACGGAAACAAAGTATGAACCGATCTGCGATTACCGATCTAGGATTATGGAGAGCGAGCTGGTGCTAATGGGCTGGCCCACTCTAAACTATGTTTGAAGCGCTGCTTCCGTAACGGATGCAACGAGCGTCGAATAGGAGCTCCCGTCAAATGGGGGGTGCTGTACGCCGACCTAGTCGGCACGGACCACGCGCCGCACACCCCAGGCGGGTTGTTGGGCAAGCCCAACATTCCCACTCCTTTTATTTTTTTTCTTTTTCATTTTTATATTCTATTTTTCTTTTTAAGTTTTTCAAAAGCTGATTCTTTTTAGACACGATTTTTAAAAATCTGAAATTCTAAAAAATTTCAAATTTGAACAAATTTCATAGTTTTGATTTTTTTTCAAAATTTGAACAATTTTCGAACTTGAACATTTTTTGAGATGTAACATTTTTCAGATTTTTAATTTTTTGTTCGAAATTTGAACATTCTTGAATATGAACATATTCTAAAATTGAACTTTTAAAAAAAATTGATTTTTTTGAAAAAGTTTGTTTTAATTATGAACATTTTTCACGTTCGACCAGTTTTCAAATTTGAACGGCTTTCAAATTCCAACGGTTTTCAGATTTGAACATTTTTTACTTATATACATTTTCTCATTTTGAACAATTTTTAAATTTAAAAAGTTTTCAATTCTGAAAAATAAATATAAACAAAACTTAATACACAAAACAAAAACACAAAAAGGAAACAGAAAAAGGAAAAAAAGATAACAGGAAAGAGAGAACAAAACGGAAAAGCCTACCTGGGCCTGGCCCACACCCGCGCGTGGGGTGTGCGGTGGCCGGTAGCCACCGACCTGGTCGGTGTATAGGTTTTCCCGTCAAATGGAAGGTGCTATGCACCGAGCTGGTCGGTGCCGGTGGACTCACCGCACACCCTAGGCGGGAGTATTGGGCCGGCCCAATATATTTTCTCTCCTTTCATTCTTTTTTCTTCTGCTGTTTCATTTATGTTTTCCTGAATATGAATAAATTTTGAATCTAAACTTCCTAAAAATTTAAAAAAAATTAAGAATCTAAACATTTTTCGAATTTCAATATTTTCGCATTTGAAAATATTTTGAACCGATTTCAAATTTGAACGGTTTTTAAATTTAAACGGTTCTTAGATTTGAACGGTTCTCAAAGTCGAACGGTTTTCAAATTTGACATTTTTGAATTTAAATTATTTGTTTATATTTTCGCATTTGAAATATTTTTGAACAAATTTCAAATTTGAACGATTTTCAGATTTGAACAGTTCTCAAAGTGGAACGGTTTACAAATTTGAACATTTTTGAATTTAAACATTTTCTCAATTTGAACAATTTTAAAAAAAATAAAAAAATCCGAATCTAAAAAAATATAAACAAAACCGAAAACAGAAAACAGAAAAGAAAAACAGAAAGAGGAACCAGAAAAAGAGAAAAGAAAAAGAAAACCGAACTACTACATGTTAAACAGAAAAAATGGGCTTGGCCCAAACCCGACCAGGGAGTGTGCGGTGGCCGGTAGTCATCGATCTGGTCGGTGTATACGTTTTCCCCCGTCAAATAGGGGATCCCGTAAACTTATGGGGGGTGTTGTACGCCGACCTGGTCGGCGCGGACCAGGCGCCGCACACCCCCCAAGCGGGTTGTTGGGCCGGCCCAACACATTCTCACTCTTGTTATTTTTTTTGTTTTTACGTTTTTCAAAAGCTGATTCTTTTTAGACCCGTTTTTTTTTATTATTTAGTTTTTTCAGAAATTTAAATATTTTCAACATTTGAACATTTTTCAGATTGGAACAATTTTCAAATTGGAACAAATTTTAAATTAGAACAAATTTTAAATTGGAACAAATATTTTTTAAAATTTACTATTTTTTAGATATGAAAAATTTTCGAATTTGAACAATTTTTATACTTGAACAATTTTCGCATTTGAACAAATTTTATACTTGAACAATTTTTTAATTTGAAATTTTCTCGAATTTTTTTAGTTAGAACATTTTGCATTTAAAAATTTATGTAATTTTAAATATTAAATCTTAAAAACGAAAAAAGAAACAGAAATAAAAAAACAGAAATGAAAAACAGAAATGAAAAAAGAAACAGAAATGAGAAAAAAACAGAACAGAAAAATGACTCAGAAAAAAAAACGGCCAATTGGCCCAACACCCGAACTGGGCTGGCCCGTACCGCGCGGGGGGTGTGCGGCGTGCGGTACGCGCCGACCTGGTCGGTGTATAGGAAATCCGGTAAACTTATCTAGGTGGCATCTGGTTCACTGGGCGTTGTTCGGTGATGTTGGGCTTCCACAGCTATTCGGGCATCTCCAGCGGCGCGACGCATTTTAGTGTCCGCGCGCATCCGTCGCGCAGCGGACGCTGAAATGACCGTTTTCGTCCGCGTGTCCGTTTGCGTCTGGGGTTGGCTCCAGCGGCCCGACGCATTTTTTTTCTCTTTTTCATTTCAACATACTTCCAAATATTACAAATTGGAAGATTATTTTACACAAACTAATACATAGTTTGGAACATGGTTTACACAAACTAATACATAGTTTGCACCATGGTGGACACAAATATAAATATTTTAAAAATAGAAACCAGTTGTGTTGATTTCCGTATGTTCGCTGCCAAGAAAGAACATTCGAGGGCACACCCAGTCACCCAAACTGGAAAATCCAGCGGGAGGATTGACGGTGCCCTTGTTGGTTCTACCGATGGCGATGTACGTAAACCTTCCACTATCCGGCTCTCACCGGCCCGTAGCCAGATTCGCTGCAAAGAAAGAACACTCTACGTTCTAACTATCAGAGTCCGACTCGGATTCGCCGGTGTGGTAGTGCCTGCGGCAGGCCGTGTCGTCGAAGACCTTGACGACCATCTCACCGTCTCCCTCGTAGAGGAAGGTGAGCTGGCAGCCGGGCTCGAGCGCCAGGTCACGGGCGAACTTGCCCCACCCGGTGTGCAAGTACATCTTGCCCTGCCCGTCGAACAGGACCTCCACGGCCCAGCGGCAGAAGTTGCAGCTGGCCTCCCGTAGCTGCAAATGCGCCGACTCGACGCCGTCGACGAACTCGGCGAACTTGTCCGGGAGACGCTTGATGCCGAGCGGGTCGTCGTCGATGCGGAGGAGGAACTCGAAGTAGCGTCCCTCCACGTCGGAGGAAGACGAAGAGGGCGCAGGCGACGGCGAGCGTGGGGCCGTAGCTGCTCCACCACGGCGGCCCCTGCCCCGTCCCCGGGGCCGTCCAGGGCCGCGGCCTCGACCGCCTCGGCGGCCACCAGGACCCGCCATGGGCTTCCTCGTGGGGCTGGCTGCGTGGCAGGAACACCTAGGCGGCGGAACGCTGGAGCTTTGTGGCGGCTAGGGTTTCTATGGAGGAGTGGATGAGGAAGAAGAAGGCGCGGCCCCTTTATATAGGTCGGAGGCATGCGGTGGCCGCGGGACGCGTGGCGACGCCATTAACGTGGTTGGCGGAGGTGGGCTGCGGCCGCTCGGCAGCCGAGGCATCGCCATTAACGTGGCGCAGACTGCCGAAGCGACGCAGCGGCGCCAGTCGCAGGCGCGTTTGAGAAGACGCATCGACGCAGGGTCGCTACCAGGCGGGCCCGACGAAACGTCCGCCGGATACGAGCGGACACTTTCGGCGTCCGCGCAGTGTCCGCGGAGACGCATCCGAGGCGCATATTTGGGCCAGGTTTGCGTCTCCGCGGACGGCCCGGTCACTTTGCGTCGCCCCGCTGGAGAGGGTGCCAGACGCATTTCCGGTCACGGCGGACGAAAACGACCATTTGCGTCGCGCCGCTGGAGATGCCCTTCTTACTTGTTTGCATAGTGGCTGTAACACCCCAAATTTCAATAAAAAGAAAGTTAGAGAATTCCAGAAAGCAAAATTTCAAACCAACAAAAACTTTTCTTTTGCATATAGCACCATGCATAGGACTTGTGCATTTGAGTGATATGCCATGATGATTGCTTTTACTTGTATTTGATATGCTCTAAAACCCTAGTGTGATCATATGAAGATCACCAACCAAATAAATCAAAAAGGAAGAAAATCCATCAATTGCAAAACCCTAAAAACCCTCACATATGCTCTATGGCATTTTTATAAATTTTGACCCTAGACCTATTTGGTCTTCACCATTAGTTGAATAATGTTATTAAACACTTATTACAACCTTTGGAATCAAGGTTTCACAATTCAAATGATTTTCAAACACTTTTCCCACTCACATGTGATAATGGTCAAATCTGCCAAATTTAGTCTGATCACCACTTTGAGCCCCTGCAATTCAATTTTCCCAAACCAATTCTTGCTAACTCTTTGCACCATTTCAAAGTCAACATCAAGGTGAACAACTTTGATGAAGATCACCCTGCCAAATTCATCTTTGATCATTAGCTATGCTCATCCAAAGTTGCAACATTTTAACAAGTGGAACAATCTCACACTTGTCCATGTTTGCAATTCTTGAATTCTACTTTTCCCACCACCACCTCAAATCACCTCTGGTCATTTACAACTAATACCAACACTCACATTTCAAAAACTTTCACCTCTTGAATTATTTCAAATTTGGAGAATTTTGCAAATTGCAAAATATGGCACTATTTGACACTATTTGAAATAGTGTTCTATATACACCTAACCTACACTACACTACCCCAAATGGTTCCCCTGCCCCCTCTCACCCTTAATGGCAACATAGAGACCCTAGGGAGAGGAGGAGCAAGGCTAGACATGGCCATGCCGGCCATGTCGCCCAACCCGACAACCTCCCCCTCTCCTCCTTCGCTCTCCGCCCTGGCCACCGTGCCATTAAGCGCCACCGCACCTCCCTAGCTCCGCCTAGCACCGCCCTGGTCGAGGAGGAGCTCGACAACGCCCGGACGACGCGCGCCCAAACCTGCCCTGGATGCCGCTCGCGTCGCGACCATGCGCGCCATGGACGCGCACTGGCCACGCGCCGCGCAGCCACTCCGCTCACGCCCTGGACCCCCTGTCTTCGCCAAGCACACCACCGTGACACAGCCGCGCCAGACACGCGCCCAGCCCCAACCCATGACCGCCGGCGCCGGAGACGATGACTTGTTCCCGTACGCGCCGCGGCCGTCGTGGAAGAAATGCGACCAATCCAGGAGCCGCCCGACCAAGCTGTCGCCACCATTCGCCTCGCCTGGACACGTAGAGCGTCGCCATGACCACGCCTAGCTCGACCAGCCGCCGGAGAAGCCGCGCCATGGTCGACCTTGCCACTGCCCCGCCACCTTCTCTCAATCCTATAAATAGGAGGTTCCCTGGAAGCAACTGAGCACACCACCTCACTCCCCACCCTTCACCACTTCGCCTCGCACCGTTAGCCACCCCGATCGTCGCCAGAGCAAGGCCAATCGCAAGCTCGGAGCCGCGGAAGCCCTGGAGAAATCGCCATTGATCCAGGCCACCTCGAGCTCCGCCACTGCTACCAGCTGCTTCGCCGTCGTCCACATCTACCTCGCGCACACTGCCAACCCTTGCTGGAGCTGCCGTAAGCTCTCCGACCCCCTACCCCCACCGCCAACCTCTCTGCCTCTCGCCGGAGAAGACGACGCACCAGCGTCGTCCGATCCCATTCTAATCCTACGCCCCACACTGATTCATACCGATTCGGGTTTTAAGAGAGACTGACGGGTGGCCCCCACCCTGTCAGCAGGCCCGCGCACACTGGATGCGTTGCTGGGTCGTTTCTACCTCTTTCAAACCGTTTCGGCCCAGTTCGTTTCCCGCCGGCCTTTTTAATTCAAACTGAGTTTAAGTATTTCAAATGAATTCCAATACTTCCCAAACTTTGAAATTCAACCTTTTCAATTTGGCTAAACCAAATTTAGTGAATTTTATGTTGTTAGAAAGCCACTGAAATTCTCTACAACATGCCACTGGCCTCATGGTCAATTTCCTTGTAGAATTAATGTGACAAAAATAACAAGACAGGGACTTTTCCCTATTCAAATAATTCTTAAAAATCAACCAAAATAGATATTAAGTTAATTCCAACTCTAATAGCTCACATTTGACTTACACTAATTGTTTATGCAATAAAATGGTGTGGTCACTTTGCATGATCATGCCATGGTTTAATGAATGGATATTTTGACTAGTTTAACTAGTTGATATTGTCCAAAACTATTAAATTTAAATTGTGTGAAGTCTTACCCTTCATTTAAACTTGTCTCACATGGATTCATGGGATGTTTGGACCCCTGGTCCCAAACTCTCTTATATGAATTACTTGAGATTTAAATCAAAGGTAGTGTTATTTAAATGGTATGAGGTGATCCACCTCATTTAAATCATTTTCCCAAATGATGATGATGATGAACATTTGACTTAGGTCAATATGAGTTCATCCATGATTGTTGGAGAAATTAAATCTTAAGAAGATTTCAATGAGAGGAAATTATTTCTCAAGAACCCTATGGAAACTATCATTTACATATGGAATACAAAGAAGTGAATTCTATTTAAACCCCACAACCCATGCACCCTAGTTTATTTATTTTGTGTGCATAGAGTAGTTTGTGTGTTTATTTGTGATGTGTGGAATAGCCATTGAATTAGTGAGTGATTATACTCGTATTCAAATTTAGACGGTAGCACCGGAGAGTACGCCGAAGAAGAAGGTTGCTACCAAGAGGAGGAGGAGGAACAGTTTGAGAACTACCAAGGCAAGCTACTACCAATGCAAGCTAATATTCTTGCAAAGTGCAAAGCCCCTTGGGGCAAGGCACCATGTTTCTTACCTTTTCTTATATGAACCCATCCCAAGTTTTTACTTTACAAGTTTTTACTTGTTTTCTAAATGAGTTACTTTTATAGTTAACTTTGGTCAAAGTACAAGTTGATTACTAGAGTAGTGAGTTAGTCTTCTCCAAGCAAAGCAAGTTAGCACCCCTCATGAATTAGAGCTAGTGCTAATGAATTAAAACTTGACTACTCTAGATGGGAACAATGTGAATTTGAAGGATTTTTGAAACCTTGGAATGAAGATGCATTCCATTGAATGATTTTTGAAGGTGAATATGACCAAGAGAATATGGTGATTTTTGATAAACAATGATGTTGGTTTGAATGCGATACCTTTCCAATTATTAAGTACCCCCACAATACCTGATTATGGGTAGGGCTTAACTGGAAGTTTATGCGTCTTAGTATGGGTTCCCTCTAAACAAGCGTCATCGGGGTTATGCCGAAAGCTGCCTCTACCACAAAAGAAATGATACGATATGATGCGAAATGAGTTGAATGTCCGGCCCAAGCCCTGTGCAGTTCCCAGGCTGACTGTCTGTCTTCACTGGGAGGCCAAGCTCATGGGGAGAGGTGCTCATACTAGGATTCGTAAGTGAAAGGTTATGGTTGATGATCCGCGTACTGTGTTACGATGATTCGAGGAAATCCCGACGGATGAAATCAAATGTTGTGGCACAAGTGTGCAACCTCTGCAGAGTGTAAATCTATTCGAATAGCCGCGTCCACGGTTACGGACGGTTGGAAAGGCCATACAGTTTCCGAGGTCATATCTTTGAAAATGATGTTGAAAAGGAGGATGGTGAAATGACTTGTGGTGGATTGAATTGAAATCACCACTTGGATGGTGGGGATGACACTAATGTTCCCACCTGAGTTAGTTAGTACTTGAATAAGCTTTTCCCAAACTTTGTGAACTAAAACTAGCTTTATGCAAATAAACTAGTGATGGGGATACGCCCTAGGGGGCCCATCACCCAGCTCACTCGCCAGATGAAGAGAGCCCAGGACAACTCCAGTCGGCGGGCGACTGGACCAAGCGCCCTGGCGACAGAAGCTTAGGAGCGACTGGACCATGCAGGCCCATGAAGGAAGCGTAGCAAGCCCAAGAGGCCTTATACCTGTAAACCCTAGGTGGCTGCCTATATAAAGCCACCAGGGGCACCCCACATGGGGGCATCTCATGATACATGTAATCTCAGATTAGATACAATCTCCCCCTCCGTCTCCGGCGGCTACCACCAAGCAAGTCGCCTAACGCTGGCGACACTATGATCATAGTGGATTTCTAGCAGGACGTAGCGATCCTCCACCGAGGGGACGTGAACCTGGGTACATCGTGTGCCAATCTCGTTCCCGGAATCTCCAACGCCGCCTTGCTCTACACCTCTCATGTGCTACCCCGTAGCATCTGCCGTGGTCAAAACCTCGACAGTGGCGCCCACCGTGGGGCATGCGGTGCTTGGAGTGGTGATCCGGGCGGGATCCCTCATCATCAACAAGCATATCGATCTCATCTGGGCGAATCGTCCAATTCAACCTCACGCGCAGCGGTATGGAATTTGTCGTTCATGTTATTAGATCTAATCTATCAGTGCAGCCGCCAGCCGCTGCAGTCCGCGGACGTACGGCCGTCATGTGGCGGCGGCGAATCCGTTCGGCCTGCACAAGACTTCGCGTCGTGAGGAGGAAAGATTACTGGTTCCGTGCCTCTGCACTGCAAGGCTAACATGCACGCACCATTGATCGGTTTATATTCAACTAATCATCTCTCTCCTTGTTACATAATCAATTGATTATTACACCTAGTAGATCGGTTTTCTATACTTCATCTCGTTATCTCTTTCATTGATCATCTAGTCGATTGATTATTTTATTAAGGCTACGTCTGATCCTCTAATACCCGCATGCTTTTCCATACGTATGCCTCCTGGACACGAACGAGAAATCAATATCTGGGGAATCTTCATCAACACCGGCCAGATCAACGTCAACAAACAGCAGCCATATCGCATCCGTCGGCCGCTGCACAAGGGATGGCATCGCGCGGACTCGCGTATGCTCTCCATGGCGCACGGCGGCGCATGCGCGCGCGGCTGGATCGGCCGCATCTTTCGATGCATACGCTTCTCGATTATTGCTGTGCCGAGGCATGCAGGAATTCTCCACTCGTTCACCCGTGAAAGCTAAGATCGCATCTTCACTTTCCTTTTATTTAATTACGAAGAAAGCAAATATCTATGTGTATGATCACCCCACTTTTAGCTGATCGTCTTTCGTTTGGCGTTTCTGAATTGGTCTAATATACTACTCTATTGTATTATCATTGATGAATACATGTACGAGGCAGCCGTGGCCGTCCGACTGCGATCAACGCTCCGACTCGCCCAACGCCGGCTCGCCTAAACGCGAGCTCGCCCAGCCCGGACTTGCCAGGGTGGACCCGTCGTCGCGCACTCGCCTGCCGCCTACTCGCCAGGCTCAGGGCCTCGTTCGCCGTGGACTCGTCGCCACCGGCTCGTCATGCCTGGCGACTCGCCTTCGCGGAATCGCTGCGCTCGGCGACTCGCCCACCACGTCGACTCTACCAGGGTTTAACAGCTAAGTTCATTTACATATTCGTGTATGATGTACAAGTTTAAAATATATCCGCCTGACGGTTCAATCTCCAAAGCCGACCACGCAGTCGCATACAACCCTCACTGGGACATAACCATAATTGGGATTAGTTTCGGTTTTGTATGATGTTTATTCGCGTCCGTCGAAGTAGTGAGTCTGGGTACCAAAAGGCCGACCTTGTCTCCGGGTTCAACGGCTAGCATCGCGTCCCTGTTATCCGGCAAGTGTTTGATGCTGGAGGTCTGCCTACTCATGAAAAGATACGCATAAACCTTTCATACTGCTAACTGATCCATTTAACAACGCGTGATTTATCTACAAGTTGCACGTCTTTACAAGTGTTCAATATATTTCATAAATACGCCTTATTGCAGTTGTATTTGTTTCTCCTTCTCAGCAAATGGCATAGCGTCTTTCTCGCCGCTCGCCACGCTCGGGGACTCGGCGCGCTCCAGACAGCGCCACTCGCTGGTCGCCCGAGCTCGCCATCCGCCACGCTCGGGGACTCGGCGCGCTCCAGACAGCGCCACTCGCTGGTCGCCCGACCTCGCCACTCGCCGGTCGCCCGAGCTCGCCACGCTCGGGGACTCGGCGCGCTCCGTACGCGCCACTCGCCGGTCGCCCGAGCTCGCCATCCGCCACGATAGGGGACTCGACGCGCTCAGACAGCGCCACTCGCGGTCGCCCGAGCTCGCCATCCGCCACGCTCGGGGACTCGGCGTGCTCCAGATAGCGCGGGTCGCCCGAGGGCCCCACCCGCCATGCTCGGGGCCTCGGGGCGCGCAGACAGCGCCGATCGCCCGACCTCGCCACTCTCCATGCTCGGGGACTCGGCGCGCTACGACAGCGCCGGTCGCCCGACCTCGCCACTCTCCATGCTCGGGGACTCGGCGCGCTACGACAGCGCCGGTCGCCCGACCTCGCCACTCTCCACGCTCGGGGACTCGGCGGGCTCCCGAGAGCGCTACTCGCCGATCGCCCGAGCTCGCCACGCTCGGGGACTCGGCGCGCTCCAGACAGCGCCGCTCGCCGGTCGCCCGAGCTCGCCATCCGCCACGCTCGGGGACTCGGCGCGCTACAGACAGCGCCAGTCGCCCGACCTCAACACTTGGCACGCTGCCTACGGCGCTACTCGCCGGTCGCCCGACCTCGCCGCTCGCCACGCTCGGGGACTCGGCGTGCTCCAGACAACGCCAGTCGCTGGTCGCCCGGGCTCGCCACTCGACACAACGCGACTCAGTCCGCCGTGTCGACCTTGTCCACCGCGTCGACGCCGTTCGCCATGCCACCGGCTAAACGCCGCGCAACTCCGTCCGCCGTGTCGACCCCGTGTCCGCTGCGTCTACTGCGCCACAGCGCGCCTCAGTCCGCCGCGTTGAGCATGACTCCGCCGCGCCGACTTCGCTCCGTGCGACCCCTCCCACAGCGTCGACCCCGTGTCCGCTGCGTCCACTGCGCCACGGTGCGCCCCAGTCCGCCGCGTAGACCATGTCCGCCGCGCCGACTTCGCCAACTCCAAGTCGCCAAAGAGAGCTCTGCGCCATGCCGCGCACCTCACCACTGGGTGTCCTCTTCCTTCGGGATGAAATTTCAATTGCCGTCATCAACCTTTGGCAGAGAAGCCCGAACTGGCTAAGTAGTGCGAGCTCCGGCTCGACCACTGCGACGCCAGGGGAAGGACCTCCATTGGAGTCGCACGCTCGACTGGCCTTACGGGCCAAGATAACCGGCTCGGCTCTGCCTCCGGGCACCCATGTCCCTCTCTACCTTGGACAGAGCGACCTGAAAAGCTAAGTACTGCGCTAGCGAGGTCGCCACAGCGGCCCAACGCGTCCAGGAAAAACGCCGAGTACGGAGCCCTCCATGGGGTCGCTAAGCGACTGGCCTCCCGGGCCACGAGAGGCGACTCGCCTCCGCAGTCATCAGGCAAACTAATCGCCCTCATCTACCTTAGGCAGGTGACTTGAACGGCTAAGTACTTCGACCAGGAACCCCGCAAAACGGACCCGCGGCTTGCCAAGGAAAACACGCCAAATCAAGAACCCCTTTGGAGTCGCCACGCGACTGGCCCCATGGGCCACGACGAGAGGCACGCTATAAGATACAGCGTCAAATAAACGCCACCCATGAGGCTGCTACTCGCGCTATATGACTACGTACTACGACTGGGGACGCCCGGCTCGGCAAGGAAAACAGTCAAGCGGTAGCCTTCATCGGGATCGCCCAAGCGACTGGGAAACACAGCGACATGCATAAAATTATTTAGTCGCCACAGCGACACTGCTCATTACATTTTTACAAATTCAACGCCCTAACACTGGCCCATACAAAACAATTGTTTTATTTTCTTTCCGCAGGAACAGCACCAGCAGTCGCGACCTACTCGCCATCCTTGCCATCAGCATCGCCTGCACCTTCGCCACGCTCGGGGACTGGCCGGACGACTATCTCCAGGACTCGCCAGTCGCCAGCCTCCACGGCTCGCCACTCGCTAGCCTCCGCGGCTCGCCACTCGCCATGCTCGGGGACTCGGCGCGCTACAGACAGCGCTACTCGCCGATCGCCCGACCTCGTCATCGCCACGGTCGGAAACTCACCGGCCGCCAGTCTCCCGGACTCGTCATCACCGGTCTCCCGGGCTCGTCATCACCACGCTCGGAGACTCGCCGGACGCCAGTCTTCCGGGCTCGTCATCACCACGGTCGGGGACTCGCCGGTCGTCAGTCTCCCGGGCTCATCATCGCCGGTCGCCAGTCTCCCGGGCTCGCCATCATCGGCCTCCGCAGCTCGCCCTCGCCACGCTCGGGGATTCACCAGTCACTGCTCTCCGAGATTCGCTCTCGCCGCACTCGCGGACTCACTTCGCTTGGATGACACACCGAGATATCAAGGAAAAGAAGACTCAAGCCGCCTTCATCGAAGCACTCGAGCCTCGGGGACTGCATCCACTAGATATACTGAGCGCATATCCAACGCAATGATATCTCGCCAACAAGTTGTGACTGCTGCGTCCGAGGGTTCGACATCGACGCTTGCCCTTGGCCGCAGTCTATTATATCCATCACATCTACATCAAACAACAACAGTGGTGACCTCGTCGCCGCGACCTCGTCGCTGCCTCCGCCAAGGCCGCCCAGATACCTGGATAGTTACGTCCCAGTATATCGAGCAGCCAACAATGGTACTACAGACCGGGCTCAACAAATAGATGAGGCGCAGCGCTTGAAATGATGCCTGATTGCCATGGTTGCGCCGTGTTAATCCGGTGTCACGGGAAACAACGTGAGCAGCTCTCCAAGATCAAATCTCAAGGTCACTTAACAGCTTCTTGTCTGCTTCGTGAACTTACTAAAAGAAAAGGAACAAGTCATCTTCAAGCAATTGGTACGCCTCCACGTGAGGAGCAAGACTGGATGGCATGTTCGTGCATGAAATTCAAGGAAGACTAATGCTTCATGTCGTGCCGCCAGCTTCCACAGTTAAAAATGTCGTCTACGTCCGCTCTTCTAGTCTTCTGCATCGGAACATCTGCTGTTGGCAATTTACGGCTAAATACACATGGTGTCGTCTATGTGCGACTCGGCAACGTCGGCTGCTGGCAGCGTGTTCCGTACGGTACAACTATACATATATATTACCGAGGAATACTGCTTCATCAACTCCTTCACCACGACCGAATTCCTCGCCGACTGACTCTCAATGGCTGCTTCACACCAACTTGTTCACGCCGACAGTCCTACACCGACTGGCTCGCTTCGACCGCCTCCTGCTTCACGGTTATTTCCTCTGTTTCAGGAGCCCATCGCCGATTCGCCACAGTCCATCGCCAAGCCTCTTCGCTCCTTGCCTCAAGTCCGCGCCGAATCCACGATGCGCTCGGGGACTACTGATGGGGATACGCCCTAGGGGGCCCATCACCCAGCTCACTCGCCAGATGAAGAGAGCCCAGGACAACTCCAGTCGGCGGGCGACTGGACCAAGCGCCCTGGCGACAGAAGCTTAGGAGCGACTGGACCATGCAGGCCCATGAAGGAAGCGTAGCAAGCCCAAGAGGCCTTATACCTGTAAACCCTAGGTGGCTGCCTATATAAAGCCACCAGGGGCACCCCACATGGGGGCATCTCATGATACATGTAATCTCAGATTAGATACAATCTCCCCCTCCGTCTCCGGCGGCTACCACCAAGCAAGTCGCCTAACGCTGGCGACACTATGATCATAGTGGATTTCTAGCAGGACGTAGCGATCCTCCACCGAGGGGACGTGAACCTGGGTACATCGTGTGCCAATCTCGTTCCCGGAATCTCCAACGCCGCCTTGCTCTACACCTCTCATGTGCTACCCCGTAGCATCTGCCGTGGTCAAAACCTCGACAACTAGAGCTTAGCAAACCCTACTAGAATGTCTAGCACTTACATTAGTATTAGGTTGCGAGTACTCAATGTACTCACGGCTTTGTCCCTGGCTATTCAAATGGCCAGAGTATGAAGACGACCAAGGAGATGACCAGCAGGACGCCTACGACAACTAAGCGCCTTCCGACGTCAAGCGTTGGCCTGTGGACTAGAGAGTCCTTGTATCTTACGCTTCCGCTATGTCGAACTATGAACTTGTGTTTGTTCGTTGATCAATAGATCAACTATTCGTGTAATTTGGATCATGTGATTCCAATTTGTAAGACTTATGGTTTGTAATGAATGATGACTGTGATACTTAACTATTATGCCTCGCAACAACAATATTCCTGGGATTGCGATGTATGACATAATAGGCATTCGGACTTAAAAATCCGGGTGTTGACTGTGGCCCACCTAAGCTTCGCTGCTACAGCAGCAGATGATCCTATCTCAAAAAACAAAAAAGCAGCAGATGATCCATCCGTCTGACAGGATAGATACGAGACGGGTTACCACTTACCACCTCCTTCGTCTGCAGACCACCGGGAGCAAACGCCCTCGCCTCCATGATGGTCAAGCCTGCACCCGAATAGGGCGCTTCACGCATGACCGGAAAACCCAGTTGTTCGTCCGAGAGGCGAGCAACATGTTGGACGGGCACAACCTCGGGTTGATTCAGGCCACCCGTTTTCTCTCGCGTGAAACCCTAGTGATCAAGCGCAGCCGATCAGTCATGCGGCCAGCAATGGCGCATGCACAGGAGGTGGTGGGATGCCTTCTCACCTCCTTCTCCTTGTGCATGCGAGCGTCAACAAGATGATGCGACCAGAGAGGAGATGGTTGTGAGAACCAACAGTGCTAATCTGCTCCGTTCAGGTTGGGAACTTCGGACCCATGTAATGTAAGCAATCATATCATATTGTAGTGTTCTACACGTGCTACATAGGATTTACCTCTTATTTATTCTTCCTTGCAGGAAACAGTGAGATGTGTTAAGCTTCATGCACTAGCCACTTGAACCAAAAGTCCGAACTGATGGAAAGGGCTAGACAATCTACTTGTACACTTCACAACACCCCCACTCGCGTGTGACGAGAGAAGAGAAAGTCAACACGTGAAAGAAGAAGAGCACACCGAAATAGGGCATCAGCGGTGGCTAAAGAGGGGGGCAACAACAATTTTTTGGCTTAATTGCGAAAACCAGGGGGCAACAGCAATTTTTAGGCTTAATTGCGAAAACCATGAGAAAGCCAGGATTTGAACTCGAGACCTGGGGCTCTGATACCATGTTAAGCTTCATGCACTAGCCACTTGAACCAAAAGTCCGAACTTATGTTGTGAAGTGTATATGTGGATTGCCTTTCCCTTTCCATCAGTTCGGACTTTGGTTTAAGTGGCTAGTGCATGAAGCTTAACATGGTATCAGAGCCCCAGGTCTCGAGTTCAAATCCTGTCTTTCACAATTTATTCTAAAAAATCCCCGCAGCCTCCTGCCGTGTGTATCCGGCCTCCCGCTACCTCTTTCCTGCCGTGTGTATCTGGCCTTCCGCTGCCTCTTTGCCTCTCTACAAGTGTTGACTTGTCTTCTTGTCTTCCCGTCACACGTGAGAGGGGGTGTTGACATGTATAAAGTAGATTGCCTAGCCCTTTCCATCAGTTCGGACTTTTGGTTCAAGTGGCTAGTGCATGAAGCTTAACATGGTATCAGAGCCCCAGGTCTCGAGTTCAAATCCTGGCTTTCACATGGTTTTCGCAATTAAGCCTAAAAATTGCTGTTGCCCCCTAGTTTTCGCAATTAAGCCTAAAAATTGATGTTGCCCCCCTTTTTAGCCACCGCTGATGCCCTGTTTCGGTGTGCTCTTCTTCTTTCACGTGTTGACTTCCTCTTCTCCCGTCACACGCGAGTGGGGGTGTTGTGAAGTGTATATGTGGATTGCCTTCCCCTTTCCATCAGTTCGGACTTTGGTTTAAGTGGCTAGTGCATGAAGCTTAACAAGATGATCCTAAATAATTCGTTTATCTCAGTTGCACTGGTGGGTACCTAGAGTGATCCCAGTGCATGGATACAGATTATTGACCAGGGAACACTGCTGCTCTGACCTTGTGTCCATCTATGCTTTGGAGCTACAACATGTATAAGATGGGTTGAACACCGTGATCATTGTTTCCAAACTTGAAGAAAGTTGTTTTATCATTTCTGTATTTTTCATGTTTGTGTATGGAAAGGAACCATGTCAATGTCATGTGAGAATATGATGTGGTAGGCAAACTCTGGTGTGGCATGCCTTCACAATTTCGCCGATTCAGGACGATCCCTGCATATATTGTTCTCTGTTGTCCTTCACTCAATCACTCCTGCCTCATATTATTGTGTGCCGCACTCTACAAAATTAGCCTCTTTCCCATTAGGGAACATAAACCTTAGAATATATTTTTATACATGATATGCAGCTAGATTTTTTTTCTTTTTCTAATATTTCAGTACCTTGCTGGCAAGTTCTTTGAGATGTAATAACCAGATGTTGGGTATATGAATTAGATCACCTATGCATGACCTCCCTGTTGGTATTACTATTTCTTTCTGTGCAGGATTATTGGTGTTGTAGCAATAACTTTGCATAGAGTTCTCGGTTGAATCAAACAATGGAATGAGGATTTTTGTAATTGCAAATGGCAACCAGAAAAGAACTGTGGAATGAGGATTTTTGTAGAGTTCAGAGGCTGAGTATGTACCTCAAGTTTCAAAAATCTCTCTTAAATAATCAGGATACCTTGCTTCTGAGGTATATGGAAGGCATGTTGTCAATTATTTTTGGTAGTGCGTTTTTATATCTTGGTTAAATAATATATCTTTTTTAGATCTGTGCAAGAATTAATAATACTCGTTGTTGTATCTGAACTATTTCTTATTTATGAATAATAAACTCTGAATATCTAAATTGTACATAGTTTTTTCGGCAAACATGTTGTAGCAAATAACCATACAAATACAACAAGTTGAAACAAAGGGTCTGTAAACTCTGTATCCATGCCCTGTGAACTTTGTGGTTACCGAAATCCCAATAACAAAATTATAGTGTATTTACATGTTGTCTTATGTTTTCTTGCTTTGCATATTTTAATTCATGTATATGTGGATTTTTCATGAAACTCTTATCAACAAAGCTGGCCCTTTCTGTCATGTTTTATAATATATGCTTTACTATCTTAACATGTAAATTTCAAAAAAAAAAAAAACTATCTTAACATGTGAGAGCTTCCAGCGAGGAACTTAGATAGGTATGTTTGCATGGAATTTCTTTGACAGTATGTGTCCATGGAATTACTTGCATAGGCTTCAAAGAAAAAGCGGTTTGATAAAGCTAACACATGCAACATTAGGCTACCGATATACAACAAAGTCTGGAATATTTCCTTTTTGTGATTAAGTGATGCTTCCAATGCACAATAATCAGAGGTAGAGAAACATTTCTTGACCCGTCTTCACTATGATAACATGTTATGTTTGAGAAAGAATGTGTTGAGAGTTCCTTTTGTTTTTTAATGAAATATTTAAAAATTATTTCATGCCATTATTATAAAGCACAGGCTATCATAATATTCTCTCAAGCCTATCCTTAATTTCCATAAAGCACAATAGTGTTAACTCATGCGTTCAAATGGTGGTCACTGATCACGATGTGATGGCTGCTGAAGCCTGGTCGTATTATAAGCAAAGAATTGGCACGTCTCATGGGATTGATCTGAGGTTTGATCTGCAGTCTTTGATTCCTCATGTTACTGGCTTAGAGGTTCTAACCAGGCCTTTTTCGGTGGATGAAATGGACTCCTCTGTCAGTTCTATGCACCCTGACAAGGCTCAGGGACCGGATGGTTTTATTGGCTTTTTTATGAAGAAATGTTGGGATACTATTAAGGGGGACTTTTATGCTCTAGCCAACGATTTTTATAGCCAGTCAGTTTTCATGGAAAATTTGAATTCTTCTTACATCACTCTGGTCCCCAAAATCTCCTCCCCTGAGAAAATAAATGACTATAGACCTATTTCTTTACCCAATACTGCTTTGAAGTTTGTCTCAAAGATGGTGGCAGATTGGTTGCAGTGTGAGATCTTGAGGTGCATACATATGAATCAATATGGATTTATCAAAGGGAGGACAATTCATGACTGCTTGGGTTGGTCTTTTGAATATATCTATCAGTGCAAGGCTTCTAAAAAACCTATTGTCATTCTCAAGCTTGATTTCGAAAAGGCTTTTGATTTCATTGAGCATGAGGCTATCTATAGTATTATGAGGTAACTTGGTTTTCCTGACACTTTCATTGCTTGGGCGAGAAATTTGCTAGAGACTGGCACTTCTTCTGTTCTGATAAATGGTGTACCGGGCATAAATTTTAAATGTAGAAGGGGTGTTAGGCAGGGTGATCCTCTGTCTCCTTTGCTCTTTGTTTTGGGTGCGGAGTTGTTACAGTATGTGATCAATGATCTTAAAGACAGAGGTTTGTTGAAGCTTCCTATCTTGGTCAACCAAACTGATTTCCCAATTGTTCAGTATGCAGATGATACGATATTGGTTCTTGAGGCTGATCAGGATCGGTTAGCTGTTTTGAAGCAGGCTTTGCATGATTTATCCCTGTCCACTGGCCCTGTGGTTAATTACCATAAATCCTGCATGCTCCCAATTAATATCATAGATCAGAAGGTACATGATTTGGCTGAGGGGTTTGGTTGTTCAGTTGGTACTTTCCCCTTTACTTACCTTGGCTTACCTATGGGTACCACTAGACCAAAGATTGTTGATCTCATGCCTCTGGTGGATAGGTTGGAAAGAAGACTCACAGCTAGCTCCTCCTTTCTTGCTTATGGAGGAAGGCTCCAGTTAACTGCATCATGTTTATCATCAATGCCAATTTTTTTCCTAAGCTCTTTGGATGTTCCCCTAGGAATTGTTGAGCAGGTTAATAGAATCATTAGGCAGTGTCTTTGGAGGAAAAAGGAGGGGCAGTCCTCTGGGCAATCCCTGGCTGCTTGGGATATGATATGTAGACCAAAAAAGAGTGGTGGGCTAGGACTTATTGATTTCAAGAAGTTGAATGAAGGGCTGCTTATGAAACACCTACATAAGTTTTATAATAAGGAGGATATCCCATGGGTTCATCTTGTATGGCAGCATTATTCCCTTTGCATGGTTACTGTGGGATTTGGAGACACTGCTTTATTTTGGTCTGATAGTTGGCAGGGTGAGGTCATGCACAAGAGATTTCCTAGGCTATACTCCTTTGCTCTAGACACTGATGTGTCAGTCCAAGATGTCATGTCCCGGGATGATAAAGCGATATTATTTGAGCTCCCTCTATCTGAGCAGGCATTTCAAGAGTATCAGGATATGCTTCACACTCTTTCTCAGATTGAATACTCTCCCAAGTTCAAGATCAGTGGTGTACCATATGGAAAGATGGTGTTTTTACCTCGAGCTTTACTATCAGCATTGCTTCAAGGATGTCAAGGCCAGTATGATCTATAAATGGATTTGGAGCTGTCGAGTCATGCTGCGTATCAAGGTGTTTGGTTGGCTGTTGATAAGTGATAGGCTGAATACAAGAGATATGCTCAGGAGAAGGCATTGGAACGTTTCTAATGATCTTGCCTGTGTTTTGTGTCCAACTCACTGGACTGAAGATTGGAAGCATTTGTTCTTCTACTGTAACTTTAGTCGAAGAATTTGGAATCATATTTAGGTTGAATGGGAACCAGGTGATACAATAGAGGATATCTTTGGCCTAGCTAAGCAGAAGTTACACAAACCTTTTTTTACTGAGGTCGTCCTCCTTGCTGCATGGCACATTTGGAAACAGAGAAATGAATTGATCTTCCAAGGTATCCAGCCATCTTTCAGGGTTGGAAGCGCAGGTTCATCCATGAGGCTGCTATGCATGTGCATAGGGTCAGAGATAAGCATGTGGATAGTTTTAAACAATGGATCGAGACACTTGTATAGTCTTTTTGCTTTTCCTTTTTTGTAAATATTTGTAACCTCTGGTTCCTTTAATAAAATGTTGTGGGGCATAATACAGTAATTGCTAAAAAAATGCTGGTATAAATGATCCAGAGGTTGCAAGAAATAATATTTCATTTGAGTTATAGAGGAACTATGTGTCAAACCTTTTTGAGAAAACAACAATGTGTCAAATTAATTATGTTATTACTTTATTACTTGGTAGAAATGTTAAGTTTTAAATGAAAAATGAAGAGTTATTTGCATAGTTTCGGTACAGTATTTTAACCCTTAAATTTGTTTCCCACCTTGTGTTGCCATTCTTTCTGCTTTACGAATCATATGGAGAACAAAATATTTATGATTTTACACACATTTGAGTATTTTAACCCTTAGAGTACATCCATGGTTAATTTGTTGTGCCCATAGTTTTATGTGCAAGTTGATAAAAGGGAGAAAAGAAAAAAATCCACAAAATATTGATTGGGTGACCAAATAAATTCCCAGGCTGCATTGGTACATATGTTGTAAGTGTGGTTGCCATTTGTATTTATTTTCATGTCACAATTTTCGATATTGACATCTGATTTCCCTTGTTCTGATGGTATTCAAAATTCATACATGAAAACGACTCAACTTATATATATATCTATACACTAAAGTTTTAACCATGCTCATTTCTATAAAAAAAATGATGGACGGGCAAATCGCGCTTCTATGGTCTAATAACCTGTAAAAAGAAACGACTCCTCCTAGTCCTAACCATTGCACCGCGGCATATCATATGCCTTGTTTTAGTTGTAAGCCAATATGTTCTGTCCGTAAAAAAAATTTAAATTCAAAGTTCGTTTGAATTATCTTGGACAGTAAAGGTCTGACTTTTCTGATATTTTTCGGTAACCGGTTCTACATTTACTGTCCGAAGAAGAAGAGATCCTGCCAGAGGTCGACAACCTGAACTCACATATAGTCTTTCTTTCCCTCTGTCAACAATGTAGGCTTGGTAGGGATGGCGGAATATCCAAAACCCAGCAATTGCAGTATACATCAAAGGCCTTCACAAAACAAGAAAGAAAAGAGAGAAAAATGCTTTCCTGCGATGATCAGTCCTCGTCCACAAAGATGGTCTCTTGCTTGAAGAGTCCCCCAAACACGGGCCTCACCTCCTTGGGAGCCGGCTGCTTCGTCACCTGCTTCACCTTCTGTGCCACTGGCTTCACGACAGCCCTCTGTGGTGCCAGTTTCTCAGCCCTGGCCCGGCCTCTCACCGTGGCGATCTGGGCTTTTGACTCCTCCTCGCCCGAGTTCCGTGCAGCACCTCCTGCGGCTGCTAGCTGCGTGCTGAACTTGTCCCAGGAGAAGTCCGTGTTGAGCTTCAGGCCTTTGGCTCTGGTCAGAAGGTTCTCCAGTGAGGCTTGCGCCTCGTTCATTGGACTTGCGCCTGCCTCTTCTGAGGTCCCTTCGGCTTTGAGCTTACTCGTGGGTTCTTCTGCATCGCCAGCTCGCTGTGATGCGAGGGCTTCCTCTTCTGCTTGTGCTTTTGCAGCAGCTTCTTTGTACACTTTTCTTCTAACGTCCTCGGGAATACCTCTGAACAATATGAAGTATCAGTACAGAATGTTGAATTTGATGCCTTTAGGGAATTCATACTTTTGTAAAATTAAACTGCTGAAAATGAGTGAAAGAAGCGATGATCTGTTTTGCCAGATCAGACTTTCAATTCAAAAGGATACTTCCACGTAAGTATCGCTGGTTATTTTAGAGGGGAGATGGGCCGATTGCACACAGTAAAGCAGCGGTTTGACAAAATTGCAAGAAATGTTTTGCTCTGACTATGCGCCTATATCCTTTTAATTCGGTAAAATTGGTCCCACGTTACACTTTGCCAACCTATCTGCGATGGATGGAGCATAACCAAGGAACAAATCAGGTGCTGGTGGAACAAACAGGGTTCCAGGAGTGGGTTTTGCAAACTGTTTGCATTAGTGTTATGAGAGCAATTTACGTTTTAGTCAAATAAAGATATCAACCTGCCCACTGCAATACGTTGTACTCACCATTATAATAATTATAACATGGTTGCCAATGCCAAAGAGCCACATAAAAGACAATCAATATCCAAGGAGTCAAAAAACAATTAACTGATAAAAAATGGGTTTGCCTACTCACGTTAATGCCTCCACTGTTGGCTTGGATGTTCCTGATGAGCTAGTTGAAACTTCCACTACCTGGAAAACAAGAAATATTTTTCGACCCATAAGTCAAATGGAGTTAATAAGCACCGAAAGTAAAATTAAATTTGAATCATGACGTGTCCCTTTTTGTCATCATAACCATTTGATAGCATTTCATGGGTACACACAAACATCAGAATATATGTTTTCGTGAGGGATGCACATTCGCCACCAACAAGGCAGATGTTAGAAAGAAGCAGGAACTACGACCAAAAGTTTGACACGACTTTTTCAGCATTAGAAAGTAGAAACATAGTTTAGCACAAGCCTTATACTAAAACATTGACCATATAGGTACTTAAAATAGACACCATAGTTAGTTGTAACTTGTCATACTACTGTCTACTGAGCCGTACAGTTACAGTACAAACAGAATAGTAAGTTTCCATATTGTCTATTTATTCAAACATAAAAAGCTTAGCGTTCTGCTTCTATGGCACACCAACCAAGAACCACAGTACATAGTTCTGGAACTTCTGGGCTCCCAGATGGTCCGGAGCAAGTAAGGAATCTCTGCATACTAGACTACCGTCTGAATTGCTGTAAGCAATTAACAGACTGTTGGCTTTTTTTGTACATCGATAGAGGACATAAAGTATACATGTTTTCCATATAATCCATGTTATTCAAATTAATCATGAAACCTTCCGATTGTGTTAGAGACATAGAATTTCTCATGGGACTGGGGCAGAATTGTGGACTGACTGAATTGCCTATAGTGAGGTAATGCTTTTATTGGGGAAACGAAATGACAGGAATGGGCATCGAAATGCACATGCGTATAAGTTTTAGTAGTACCTTGTTCTCTGCAATTTCCACGTTGGAGAAAACATCAGCCACCAGAGAAGCAATCTGCAACTTGGACACCTACCAAAACATACAAATCTGTGAATATATGCAACGACAGAAACCTTCACGTGGACTGCATTGCATAATCACAGCTGTAAACTACCTTGCCAGTTTCCGTTGAGGAAGCCGTCGACGAATCCTCTTTGGCGAGGACCAAGCCATATGAGCTCTCAGGGTTGTAGTCGTCGGTGAGTGACGCCTTGACTACGGTGTAGTTCACATCGGTCTGCACCACCTTGGACAAGAATTCGCTCACCGACATAGTCTGCACGCGCGAGAACAGATTCGAGAAAAACGAGGTGAACCCATCAAGCACGCTGTTCGCGGATGCCCCACTGAAGCCAGCGGCACCCACGTCGTAGACGACGACGACATGCGCCACGCCTGCGAGGTCTGCAGCCTGCACTACCCGGAGCGCATCGTCGGTAGTGACCACTCCGCCCTCTGGTCCTTTCTCGGCCAGACCGACCGTGATCACCACCTTGGCCGCTGGGCCGATGGACTTGGCGATCGCCTCAGTGTCATCGAAATCCGACTCCACTGCGTTGAGCCTGCGCGCCTCCGCGGGGGATATGAGCCCGTACGCGGCGGCAAGCCGAGCCAGCTCCTGTGCGGACGCGAGGTCCGGAACCCCGGCGCGCACGGCGAAGCCTTGCCGGAGCAGCGTCTGTGCAATGCGGACACCCGTCTGCCCCGTGGCGCCCGCGACGAACACAGTCTGCGCGTCCTTCTTTCCTCTTCCACCGGCAAAGAGCGACCCGGTTGCCGGCGACGGGAAGGCCGGTATCAGCGCCTT
Organism: Lolium perenne; assembly: GCF_019359855.2. NCBI lineage: Eukaryota > Viridiplantae > Streptophyta > Magnoliopsida > Poales > Poaceae > Lolium > Lolium perenne. The sequence continues at coordinate 76,093,190 of NC_067244.2, forward strand.
GGCCTCCGTAAACTTGCCGGTGAAGTCTACAAAGAAGGGCTTCTTCTTGGTCTCCTCATCTGCTCCGGGCTTGCCGGCGCCGACCCGGCAGAGGAAAGCTGGGGCGCGGCGGCGAAGAGGAGAGGAGAGGGGGCGGAAGGAAGGAGGGTTGGAGGTGAGCGCGGGCGCCATGGCGGGCTGGCGTCACGTGGTCGAACAGGTGGTGGGCATGGGCACCGTGAGATGAGGAAGAGGTGGTGATGGGTGGCGCGCGCGCGGGATGGCATGCTCTGGATTGGGGGAGGTGGCGGAGGAGCCTATCGGGGGAGGCCATGTGGGTTGCCGTTTATCTCTTTGCGGGGAATCGTCGGCCGTGGGCTCGCGCCACGTCCATCTCCATGGACCCATGCCCAGGATCGTCGTCTCGCCTGTTTCTTTGAACGCGGACGGCGATGTCCTCTCTAGTGTCGGCGGGTGCTGCCTGCTTTGCACGCCCGTAAAGTTTCGGCCGTTCCATGCTTACCATTTCGTGCAGTCAAGTTTCCTTATGTTTTATCAAGTTTCAGACACAAACCTATATCCAATTCAAACTTAATGAAACATACTCAAACAGTGCACATAGGTAAAATCACATTTCTCTAGCACCCTTTGGTTTAGTTTGCTCTTGTTGAACTTGTTTCATGATGGTACCCTTATTGTTTTATAAAAAAATGAAGAATATGTATGTTGACATGGTCAGCACAATATACTTTCGGGTAGTAATTTCTATTTTAGTATCAATATCCACACAAAAAAAATACATTATTTGAAATATTTTTAAGTTGTACACATGATTTTTTAGTTTTGAATCTGAACCCCCCGCCAAAAAAAGTTTTAAGTCTAGATAATTTGGATATTGTTAATAAAGTTTTCAAAGTTTTATTAAAATGGAAGTTCTTAGCGTAGCTCTACTACTGAAACGATATCCACACAAATACATTTTAGATTACAACCACAAGCGAACCAAGATAAAATAAAGTTTGATACAACCAGGAACACTATTCTCCTAGTCTTGTCTTGCGTAAAGAGTAAAGACGCCTCAGCGCATCCATCACTTCCCCAGAACTTGTTTGTCTCCCGGCTTTGCTAAGCAGACTCCAATCCTGCAAGAATAAGATCATTATGAAGATACAATCACCCGGTTGTGAAACAAACTTTTTTTCAATCGTTGTTTTATTGTGAATGTTTCACAAAGTCCAACATAAAGCAGCAACACAGATCCACACTATCCTACGCGTCCGACCTGATAATCTTTGAGAGATAGCGGTGAGGTCGCTGGCCCTAACTGGATTCCAGTCATAGCCCAGAAGTTCCGTAACACACACCCGCATAAATTAGGCAAGAGCGTAATGGAAGAAGATCTGATTCGAGTTCTCCAAGCCCTCACATAAGATGCACTCTCCATTCGATGGGACGTGTCTCTTCCATATCTGCTCACTTGATGGAAACTTGTCCCTAATCATTTGCCCCAAGAAAATCTTGATCTTCATGGGTATCCTCCCACGCAACACCTTGTTGAAGTGTATGGTCTCCACCCTTCACAGAGTTTATGATTCGCTGATGATGTGGGCATTACCCTTCGGGTAACTTGTATTGTACTACCTCTTACGGCCCAACTAGGGGCCCATGAAGATCATTCATTGGCCAAGGTGGGCCGCCATGTCGGTTCCGAAGAAATATACTTGATGAACAAGGCAAGAAGATGAAAAACAAGGAAAGTTTAGACGAAGGACTCTTTGTAACCTAGTCGTACCCAGACAGACCTCTCGCGACCTGGCTCGCAATATAAGGGCCAGGAGAGGGTCTGCTGAGGGACACACAATCAACTTTAGCCATAACCACCGCAAGTCTAGAGCTAGATCATACGAAATCTTGGCCTCTCGACGAGATCTTAGTCCAAGCCTTCGGCTGCCCCATTGTAATCCGATATTTTCGATAATCAAGATCAGACAAGTAGGAAGTAAGGGTTTTACCTCATCGAGGGCCCCGAATCTGGGTAAATCCCTCTCCCCGTTTGTTTGGTATCTGATGTCTGATACGCGTACAGCACGCGTCCGTTGGGAACCCCAAGAGGAAGGTGTGATGCGTACAGCAGCAAGTTTTCCCTCAGTAAGAAACCAAGGTTATCGAACCAGTAGGAGTCAAGAAGCACGTGAAGGTTGATGGTGGCGGAGTGTAGTGCGGCGCAACACCAGGGATTCCGGCGCCAACGTGGAACCTGCACAACACAATCAAAGTACTTTGCTCCAACGTAACAGTGAGGTTGTCAATCTCACCGGCTGTAACACCCCAAATTTCAATAAAAAAGAAAGTTAGAGAATTCCAGAGAGCAAAATTTCAAACCAACAAAAAACTTTTTAAAGTGCATATAGTATCATGCATAGGACTTGTGCATTTGATGGATATGCCATGATGATTGTTATTCCTTGTATTTGCCATGCTCTAAAACCCTAATGTGATCATATAAAGATCACCCACCAAATAAAACCAAAAAGAGAAAGAAATCAAATAAATGGAAAACCCTAAAACCCTAACATATGCACTATGGCATTTTTATAAATTTTGACCCTAGACCTATTTGGTCTTCACCATTAGTTGAATAATGTTATTAAACACTTATTACAACTTTTGGAATCAAAGAATCACAATTCAAATGAAATTCAAACACAAATCTAGCTCACATATGATAATGGTCAAAAGTGACAATTATAGTCTGATCACTACTTTGAGCCATTGCCATTCAATTTTCTCAAACCCAATCTTGCTAACTCTTTGCACCATTTCAAAGTCAACATCAAGGTGAACAACTTTGGTCAAGATCACCATGCCAAAAATCATCTTTGATCATGAGCAAGGCTCATCCAAAGTCACAACTTTTTAACATATGTAACATTCTCCACTTAGCCATTTTTGCCAATTCTTGAAATTCTAAATTTCCATCACCACCTCTAATCACCTCTGGTCAAATACAACTTATATCAACACTCACATTTCAAAAAGATTCACCATTGAATTATTTCAAATTTGGATATTTTTGCAAATTACAAAATCGGGCACTATTTGCAACTATTGCAAATAGTGATTCTACACCACCTAAATTACCCTAACCTACACCATTGTGTCCCCTGGTCCCCTCAAACCCTAAGTGGTGCATAGTGATGCTAAGGAGAGAAGGAGAGCAGCTAGGACATGGCCATGCCGGCCATGTCGCCGAGCCCGACGACCTCCCCTCTCTTCCCTTGCCTCCCTGCCCTGGCCACTTCGCCACCGTGCGCCACCGCATCGCCTAGCCCTCCCTAGCACCGCCATGGTCGACGAGAACGACGACAACGGCCGGAGATCGCGCGCCCAGCACACGCCCTGGACGCCGCTCGCGTCGCGCATGCACGCCATGGACGCGCTCAGTACACGCGCCGCGCCGCCACCTCGCTCTCGCCCTAGACCGCTCTCGACGCTTGGAGCATCACCACGACACCTGGACGCCGCCAGACACCCGCCAGACCACGACCCGCGCCCACCGCCGCCGGAGAAGGAAACCCTGCTCCACCGCGGGCGAGGCAGACATGGAAGCGATACGACATAACCAGGCCCTCCCCGACCGAGCTGTCGCCACCATTCGCCTCGCCTGGACACGTAGAACACCGCTACACCCTCGCCTAGCTCGACCAGCCACCGGAAGCGCCGCGCCATGGTCGACCGCCACCCTGCCCCGCAGCACTCAAGCAACGCTATAAAAGGAGAGCTCCCCTTGCTGATCCAAGCACACCACCAGACTCCCCACCTCTCACAACCACTCAACCACCCCACCGTTCATCTGATTCACGCCGGAGAAGGGCCAATTGCAAGATCGCCGCCGCGGAAGCCCTGCAGCAATCGACGGCGAACCAGACCACCTCGAGCTCCGCCATCGCGCCACCCTTCGCCGCCGGCCGTCGTCCACCACTTCGTCACGCATACTGCCAACCCTAGCTGGAGCCACCGTAAGCCCTCCGACCCCCTACCTGAGCCGCCGGTGAACTCCCCTCTCGCCGGCGGGACGATGAACCACGGCCGTTAGATTTCGATCTAATCCAACGCCTCAGACTCGCCCGTACCGATTCGGGTTTAGTGAGTCACTGACGCGCGGACCCCACCCTGTCAGCGCGCCGCGCGTCTGTGGACCGTGGTGGGCTGGACTGGGTTGGTTTGGGCCATTTTTAAATCCTTCAGCCCGTTTAGTTTTCCCGCCGGCATGTTAATTCAAATCCAGTTTAAATATTTCCAAATGAATTTCAATACTGCTGCCACTTTGAAATTCAATAGATTGAAATTGGCTAAACCAAATTTGATAAACTTTATATTGTTGGAAAGCTAGAGAAATTATCTACAACATGCCACTGGTCCCATGACCAGATTCTTTGTAGAATTAATGTGATAAAAATAACAAGGCAGGGACTTTTCCCTATTCAAATAATTATTAAAAATCAACCAAAATAGATATTAAGTTAATTCCAACTCTAATAGCTCACATTTGACTTACACTAATTGTTTATGCAATAAAATGGTGTGGTCACCTTGCATGATCATGCCCTAGTTTAATTAATGGATCATTTGACTAGTTTAACTAGTTGATATTGTCCAAAACTATTAAAGTAAATTATGTGGAGTCTTATACTTCATTTAAACTTGTCTCACATGAATTCATGGGATGTTTGGACCCCTGGTCCCAAACTCTCTTATATGAATTACTTGAGATTTAAATCATATGTAGTAATATTAAATGATATGAGGTGATCTACCTCATTTAAATCATTTTCCCAAATAATGATGATGAACATTTGACTAAGGTCAATATGAGTTCATATATGATTGTTTGAGAAATTAAATCTTAAGAAGATTTCAATGAGAGGAAATTATTTCTCAAGAACCCTATGGAAACTATCATTTACATATTAAATACAAAGAAGTGATTTCTATTTAAACAACACAACCCATGCACCTAAGTAGATTATTTTGTGTGCATAGAATAGTTTGTGTGTGTATATGTGATGTATGGAATCGCCATTAAATTAGTGAGTAATTATACTCGTATTCAAATTTATACGGTAGCACCGGAGAGTACGCCGAAGAAGAAGGTTGCTACCAAGAGGAGGAGGAGGAACAGTTTGAGCACTACCAAGGCAAGCTAATATTCTTGCAAAGTGCAAAGCCCCTTTGGGCAAGGCACCATGAACCTTATCTTTTCTTACATAAGCCTATCCCAAGTTTTTACATTGCAAGTTTTTACTTGTTTTCTAAATGAGTTACTTTTATAGTTAACTTTGGTCAAAGTACAAGTTGGTTACTAGAGTAGTGAAGTTAGTCTCTTCCAAGCAAAGCAAGATAGTACCCCTCATGAGTTAGAGCTAGTGCTAATGAAATAAAACTTAACTACTCTAGAGGGGAACAATGTGAATTTGAAATGAATTTGAAACCTTGGAATGAAGATGCATTCCATGGAATGATTTTTGAAAGTGAATATGACCAAGAGAAGATGGTGATTTTTGATAAACAATGATGTTGGTTTGAATGCGATACCTTTCCAATTATTAAGTACCCCCACAATACCTGATTATGGGTAGGGCTTAACTGGAAGTTTATGCGTCTTAGTATGGGTTCCCTCTGAACACACGTCATAGGGGTTACGCTTGAGGCTGCCTCCGTTGTTGAGAAATGATGTGAAATTGAGGTGAATTGTACGGCCAAGCCCTGTGCAGTTCCTGGTTGATGCTTGGTCTTCACTGGGAGGCCAAGCTCATGGGGAGAGGTGCTCATACTAGGATTTGTAAGTGAAAGGTTATGGTTGATGATCCGCGTACTGTGTTACGATGATTCGGGGTAATCCCGACGGATGAAATCAAATGTTGTGGCACAAGTGTGCAACCTCTGCAGAGTGTAAACCTATTCGAATAGCCGCGTCCACGGTTACGGATGGTTGGAAAGGCCATACAGTTTCCAATGTCATATCTTTGAAAAATGATGTTGAAAGGTGATGGTGAAATGACTTGTGGTGAATTGAATTGAAATCACCACTTGAATGGTGGGAATGACACTAATGTTCCCACTTGAGTTAGTTAGCACTTGAATAAGCTTTTCTCAAATACTTGTGAACTAAAACTAGCTTTATGCAAATAAACTAGAGCTTAGCAAACCATACTAGAATGTCTAGCACTTACATTAGTATTAGTTTGCGAGTACTTAAAGTACTCACGGCTTTGTCCCTGGCTATTCAAATGGCCAGAGTATGAAGAGGAACAAGGAGATGACCAGCAGGACGCCTACGACAACTAAGCGCCTTCCGACGTCAAGCGTTGGCCTGTGGACTAGAGAGTCCTTGTATCTTACGCTTCCGCTATGTTGAACTATGAACTTGTGTTTGTTCGTTGATCGCTAGATCAACTATTCGTGTAATATGGATCATGTGATTCCAAATTTGTAAGACTTATGGTTTGTAATGAATGATGACTGTGATACTTAACTATTATGCCTCGCAACAACAATATTCCTGGGATTGCGATGTATGACATAATAGGCATTCGGACTTAAAAATCCGGGTGTTGACAAGTTGGTATCAGAGCCATTGTTTGACCTTAGAAGACCTTAGTTAGAATGGGCGTTCTGAAAAATTTAACTTTGAAATCAAATGAAAGAAAATATTTGTGAAAATTTACTACACTCTTGTCTTTGAGACTTTGCCAAAATTTGGATGGATCATGTTCTATCTTATTTGAATCAACTTAAAATTTTACCACACTTTGCACTCGCTAACTTACTCATCCAATTCTCTTTCAGATGGAGCCGAATGAACCCATCAACACCAAGTTTTACCAGCTTGGGAACGGAGGGAGCTTGATCTTCGAGCACGACCTCAACGCCGTCTCTGACTTCCTTGGGCGCCCACACCCTGAGTTTCACGGGGTGCAGCTGGACGACACGCCCGGAGGAGAGTTGCAGTGGGTGATCACTGCCGACTTGAGGGGCAAGATGGAGCCTCCCACCTCGGAGAGGATCCTCTTCTCCTTCCGCGAGAGCAACTGGCTCGACGGACTCGCACGTGGCCTTCAGGAGGCACTTGCGCGCCTCTGTGGACAGAACCTGGTGCGCATCCTCGCCTCTCGCTACGCCCACCTTGTGGGGCGTGATGCTGCGGGAGTGCCCATGGAGCTGCAGCCACACCCGGAGTTGAGACACCATGCTGAGCACCTGGACTTCATGCTCTACCAGACTCAGAGGGACCTCGACGCCACTCGCGCTTACGCGAACCAGACCCATGCTCACATCATCGAGCAGGGTGAGGCGATCAAGCTACTCAACAACGACCGCAAGAGCCTTCGCCAGCAGCGTGCCAAGAAGGACACTACGATTCGTCGCCTTCGCGCCCGGATCGCGTCACTTGAGGCCACTGTCAAGGCCCAGGAGGATCAGATTCGTCAGCTGGAGGATGACGACGGAGGCATCGACATTCAGGGAGGAGACGCCTTCCTGAGCGACGACAACGACTTTGAGGAGGACGAGAACACCGAGGAGGAAGACTATGAGTTCCTGGAGGCCGGACCCGACGACTACGTCCCGATCGATGTCGAGGATGAGGAGTAGTTGCACTAGTCTCACTTATGTAGGTGTGAGTTGTATCCCGTCCCTTGTATCGTAGCATGAGAATAGTTCTTAAAACCATTGGAGTATGTGTGTGTTAGTTTGTACCAAGTGCTGCATGAATGAATGAATGTTATGTTTGTCATGAAAAGATTACAAGTTTTCAAATAATTTTTCAAACTTAACCCAAAATGAACCATAGAATGTTCCCTCTTATCTCATAATCTTCTATATCTTCAGATGGCCCCTCCAAATCGCACCAATGACGTGATGCTGCAACTGCTGCAAACCATGCTTGCCGACCGGGAAACCGAAAGAGCCGAACGCCAAGCCAACCTCATCGCCTTGCAGAACATCGCCAACCAAGGCCATGGAAATCATGACCACCCCGGATCCAAGCTCAGAACTTTCAAAACACCAATCCCCCGGTGTTTAGCAAGACCGAAGAACCCCTCGACGCCGACGATTGGCTCCAGACTATGGAGAACAATCTGGAGGTAGCCGGAGTGGAAGCCAACGAGAATGTTTTGTTCGCCACCCACTATCTCGCTGGACCAGCCCGTGCTTGGTGGACAAGCACCCGTGCCATGAACGGAGGTCAATTCATGACTTGGGAGGATTTCAAACTCAAGTTCAGCAAGTACCATGTACCCCCGGGTCTTATCAAGAAGATGAGGGATGAGTTCCGTGAACTGAAACAAGGTCGCATGACGGTGGTTGAATACCGCGACAAGTTTCTCACACTGTCGAGGTATGCCCCTGATGAGACCGACACCGTTGAGAAGAGGAAGGAGAGATTCCTGAACGGACTGCATGATGAGATGCAGACTGTCCTCGTCAACATCCCCTTCGCCGACCTTGAAGCCCTTGTCGACTCCGCCATCCAGATGGAGGGCAAGTTAAACCAAGCCAATGAGAACCGCAAGCGCCGCATGGCGAATCAAAGTGGATCAAGCCACCCCCAGAAGTTTCGCCCTAGCTCAAGCGGAGGTTTCACTCCGAAAAACAACAAACCCCAGATGCAGAACTCTCGCCCCGGTTATCAGAACCGGAGTGGAGGAAACTCCAAGCCAGGAGGCTACAACAAATACAACAACAACAACTACTACTACAACCGCGCTCCACCCCGAGCCCCTAACAACAACAACAACAACACCAACACCGCTCCCAGAACCGGAAGCAATGCCGTGCCCGTTGCAAACAAGCAGGACAAGACCACTATCACTTGTTATGAGTGTGGTGTAGTGGGGCACTACTCCAACGAGTGTCCCAAGCGTCTTGCCAAGCTCGCCGGCAACACCACTGCACCTTCTCAGCAGCAACGCCGTGTCTCCACCGGCAAGAAGTTCGCCCCCAACAACCCCAATAACCGCAACGGTCGCCTCTACCACATGAACGCCGAAGAAGCCCAGGAAGCACCAGATGTTGTACTGGGTATGTTTTCTGTCAACCACATCCCTGCCAGAGTATTGTTTGATTCCAGAGCATCTCATTCTTTTATCACGGAAGACTTTGCATCAACAAGTAAAATTCAACCCCTCAGTTTGAAGCATGTTATGATAGTTCAAATCCCCGGATCAACCACCAAAGCCAGAAAATTTTGCAAAAATGTACCAATCAAAATCCATGATGTAGATTTCTTTGCAAATCTAATCATACTTGGAACCAAAGGTTTGGAAGTTGTCCTAGGGATGGACTGGATGTCAAAACACAATGGATTGATAGACTGTGCCAAGAAAGCCATAACCATGACTAGCAGCACCGGTATCGTAGTAGAGCACGTCTCTGAAAAACTACCCAGAAAATTCACCTGCAACCAAAGTGTATCCAAGCCAACTCTGGATCAAATCAGGGTCGTTTGTCGCTACCCTGATGTGTTTCCGGATGATCTAACGGGTATGCCCCCGGATCGGGATATCGAGTTTATCATCGAGTTAATTCCCGGAACTGGACCCATAGCCCAGAGAGCCTACAGCATGAACGCAACCGAGCTTGTGGAGCTGAAGAAGCAGATAGATGATATGTTGGCCAAAGGTCTGATTAGACCAAGTGCATCCCCCTGGAGATCACCCGTCTTGTTTGTGGACAAGAAGGATGGTGCAAATCGTTTATGCACGGACTATCGTAAGCTTAACGATGTTACCATCAAAAACAAATACCCCCTACCCAAGATAGAAGACTTGTTCGATCAACTCACCGGATCGAGAGTTTTCTCCAAGATAGATCTTAGAACTGGATATCATCAGCTGAAGATCCGAGCCACCGACATTCCAAAAACTGCCTTTACCACCAGATATGGGTTGTATGAGTACAACGTCATGTCATTTGGACTGACCAATGCCCCCGCTTATTTCATGAATCTCATGAATAAGATTTTCATGAACTTTTTGGACAAGTTTGTCGTTGTTTTCATTGATGACATCCTCGTCTACTCCAAGTCCGAAGAGGAACATGAACAGCATTTGGAGATTGTCGTAGAAACCCTTAGACAGCACAAGTTATATGCCAAGTTTAGCAAATGTGAGTTTTGGTTGGAAGAAGTTGGATTCCTGGGACACATCTTGTCTGCAGGAGGAATTGCCGTAGATCCCGCCAAAATCAAAACTGTTATGGAATGGCAAGCCCCAACCACCCAAACCGAGGTCCGCGCTTTTCTTGGATTAGCCGGATACTACCGCAGATTTGTAGAAGGTTTTTCGAGCATCGCTCGACCAATGACCCAACTGCTGAAAAAGGACAGGAAGTTTGAGTGGACCGACAAATGCGAAGAGAGCTTTCAACAGCTCAAGAGTAGACTGACAACAGCCCCAATCCTAATCATGCCAGATATCGCAAAGCCCTTTGACGTATATTGCGACGCCTCCAAGACTGGACTTGGATGCGTGCTTATGCAAGAAGGCAAGGTTGTATCCTACCTTTCAAGACAACTCAAGCAACATGAACAGAACTACCCAACCCATGACCTCGAGCTTGCAGCCGTGGTCTTAGCCTTGAAAGTTTGGCGTCATTACCTCATGGGTAATCGATGCGAGATCTACTCCGACCACAAAAGCCTCAAATATATATTCACCCAGAAGGAGCTAAACATGCGACAACGCCGATGGATCGAATTGATCAAGGATTACGACATGGAGATTCACTACCACCCCGGCAAGGCCAATGTGGTAGCGGATGCTTTGAGTAGACTGTCGTGTCAGTTAAACTCCATGCTCGCGACTGAACAGCCCAGCTTGCATCAAGAGTTTGAACAGTTCAGACTTGAACTTGTTAGTGAAGGATTCCTAGCCAGTATCGAACTGCAACCCACCTTGGTTGGTCAAATCAAGGAAGCCCAGAAGGACAACGCTAGCATCGACGGAATCAAGAAACAGATAGCCGTAGGAAAAGCCCCCGGATTCACCGTAGACGAAGCCGGAGTTCTTTGGTACAAAGAACGTCTCTGCGTACCCTCGGACTCTGACCTGAAACAAGTCATCCTGCAAGAAGCCCATGACACCCTTTATTCCATCCACCCCGGAGGTACCAAGATGTACCAAGACTTGAAAGAACAATTTTGGTGGCACGGAATGAAGAGAGAGATCGGTAGCTATATCGCCAAGTGTGACATCTGTCAGAGAGTCAAGGCAGAACATCAACGACCCGCCGGACTGTTACAACCCCTCCAGATTCCAGAATGGAAATGGGACTCCGTAGGAATGGACTTTATCACCGGACTGCCCAAATCCAGCAAAGGCAATGATTCAATATGGGTAGTTGTCGATAGATTGACCAAAGTCGCCCATTTCATCGCCGTCAAAACCACCTATCAAGGCCCAAAGTTAGCTGAACTTTACATCTCCAGAATAGTCGCCCTGCACGGAACCCCCAAATCGATAGTGTCAGATAGAGGATCACAGTTCACCTCAAGGTTCTGGCAGAAAGTGCATGAAGGACTAGGCACTCGCCTAAATTTCAGCACCGCCTATCACCCTCAGACCGACGGACAGACTGAGAGAGAGAGTAAACCAGACATCGGAAGACATGCTTAGAGCATGTGTACTGGAATACGGATCCAAGTGGGAAGACTGCCTACCTTACGCAGAATTCTCTTACAACAATAGCTATCAACCCAGCCTACAGATGGCCCCCTTTGAAGCCTTGTACGGAAGGAAATGCCGTACACCCCTAGCAGAAAGTGCATGAAGGACTAGGCACTCGCCTAAATTTCAGCACCGCCTATCACCCTCAGACCGACGGACAGACTGAGAGAGTAAACCAGATACTGGAAGACATGCTTAGAGCATGTGTACTGGAATACGGATCCAAGTGGGAAGACTGCCTACCTTACGCAGAATTCTCTTACAACAATAGCTATCAACCCAGCCTACAGATGACCCCCTTTGAAGCCTTGTACGGAAGGAAATGCCGTACACCCCTAAACTGGTCAGAAGTCAGAGAGAGCCAAGTTTTTGGCCCAGATGTTCTTCGTGAAGCCGAAGAGAAAGTCCACAAGATCCGAGAGTACCTCAAGACGGCGCAATCGAGACAGAAGAGCTACGCCGACAAGAGACGTCGAGAGATGACCTTCGAGATCGGAGACTTCGTCTATCTCAAGGTATCCCCCTTGAAAGGAATGCAAAGGTTTCAACTGAAAGGAAAGCTTGCACCCCGATATGTCGGACCTTTCAAAGTCCTCAGCCGCCGAGGAGAAGTATCTTATCAACTGGAGTTGCCTGAAGAGATGTCAGCTGTGCATGACGTGTTTCACATCTCACTCCTCCGGAAGTGCCTTGAAGTCCCGGAGAAGACCGAAGTGTTCAAGAACATCGATCACCGATCGGTGGATATCAACAAGGATCTGACTTACCGCGAAGTGCCGATTCGCATTCTGGAAGAAGCTTACCGAACCACCCGCACCCGAAGCATCAAGTTTCTGAAGATCCAATGGAGCAATCATACTGAGGATGAAGCCACATGGGAACGTGAAGACTTCATGAAGAAGGAGTACCCAGATCTCTTTAGTACCTAACTTTCTTTTCGATCTCGGGACGAGATCTTTTGTAAGGGGGAAGGGTTTGTAACACCCCAAATTTCAATAAAAAGAAAGTTAGAGAATTCCAGAGAGCAAAATTTCAAACCAACAAAAACTTTTTAAAGTGCATATAGTATCATGCATAGGACTTGTGCATTTGATGGATATGCCATGATGATTGTTATTCCTTGTATTTGCCATGCTCTAAAACCCTAATGTGATCATATAAAGATCACCCACCAAATAAAACCAAAAAGAGAAAGAAATCAAATAAATGGAAAACCCTAAAACCCTAACATATGCCCTATGGCATTTTTATAAATTTTGACCCTAGACCTATTTGGTCTTCACCATTAGTTGAATAATGTTATTAAACACTTATTACAACTTTTGGAATAAAAGAATCACAATTCAAATGAAATTCAAACACAAATCTAGCTCACATATGATAATGGTCAAAAGTGACAATTATAGTCTGATCACTACTTTGAGCCATTGCCATTCAATTTTCTCAAACCCAATCTTGCTAACTCTTTGCACCATTTCAAAGTCAACATCAAGGTGAACAACTTTGGTCAAGATCACCATGCCAAAAATCATCTTTGATCATGAGCAAGGCTCATCCAAAGTCACAACTTTTTAACATATGTAACATTCTCCACTTAGCCATTTTTGCCAATTCTTGAAATTCTAAATTTCCATCACCACCTCTAATCACCTCTGGTCAAATACAACTTATATCAACACCCACATTTCAAAAAGATTCACCATTTGAATTATTTCAAATTTGGATATTTTTGCAAATTACAAAATCGGGCACTATTTGCAACTATTGCAAATAGTGATTCTACACCACCTAAATTACCCTAACCTACACCATTGTGTCCCCTGGTCCCCTCAAACCCTAAGTGGTGCATAGTGATGCTAAGGAGAGGAGGAGAGCAGCTAGGACATGGCCATGCCGGCCATGTCGCCGAGCCCGACGACCTCCCCTCTCTTCCCTTGCCTCCCTGCCCTGGCCACTTCGCCACCGTGCGCCACCGCATCGCCTAGCCCTCCCTAGCACCGCCATGGTCGACGAGAACGACGACAACGGCCGGAGATCGCGCGCCCAGCACACGCCCTGGACGCCGCTCGCGTCGCGCATGCACGCCATGGACGCGCTCAGTACACGCGCCGCGCCGCCACCTCGCTCTCGCCCTAGACCCGCTCTCGATGCTTGGAGCATCACCACGACACCTGGACGCCGCCAGACACCCGCCAGACCACGACCCACGCCCACCGCCGCCGGAGAAGGAAACCCTGCTCCGCCGCGGGCACGGCAGACATGGAAGCGATACGACATAACCAGGCCCTCCCCGACCGAGCTGTCGCCACCATTCGCCTCGCCTGGACACGTAGAGCACCGCTACACCCTCGCCTAGCTCGACTAGCCACCGGAAGCGCCGCGCCATGGTCGACCGCCACCCTGCCCCGCAGCACTCAAGCAACGCTATAAAAGGAGAGCTCCCCTTGCTGATCCAAGCACACCACCAGACTCCCCACCTCTCACAACCACTCAACCACCCCACCGTTCATATGATTCACGCCGGAGAAGGGCCAATTGCAAGATCGCCACCGCGGAAGCCCTGCAGCAATCGATGGCGAACCAGACCACCTCGAGCTCCGCCACTGCTACCAGCCGCTTCGCCGTCGTCCACCACTTCGTCACGCATACTGCCAACCCTAGCTGGAGCCACCGTAAGCCCTCCGACCCCCTACCTGAGCCGCCGGTGAACTCCCCTCTCGCCGGCGGGACGATGAACCACAGCCGTTAGATTTCGATCTAATCCAACGCCTCAGACTCGCCCGTACCGATTCGGGTTTAGTGAGTCACTGACGCGCGGACCCCACCCTGTCAGCGCGCCGCGCGTCTGTGGACTGTGGTGGGCTGGACTGGGTTGGTTTGGGCCGTTTTTAAATCCTTCAGCCCGTTTAGTTTTTCCGCCGGCCTGTTAATTCAAATCCAGTTTAAATATTTCCAAATGAATTTTAATACTGCTGCCACTTTGAAATTCAATAGATTGAAATTGGCTAAACCAAATTTGATGAACTTTATATTGTTGGAAAGCTAGAGAAATTATCTACAACATGCCACTGGTCCCATGACCAGATTCTTTGTATAATTAATATGATAAAAATAACAAGGCAGGGACTTTTCCCTATTCAAATAATTATTAAAAATCAACCAAAATAGATATTAAGTTAATTCCAACTCTAATAGCTCACATTTGACTTACACTAATTGTTTATGCAATAAAATGGTGTGGTCACCTTGCATGATCATGCCCTAGTTTAATTAATGGATCATTTGACTAGTTTAACTAGTTGATATTGTCCAAAACTATTAAAGTAAATTATGTGGAGTCTTATACTTCATTTAAACTTGTCTCACATGAATTCATGGGATGTTTGGACCCCTGGTCCAAAACTCTCTTATAAGAATTACTTGAGATTTAAATCATATGTAGTAATATTAAATGATATGAGGTGATCTACCTCATTTAAATCATTTTCCCAAATAATGATGATGAACATTTGACTAAGGTCAATATGAGTTCATATATGATTGTTTGAGAAATTAAATCTTAAGAAGATTTCAATGAGAGGAAATTATTTCTCAAGAACCCTATGGAAACTATCATTTACATATTAAATACAAAGAAGTGATTTCTATTTAAACAACACAACCCATGCACCTAAGTAGATTATTTTGTGTGCATAGAATAGTTTGTGTGTGTATATGTGATGTATGGAATCGCCATTGAATTAGTGAGTAATTATACTCGTATTCAAATTTAGACGGTAGCACCGGAGAGTACGCCGAAGAAGAAGGTTGCTACCAAGAGGAGGAGGAGGAACAGTTTGAGCACTACCAAGGCAAGCTAATATTCTTGCAAAGTGCAAAGCCCCTTGGGGCAAGGCACCATGAACCTTATCTTTTCTTACATAAGCCTATCCCAAGTTTTTACATTGCAAGTTTTTACTTGTTTTCTAAATGAGTTACTTTTATAGTTAACTTCGGTCAAAGTACAAGTTGGTTACTAGAGTAGTGAAGTTAGTCTCTTCCAAGCAAAGCAAGATAGTACCCCTCACGAGTTAGAGCTAGTGCTAATGAAATAAAACTTGACTACTCTAGAGGGGAACAATGTGAATTTGAAATGAATTTGAAACCTTGGAATGAAGATGCATTCCATGGAATGATTTTTGAAAGTGAATATGACCAAGAGAAGATGGTGATTTTTGATAAACAATGATGTTGGTTTGAATGCGATACCTTTCCAATTATTAAGTACCCCCACAATACCTGATTATGGGTAGGGCTTAACTGGAAGTTTATGCGTCTTAGTATGGGTTCCCTCTGAACACACGTCATAGGGGTTACGCTTGAGGCTGCCTCCGTTGTTGAGAAATGATGTGAAATTGAGGTGAATTGTACGGCCAAGCTCCCGTGCAGTTCCTGTGTTGACAGCTTGGTCTTCACTGGGAGGCCAAGCTCATGGGGAGAGGTGCTCATACTAGGATTTGTAAGTGAAAGGTTATGGTTGATGATCTGCGTACTGTGTTACGATGATTCGGGGTAATCCCGACGGATGAAATCAAATGTTGTGGCACAAGTGTGCAACCTCTGCAGAGTGTAAACCTATTCGAATAGCCGCGTCCACGGTTACGGACGGTTGGAAAGGCCATACAGTTTCCAATGTCATATCTTTGAAAAATGATGTTGAAAGGTGATGGTGAAATGACTTGTGGTGAATTGAATTGAAATCACCACTTGAATGGTGGGAATGACACTAATGTTCCCACTTGAGTTAGTTAGCACTTGAATAAGCTTTTCTCAAATACTTGTGAACTAAAACTAGCTTTATGCAAATAAACTAGAGCTTAGCAAACCATACTAGAATGTCTAGCACTTACATTAGTATTAGTTTGCGAGTACTTAAAGTACTCACGGCTTTGTCCCTGGCTATTCAAATGGCCAGAGTATGAAGAGGAACAAGGAGATGACCAGCAGGACGCCTACGACAACTAAGCGCCTTCCGACGTCAAGCGTTGGCCTGTGGACTAGAGAGTCCTTGTATCTTACGCTTCCGCTATGTTGAACTATGAACTTGTGTTTGTTCGTTGATCGCTAGATCAACTATTCGTGTAATATGGATCATGTGATTCCAAATTTGTAAGACTTATGGTTTGTAATGAATGATGACTGTGATACTTAACTATTATGCCTCGCAACAACAATATTCCTGGGATTGCGATGTATGACATAATAGGCATTCGGACTTAAAAATCCGGGTGTTGACACCGGCTTGCTGTAACAAAGGATTAGATGTATAGTGTGGAAGATGATGTTTGCGAAGAACAGTAAGAACAAGTATTGGAGTAGATTGTATTCGATGTAAAAGAATGGACCGGGGTCCACAGTTCACTAGTGGTGTCTCTCCAATAAGAAATAGCATGTTGGGTGAACAAATTACAGTTGGACAATTGACAAATAAAGATGGCATGACAATGCACATACATATCATGATGAGTAGTGTGAAATTCAATTGGGCATTACGACAAAGTACATAGACCGCTATCCAGAATGCATCTATGCCTAAAAAGTCCACCTTCAGGTTAGCATCCGCACCCCTTCCAGTATTAAGTTGCAAACAACAGACAATTGCATTAAGTATGGTGCGTAATGTAATCAACACAAATATCCTTAGACAAAGCATTGATGTTTTATCCCTAGTGGCAACAGCACATCCACAACCTTAGAACTTTTTGTAACTATCCCAGATTCAATGGAGGCATGAACCCACTATCGAGCATAAATACTCCCTCTTGGAGTTACAAGTATCAACTTGGCCAGAGCCTCTACTAGCAACGGAGAGCATGCAAGATCATAAACAACACATAGATGATAGATTGATAATCAACATAACATAGTATTCCATATTCATCGGATCCCAACAAACGCAACATGTAGCATTACAAATAGATGATCTTGATCATGATAGGCAGCTCACAAGATCGAACAATGATAGCACAATGAGGAGAAGACAACCATCTAGCTACTGCTATGGCCCCATAGACCAGGGGTGAACTACTCACACATCACTCCGAAGGTGATCATGGCGATGAAGAGTCCTCCGGGAGATGATTCCCCTCTCCGGCAGGGTGCCGAAGGCGATCTCCTGAATCCTCCGAGATGGAATTGGCGGCGGCGGCCTATCTGGAAGGTTTTCCGTATCGTGGCTCTCGGTGTTGGGGTTTTCGCGACGAAGGCTTTAAGTAGGCAGAAGGGTAGGTTTAGGGGCGTCACGAGGGGCCCACACAACAGGGCGGCGCGGGCCCCTCCTTGGCCGCGCCGCCTTAGTGTGGCGCCACCTCGTGGCCCCACTTCGTATCTCCTTCGGTCTTCTGGAAGCTTCGTGGAAAAATAAGACCCTGGGAGTTGATTTCGTCCAATTCCGAGAATATTTCCTTTGTAGGATTTCTGAAACCAAAAACAGCAGAAAACAGCAACTGGCTCTTCGGCATCTTGTCAATAGGTTAGTGCCGTAAAATGCATAAATATGACATAAAGTGTGTATAAAACATGTGAGTATCATCATAAAAGTAGCATGGAACATAAGAAATTATAGATACGTTTGAGACGTATCAAGCATCCCCAAGCTTAGTTCCTACTCGCCCTCGAGTAGGTAAACGATAACAAAGATAATTTCTGAAGTGACATGCTATCATAATCTTGATCAATACTATTGTAAGCATATGTAATGAATGAAGTGATTCGAAGCAATGGTAAAGACAATGATTAAACAACTGAATCATATAGCAAAGACATTTCATGAATAGTACTTTCAAGACAAGCATCAATAAGACTTGCATAAGAGTTAACTCATAAAGCAATAGATTCAAAGTAAAGGCATTGAAGCAACACAAAGGAAGATATAAGTTTCAGCAGTTGCTTTCAACTTCAACATGTTTATCTCATGGATAATTGTCAACACAAAGTAATATGATGAATGCAAATATGCAAGTATGTAAGAATCAATGCACAGTTAACAGAAGTGTTTGCTTCTAAGATAGAAAGAAGTAGGTAAACTGACTCAACATAAAGTAAAAGAATGGCCCTTCGCAAAGGGAAGCATGGATTGATATATTTGTGCTAGAGCTTTTATTTTCAAAACAAGAAACAATTTTGTCAACAGTAGTAATAAAGCATATGTGTTATGTATAAGATATCCTATAAGTTGCAAGCCTCATGCATAGATTACCAATAGTGCCCGCACCTTGTCCTAATTAGCTTGGATTTACATGGATTATCATTGCATAACATATGTTTTAACCAAGTGTCACAAAGGGGTACCTCTATGCCGCCTGTACAAAGGTCTAAGGAGAAAGCTCGCATTGGATTTCTCGCTTTTGATTATTCCAACTTAGACATCCATACCGGGACAACATAGACAACAGATAATGGACTCCTCTTTAATGCATAAGCATTCATCAACAGATAATATTCTCATAAGAGATTGAGGAATGTTGTCCAAACTGAAACTTCCACCATGGATCATGGCTTTAGTTAGCGGCCCAATGTTCTTCTCTAACAATATGCATACTCAAACCATTCAACTCATGATAAATCACCCTTACTTCAGACAAGACGAACATGCATAGCAACTCACATGATATTCAACGAAGGTGTAATAGTTGATGGCGTCCCCAGGAACATGGTTATCGCTCAACAAGCAACTTATTAAGAAATAAGATACATAAGTACATATTCAATACCACATTAGTTTTTAAGCTATTTTTTCCATGAGCTATATATTGCAAAGACAAAGGAATGAAATTTTAAAGGTAGCACTCAAGCAATTTACTTTGGAATGGCGGAGAAATACCATGTAGTAGGTAGGTATGGTGGACACAAATGGCCTAGTTTTTGGCTCAAGGATTTGGATGCACAAGAAGTATTCCCTCTCAATACAAGGCTTAGGCTAGCAAGGTTGTTTGAAACAAACACAAGTATGAACCGGTACAGCAAAACTTACATAAGAACATATTGCAAGCATTATAAGACTCTACACTGTCTTCCTTGTTGTTCAAACCCTCACCAGAAAATATCTAGACTTTAGAGAGACCAATCATGCAAACCAAATGTCAACAAGTTCTACGGTATTTCTTCATTAATAGGTGCAAAGTACATGATGCAAGAGCTTAAACATGATCTATATGAGCACAACAATTGCCAAGTATCAAATTATTCAAGACATTATACCAATTACCACATGTAGCATTTTCTGTTTCCAACCATATAACAATTAACGAAGCAGTTTCAACCTTCGCCATGAACATTAAGAATAAAGCTAAGAACATATGTGTTCATATGCAACAGCGGAGCGTGTCTCTCTCCCACACAATGAATGCTAGGATCCAATTTTATTCAAACAAAACAAAAACAAGAACATAAAGATGCTCCAAGTAAAGCACATAAGATGTGACGAAATAAAAATATAGTTTCACTAGAGGTGACCTGATGATTTGCCGATGAAGAAGGGGATGCCTTGGGCATCCCCAAGCTTAGATGCTTGAGTCTTCTTGAAATATGCAGGGATGAACCACGGGGGCATCCCCAAGCTTAGAGCTTTCACTCTCCTTGATCATATTGTATCATCCTCCTCTCTTGATCCTTGAAAACTTCCTCCACACCAAACTCAAAACAAACTCATTAGAGGGTTAGTGCATAATCAAAAATTCACATGTTCAGAGGTTACATAATCATTCTTAACACTTCTGGACATTGCACAAAGCTACTGAAAGTTAATGGAACAAAGAAATCCATCAAACATAGCAAAACAGGCAATGCGAAATAATAGGCAGAATCTGTCAAAACAGAACAGTCCGTAAAGACGAATTTTTCTGGGGCACTAAACTTGCTCAGATGAAAATGCTCAAATTGAATGAAAGTTGCGTACATATATGAGGATCACTCACGTAAATTGGAAGATTTTTCTGAATTACCTACAGAGAATACTACTCAAATTTGTGACAGCAAGAAATCTGTTTCTGCGCAGTAATCCAAATCTAGTATGAACCTTACTATCAAAGACTTTACTTGGCACAACAATGCAATAAAATAAAGATAAGGAGAGGTTGCTACAGTAGTAACAACTTCCAAGACTCAAATATAAAGCAAAAGTGCAGAAGTAAAATCATGGGTTGTCTCCCATAAGCGCTTTTCTTTAACGCCTTTCACCTAGGCGCAGAAAGTGTGAATCAAGTATTATCAAGAGATGAAGCATCAACATCATAATTTGTTCTAATGATAGAATCAAAAGGTAACTTCATTCTCTTTCTAGGGAAGTGTTCCATACCTTTCTTGAGAGGAAATTGATATTTAATATTACCTTCCTTCATATCAATAATGGCACCAACAGTTCGAAGAAAAGGTCTTCCCAAAATAATGGGACAAGATGCATTGCATTCAATATCCAAGACAACAAAATCAACGGGGACAAGGTTATTATTAACCGTAATGCGAATATTATCAATCCTCCCCAAAGGTTTCTTTGTAGAATTATTAGCAAGATTAACATCCAAATAACAATTTTTCAATGGTGGCAAGTCAAGCATATTATAGATTTTCTTAGGCATAACGGAAATACTTGCACCAAGATCACATAAAGCATTACAATCAAAATCATTGACCTTCATCTTAATGATGGGCTCCCAACCATCTTCTAACTTCCTAGGAATAGAAGTTTCAAGTTTTAGTTTCTCTTCTCTAGCTTTTATGAGAGCATTTGTAATATGTTTTGTAAAGGCCAAATTTATAGCACTAGCATTGGGACTTCTAGCAAGTTTTTGTAAGAACTTAATAACTTCAGAGATGTGACAATCATCAAAATCTAAACCATTATGATCTAAAGCAATGGAATCATTGTCCCCAATATTTTGAAAAATTTCAGCAGTTTTAGCAGTTTCAGGTAGTTTTGCACACTTTGCATTAGGAGTAGAAACATTGCCAACACCAATTATTTTACCATTGATAGTAGGAGGTGTAGCAACATGTGAAGCATTTTCATTACTAGTGGTGGTAATAGTCCAAACTTTAGCTACATTATTCTCTTCAGCATTTTCTTCTTTTTCCCACCTAGCACGCAATTCGGCCATCAATCTAATATTCTCATTAATTCTAACTTGGATGGCGTTTGCTGTAGCAAATGACTTAATATCTTTATTTTAATTAGGCATAACCTTTCAATTTTAAAAGATCAACATCAGCAGCAAGACTATCAACTTTAGAAGCAAGAATATCAATTTTACCAAGCTTTTCTTCAACAGTTTTGTTGAAAGCAGTTTGTGTACTAATAAATTCTTTAAGCATGGCTTGAAGACCAGGGGGTACATTCCTATTATTGTTGTAAGAATTACCATAAGAATTACCATAACCATTACTATTATTAGAAGGATATGGCCTATAGTTGTTACCAGAATTATTCCTATAAGCATTGTTGTTGAAATTATTATTTTTAATGAAGTTCACATCAACATGCTCTTCTTAAGCAACTGATACGTCCAATTTGCATCACTATTTTATATCATAATTTGTTGTTATTCATTGATATATTTCATATTTGGAGATGATACTTATGTTATTTCATCTATTTTGCATGTTTCATGACTATTGGAGGATCGCGCACCGGAGTCAGGATTCTGCTGGAAAAAGCGCCGTCAGAATGCAATATTTCGGAAGATCAACAATTGACGAAAGTTATATGAAAAATCCTATTTTTCCAGAAGATGACGAGAGCCAGAAGGAGGAGCCGAGGAGGGCCACCATGGGCCCCCCTCATAGGCCGGCGCGGGCCCTGCCCTGGCCGCACCGCCTTGTGGGGAGGGGGCCCATAGCCCCCTCTGGCCTCCTCTCCTTCGCGTATTTCTTCATCCCGAAAACCTAAGCTCCGAGGGGGAAGTCGCGAAGAGCCACAGCCGCCTCTGCGGGGCAGAGAACACCAGAGAGAAAAGAGCTCTCCGACAGGCTGAGATCCGCCGGGGAAATTCCCTCCCGGAGGGGGAAATCGACGCCATCGTCACCGCCATCGAGCTGGACATCATCTCCATCACCATCATCATCATCTCCATAATCATCACCGCCGTCTCCACCGCTGCACACCGTCACCGCTGTAACAATTTGGGTTTGATCTTGATTGTTTGATAGGGGAAACTCTCCCGGTGTTGATTTCTACTTGTTATTGATGCTATTGAGTGAAACCGTTGAACCAAGGTTTATGTTCAGATTGTTATTCATCATCATATCACCTCTGATCATGTTCCATATGATGTCTCGTGAGTAGTTCGTTTAGTTCTTGAGGACATGGGTGAAGTCTAAATGTTAGTAGTGAAGTATGGTTGAGTAATATTCAATGTTATGATATTTAAGTTGTGGTGTTATTCTTCTAGTGGTGTCGTGTGAATGTCGACTACACGACACTTCACCTTTATGGGCCTAGGGGAATGCATCTTGTACTCGTTTGCCAATTGCGGGGTTGCCGGAGTGACAGAAACCTGAACCCCCGTTGGTATATCGATGCAGGAGGGATAGCATGATCTCAGAGTTTAAGGTTGTGGTTAGATTTATCTTAATTACTTTCTTGTAGTTGCGGATGCTTGCAAGGGGTATAATCACAAGTATGTATTAGTCATAGGAAGGGTGGTACATTAGCATAGGTTCACCCACACAACACTTATCAAAACAATGAAGATTAATTAGCCGTATGTAGCGAAAGCACTAGACTAAAATCCCGTGTGTCCTCGAGAACGTTTGGTCATTATAAGTAAACAAACCGGCTTGTCCTTTGTGCTAAAAAGGATTGGGCCACTCGCTGCAATTATTACTCTCGCACTTTACTTACTCGTACTTTATTCATCTGCTACATCAAAACCCCCTGAATACTTGTCTGTGAGCATTTACAGTGAATCCTTCATCGAAACTGCTTGTCAACACCTTCTGCTCCTCGTTGGGATCGACATTCTTACTTATTGAAGATACTACGATACACCCCCTATACTTGTGGGTCATCAAGACTATTTTCTGGCGCCGTTGCCGGGGAGTGAAGCGCTATTGGTAAGTGGAATTGGTAAGGGAAATTTCTGCTGTTTGTGCTGATTTTATTTCTGCCTGCTGCCATAATTCATTATGGAGAGATCTTCTCTTGAGTTTTTATTTGGAAAATCTACTACTACTGCAAAGGTAGTGGATAAGGCGCCAGGTGAGGAAGAAATACCATACAAAATACCTATGAAAATTATTGAACGTGTAGTGGATAACCGTTATACAGGGGATGGAACTATCCACCCTGGAGATCATTTACTGTTCTTACATGAATTAAGCGGTTTATTCAAGTGTGCAGGTATTGCTATGGATGAAGTGAGGAAGAAACTATTCTCTATATCGCTGTCTGGTAAAGCGGCGCATTGGTATAAATTACTGGATAATGGGGATTCTCTTGAATGGAATGATATTGTGCCCCGGTTTTATTCTAAGTTCTATCCTCCAAGTGAAATTCACAAAGATCGGAACCGCATATATAATTTTTGGCCTCATGATGGAGAGAGTATTGCCCAAGCGTGGGGGGAGATTGAAGTCTTTAATGCTCAAATGCCCCATTCATGAGCTTCCTGGTAATGTTATTATTGATAATTTCTATGCAAGACTTTCTTTTCAAGACAAGACCTTGCTGGATACTTCTTGTTCTGGATCATTCACGCGCAACAAAGAAGAGTTTAAAAGGGACCTTCTTAATCGGATCCAGGAAAATACTGAAGGATGGGAGAACGACAAGGATAGAGAATCAGGTATAAATTATGATTATAAATGCATTGAAGCTTTTATGGATACTGATAAATTTCATAATATGAGTGCTACTTATGGTCTTGATTCTCAAGTTGCTGCAAATCTTTATAAAGCTTTTGCCTCTCATTATGAATTTCCTAAGAAGAATTTTGATAAGTATCATGAACCATATAAAGATAAAATTGATTCATCTATAAATAAATGTGTTGTAGTTGAAACTGTTGATCATGTTATTCCTGAAGCTTATATTGAAAAAACTCCTTTCCCTGCTAAAATGAAGGAGTACTCTGTTATAAATAGTGCGGTTCATAAAAGTGAAAAGAAACCTATAGAACCTGAAGAACAAATAAAAGTTGAACCTGCTGTTGCAATAGTTAAAGATCTTGTGACTGAAAATGTGGAGGATGGTCATATTATTTTCTGTGAAGATGCTTCTAATATTGTTTCACATCCTAATAAGTCTAAGGAAGCTAGTGTTCCTATGCTATCTGTTAGAATTGGAGATCATTGTTATTATGGTTTATGCGATATTGGTGCAAGTATTAGTGCTATTCCTTATGAGCTTTACACGGAGATTATGCACGAAATTGGTTCTTGTGAACTTGAAGATATTGATGTGGTTATTCGGTTGGCTAATAGAGAAACTATCTCTCCAATTGGTATTGTTCGAGATGTGGAAGTTCTATGCGGTAAGATTAAATATCCTGCTGACTTTTTGGTACTTGGTTCTGCTGCTAGTAAATATTGTCCTATCATTTTTGGTAGACCTTTTCTAAATACTTGTGGAGCTATTATAGATTGCAAGAAAGAGAAAATTTTGACTAAATTTGCTGGTGAATCTTATGAGTTTAACTTCTCTAAATTTGCCAAAACTCCTTATAAAGCTGATTTGCCTAATAATGATTTTAGAGTTGAACTGTGTGCATCTATTGCTCTTGCTCCTAATAATCCTTTGCAGCAACATTTGGAGAATAGTGAGAGTGAAGTTTTTAGGGAAGAAAGAGATGAGCTTGATGAAATTTTCCTTCGTCAACCTATTCTTAAGCATGATTTACCGGTAGAAGATCTGGGTACAACACCGCCACCAAAGGAAGATCCTGTCTTTGATTTAAAACCATTGCCTGATAATCTTAAATACGCTCATATTGATGATAAGAAAATATATCCTGTTATTATTAGTTCTAAGCTTTCAGAGTTTGAAGAAGAAAGGTTATTGGAAATATTGAAGAAACACCGAGGTGCTATTGGCTACACTCTTGATGACTTGAAGGGGATTTCTCCCTCTATTTGCCAACATGCCATTAATATGGAAGATGATGCGAAGCCTGTTGTTGAACCTCAGCGTCGTCTAATTCCTAAGATGAAGGATGTGGTAAGAAATGAGGTATTAAGACTTCTTGAAGCTGGTATTATATATCCTATTGCTGATAGTAGATGGGTTAGTCCTGTGCATTGTGTTCCTAAGAAAGGAGGAATGACTGTTGTGCCTAATGATAATGATGAGCTCATACCTCAAAGAGTAGTTGTAGGGTATAGAATGTGCATTGATTATCGAAAAGTTAATAAAGTTACTAAGAAAGATCATTACCCTTTATCTTTTATTGATCAAATGTTAGAAAGGTTGTCTAAGAATACTCACTTTTGTTTTCTTGATGGTTATTCTGGGTTTTCACAAATTGTTGTTAAAACTAAGGATCAAGAGAAAACCACTTTCACTTCTCCCTATGGAACTTATGCTTATAGACGTATGCCTTTTGGTTTATGTAATGCCCCTGCTACTTTTCAAAGATGCATGTCTGCTATTTTTCATGGCTTTTGCGAGAGTATTGTAGAGGTATTCATGGATGATTTCTCTGTCTATGGGAATTCTTTTGATAATTGCTTGCGAAACCTCGATAAAGTTTTGCAGAGATGTGAAGAAACTAACCTTGTTCTTAATTGGGGGAAATGCCACTTTATGGTTAATGAAGGAATTGTATTGGGACATAAAATTTCCGAGAGAGGTATTGAAGTTGATAGAGCTAAAGTTGAAGCAATTGAGAAGATGCCCTATCATAGGGATGTTAAAGGTATTCGTAGTGTTCTTGGTCATGCTGGGTTTTATAGGAGGTTTATTAAAGACTTCTCCAAGATTTCAAAGCCTCTTACTAATCTTCTTCAAAAAGATGTACCTTTTGTTTTTGATGATGATTGTAAGGAAGCTTTTGAAACTCTAAAGAAAGCCTTAACAACTGCTCCTATAGTTGAACCTCCTGATTGGAACTTACCATTTGAAATTATGTGTGATGCTAGTGATTTTGCTGTAGGCGCTGTTCTTGGACAGCGAGTAAATAAAAAATTGAATGTTATTCATTATGCTAGTAAAACTCTTGATGCTGCTCAAAGAAATTATGCTACTACTGAAAAAGAATTGTTAGCTGTAGTCTTTGCTTGTGATAAGTTTAGATCTTATATTGTTGATTCAAAAGTTACTATACATACTGATCATGCTGCAATCAGATACCTTATGCAAAAGAAAGATGCTAAGCCAAGGCTTATTAGATGGGTACTTCTGTTGCAAGAATTTGATTTACATATTGTTGATAGGAAAGGTGCTGATAATCCTGTTGCTGATAACTTGTCTAGATTGGAAAATATTGCTTATGATCCTGTTCCTGTTAATGATAGTTTTCCAAATGAACAATTGGCTGTAATAAAGGTGAGCTCGTGAGACAGTCCTTGGTATGCTGATTATCCTAAATTTATTGTTTCCAAGTACTTGCCTCCAACCTTTTCAGCTCAGCAAAGGAGGAAATTCTTTTATGACTTGAGGCATTATTTCTGGGATGACCCACACTTATATAAAGAAGGAGTGGATGGTATTCTGCGAAGATGTGTTCCCGAATATGAACAGCAAGAGATATTGAGTAAATGTCATGGTAGTGCTTATGGAGGATATCACGCCGGAGAAAGAACCGCGCAAAAGGTTCTACAATCAGGTTTTTATTGGCCAACTCTCTTCAAAGATGCAAGGAAGTTTTTCTTATCTTGTGATGAATGCCAAAGGGTTGGTAATATCTCCAGACGCAACGAAATGCCTATGAATTATACTCTTGTTATTGAACCATTCAATTGTTGGGGATTTGACTTCATGGGACCTTTTCCCTCTTCAGAAGGTAACACTCATATACTTGTTGCTGTTGATTATGTTACTAAATGGGTGGAAGCCATACCTACAAAAAGTGCTGATGGTGAGACCTCTTTAAGAATGCTTTTAGATATTATTTTTCCTAGATTTGGAGTTCCTAGATATATTATGACTGATGGAGGTTCTCATTTTATTCATGGTGGTTTTAGAAAAACTCTTGCTAAATATGGTATTAATCATAGAATTGCTTCCGCTTATCATCCTCAAACTAGTGGGCAAGTAGAATTATCAAATAGAGAAATTAAATCTATCTTGCAAAAGACTGTTAATAAAACTAGAAAGAATTGGGCTAGTAAATTGAAGGAAGCACTATGGGCTTATAGAGCTGCTTATAAAAATCCCATGGGAATGTCACCTTATAAAATGGTTTATGGAAAAGCTTGTCATTTACCTTTAGAACTAGAGCACAAAGCTTATTGGGTTGTTAGAGAACTAAATAAAGATCCTAAACTTGCCGGTAAGAAGAGGTTGCTGCAATTGAGTTCTCTAGATGAATGGAGAAGTGAAGCTTATGAAAATGCTAAACTCTTTAAAGAGAAAGTTAAGAAATGGCACGATAGAAGAATTATCAAAAGAGAATTTAATATTGGAGATAAAGTCCTATTGTATCGGTCTCGTCTCAGATTCTTTGCAGGGAAATTACTCTCGAAATGGGAAGGACCATATGTTGTTGAGGAGGTGTATCGTTCAGGAGCAATTAAAATTAGCTCTCTCCAAGGCAATGCCACGCAAGTGGTGAATGGACAAAGACTCAAGCATTATATCTCAGGTGATTCTTATAATGTAGATGTTGATGTTATTCGAGTGGAAACACCGGAGGCTTTCGTCAAAGGTCAAATTGACAGTCCGCCAGAACTCGACTTTGAATAGGTAACAGTACTGGTAATGAAAAGTTCGCAATTTACTTTCCGAACAATGTTTTACTGTTTTTAGAAAATATGAAAAAATTACGAGATCGAAACGGAGTGGAGGAGACGCACGAGGGCGTGCCCTCATAGGCCGGCGCGGCCAGGCCTTGGCCCGCGCCGCCCTATGAGCTGGCCGCCTCGTTGCCTCTCTCCGACTCTGGTTCGACCTGGTACTTTCCTTATGCTGTAAAAATTCCTGCTATATAATCCCCCGGACCCCTGGAGGTCCGTATATCGTTTTCTCGACGTGTTTTATTTTGAGCTGTTTCTGCCAAGATTTGCTTCGGATCTACAGCCATCATGTCTTCGTCGGAAACTCCGAAGGACAGCTCCTGCAAGGACGTTGACAACTTGTACATGAACGAGCTGAGGATGCACCCCAAGGAGTTGCTGCTCGTTGATGGAGAGCTGCAGATCAAAGATGTCCAGGGCCCTAAAGGAGAAGGAAGCTTGGAAGACAGGATGGAGAAGCTAGAACAAGAGGTCTTCAACTATAAGAAGATGGCTGAGCGTGAGGTGGACATCTTCCACAAGATTGTGTCTGAACTTATTGATGCACACGAGAAGGAGACTGCAAAGCTATGGGGCGACATCCTCTCACTTCACGACACCACCAACAAACTCCAAGCTCAACTCTATGACGTTCAGAATTAGAACTGTGAGTATGAAAACAGGTTTAAACACATAAGCTATGCTGCTAGTTTCAGGATTCCCGAGACCAAGATGTCGTTTGTCGATGGAGAGCCTCTTCCTTGGAAATCTGATGATGGGAATTCATCACCACCATCGCCGAAGGAGTAATTCATCATCGGTATTGGCATCCCCTTGGTTTGTTCCAAGCTTGGGGGAGTGCCGCGGTATCACATCATCACTATCTTTTACCTTTTTACTATCAAGTAGTGTCATATCATGAGTAGGGAAGTTATCATATAAGATGGGTTGCAGTGTGGAAGTATCTCTCCTTTAGTTGGTTGTCTATGTATCCCTTGGTGTGAGTTATCGTTATGGAATATTAATGAGAAGTCTTATCATTTACATATTGCACATCTTATTTTAGTTTGCAATCCTTATTATATGATTGATCTTGTTATTAGTATTGGTATCACTTTGGGAGCATTGAGTAAATCTATTTGGTTTTGGCAAACTTAGCATTGGTCAATAGCAACAACACTTTGGGGTTTAAGTAGAAAA
This sequence comes from Lolium perenne, assembly GCF_019359855.2. NCBI lineage: Eukaryota > Viridiplantae > Streptophyta > Magnoliopsida > Poales > Poaceae > Lolium > Lolium perenne. The sequence continues at coordinate 76,123,000 of NC_067244.2, forward strand.
GAGAAATACATGTAGTTGTTTCATTGTCTTCCTTTCTTGTTATCTCATAGCTTATTATTCTGAAGTTAAAATTGTTTGTGCTTACAAGGAAGATGCATGATTGTTTCTATCACATGTATATTTGTTTGTTTCCCTCGACTCTTATGCTTGCTAATTAACCTTGCTAGCCAAAGACCTGCACTGAGAGGGAATACTTCTCGTGCATCCAAACCTCAACCCAAACCTATGCCATTTGTGTCCACCATAACTACCTACTACATGGTATTTCCTGCCATTCCAAGTAAATACTTCGTGTGCTACCTTTAAACAATTCAAAATTTATTACCTCTGATTTGTGCCAATGTTTTATAGCTCATGAGGAAGTGTGGTGTTTTATCTTTCAATCTTGTTGGGCAACTTTCACCAATGGACTAGTGGCTTCATCCGCTTATCCAATAATTTTGCAAAAAGAGCTGGCAATGGGATTCCCAGTCCCAAATTAATTAACCTAAATAGACACTCCTCCATGGTATGTGATTGCTGGACGGCACCCGAAGGATTCGGTTAGCCATGGCTTGAGAAAGCAAAGGTGGGGAGGAGTGTCATCATAATAAAACTAAAATAAAAGGGCACTCCTTCATGGTATTAGATTGTTGGCAGGCACCCGAGGTTTCGGTTAGCCATGGTTTGTGAAAGAAAGGTTGGAAGGAGTGCCACACAAAAATAAAACTTAATGGGAGCCGCTCTTCGAGAGTTTGTCTGGCAAGGGGGTTAGAGTGTCCGCTACCAGTCGTTGACAACAACAAACACCTCTCAAAATGTTACTTTCATTCTCTTTATATGATTTCAAAACTGAAAAAGCTCTAGCACATGATTTAATCCCTGCTTCCCTCTGCGAAGGGCCTGTCTTTTACTTTATGTTGAGTCAGTAAACCTATTTCCCTCCATCTTAAGCAAGCATTTGAGTTGTTGTGATCAAACCATTATATTGAGATTTACCTCATCATGTCTTTTACTCTTCCTTGTTTAGTATGAGTTTTATCTGAATGAATATAGCTTTGAAAGTTATCAATGATTATGAGGAGATTATTATGATTGAGTATGCAAGTTGTGCCATATAAACTTTAACATAAGAGCGCTGCTCGATAGATAAGTATAACCTGTTAATTGTTCTTTGACCAAGAACAAAGTTTGCCATCACAAACTATGATTTCTTATGCACCTTTATTTGTGATTACCTTATACTTGTTTCAGATTGAATTATATGAGGAAGTTGTTTACTAGAATGTCTTGTGTGAATGAATATGATGCTTCTTGTCCGTATTTTATTTATCGACTCTTCACTCCATAAACATGTGGTCCTGTTTACCGAGTTCAGTTTCGCTTGGGGACAAGCGAAGTCTAAGCTTGGGGGGTTGATACGTCCAATTTGCATCACTATTTTATATCATAATTTGCTGTTATTCATTGATATATTTCATATTTGGAGATGATACTTATGTTATTTCATCTATTTTGCATGTTTCATGACTATTGGAGGATCGCGCACCTGAGTCAGGATTCTGCTGGAAAAAGCGCCGTCAGAATGCAATATTTCGGAAGATCAACAATTGACGAAAGTTATATGAAAAATCCTATTTTTCCAGAAGATGACGAGAGCCAGAAGGAGGAGCCGAGGAGGGCCACCATGGGCCCCCCTCATAGGCCGGCGCGGGCCCTGCCCTGGCCGCGCCGCCTTGTGGGGAGGGGGCCCACAGCCCCCTCTGGCCTCCTCTCCTTCGCGTATTTCTTCGTCCCGAAAACCTAAGCTCCGGGGGGGAAGTCGCGAAGAGTCACAGCCGCCTCTGCGGGGCAGAGAACACCAGAGAGAAAAGAGCTCTCCGGTAGGCTGAGATCCGCCGGGGAAATTCCCTCCCGGAGGGGGAAATCGACGCCATCGTCACCGCCATCGAGCTGGACATCATCTCCATCACCATCATCATCATCTCCATCATCATCACCACCGTCTCCACCGCTGCACACCGTCACCGCTGTAACAATTTGGGTTTGATCTTGATTGTTTGATAGGGGAAACTCTCCCGGTGTTGATTTCTACTTGTTATTGATGCTATTGAGTGAAACCGTTGAACCAAGGTTTATGTTCAGATTGTTATTCATCATCATATCACCTCTGATCATGTTCCATATGATGTCTCGTGAGTAGTTCGTTTAGTTCTTGAGGACATGGGTGAAGTCTAAATGTTAGTAGTGAAGTATGGTTGAGTAATATTCAATGTTATGATATTTAAGTTGTGGTGTTATTCTTCTAGTGGTGTCGTGTGAACGTCGACTACATGACACTTCACCTTTATGGGCCTAGGGGAATGCATCTTGTACTCGTTTGCCAATTGCGGGGTTGCCGGAGTGACAGAAACCTGAACCCCCGTTGGTATATCGATGCAGGAGGGATAGCAGGATCTCAGAGTTTAAGGTTGTGGTTAGATTTATCTTAATTACTTTCTTGTAGTTGCGGATGCTTGCAAGGGGTATAATCACAAGTATGTATTACTCCTAGGAAGGGCGGTACATTAGCATAGGTTCACCCACACAACACTTATCAAAACAATGAAGATTAATTAGCCGTATGTAGCGAAAGCACTAGACTAAAATCCCGTGTGTCCTCGAGAACGTTTGGTCATTATAAGTAAACAAACCGGCTTGTCCTTTGTGCTAAAAAGGATTGGGCCACTCGCTGCAATTATTACTCTCGCACTTTACTTACTCGTACTTTATTCATCTACTACATCAAAACCCCCTGAATACTTGTCTGTGAGCATTTACAGTGAATCCTTCATCGAAACTGCTTGTCAACACCTTCTGCTCCTCGTTGGGATCGACATTCTTACTTATCGAAGATACTACGATACACCCCCTATACTTGTGGGTCATCAGCAACCAATGAAGCTAACGGAACATTATTAGGATCAACATTAGATCTACCATTCACAAGCATAGACATAATAGCATCAATCTTATCACTCAAGGAGGAGGTTTCTTCAACAGAATTTACCTTCTTACCTTGTGGAGCTCTTTCCGTGTGCCATTCAGAGTAATTAATCATCATATTATCAAGAAGCTTTGTTGCGGCGCCTAGAGTGATGGACATAAAAGTACCTCCAGCAGCTGAATCCAATAAGTTCCGCGAAGAAAAATTCAATCCTGCATAAAAGGTTTGGATGATCATCCAAGTAGTCAGTCCATGGGTAGGGCAATTTTTAACCAAAGATTTCATTCTTTCCCATGCTTGAGCAACATGCTCATTATCCAATTGCTTAAAATTCATTATGCTACTTCTCAAAGATATAATTTTAGTAGGAGGATAATATCTACCAATGAAAGCATCCTTACATTTAGTCCATGAATCAATACTATTCTTAGGCAAAGATAGCAACCAATCTTTAGCTCTTCCTCTTAATGAGAAAGGAAACAATTTTAATTTTATAATGTCACCATCTACATCCTTATACTTTTGCATCTCACATAGTTCAACAAAATTATTAAGATGGACAGCAGCATCATCAGAACTAACACCAGAAAATTGCTCTCTCATAACAAGATTTAGTAAAGCAGGTTTAATTTCAAAGAATTCTGCTGTAGTAGCAGGTGGAGCAATAGGTGTGCATAGGAAATCATTATTATTTGTGCTAGTGAAGTCACACAACTTAGTATTTTTAGGAGTACCCATTTTAGCAGTAGTAAATAAAGCAAACTAAATAAAGTAAATGCAAGTAACTAATTTTTTTGTGTTTTTGATATAGAGAACGCAAACAAGATAGTAAATAAAGTAATGCAAGTAACTAATTTTTTTGTATTTTTGATATAATGAACAAACAAAGCAGTAAATAAAATAAAGGAAAGCAAGACAAAAACAAAGTAAAGAGATTGGAAGTGAGAGACTCCCCTTGCAGCGTGTCTTGATCTCCCCGGCAACGGCGCCAGAAAAAGAGCTTGATACGCGTACAGCATGCGTCCGTTGGGAACCCCAAGAGGAAGGTGTGATGCATACAGCTGCAAGTTTTCCCTCAGTAAGAAACCAAGGTTTATCGAACCAGTAGGAGCCAAGAAGCACGTTGAAGGTAGATGGCGGCGAGATGTAGTGCGGCGCAACACCAGGGATTCCGGCGCCAACGTGGAACCTGCACAACACAACCAAAGTACTTTGCCCCAACGAAACAGTGAGGTTGTCAATCTCACCGGCTTGCTGTAACAAAGGATTAGATGTATAGTGTGGATGATGATTGTTTGCAGAAAACAGTAGAATGAGTATTGCAGTAGATTGTATTCGATTAAAAGAATGGACCGGGGTCCACAGTTCACTAGAGGTGTCTCTCCCATAAGAATAAGCATGTTGGGTGAACAAATTATAGTTGGGCAATTGACAAATAAAGAGGGCATGACAATGCACATACATGATATGATGAATATTGTGAGATTTAATTGGGCATTACGACAAAGTACATAGACCGCTATCCAGCATGCATCTATGCCTAAAAAGTCCACCTTCAGGTTATCATCCGAACCCCTTCCAGTATTAAGTTGCAAACAACAGACAATTGCATTAAGTATGGTGCGTAATGTAATCAATAACTACATCCTCGGACCTAGCATCGATGTTTTATCCCTAGTGGCAACAGCACATCCACAACCTTAGAACTTTCTCACATCGGTCCCAGATTTAATGGAGGCATGAACCCACTATCGAGCATAAATACTCCCTCTTGGAGTTAAGAGTAAAAACTTGGCCAGAGCCTCTACTAATAACGGAGAGCATGCAAGATCATAAACAACACATAGGTAATAGATTGATAATCAACATAGCATAGTATTCTCTATCCATCGGATCCCAACAAACACAACATATAGCATTACAGATAGATGATCTTGATCATGTTAGGCAGCTCACAAGACCCGACAATGAAGCACAATTAGGAGAAGACGACCATCTAGCTACTGCTATGGACCCATAGTCCAGGGGTGAACTACTCACTCATCACTCCGGAGGCAACCATGGCGGTGAAGAGTCCTCCGGGAGATGATTCCCCTCTCCGGCAGGGTGCCGGAGGCGATCTCCTGAATCCCCCGAGATGGGATTGGTGGCGGCGGCGTCTCTGGAAGGTTTTCCGTATCGTGGCTCTCGGTACTGGGGGTTTCGCGACGAAGGCTATAAGTAGGCGGAGGAGATAGGTCAGGGGGCCACACGAGGGCCCCACACGCTAGGTCGGCGCGACCAAGGGCCAGGCCGCGCCGCCCTAGTGTTTGGCCACCTCGTGGCCCCATTTCGTATCATCTTCGGTCTTCTGGAAGCTTCGTGGAAAAATAGGCCCCTGGGCATTGATTTCGTCCAATTCCGAGAATATTTCCTTACTAGGATTTCTGAAACCAAAAACAGCAGAAAACAGCAACTGCATCTTCGGCATCTCGTTAATAGGTTAGTGCCGGAAAATGCATAAATATGACATAAAGTATGCATAAAACATGTAGATATCATCAATAATGTGGCATGGAACATAAGAAATTATCGATACGTCGGAGACGTATCAGCATCCCCAAGCTTAGTTCTGCTCGTCCCGAGCAGGTAAAACGATAACACAGATAATTTCTGGAGTGACATGCCATCATAATCTTGATCATACTATTTGTAAAGCATATGTAGTGAATGCAGCGATCAAAACAATGTATATGACATGAGTAAAGAAGTGAATCATATAGCAAAGACTTTTCATGAATAGCACTTCAAGACAAGCATCAATAAGTCTTGCATAAGAGTTAACTCATAAAGCAATAATTCAAAGTAGAGATATTGAAGCAACACAAAAGAAGATTAAGTTTCAGCGGTTGCTTTCAACTTGTAACATGTATATCTCATGGATATTGTCAACATAGAGTAATATAATAAGTGCAATAAGCAAGTATGTAGGAATCAATGCACAGTTCACACAAGTGTTTGCTTCTTGAGGTGGAGAGAAATAGGTGAACTGACTCAACATTGAAAGTAAAAGAATGGTCCTCATAGAGGAAAAGCATCGATTGCTATATTTGTGCTAGAGCTTTGATTTTGAAAACATGAAACAATTTTGTCAACGGTAGTAATAAAGCATATGCATCATGTAAATTATATCTTATAAGTTGCAAGCCTCATGCATAGTGTACCAATAGTGCCCGCACCTTGTCCTAATTAGCTTGGACTACCTGGATTATCACCGCAATACATATGCTTTAACCAAGTATCACAAAGGGGTACCTCTATGCCGCCTGTACAAAGGTCTAAGGAGAAAGCTCGCATTTGGATTTCTCGCTTTTGATTATTCTCAACTTAGACATCCATACCGGGACAACATAGACAACAGATAATGGACTCCTCTTTTAATGCTTTAAGCATTCAACAACAATTAATAATTTTCTCATTTGAGATTTGAGGATTGTTGTCCAAAACTAAAACTTCCACCATGGATCATGGCTTTAGTTAGCGGCCCAATGTTCTTCTCTCACAATATGCATGCTCAAACCATTCAACTCAGTGTAGATCGCCCTTACTTCAGACAAGACGAACATGCATAGCAACTCACATGAAATTCAACCAATGAATAGTTGATGGCGTCCCCAGAAACATGGTTATCGCACAACAAGCAACTTAATAAGAGATAAAGTGCATAATTACATATTCAATACCACAATAGTTTTTAAGCTATTTGTCCCATGAGCTATATATTGCAAAGGTGAATGATGGAATTTTAAAGGTAGCACTCAAGCAATTTACTTTGGAATGGCGGAAAATACCATGTAGTATAGGTAGGTATGGTGGACACAAATGGCATATTGGTTGGCTCAAGTATTTTGGATGCATGAGAAGTATTCCCTCTCGATACAAGGTTTAGGCTAGCAAGGCTTATTTGAAACAAACACAAGGATGAACCGGTGCAGCAAAACTCACATAAAAGACATATTGAAAACATTATAAGACTCTACACCGTCTTCCTTGTTGTTCAAACTCAATACTAGAAATTATCTAGACCTTAGAGAAACCAAATATGCAAACCAAAATTTAGCATGCTCTATGTATTTCTTCATTAATGGGTGCAAAGCATATGATGCAAGAGCTTAATCATGAGCACAACAATTGCCAAGTATCACATTACCCAAGACATTTATAGCAATTACTACATGTATCATTTTCCAATTCCAACCATATAACAATTTAACGAAGGAGAAACTTCGCCATGAATACTATGAGTAGAAACCAAGGACATACTTGTCCATATGCTACAGCGGAGCATGTCTCTCTCCCATAAAGTGAGTGCTAGGATCCATTTTATTCAAACAAAACAAAAACAAAAACAAACCGACGCTCCAAGAAAAAGCACATAAGATGTGATGGAATAAAAATATAGTTTCAGGGGAGGAACCTGATAATGTTGTCGATGAAGAAGGGGGTGCCTTGGGCATCCCCAAGCTTAGACGCTTGAGTCTTCTTGATATATGCAGGGGTGAACCACCGGGGCATCCCCAAGCTTAGAGCTTTCACTCTCCTTGATCATGTTGCATCATACTCCTCTCTTGATCCTTGAAAACTTCCTCCACACCAAACTCGAAACAACTCATTAGAGGGTTAGTGCGCAATATAAATTGACATATTCAGAGGTGACACAATCATTCTTAACACTTCTGGACATTGCATAATGCTACTGGACATTAGTGGATCAAAGAAATTCATCCACCATAGCGAAAGAGGCAATGCAAAATAAAAGGCAGAATCTGTCAAAACAGAACAGTTCGTATTGACGAATTTTAAAATGGCACCAGACTTGCTCAAATGAAAATGCTCAAATTGAATGAAAGTTGCGTACATATCTGAGGATCATGCACGTAAATTGGCTTAATTTTCTGAGTTACCTACAGGGAGGTGGACCCAGATTCGTGACAGCAAAGAAATCTGGAACTGTGCAGTAATCCAAATCTAGTACTTACTTTTCTATCAACGGCTTAACTTGGCACAACAAAACTCAAAACTAAGATAAGGAGAGGTTGCTACAGTAGTAAACAACTTCCAAGACACAAAATAAAAATAAAGTACTGTAGGTAAAACATGGGTTGTCTCCCATAAGCGCTTTTCTTTAACGCCTTTCAGCTAGGCGCAGAAAGTGTGTATCAAGTATTATCAAGAGATGGTGCATCGTTATCATGAGCTCCCCCATCCATAGTGGTACTAAGGGCTTTGTCAATTTTAGGTCTATAATAATACTTCTTTGGTCTAGGCACTTTAGAGACATACATAAACTTTTGCTCCTTACCCACATAAGCTTTCTCCTTATATTTAAGAGAAGAAAATGTTGAACCCAAGGTTCCCATAGCTTTTTCAAGTTCGTCAATCCTATTGATTTGATCATCATGGTCAGCATTAGTTCCTAGGACACTAATTCTTTCATCAATTCCTCCTAAGGATTTATCAAGTTCATCAGTTTTATCAAGTAATATTTCCAATTTAGCTTCAATACTTGGAAAATTTTTCTCTATGGTTTCCAATTTTTTCATAACATCTTCAAGAGAGATTTCAGTTTTAACTTTATCAACAGGGGGTATTCCAAATAAGCTCTCAATAATGCAACTAGCTTCTAATGCAGGAGTACTTAGGAAGTCACCTTTTGCGAGACTATCAAGAACATATCTATTCCAGCTAGATATACCAACATAAAAATTCCTGAGTAAAATAATGGTGGAGTGCTTCTTAGTGCATCTATTATGAGCATCGCTAATTCTATACCAAGCATCTCTCAAACATTCTCCCCCTCGTTGCTTAAACGTGCGAACTTCAACTTCAGGATTACTCATTTTAGTAGCAGTAAATAAAGCAAACTAGATAAAGTAAATGCAAGTAAACTAATTTTTTTGTGTTTTTGATATAGCAAACAAGATAGCAAATAAAGTAAAACTAGCAACTAATTTTTTTGTATTTTGATTTAGTGCAGCAAACAAAGTAGTAAATAAAACTAAGCAAGACAAAAACAAAGTAAAGAGATTGAGAAGTGGAGTCTCACCTGGAAGCGTGTCTATATCTCCCCGGCAACGGCGCCAGAAATTTGCTTGATGCGTGTGGTTGGCACGTCCGTTGGGAACCCCAAGAGGAAGGTGTGATGCGCACAGCGGCAAGTTTCCCTCAGTAAGAAACCAAGGTTTAATCGGACCAGTAGGAGTCAAGAAGCACGTTGAAGGTTGATGGCGGCGAGATGTAGTGCGGCGCAACACCAGTGATTCCGGCGCCAACGTGGAACCTGCACAACACAACCAAGATACTTTGCCCCAACGAAACAGTGAGGTTGTCAATCTCACCGGCTTGCTGTAACAAAGAGTTAACCGTATTGTGTGGAAGATGATTGTTTGCAGAAAACAAGAGAACAAAGATTGCAAGAGATTGTATTTCAAGAAAGAGAATTGGACCGGGGTCCACGGTTCACTAGAGGTGTCTCTCCCATAAGACGAACAGCATGTTGGGTGAACAAATTACAGTTGGGCAATTGACAAATAAAGAGAGCATGACCATGCACATACATATCATGATGAGTATAGTGAGATTTAATTGGGCATTACGACAAAGTACATAGACCGCCATCCAACTGCATCTATGCCTAAAAAGTCCACCTTCAGGTTATCATCCGAACCCCCTCCAGTATTAAGTTGCTAACAACAGACAATTGCATTAAGTATGGTGCGTAATGTAACTAGTGACTACATCCTTGAACATAGCACTAATGTTTTATCCCTAGTGGCAACATCACAACACAACCTTAGAACTTTCTCACATCGTCCTGTGTCAATGCAGGCATGAACCCACTATCGAGCATAAGTACTCCCTCTTGGAGTTACAAGCATCTACTTGGCCAGAGCATCTACTAGTAACGGAGAGCATGCAAGATCATAAACAACACATAGCATAACTTTGATAATCAACATAACAAGTATTCTCTATTCATCGGATCCCAACAAACGCAACATATAGAATTACAGATAGATGATCTTGATCATGTTAGGCAGCTCACAAGATCCGACAATGATAGCACAATGGGGAGAAGACAACCATCTAGCTACTGCTATGGACCCATAGTCCAGGGGTAGACTACTCACACATCACTCCGGAGGCGACCATGGCGGCGTAGAGTCCTCCGGGAGATGATTCCCCTCTCCGGCAGGGTGCCGGAGGCGATCTCCTGGATCCCCCGAGATGGGATCGGCGGCGGCGGCGTCTCTGGAAGGTTTTCCGTATCGTGGTTCTCGGTACTGGGGGTTTCATCACGGAGACTTTTTATAGGCGGAAGGGCAGGTCAAGAGGCGGCACGGGGGCCCCACACTACAGGCCGGCGCGGCCAAGGGGGGGCCGCGCCGCCCTATGGTGTGGCCCCTCCGTGGCCCCTCTTCGTCTCTCCTTCGGACTTCTGGAAGCTTCGTGAGAAAATAGGCCCCTGGGCTTTGATTTCGTCCAATTCCGAGAATATTTCCTTACTAGGATTTCTGAAACCAAAAACAGCAGAAAACAAAGAATCGGCACTTCGGCATCTTGTTAATAGGTTAGTTCCAGAAAATGCACGAATATGACATAAAGTGTGCATAAAACATGTAGATAACATCAATAATGTGGCATGGAACATAAGAAATTATCGATACGTCGGAGACGTATCAATTATAATGGTTTGGATTTTGATGATTGCCATATCTCTGAAGTTATAAAGTTCTTACAAAAACTTGCTAAGAGTCCTAATGCTAGTGCTATAAATTTGGCTTTCACAAAACATATTACAAATGCTCTCATAAAAGCTAGAGAAGAGAAATTAAATCGCGAAGCTTCTATCCCTAGGAAGCTAGAGGATGGTTGGGAGCCCATCATTAAGATGAAGGTCAATGAATTTGATTGTAATGCTTTATGTGATCTTGGTGCAAGTATTTCCGTTATGCCTAAGAAAATCTATAATATGCTTGACTTGCCACCATTGAAAAATTGTTATTTGGATGTTAATCTTGCTGATAACTCTACAAAGAGACCTTTGGGGAGAGTTGATAATGTTCGCATTACCGTTAATAATAACCTTGTCCCCGTTGATTTTGTTGTCTTGGATATTGAATGCAATGCATCTTGTCCCATTATATTGGGAAGACCTTTTCTTCGAACTGTTGGTGCTATCATTGATATGAAGGAAGGTAATATTAAATAGCAATTTCCTCTCAAGAAAGGTATGGAACACTTCCCTAGAAAGAGAATGAAGTTACCTTTTGATTCTATCATTAGAACAAATTATGATGTCGATGTTTCGTCTCTTGATAATACTTGATATACACTTTCTGCGCCTAGCTGAAAGGCGTTAAAGAAAAGCTCTTATGGGAGACAACCCATGTTTTTACTACTGCACTTTTATTTTATATTTGAGTCTTGGAAATTGTTACTACTGTAGCAACCTCTCCTTATCTTATTTTGTTGCATTGTTGTGCCAAGTAAAGTCTTTGATAGTAAGGTTCATACTAGATTTGGATTACTGCGCAGAAACAGATTTCTTTGCTGTCACGAATCTGGGCCTAATTCTCTGTAGGTAACTCAGAAAATTATGCCAATTTACGTGAGTGATCCTCAGATATGTACGCAACTTTCACTCAATTTGAGAATTTTCATTTGAGCAAGTCTGGTGCCTCAATAAAATTCATCTTTACGAACTGTTCTGTTTTGACAGATTCTGCCTTTTATTTCGCATTGCCTGTTTTGCTATGCTTGATGGATTTTTCTATTCCATTAACTTTCAGTAGCTTTGTGCAATGTCCAGAAGTGTTAAGAATGATTATGTCACCTCTGAACATGTGAATTTTAATTGTGCACTAACCCTCTAATGAGTTGTTTTGAGTTTGGTGTGGAGGAAGTTTTCAAGGATCAAGAGAGGAGGATGATACAATATGATCAAGGAGAGTGAAAGCTCTAAGCTTGGGGATGCCCCGGTGGTTCACCCCTGCATATTTCAAGAAGACTCAAGCGTCTAAGCTTGGGGATGCCCAAGGCATCCCCTTCTTCATCGACAACATTATCAGGTTCCTCTAGTGAAACTATATTTTTATTCCATCACATCTTATGCACTTTGCTTGGAGCGTCGGTTTGTTTTTGTTTTTGTTTTGTTTGAATAAAATGGATCCTAGCATTCACTGTGTGGGAGAGAGACACGCTCCGCTGTTGCATATGGATAAATATGTCCTTAGGCTTTACTCATAATATTCATGGCGAAGGTTGAATCTTCTTCGTTAATTTGTTATATGGTTGGAATCGGGAAATGCTACATGTAGTAATTCTAAAATGTCTTGGATAATGTGATACTTGGCAATTGTTGTGCTCATGTTTAAGCTCTTGCATCATATACTTTGCACCTATTAATGAAGAAATACATAGAGCTTGCTAAAATTTGGTTTGCATAATTGGTCTCTCTAAGGTCTAGATAATTTCTAGTAAAGAGTTTGAACAACAAGGAAGACGGTGTAGAGTCTTATAATGTTTACAATATGTCTTTTATGTGAGTTTTGCTGCACCGGTTCATCCTTGTGTTTGTTTCAAATAGCCTTGCTAGCCTAAGCCTTGTATCGAGAGGGAATACTTCTCATGCATCCAAAATCCTTGAGCCAACCACTATGCCATTTGTGTCCACCATACCTACCTACTACATGGTATTTCTCCGCCATTCCAAAGTAAATTGCTTGAGTGCTACCTTTAAAATTTCTATCCTTTACCTTTACAATATATAGCTCATGGGACAAATAGCCTAAAAACTATTGTGGTATTGAATATGTACTTATGCACTTTATCTCTTATTAAGTTGCTTGTTGAGAGATAACCATGTTCCTGGGGACGCCATCAACTACTCTTTGTTGAATATCTTGTGAGTTGCTATGCATGTTCGTCTTGTCTGAAGTAAGGGAGATTTACCGCTAGAATGGTTAGAGCATGCATAATGTTAGAGAAGAACATTGGGCCGCTAACTAAAGCCATGATCCATGGTGGAAGTTTCAGTTTTGGACAAATATCCTCAATCTCATATGAGAAAATTAATTGTTGAATGCTTATGCATAAAAGAGGAGTCCATTATCTGTTGTCTATGTTGTCCCGGTATGGATGTCTAAGTTGAGAATAATCAATAGCGAGAAATCCGATGCGAGCTTTCTCCTTAGACCTTTGTACAGGCGGCATAGAGGTACCCCTTTGTGACACTTGGTTAAAACATATGCATTGCGATGATAATCCAGGTAATCCGAGCTAATTAGGACAAGGTGCGGGCACTATTAGTATACTATGCATGAGGCCTGCAACTTGTAGGATATAATTTACATAACACATATGCTTTATTACTACCGTTGACAAAATTGTTTCTTATTTTCAAAACCAAAGCTCTAGCAAAAATATAGCAATCAATGCTTCCCTCTGCGAAGGGCCCATTCTTTTACTTTTATGTTGAGTCGGTTCACCTATTTCTCTCCATCTCAAGAAGCAAAAACTTGTGTGAACTGTGCATTGATTCCTACATACTTGCATATTGCACTTGTTATATTACTTTGCATTGACAACTATCCATGAGATATACATGTTACAAGTTGAAAGCAACCGCTGAAACTTAATCTTCCTTTGTGTTGCTTCAATACCTTTACTTTGAATTATTGCTTTATGAGTTAACTCTTATGCAAGACTTATTGATGCTTGTCTTGAAGTACTATTCATGAAAAGTCTTTGCTTTATGATTCAGTTGTTTACTCATGTCATTTACCATTGTTTTGATCACTGCATTCATTACATATGCTTACAATGGTATGATCAAGGTTATGATGGCATGTCACTCCAGAAATTATCTTTGTTATCATTTACCTGCTCGGGACGAGCATAAACTAAGCTTGGGGATGCTGATACGTCTCCGACGTATCGATAATTTCTTATGTTCCATGCCACATTATTGATGATATCTACATGTTTTATGCATACTTTATGTCATATTTATGCATTTTCCGGCACTAACCTATTAACGAGATGCCGAAGAGCCAGTTGCTGTTTTCTGCTGTTTTTGGTTTCAGAAATCCTAGTAAGGAAATATTCTCGAAATTGGACGAAATCAACGCCCAGGGGCCTATTTTCCACGAAGCTTCCAGAAGACCGAAGATGATACGAAGTGGGGCCACGAGGTGGCCAAACACTAGGGCGGCGCGGCCTGGCCCTTGGCCGCGCCGACCTAGCGTGTGGGGCCCTCATGTGGCCCCCTGACCTATCTCCTCCGCCTACTTATAGCCTTCGTCGCGAAACCCCCAGTACCGAGAGCCACGATACGGAAAACCTTCCAGAGACACCGCCGCCAATCCCATCTCGGGGGATTCAGGAGATCGCCTCCGGCACCCTACCGGAGAGGGGAATCATCTCCCGGAGGACTCTTCACCGCCATGGTCGCCTCCGGAGTGATGAGTGAGTAGTTCACCCCTAGACTATGGGTCCATAGCAGTAGCTAGATGGTCGTCTTCTCCTAATTGTGCTTCATTGTCGGGTCTTGTGAGCTGCCTAACATGATCAAGATCATCTATCTGTAATGCTATATGTTGTGTTTGTTGGGATCCGATGGATAGAGAATACTATGCTATGTTAATTATCAATCTATTACCTATGTGTTGTTTATGATCTTGCATGCTCACCGTTATTAGTAGAGGCTCTGGCCAAGTTTTTACTCTTAACTCCAAGAGGGAGTATTTATGCTCGATAGTGGGTTCATGCCTCCATTAAATCTGGGACAGTGACAGAAAGTTCTAAGGTTGTGGATGTGCTGTTGCCACTAGGGATAAAACATCGATGCTATGTCCGAGGATGTAGTTATTGATTACATTATGCACCATACTTAATGCAATTATCTGTTGTTTGCAACTTAATACTGGAAGGGGTTCGGATGATAACCTGAAGGTGGACTTTTTAGGCATAGATGCATGCTGGATAGCGGTCTATGTACTTTGTCGTAATGCCCAATTAAATCTCACAATATTCATCATATCATGTATGTGCATTGTCATGCCCTCTTTATTTGTCAATTGCCCAACTGTAATTTGTTCACCCAACGTGCTTATTCTTATGGGAGAGACACCTCTAGTGAACTGTGGACCCCGGTCCATTCTTTTAATCGAATACAATCTACTATAATACTCGTTCTACTGTTTTCTGCAAACAATCATCATCCACATTATACATCTAATCCTTTGTTACAGCAAGCCGGTGAGATTGACAACCTCACTGTTTCGTTGGGGCAAAGTACTTTGGTTGTGTTGTGCAGGTTCCACGTTGGCGCCGGAATCCCTGGTGTTGCGCCGCACTACATCTCGCCGCCATCAACCTTCAACGTGCTTCTTGGCTCCTACTGGTTCGATAAACCTTGGTTTCTTACTGAGGGAAAACTTGCCGTTGTACGCATCACACCTTCCTCTTGGGGTTCCCAACGGACGCGTGCTGTACGCGTATCATGCACTAGCTACGATATCAGACCAGAAAGTCTAATACCAATGCAGGTTTTGATAATCATTTCTTCAAGAGGTTGCTTTTATTCAGAAGAACTATGTCCGTCAGCCTTCACCGGTTTACTAGAACTTCATGGAGTTCCTTTCCGGCAGCATTCGCAGTTCCAAAACCCGGAACAGGGAATGACAGGTCACGATTCATTACACTCTGCAGAGGTGTGTTGCTTTACCCATAAGAGATCTTAACCTTGGTGCCAACCGGGCAGCTTTCTCGTCCACACTTCCTTCGGTGTGAGGCCCGGTATAAGGTCTAGCCAATCATGTTCCTCCGCTACCTCGAACACCCACCCTTTGTTGCAATCTCCGACCCTGGGTCCTCGCCGGTGCTCTTATACCAATTAAGGACGGCCCCCGACCACGACGTCAATTCAGGGCTCTACCATAAATTCCTACGCCGGCAGTTGCAACCCATCATAGACCACATTACCGTGGAGACTTCAACGGGATCCCCACCCTGCAGCTTGTCTCTCGAGATCAAGTGCATACGGTAATGTGCATCCGTTGATGAACGAGAGGTGGAAACACTTTTGACTACTCTGTCCCACTCCAGATCTTATGGTTAACACGGTTATTACGGCACAAGAATCACTGGACGACATTTGTTGTTTAATCCTAGATGGATATAACCCTTGCAATGGAACCTCCACCATGTCAACACAATCCATGGTTCCATTGCCCACCACATAGTCATATTCATAGTTATGAAAATAGTGATTTTGTTTTTTATGCAATAGTGATAAGCATAGTACTTTGCAAGTAATTTGGTAAAAATACTCCAATGACATGAGCAAGTGATGAACTTGCCTGAACACTGCAAAGTGTTGCAGTTGGATGGTGTGGACTGACCCTTGTCCTCTGTTGCTGAAAAATAGCATCATTGTCCGATAAGGGCAATGGTTAAAGAAGCAATTATGCATGCTTTCCATTTTTAGGGTTTGTTCCCCCCTTCCGGTGTCTTATCATTTTATGTGAGATTTAAATACTAAGAACAATTTAGGGATACTCTGTTTAGGGTAAAATACTACCTTGAAATGTTGTCAAGGTGTTTTTAAAGTCCAAAAGAATTTATGGACTTATTTTCATTTTTGAAAATATAAAGTGTGATTTAAATGATTATAGTAATCATCAAATTAGGACTTAATCTTAGTTGTCTTCAAAAATTCCTTTTGATATTTTATTCTGATAGAGAATTTTATGCTGAGCTTTTTTCATATTTTTAATTATTTTTTTAGAGCTTTTAACCATTTTCTATATAATTTCAAAGTTTCTGGTTTAAATGAATTTGTGAAAAGACTTAATTGCCCCTTGGGCCCACCTGTCAGGCGGCCGAGCAGGTTAGGTTGGACCAGCCCAAAATCGCCTCCGCCGTCATCGATTAAATCCGGCCATCTCCGGCCATCGCCGGCGACGAGATGATGCGGATCTGGACCGCCTCTCGACGGCGGACATGGTGGTTCGCGTCGATCTGACGCCCTCGTCCTCGTTTGCACGCCACCGACCCCTCCGTGCGCCTGGGGTTTCGGCTTTCGCCGCCGCCGCGCGTCGGAGACGCCGTGGACCTTCCTCCTGGTGTTCCTGGCGCCCTGGCGCCACCGTGAGCCTCGCTGTGGTGGTGCTGGAGCGGCGGCTTTGCCGCGGCCGGGCTTGGCTGGCGCCGCCGTTCGCCCGGCGTGTGCCGCTGTGGCCGCCACGGCCGTGTTCGCCGGCCCGCTTCACCTGTAAGTGCTCCACGCCTCCTCCTATCTCTCACAACTCTGCTCCTTCTTTTTCTTGCCTGGTCTTCTATGCGTATGCTGCTGCTGTGCCTATGTTGCTACTGTGTGTGCTGCTGCTGCGCTCTGCTGGCCATGGCCATTGCTTCTGTGGCCATGCATGTGCTTGTGATGCTGTTGTGCGTAGCTCTGCCTTGCTACAGCCATGGTGACTGCTACGGTGCTGCCCTGCTTTGCTATGCATGATTCTGTGCAATTTTTTCTAAGCTATGTGCTTGCTTATGCTTGCATTTATTGCTTGAAACTATCCCTGTGCCTCTGTGCTTGATACTACTCTTGCTAGATCATCAAGTGTATTCAATTACTTGCCCTGGCTTGATTACTGTGTGTAATCCTTGCCATTTTCAAGAGCCAGTGCTCCTGGTGTGCTATCCCTTGTGCTATAATTCCTGGAAATGCTCCATTGAGCATGTTTGTTGGCTAGGCAGCACCATCCAGTGATGGTGTGCTTCTGGATACAATTGTATTTAGCTCATTTGCTTATCTGTGATGCAATTCATTATGAAATGTGGCTGTTTAATTCATATGGTCAATGTATTGATGCTAGAGTTGGTTCTAGCATGCTTTAGCAAGCTCTGGTGATCAAGTGATCATCAACTGCTTGTTTATTGTTTGCTTTACTTACTGCCTGTGCCTGTCTGGTGCTTATCCTGGTGACTGTGTATCCCATGCTTTGTGCTGGTGCAGGCTTTTGCTTGCTCAAGCAGTTGCTGATGCTTGCAATGATCCATTGGATCATCTGCAAGGTTCTGGTGCATCAATTACTTGTGTGATTCACTTATTTGTATCACCTTGCTTTACTAAATGGATAAGTGATGTGAACTGCTTTGCAGTAATGATCATTTCATTAAATTTGGCAGGGCTAGATGGATGCCAACACTTGGTTGGGTACTCTAGCCCTCTTTTGAACCCTTCTGGGTGATGATAACTGTGCATGGTTTATTTGTTTGGACTGGTTAAGTGGTTGAGGTGACCTTGACAGCAATTCATTGCTGTTTAGGTAGCTCCCACCTTTGTTGGCTTGTTGTAGCTTAGTGAATGCATTACTGGCTAATCCCTTGTTGGATTTCCAGTGATTTGATGTTGACAAACAAGAATAGACACATATTGTCTATCTGTCTGATGGTGTGCTAGGTTTTAGGTGCTAGGTGACTTTGGTTGAATAGATAGGATCATTTCATTGATGGATTGCCTTGGTTATGCCACTGTTTTGGTTAACCAGTGTTCCCTTGGTGATTTCCTATTTGCTTCACCCATATTTTCTTGCACCAACTGACTTGGTAGCCAGATGATGACACAAACAGGGTACTCACACCCTATGGCTTGTGTGTGTTTGATGCACATGCTTATTTATGAGCAAAACAGATGTTTGCCCATGATTCTTTGTGTATACCTCACTCCAGCTCCTAGAATGAGTGTTGGTGTAGTGGATTTGCTTATGGTTGGATTTATGTGCTTGCCCTGCTCCTCCTGGCTTGCTGGTGATGCTTGATTTGATTCTGCTTGTTACTGGAATAGGTTGAGCAGCTCTAGCTGTTCACCTGTTCTTGCTGTTCTTGGTGTTCTTACCACTTGAGTTGTTGCCGATGAAATGGCTAGGGTTTGGGCTGTGAAAAGTTTATATATGCCCAACTCTTTGCCTATCTGGTCGACAACAGGGCCTGGCATCATTTGGTGACTCCTCTGGCTGTGTGTGTGTGCTGTCACTACCCACCCCGCACGAAAAAAAACGCACGGAGCGATCCCGCAAATTGAAAAACCGATGCTCTTCACATCTCTCCCGATTGGAACCACCATGGCAGCAGCCAATCTTCCCCACGACCATGCCCATGCCCATGTCCGTCTTCCCCACGACCTTCTTGGATCCCCCTCTCGCACCGCCACCCCTCCGTCCCCTCTGCGACGCCCCCTTATCTCCATTCAGGCGAGGAGCCGCCTCCTCAACCGCATGTTGCATTGGCCCCGCCGCCGGATGCAGAGGCACCGTGCGCCATGCCCGGACTCACCCCAATCACTCCAAGCTTGAGAGAACCAAAGTCGTCGCCTCGGCCATCCCCTCTGCGCGCCGTGTACGCAAATATCCTTGTACACCGACGCCAACAAGCTGGGGATCGGGGCAGCACTGCATCTCCTGGTGGATGTCCGCGGCGTGGCCTGGAGGCGGCATGATTTCTATCCCAACTGCCGGCCACGCGACCATCCGTGTTGACCCTGGGCACAGATCCTTGTTTTCTCCGCCATGGAAGCCAAAGGTCAGCATGCTTTTTTCACGACATCCGCACTGTCTTCTCCAGTAGCCTTTGTTTACAACAAGCCTTCTTTTCTGGTTCTGTTAACATTCTTCGTGGTTTTTTACTTATTACATTGCTAGATAAATAACCAAATCCAAGAGTTGATAAATATTGTAAAGATTTGTTCAGCTGTGGAGATTCATGGCGATGAGTATCTGAAAACAGACTAGGACAGTACATGGACATGAGCAAATCAGCAATTCGTGATGCGTATGCAAGGTGCTGTTGAATATGTGTTCTGTATCATTTTTCTACTACTAGAAGAACACGATTTCCTTGCAAAGTCAGCTTATCTGAATTCAATTCGAGTTCCATCCTAGATGTGCTTGTCACTGTCACCTTGCAGAATCGTATCAATCTCTTGTGCAAGGATTCTGCCGGCCTACAGTTTCTTCAAGTAAATTCAAGGGCAAGAGTATACCATTGTATTCAAAATGGAAATGGAATATTTCTATTAGTCTGCGGCCCTGATATAAACTACCATTTGTGTCTCTATGTATTACTCATATCCAATTTTCCAAATTTATTTCTGCCAATTGTTTTACTTAGATCACTCATTCTTTAATTCTGAATTAATTTCATTCGGTGCAGATTTTCTCTTTTCATTCAAGACGAGAAATGCTATAACTAAATCCATGTATTCTGAAGATGAGCGAATACCGAATACCAGTACCAGAGTAATCTTGAGGGATCAGAAGCATATGCTGGTAGTCACAGTTTGTTTCCCTTTTATTTTTCATCTTTATATACTTTTTTTGCGAGATCCTTTATATACAGTATAACCATCTTTATTTTTGAAAATTTCATAAACAAACTCAATAATCAGAAAAGTATAAATGTATCTATGCCATGACTTAAGTACACTCTCTTACCCAAATTTTTGCAATGATTATCAACACTTGGAGTTCTAATCTATATTACTAAAATATATATTTGCTTGGAAGTGTCAAACAGAAACTGCTTTCAATTTGTTTAGCATTATAAATTTTTAATAAATGCACAGTACAAGCCAGCGACAATGGGAATAATTGAAATGCATACAAGATGGAGGTATCTGTGCATGGAGCTTCGGTCCTAGGTAAAATATATAGTACTGAAGTGATGAGGAGGAGTGACTCATAAGTTTGAGGATCGCGGTGGCATGGTTGAAGTGTCGGTGGGCGCAGGTCGAAGAGGCTTCACCATGGTGGAGGAGGTATGCGACCCGGAAATGGCTTGTGGGAGAGATATTTTGTGTTGGGTTGTCGGATTTGGGGTAAACTAAATCCATCGGAGCTGAAACTGCATGCCAAGAAGGTGCGGACGGGGAGAGGATTCAAATGGGGTCGCTTATACTGATGGCTAGATTAGAAGGTAGCGTGATTCATGCTGGTGAGGTGTTTCACAATCCAGCTGGCATTGGTTACCGGGCTGCAAAGTTGTGCAGTTTGTTTGAGTTTCTAGCGTCAATGCATCACTCAGGTTGTCAATTAGGTACTATGAGTGATCATTTACCATGGAAAAGTGTGTTGGATAGTTTACATTTGCATGCATCGATATTAAGTCAATTTTATCGATCTTTCACAATAGGAATTTCCTTTCTATGTTGATTTTGACTACTCCTGCAGGTGTTAGAGACCTTTTTCTGAAACATACATGTTTGGCGTCATCTTGACATCTTGCTACCAGTTTTATATCTCTGATAAGTTTCTCATGATCATTTGATGGGTACTTCCATAGTGGATATCGCCACTTCAGATTTCTTAGTGAATACTCTTCATCATATTTTCATCGGTTGCGTAGTAATGAACTTTTCATACATATGTCCTTCCAAAATCTGCAATGCAGATGATTGACCTACCTTGTTTCGCAGCCCGTGAGTTTGAGTAGAAATATTTTTGCATTAAAAGTATTACGAGCTTTCTTTGACCTCTATGAATATTGAATGACCCACTATCATACGTAAAAAATTTCCTCGTCCAAATAGTTTTTAGAATGCATGATACTAAATTTATTTCTTGTAATCTGTAGGTATGCAGCTCGTTTTTGAGCTAAGAAATTTGTGCATATTCTTTCTTGAAGCATCAATTTGAAAATAAATGGTCATATCGGCTACCATGAGAATTCTCACTTTAGTTACCACGTCGAGGTACGCCTCTCCTCTCGCCCCCCACTCCCCTCCCTATCCTTCATCAGTGACTTCTCCCTATCCTTCTTCAACTCTTTATTCTGCAGAAATTCAAGAACTGCTTGATGGATTTCTTTCCTGTCCAAAAGGTATCCCTAGAACCCAAAGGCCACCTTAGCCTGAGTTCTTTCTGCATCGATCACATGAGGTGGAAACTGACCGGGGATAGAGTTCAACAAATAAAAGCAGTAATCTCTTAGTCTTATGATCTTTCAAGTATTAATGGTGAAATAAAATAAGTTGTGAGCTTTGTGCATGTGTGTATATGCTATGTGATGGATCTGGCAGACTAATCTCTTAGTTTTTTTTATGTTTCTAAAACTGCTCGTCCGTTTTGGTACTAATGTTGGGCTCAATCGGCACATACTGCGTACAAAACAGCCAAAACGAGTTAAATCCACATGCATCTCATTTCTTCTACTCTTTACATTCAAAATCATAAATCTACAACCATATGCAGATTTTTTCCATGGCAGTTAAGTGCAAATTATGGCCGAGGTTTTGATCTCTTACTGCTGTCCTTTCCCGTGTCTAAGCAAAAGAGACCAATGCAGAAGCATAAGCTTGGATGCATGCGCTTATTTTTAGTGGATGCTAATGGCATGAAGGTATTCTCAAATTTTTGCAACTAAGTCGTAGTCCATGTCACCTTCCAGAATATAGAACAAAATACAACTATTTGTTTTCAACTTCTCAGGATAAATATGCAGATTAAGTGATTAACTTTTATTCTATACCATATGTTGTTAACTAAACATTGAAGTGTCACCACTCATCTAGGTTGTTTTTTGGGGTATGAACAGGGTGAGGTTTCACAATTATTTGCTTAATTCAGATATGTGTATCTCTCAAATTTATGGTTAAATAGATGGATACTTAAAACCACCCTAGGTGTCATGGTGATTGAGATAATTGATTGAATAATTTATATGCTCCTTTATGTGTTCTACTGACCCAAATATTTAGAGTTATGCATTAATTTAATGACTTGATGTGTTATGTGTGTTCGCTTGTGCTAAAACATCTCACTTTTTATTTAATCTTTGCTTGATACGGTTCTTTTTTATTTGAAACTGCGAAGCCTACTCTTAAATGCTTTATATGTAGCGAGTGTGCAAGAATGTACTGGATGGTCTAGGAAAAAGTACATACCATATCTTATGTTGATCTAATTTAGAGAAATAAAACACACTCAACACGAAATCTACCCCTTTGTTCTGGTAGGAAAATGTAACATGTTACTCTGTCCGTTCCATAATTCTTGTCGTGGTTTTAGGAAAAATCTGAACTATAACTGAAGCGATTCAACCCGGTAAGGATTGGATCTCTGTGCATAATGTGCTAGTCCCTGGATTGACTCGCTAGCACACACAGTTCGATGAATAAACAGAATAGCAAATGCTTCATTTATTACAAGGTATGATCCAAAATATATTTATTACAACTTGCATAGCTCATGGCTAGCTCAAATAATAGAGTTCAAAGCGGAAAACAAATAAATTCAAAGAGCTCCATCACGCCACAGGCGAACATGTTGAGTGGAAGCTCGCGACCTAAAAGCGATACCTTACTCGTCCTCGGAGTAACCTGCAACATAAAACGTTGCAGCCACGCAGGGTCAATACATTTGGAATTGTATTGGCAAATGTCACTATTTGGTGGATATATATAATGGCGCCTAACAACTACGTGCTCATTTGGCATGTGGAGTTTATGCTCATTTGCGGAAAGCAATATTTTCCCTATCTTTTATAAATCATTTTATTTCTTTAGAAACACCGTTTAAAAACATATTAGCACAACCCATGCTGCACCAAGACAGTCGGCTTCATATGCTCCTAAACATCTATGGACATGCTAGCATAGACCCATGTAGACACAAGCCAGCCTAGCTTTGCATGCTCCTAAACCCATTGTTTGTCCCATCAAGTTTTATTAAGAAATTGGAATGCTGAGATCTTCCAAACAGTAACATGCCTAGTTGCTCATAGTTGTCCGTAACCGGGGACACGGCTAAGTACTTAGTTTGACACTCTCGAGAGGATTGTACACTTTACCCACATGACCTAGTCAGCCCCTTTTACCATGATGCTCAATTTGCTCAAATGGTCGGGAAAAGACTAAGTCGAGACCGTTTTCAGAAGTAGGACCCCAAGCCATCTGGACGGACCCATGCCAACCTACACAGCTACATCTGCTAGTCACGTCAGGTCGGGTTCCTACAACTTACTTAGTCAAGCCAGAGCCCATATGACATGCGGCTGTACACGGAAGCTACTAAACAAGAAACCTGTCCAATCTCTTTGATCCCTGGACGGCAATCCCCACCATTGTTCACCGTGCAGACGCTCCCGTCTTACCAATCCGCCCAGGTGTTTCATTATTCAGGTTGTTTTCATTATATCAAAATATTTTATTCATCTAAACTTATCATGATAACCCAATCCACGCATCTAAGATAGCATTGCTAAGCAAACAACAATACGGTGGCGACAAAAGAATCAAGTGTTGAACATGTGGCTGTTCTAATAGGTGTTCATAGCATAGCAATATATATTTTTAAAACAATCCTACAGATGGATAGCTACTGAAAATAACTACAAAGTGCATAGAAAAATAATAGGACAGAAACGGTGTGTGACACTTGCCTTCGTTGTTGTTCAGACAATCACCGCAGTCGCACTCTTTACACTCCGGACAATCTACAGACAAACAAACAACGTACCATGAACACGGCGTGTACATGGATATGCACAAACATGAAAACATGAATGCAATATGTATCTTAATCGAGATCACACCACTTAGTTGTTCTCTAGTTACCTACTACATGCATTATGCCATGAGTTCCGTTTTATAGCCTTGTTAACACAGTTGCGTATTACTATCGTCACATAACATAGACTAAACCGACATGAAGTAAAGCACCAACTATAACGTAGTAACAAAACATAGATCTTAGTACTACTGGATGACGGGTTTCATTTGATAGCCTTAGTAAAACTAATCTCACGTAAATAAGTTGTAGAAATTATTTTATAGCCGAAGAACGATGTTGCGGATCATAAAAATACCGCGAAAATAAAGTGTCTAAAAACCGACATGCAAAATGTCTAAAATAAACTACGCATTTTACTGATTCCAACGATATACAATTTGTCAAAAACCGACGTGTAGAACTCATGTTATGGATTTTACAATACACGGTAAAAATCTAGTGGTGTTCGAAAAGTTGTCCGAACAAGTTGCTCGGATAGAAAAACGTACTACACGAAAGTTGTAGAGAATCTAATTACAAACCTAACGCAAGAACCAGTATTTCAAACGGAAGTCTATATCTATAGCTACGAAATTTCAAAGATTATAATGAGCTAGCTCAAACTACGATTCAGATTTGATTCAGGGATTACCGTGGCGGCGCGAAAGAGGATGGCGAGGCTGCGGGCCTTCGCGTGCAGCGGCAGAGAGAGGGAGATCGCGCGGCGCGTCTGGGGTGTGCGTTTGGGGGCTGCCTGGGGCGATATTTATAGGGAGCTGTGGCTCCCTAGGGTTTGGGCGGCCGCGTGGGCCTTCGGCCGGCGGCGCGCGGGAGCTGGGCTGTTTGGATGCGTGGCCGACACGGCCGCGTGCGCTCGCGCGTACGCGCACAGGAGCGGGAGATGGCTGGTTTGCCACCAGCTTGGCCAAGTCGTTCCTTTCTTTTTTCTTCCTAATTTCTTTTTCTTTGGTTTTATTTTCTAGTTTTAGCTTCAGATCTCTAATTGTTTATATAGAGTTCATAACATTCGTAAAAATTATCAGTATACTGCTGGACACCGTGGAACAATGTTCCAGTCCAGCGAGCACTTAGACGCATATAGTTTATGTGTTTGAACTAATAAACTATTAGCAAAACTTGGTATAGAAATTGATTTTATGCATGAAAAGAATTAAAACTCTTTTAAAACTGAACTTTGGTATAATGCAATGATGCAATGCATGAATTTGAAAATGTATGGATTTTGGGATGTTACAACAACCACGACAAGAATTATGTAACAGAGGGAGTATATGGTTTACACAAGAGTATTTGAGCAAGATATTTTACATATATAATCATTTTATATGTACCTGGATCACTCTGGATGGCCAGATGGAGAAGAGTGTTGGATCTCTTCATAAATCAGCCAAGAGTTACGTTGTGTGGAGCTGTTGGTGAAGCTGGCTCCTCGGTTCTTGTTTCCAATGGCCACCCCGCCTTAAATGCCCAACTACTGCCACCTTAATCTTACCGTGCTTGCCTTCCTAATAATTAGTTCAAGTGGCTTGTCTATTCATTGATTTTTCATGGATATATATCATGAACACATTGTTAGTAGAATGGAAATGTTCGTTTCAGTTCATAGTGGCCTGATTTTCTCCTAGCCCCAAATGATGTTGCTATACTTTTCTGAAGCATGTCTCAAGGTACTAATATTGCACTTTCTTGTTTGTAGATGGCAAATATTCCGATCTGCATCTTCATGACAAATGGTGATCCAAACGCTAGGCTGAGAAAAGAGATTTGATGTTGACAACAAGCATCAAGAAGAGGGCGGAGCAGAAGGAAGCTCAGAGGAAAACAAGAGGGCAAACTAAGTCACCATGCAATTAGAAATCAACTAAAGCATGTCTATAATTTTTTTCATGCACAAACACTTCACAACTACCTAAGTAATATCTTCAATCGAATTGGAATCTAAATGTTTATAAAATAGTACATGTGACTGTTCAAGAACACACGGGATTAACCGTGGCAGCGCACGGGCATTCAACTAGTATTTCATAATTCAATTCTGGATATTGTAAATGACTTTGTATCTTGTGTGATTAGCAATAAAGCTCAATGTTTCTCTAATGAGCTTTACTTAATAGATGTACTATTTATATTCTTGATTATTTATATTTGTTTAATGAATTACCTCAATTTGAATTATGAAATAATCATGTGATGTTTGAATTTGAAATTCAAACACAAGTTGTTTGAATTCAATCATGCAACTTAAAGTTGTGATGCACTAACCCCCTCTCTCTTCTCAAAAACCCTAATTGAGCTAAGTGAGGTCCAAATTTATCGCACTCTCGAAACCCTAACCCTGTAAGGTGTCGAGAGATAAACTTTCCCCCCTTTGATGCAGTTTTCTTTAAAAAGCGCGAAATTTCCCCAGAATTTACGATGCAATGCACATCCCTTTCTAAAATCTACCCCTCGATCGTCTCTAAACCTGGGACATTACAGTCCACTTCATCATCGATTCCGAATGATTTCTCTGACTTCCCAGTTCAAACGCGTCAAGCTAAGGACTTCGGCTCCAGAAACCATTGTTCCACTGACAGCTTCAGTAGGCTTACCCAGAAACAGCAGCGAAGGCGCTTTGGTAGCAGAGAGGAGCAACGGAAGAGGCGAAGAGATCTACGCCGTGAAGAAGAAGAACAAGCCGTGAGTCACCTTCGATAGTGCGAGAAGGGATGCTACAATGCGCAATCCAGCAAGAACCTCCTCCGTACAACTTATTTATTGGCTACGGAACAGCCTTACGTGCCATGTTATTTGCACTCTTATATCGACCCGAAGGATAACGTCGAGAAGGCCACTCATTTACTTAGAGATTATTGGCAGTTCCTCGACATTCAGAAGTTCTGTGACGAGTTAAGGTCCGAATCAGAGGCAAAACCTTGTTCGGCAGAAAAAAGAACAGTAGCTTACAGCTACCCGCAGCAGTATACACCAGGCTAAGATATTTACGTACCAACTGAAGTTTATCCTCCATCTCAAGGTCAAGTGAACATGATTCATAAGAGCAGTTTTTCGAAAAGAGAAGCCAAGAAGTTTTCATGAGAAATAAAATTTGCAGAAGTAGCTATGGCAGCGGTGCCCGATTACATCGATTGGTCCGATCAAAGCATCTTGTTCAGCAGAGCAGACCACCCGATAGCCGTCCTAGGCCCGGTCACGCTGTCCTAGTTCTTGAAGCACAGATTGGAGGATACAACTTGAGCAAGGTGTTCATGGATGGAGAAAGCGGCCTAAATCTTTTGTTCGCAAGCATGATAAAAGCAATGGGATTATCGGTCAATATGCTAAAAATATATGATATTGGCTTCCATGGCATCATCCCAACCCGACCCGCTTATCCCCTCGGTAAAATTTCACTGGATGTCGTTTTCGGCACATCTAGAAATTTC
Source organism: Lolium perenne (assembly GCF_019359855.2). NCBI lineage: Eukaryota > Viridiplantae > Streptophyta > Magnoliopsida > Poales > Poaceae > Lolium > Lolium perenne. Next base: position 76,150,998 of record NC_067244.2, read on the forward strand.
AGAAAGGAGAAGCTCGAGTTCGAGGTAGTTGATTGGGAATCACAGTACCACACCATCCTCGGCAGGCCAGCGTTCGCGAAATTTATGGTGGTTCCTCATTACGCATATTTGAAGTTAAATATGCCAGGCAACAATGGGATAGCAATAACTGTTTACGGGAGTTTTTCTCGTTCTGATAACTGCGACAGAGAATTTCAGAAGATCGCTTCCAAGTTCGGAGTCATGGAGGAACTCAATGCAATCGATGCAATCACCGATCATACACAACCACCTACTGATAATCGAAACACCAAATCCGACGAGTTCGATATTACAAAGGAAGCAAAGAAGCATCAAGTGCACCCCTCTGATCCGAAGAAGACGGTCAATGTATCGGCAAACCTTATTACCGCATAGGAAAGCGCTCTCATCGAGTTCCTCCATGAGAGCTGGGAAATATTTGCATGCGAACCATCCGACATGTCAGGTATTCCCAGGGAACTCGCTGGGCACGCCCTTAATGTTGACCCCAAAGCCAAACCGGTGCAGCAGACATTGCGTCGTTTCTCAGAACCAAAAAGAAAAGCCATCGGCGAAGAAGTTAATCGGCTCCAAAAAACTGGTTTTATTCGAGAGCTCAAGGAAGCTGAGTGGGTAGCCAATCCAGTCATGGTGCCAAAGAAGGATACAACAGCTCTTCGCATGTGTATCGACTACACAAGTCTTAACAAACATTGCCCGAAGGACCACTTCCCGTTGCCTCGCATCGATCAAATAGTCGACTCTACTGCAAGCTGCGATCGCATCTCTTTTCTCGATGCCTATTCGGGATACAATCAGATCAAGCTCAAGAAAGAAGATCAGGAATTAACTGCATCCATAACTCCACATGGCATTTACTGCTACAACGTCATGACCTTTGGTTAAAAAATGCAGGCGCAACTTATCAGCGGTGCATGCAAGCTTGCCTCGGAGAGCAGAATGGCCGTAATATCTATATAGTATTTATCTCAAGTTAGGACATGAAGAGTTCGAAGAGAAAATTAAGGATCCTTTGAACACCATTATTGCTAATGCTATGGAAAATCCTAAGCTCGGGGAAGCTAGTTTTCATGATCTTTTTTACTTCCCCCGCTCTAGAGGAGAAAATTTGCTATGATGATTACAATGATGAATATGATATTTTCAGTCCACATACTATTGAGGAGAAAATTAATTATGATTACAATATATCTCCTATATCTAATGATTATGGTGATGAGAATAATAATGATAGCTATCTTGTTGTATTTGCTCCCACTACAACTAATAAGAATGACTATGCTTATGTGGAGAGTAATAATTATGGCTCATGCTAAGAATGGTATATGTGATAGTTATATTATTGAGTTTATTCATGATGCTACTGAAAATTATTATGAGAGAGGAAGATATGGTTGTAGAAGTTTTCATGTTGCTAAAACACCTCTCTATATGCTGAAAGTTTTGAAATTGCTCTTATTTTATCTTCCTATGCTTGTCACTTTGTTCTTTGTAAATTTATTTGTGTACAATATTCCTATGCATAGGAAGTGGGTTAGAATTAAATCTCTTTCATATTTGCTCTTGATCCTCTCTTTTAATTCAATTCATATTTCTTATGTGAGCATCTTCTCAAACTACTGTGCCTAGCTGAAAGACGTTAAAGAAAAGCGCTTATGGGAGACAACCCATATTTTATTTACAGTAATTTTTCTTTTTTGTTGAGTCTCGGAAGTTATTACTACTGTAATAACCTCTCCTTATCATTTTTGTTTCGTTTTTGTGCCAAGAATAGCCTCTGATAGGAAGAAAGTAATGTTTGGGGAAGTTGTTGTCCTGAAAACAGATTCTGTGCTATTACCATAAAAATTTGTAAAATAGTCGGAGCGGAATTTTGAGCTGTCATTTTTATGCATATGACCCAGGTTATTATCTAATTTTCGTTAGTTTACCACTTTTCAAGATAATTAACAGAGGATTTTTTAAAAAAAATCGATCTTTACATGTTGTTCTGTTTTGACAGATTTCTGCACTATTTGCATTTGCCTCTTAAATCTCTTTCTTTTTTTAGTTCTTTTGATCAAAGAGCTTTTTTTTAAAGGTTTCTACATTAGCTTATGCTTTAATAGATGTTTTATATATGTTAGTATTGAACACAAGTGGATTTTTTTTATTTTGATTGTATTAATGCTGCTAATGAAGAATTATGTGAAGTTTTTGTATGAAGGAAGTTTTCAAGTGTAGGAAGAGAAGAATGATGTGATGAGATGAAGAATGGACAAAAGCTAAAGTTTGGGGATGCCCCTGCACCCCAAGACATATTCAAGAGGTACAAACTTCAAAGCTTGGGGATGCCTGGCATCCCCTCTTCATCAACAAAGCAACAAGTCATCTCTCTATACATTATATTTTTATTGCTTCATACGCTATGTGTTGTTCTTGGAGCATCTTTATTTTTGTTTTTTGTTTAGTTTTTTTATTTTTCTGTAGCATATGTTGGATCCTGGCACATTTGTTTTGGAGAAAGATCCGCTCCTTTTTAATTGCTTAGAACGCTCTAGTTTTCGTTGTTATTGTTCTGCTAGTGTTCTAGTTTTCTGGTACTGCGTTTAGCGCTTGTTATTTCACTTGAATTTTTTTCAGAGCACGTTAGTATTCTTTATTTGTGTATGATTATCTCTCTGGTCCATAATGAATTTCATCTCTGAGAGTTATTTCAAATAAGTTGATTGGTGTTGGATACGAGTAAAATATTTCATGTCTATAGTGCTGCAAAAGGAAGCTTGTCTAGACTGTGGCATAGACTTTGGCATGTCATGTTGGATGTTATTCTTGTCATATGCTTAGTATTTATTGTTGTAGCATGACTTGTTTCAAATGGCTGAGAGTGCATAATGTGTCATTAAAAGGATCATGTGTTGTTTCTATCATAAAAGTAGTATTGTGGTATTCTCTTTTGATGCTTTATTTGGTTGACTTGGCGCATGCTTATAACATGTTATGACTATAACCAGTCAACCAAAGCCTCTATGATCATTTAGTTTTTGATTTTTAATATCACTTTATGCTTTGATTGATAATGTTTTGTCGCTATGCATGATTATGACCATTATTGCTATCTTAGGTGGTCGCTTCCAATATTTTTACTAGTGTTCAGCTGTACTGAGTATAAGCTCTACTCGTGCATCCAACCACCAAAAATCAAAGTTGCCAACTATGTCCACCATATCTACCTATATGTGGTATTTCACCGCCACTCCATAGTAATTTGCTTGTGTGCTACCTTTAAACCTTCAAAAATAATCACCTATTTTGTGTAAATTATAGCTCATGGGAAAGTAGTCTAAAAACTATTGTGGCAAGTACTATGTTTTATGCATTTTTAGTTTTTATAAGTTTCTTGTTGTATGATAACCATGCTATCATGGGGAACACCATCAATATGCTTTTGTTGAATATATCATGTGAATTACTATGCATGCTCATCTTGTTTGAAGTAAGGGAGATTTACCATGAGTTGCAAATATTTGAGTATGCATATTGTTAGAGAGGAACATTGGGCCGCTAACTAAAGCCATGTTCACATGGTGGAAGTTTCAGCTAGGCAAAAGTCCAGATATATGTTGTCCTTGCTTTCCCGGTATGGATGTCCAAAAAAGTTGAGATTCATCAAAACTGAGAAATTAAATGAGATCCATCTCCTAAGGACCTTTGTACAGGAGGCAAGGAGGTACCCCTTTGTGACACTTGGTTAAAACATATGTATGGGATGAAAATCCATGGAAGTCCAACCTAATTAGGAGAAGGTGTGAGCACTATTGGTATATTATGCATGAGGCAAGCAAACTTATAGGAATTAATTATGCATAAGTCATACTATTTATCACTACCGTTGACATAAGTAGCACATCTAAAAATAAATATTTTCAACACTCCTATTGCTTTCAAAATAAAAAGCTCTAGCACATGGGTAATCTCTGCTTCCCTCTGCGAAGAGCCTTTCTTTTACTTTCATGTTGAGTCTCCACCTTCTACTTTATGCACCAATTGAGAGAGCATAGTTGTCGTTCCTAGTGCAATGTGCATAGTCCCAAAATTATTATTGATTGATTCATGATTGTGCTATAGCTTGCTCTCAAATTACTTGTATCTAGTCACCCTTTAAACTTTGAAGGTGTCCTTGCATTTATGTTTTGCTATTCCATAAGGACATGTTGAGTACCACTTTATTATGTTTACTCTATGATCATAAAAACCCAGTTGCTTTCAATGCACTATTATTCATGATCTTTTGTTTGAGTTACTCTTCATGTTATAATATAGTTGCTAAGTTCAATTGAATCATATCTATCATGCCTATGTTAGAGCACTTAGATCCCAGCTCACAATGCTTTACATGCTTGATCAAGATTGTGCTGGCTTCATGTCACCTCAAAAATTATTTTGTTATCACTTACCTACTTGAGGACGAGCAAGAGTTAAGCTTGGGGATGGTGATACATCTCAAACGTATCTATAATTTTTGATGCTCCATGCTTGTTTTACATTGATACGTCTTCAACGTATCTATAATTTCTGATGTTCCATGCTAGTTTTATGACAATACCTACATGTTTTGCTCACACTTTATAATTTTTTATGCATTTTCCGGAACTAACCTATTAACAAGATGCCACAATGCCAGTTCCTGTTTTCTGTTGTTTTTGGTTCCAGAAAGGCTGTTCGGGCAATATTCTCGGAATTCGACGAAACAAAAGCCCAGGGCCTTATTTTCCCCGGAATGTTCTAGAACACCGAAGGAGAGCCGGAGGGGGGCCAAGGGGGACCCATGATACGTCTCCGACGTATCGATAATTTCTTGTGTTCCATGCCACATTATTGATGATATCTACATGTTTTATGCACACTTTATGTCATATTCGTGCATTTTCTGGAACTAACCTATTAACAAGATGCCAAAGTGCCAGTTGCTGTTTTCTGCTGTTTTTGGTTTCAGAAATCCTAGTAACGAAATATTCTCGGAATTGGACGAAATCAACGCCCAGGGTCTTATTTTGCCACGAAGCTTCCAGAAGACCGAAGAGGAGACGAAGTGGGGCCACGAGGTGGCCAGACTACAGGGCGGCGCGGCCCAAGCCCTGGCCGCGCCGGCCTGTAGTGTGGGCCCCTCGTGCCGCCTCTTGACCTGCCCTTCCGCCTACTTAAAGCCTCCGTTGCGAAACCCCCAGTACCGACAGCCACGATACGGAAAACCTTCCAGAGACGCCGCCGCCGCCAATCCCATCTCGGGGGATTCAGGAGATCGCCTCCGGCACCCTGCCGGAGAGGGGATTCATCTCCCGGAGGACTCTACGCCGCCATGGTCGCCTCCGGAGTGATGAGTGAGTAGTCTACCCCTGGACTATGGGTCCATAGCAGTAGCTAGATGGTTGTCTTCTCCCCATTGTGCTTAATTGTCGGGTCTTGTGAGCTGCCGAACATGATCAAGATCATCTATCTGTAATTCTATATGTTGCGTTTGTTGGGATCCGATGAATAGAGAATACTATGTTATGTTGATTATCAATTCATGTCTATGTGTTGTTTATGATCTTGCATGCTCTCCGTTACTAGTAGATGCTCTGGCCAAGTAGATGCTTGTAACTCCAAGAGGGAGTATTTATGCTCGATAGTGGGTTCATGTCTCCGTGAATCTGGGGGAGTGACAGAAACCTCTAAGATTATGGATGTGTTGTTGCCACTAGGGATAAAACATTGGTGCTATGTTCGAGGATGTAGTCACTGATTACATTACGTGCAATACTTAATGCAATTGTCTGTTGTTAGCAACTTAATACTGGAGGGGTTCGGATGATAACTCGAAGGTGGACTTTTTAGGCATAGATGCATCTTTGGATAGCGGTCTATGTACTTTGTCGTAATGCCCAATTAAATCTCACTATACTCATCATAATATGTATGTGCATGGTCATGCCCTCTTTATTTGTCAATTGCCCAACTGTAATTTGTTCACCCAACATGCTGTTTATCTTATGGGAGAGACACCTCTAGTGAACTGTGGACCCCGGTCCAATTCTCTATACTGAAATACAATCTACTGCAATACTGTTCTACTGTTTTCTGCAAACAATCATCTTCCACACAATACGGTTAATCCTTTGTTACAGCAAGCCGGTGAGATTGACAACCTCACTGTTTCGTTGGGGCAAAGTACTCTGGTTGTGTTGTGCAGGTTCCACGTTGGCGCCGGAATCTCTGGTGTTGCGCCGCACTACATCCCGCCGCCATCAACCTTCAACGTGCTTCTTGACTCCTACTGGTTCGATTAAACCTTGGTTTCTTACTGAGGGAAACTTGCCGCTGTGCGCATCACACCTTCCTCTTGGGGTTCCCAACGGACGTGTCAACTGCACGCATCAAGCAAATTTCTGGCGCCGTTGCCGGGGAGATCAAGACACGCTGCAAGGGGAGTCTCCACTTCCCAATCTCTTTACTTTATTTTTGTCTTGCTTAGTTTTATTTACTACTTTGTTTGCTGCACTAAATCAAAATACAAAAAAATTAGTTGCTAGTTTTACTTTATTTGCTATCTTGTTTGCTATATCAAAAACACAAAAAAAATTTAGTTACTTGCATTTACTTTATCTAGTTTGCTTTATTTACTGTCTTGCACTCTATATTAAAAATACAAAAAAATTAGTTACTTTTGTTACCATGTCTAGCTCTGAACCTGTTACTTCTTCGCCTGAAGAATTAGTCTTCACTTTTAAACAAGGGGATGAGGAGAGTTTTAAGGATGCTTGGTCTAGAATTTTTACTTCTTATCGTAAAACTGAACCTCAAATGACTCTAAGTTTGCTCCTTAGTAATTTTTATTTTGGTCTTATGATTCGTTATAGATATGCTTTGGATGCTTTAGTGGGAGGAGATTTCCTTCATTGCAGTGGGGATCAAGCTTTTAATGCCATAAAGAAGTTGGTTGCATCACATGATTCAGCTAATAACTTTGATTCAGCCCTTATTAGCATTTATAATAGATTAAACAATCTCGAGATAAGTACATCTCGCTTGGATGACAACTATCACCATGTTCGTAATCGTCTTGAACAAGTTTTAGTGAACTCTAAACCTTCATTATGGGATCCTACTGTTAAAATTGTTATCGGTGATCAAACTCTTCGTGCCAACTGTGATATTATGTCTGAATTTTGCCTTATACCTGAGAGCATTTATAAATCTTTGAAACTTTGGGGAGTTGATGAAGGAGGAGAAGAAATAACTCTCATTGATAACTCTGTTATAATTCCTAAGGGAATAGCCACAGGTGTGCATACAACCATTCTTGGAAGAACAATATCCATTGATTATCTTGTTATTGAATGTGTAGGGACAGGAAAAATCACACTCGGAAGATCCCTGCTAAAACTATTGGGAGCAGTCATAGATGTGGGAGAAGGCATCCTGGAATTCACCTCTATACCGGGGGGGAATCATACATTTCCTAAATCAAAGAGAAATAAAAACAACAAGAAAGGTAAGGGTAAAGCCCAAGGTAAGGTTGATGCACCACCCTTCGATAATACTTGATACACACTTTCTGCGCCTAGCTGAAAGGCGTTAAAGAAAAGCGCTTATGGGAGACAACCCATGTTATTTTGCTACAGTATTTTGTTTTTATTTTGTGTCTTGGAAGTTGTTTACTACTGTAGCAACCTCTCCTTATCTTAGTTTAGTGTTTTATTGTGCCAAGTAAAGTCGTTGATAGTAAAGTTCATACTAGATTTGGATTACTGCGCAGAAACAGATTTCTTTGCTGTCACGAATCTGGGCTGTTTTCTCTGTAGGTAACTCAGAAAATTATGCCAATTTACGTGAGTGATCCTCAGATATGTACGCAACTTTCATTCAATTTGAGCATTTTCATTTGAGCAAGTCTGGTGCCTCGATAAAATTCGTCAATACGAACTGTTCTGTTTTGACAGATTCTGCCTTTTATTTCGCATTGCCAGTTTTGTTATGTTCGATGGATATTTCGATTCCATTGACTTTCAGTAGCTTTGTGCAATGTCCAGAAGTGTTAAGAATGATTATGTCACCTCTGAACATGTATATTTTGATTGTGCACTAACCCTCTAATGAGTTGTTCTAAGTTTGGTGTGGAGGAAGTTTTCAAGGATCAAGAGAGGAGTATGATGCAACATAATCAAGGAGAGTGAAAGCTCTAAGCTTGGGGATGCCCCGGTGGTTCACCCCTGCATATTCTAAGAAGACTCAAGCGTCTAAGCTTGGGGATGCCCAAGGCATCCCCTTCTTCATCGACAACACTATCAGGTTCCTCCCCTGAAACTATATTTTTATTCCATCACATCTTATGTGCTTTGCTTGGAGCGTCGGTTTGTTTTTGTTTTTTGTTTTGTTTGAATAAAATGGATCCTAGCATTCATTGTGTGGGAGAGAGACACGCCCCGCTGTAGCATATGGACAAGTATGTCCTTAGGCTCTACTCATAATATTCATGGCGAAGTTTCTTCTTCGTTAAATTGTTACATGGTTGGAATTGGAAAATGATACATGTAGTAAATTGCTAAAATGTCTTGGATAATGTGATACTTGGCAATTGTTGTGCTCATGTTTAAGCTCTTGCATCATATACTTTGCACCTATTAATGAAGAAATACATAGAGCATGATAAAATTTGGGTTGCATATTTGGTTTCTCTAAGGTCTAGATAATTTCTAGTATTGAGTTTGAACAACGAGGAAGACGGTGTAGAGTCTTATAATGTTTACAATATGTCTTTTATGTGAGTTTTGCTGCACCGGTTCATCCTTGTGTTTGTTTCAAATAAGCCTTGCTAGCCTAAGCCTTGTATCGAGAGGGAATACCTCTCATGCATCCAAAATACTTGAGCCAACCACTATGCCATTTGTGTCCACCATACCTACCTACTACATGGTATTTCTCCGCCATTCCAAAGTAAATTGCTTGAGTGCTACCTTTAAAATTCCATCATTCACCTTTGCAATATATAGCTCATGGGACAAATAGCTTAAAAACTATTGTGGTATTGAATATGTACTTATGCACTTTATCTCTTATTAAGTTGCTTGTTGTGCGATAACCATGTTTCTGGGGACGCCATCAACTATTCTTTGTTGAATATCATGTGAGTTGCTATGCATGTTCGTCTTGTCTGAAGTAAGGGAGATCTACCACCTTATGGTTAAGCATGCATATTGTTAGAGAAGAACATTGGGCCGCTAACTAAAGCCATGATCCATGGTGGAAGTTTCAGTTTTGGACAAATATCCTCAATCTCATATGAGAATAATAATTGTTGTTACATGCTTATGCATAAAAGAGGAGTCCATTATCTGTTGTCTATGTTGTCCCGGTATGGATGTCTAAGTTGAGAATAATCAATAGCGAGAAATCCGATGCGAGCTTTCTCCTTAGACCTTTGTACAGGCGGCATAGAGGTACCCCATTGTGACACTTGGTTAAAACATGTGTATTGCGATGATCCGGTAGTCCAAGCTAATTAGGACAAGGTGCGGGCACTATTAGTATACTATGCATGAGGCTTGCAACTTGTAAGATATAATTTACATGATACATATGCTTTATTACTACCGTTGACAAAATTGTTTCATGTTTTCAAAATAAAAGCTCTAGCACAAATATAGCAATCGATGCTTTCCTCTATGGAGGACCATTCTTTTACTTTTATGTTGAGTCAGTTCACCTATTTCTCTCCACCTCAAGAAGCAAACACTTGTGTGAACTGTGCATTGATTCCTACATACTTGCATATTGCACTTATTATATTACTCTATGTTGACAATTATCCATGAGATATACATGTTATAAGTTGAAAGCAACCGCTGAAACTTAATCTTCCTTTGTGTTGCTTCAATACCTTTACTTTGATTTATTGCTTTATGAGTTAACTCTTATGCAAGACTTATTGATGCTTGTCTTGAAGTGCTATTCATGAAAAGTCTTTGCTATATGATTCACTTGTTTACTCATGTCATTTACATTGTTTTGATCGCTGCATTCACTACATATGCTTTACAAATAGTATGATCAAGGTTATGATGGCATGTCACTCCAGAAATTATCTTTGTTATCGTTTTACCTGCTCGGGACGAGCAGAACTAAGCTTGGGGATGCTGATACGTCTCCGACGTATCGATAATTTCTTGTGTTCCATGCCACATTATTGATGATATCTACATGTTTTATGCACACTTTATGTCATATTCGTGCATTTTCTGGAACTAACCTATTAACAAGATGCCGAAGTGCCGTTCTGTTTTCTGCTGTTTTTGGTTTCAGAAATCCTAGTAACGAAATATTCTCGGAATTGGACGAAATCAACGCCCAGGGTCCTATTTTGCCACGAAGCTTCCAGAAGACTGAAGAGGAGACGAAGTGGGGCCACGAGGTGGCCAGACTACAGGGCGGCGCGGCCCAAGCCCTGGCCACGCCGGCCTGTAGTGTGGGCCCCTCGTGCCGCCTCTTGACCTGCCCTTCCGCCTACTTAAAGCCTCCGTCGCGAAACCCCCAGTACCGAGAGCCACGATACGGAAAACCTTCCAGAGACGCCACCGCCGCCAATCCCATCTCGGGGGATTCAGGAGATCGCCTCCGCACCTGCCGGGAGAGGGGATTCATCTCCCGGAGGACTCTACGCCGCCATGGTCGCCTCCGGAGTGATGAGTGAGTAGTCTACCCCTGGACTATGGGTCCATAGCAGTAGCTAGATGGTTGTCTTCTCCCCATTGTGCTTAATTGTCGGGTCTTGTGAGCTGCCGAACATGATCGAGATCATCTATCTGTAATTCTATATGTTGCATTTGTTGGGATCCGATGAATAGAGAATACTATGTTATGTTGATTATCAATTCATGTCTATGTGTTGTTTATGATCTTGCATGCTCTCCGTTACTAGTAGATGCTCTGGCCAAGTAGATGCTTGTAACTCCAAGAGGGAGTATTTATGCTCAATAGTGGGTTCATGTCTCCGTGAATCTGGGGGAGTGACAGAAACCTCTAAGATTATGGATGTGCTGTTGCCACTAGGGATAAAACATTGGTGCTATGTTCGAGGATGTAGTCACTGATTACATTACGCGCAATACTTAATGCAATTGTCTGTTGTTAGCAACTTAATACTGGAGGGGGTTCGGATGATAACCTGAAGGTGGACTTTTTAGGCATAGATGCATGCTGGATAGCGGTCTATGTACTTTGTCGTAATGCCCAATTAAATCTCACTATACTCATCATAATATGTATGTGCATGGTCATGCCCTCTTTATTTGTCAATTGCCCAACTGTAATTTGTTCACCCAACATGCTGTTTATCTTATGGGAGAGACACCTCTAGTGAACTGTGGACCCCGGTCCAATTCTCTATACTGAAATACAATCTACCGTAATACTGTTCTCTTGTTTTCGCAAACAATCATCTTCCACACAATACGGTTAATCCTTTGTTACAGCAAGCCGGTGAGATTGACAACCTCACTGTTTCGTTGGGGCAAAGTACTTTGGTTGTGTTGTGCAGGTTCCACGTTGGCGCCGGAATCTCTGGTGTTGCACCGCACTACATCCCGCCGCCATCAACCTTCAACGTGCTTCTTGACTCCTACTGGTTCGATTAAACCTTGGTTTCTTACTAAGGGAAACTTGCCGCTGTGCGCATCACACCTTCCTCTTGGGGTTCCCAACGGACGTGTCAACTGCACGCATCAACCCACACCATAGGGGGCGCGGGTCCCACCCTGGCCACGCCGCCATGTGGTGAGGGAGCCCTGTTGCCCCTCCGACTCCGCCTCTTCGCCTATAAAACCCCTCGTGACCTAAAAACCCGACACCAATTGACGAAACTCCAGAAAGACTCCAGGGGCGCCGCCGCCATCGCGAAACTCCGTTTCGGGGGACAGAAGTCTCTGTTCCGGCACGCCGCCGGGATGGGGAATTGCCCCTGGAGTCATCTCCATCGACACCACCACCATCTTCATCGCCATTGCTGTCTCCCATGATGAGGAGGGAGTAGTTCTCCCCCGAGGCTGAGGGCTCTACCGGTAGCTATGTGGTTCATCTCTCTCTCTCTCCCATGGTGTGATCTTTATGTGATCATGAGCTTTGTATCACTATTAATCTATGTGCTACTCTAGTGATGTTATTAAAGTAGTCTATTCCTCCTCCATGATGTAATGTTGACAGTGTGTGCATCATGTAGTAATTGGCATAGGTTATGATTGTAATCTCTTGTAGATTATGAAGTTAACTATTACTATGATAGTATTGATGCGATCTATTCCCCCTTTCATAGCTATTGTTGACATTGTGTATGCTATGTTAGTACTCGGTCTAAATTGCAACGGTCTATTATGCACTCTAGAGGTTACTTTAATATGAACTCCGGATGTTGTGGAGCTTGTTTACTCCGGCTTGAGGTGTGCTTTTATAGCCCTACACAATGAATGGTGTTTGTTATCCAACAAGAGAGTGTGAGGAAGTAGCACAAGTGAAGAGAAGTTCATTGTTGAGAGTGTCCACTAGCGAAAGTATGATCCCTAGGCCTTGTTTCCAAACATCGAATCACCGTTTATTTACTGTTTTACTGCATGTTTACTTGCTGCCATATTTATTTCAGATTGTTATTACCACTCATATTCATCCATATCACTTGCATCTTACTATCTCTTCGCCGAACTAGTGCACCTATACATCTGACAAGTGTATTAGGTGTGTTGGGGACACAAGAGACTTCTTGTATCGTAATTGCAGGGTTGCTTGACAGGGATATCTTTGACCTCTACCTCCCTGAGTTCGATAAACCTTGGGTGATTCACTTAAGGGAAACTTGCTGCTGTTATACAAACCTCTGCTCTTGGAGGCCGAACACTGTCTATAGGAATAGAAGCGTGCGTAGACATCAAGCTATTTTCTGGCGCCGTTGCCGGGGAGGTAAGGTAAAAGGTATTCACATCCTCCGACTACTAAGCTATTTCCTAGCACTGTTGCCGGTATGTGAGTGCTCGAAGCTATTTCCTTTAGATCATGCAATTATATCTTTTTGTTTCTTGTTTTTATTTCACTAGTTAAGCTTAATGGAAAACAACAAAAAAATTAGAGATCTTTATGAACTTTATATTGAATTAGGACATGATGTGTTTGAAGAGAGAATTAAAAAACCCATGGAACTTTGTTTGCAAAATAGTTGTAGCAATGTTATTAGCATGAAATCTTTGAACACTATTATTGCTAATGCTATGGAAGAATTTAAGCTTGGGGAAGCTGGTTTTGATGAGCATGATATTTTTAGTCCCCCAAGCATGGAGGAGAAAATTTACTTTGATGATACTTTTCCTCCCATTTATGATGATTATGATGATAGTGGTATTTTGGTGCCACCTACTAGGGAGGATAAAGTTTATTATTATTATTATACCATGCCTGCAATTTATGATGATTACAATGATGGCTGTGATAGTTTTACTCCCACTATTACTAATAAAATTGATTATGCTTATGTGGAGAGTAATGATACTTTTATGCATGTGAATAAGAATGCTTTATGTGATAGTTATGTTGTTGAGTTTGTTCATGATGCTACTGGAAATTATTATGAGAGAGGGAAACATGGTTATATGCATCTTAATAATATTAAGTTTCCCCTCTTTATGTTGAGAATCTTGAAGTTACTCGTGTTTTATCTTCCTATGCTTGTCACTTTGCTCTTCATGAATTTATTTGTGTACAAGATTCCTTTTCATAGGAAGTGGGTTAGGCTTAAATTTGTTTCATACTTGCTTTTTGATGCTCTCTTTGCTTCAATTCTCATCCTTATGTGAGCATCATTAAAGTTGCTGAGCCCATCTTAATGGCTATAAAGAAAGCACTTCTTGGGAGATAACCCATGTTTTTATTTTGCTACTGTTTTGTTGTGTCTTGAAAGTTGTTACTACTGTAGCAACCTCTCCTTATCTTTATTTTATTGCATTGTTGTGCCAAGTAAAGTCTTTGATATTAAGGTTGATACTAGATTTGGATTACTGCGCAGAAACAGATTTCTTGCTGTCATGAATTTGAGTAGAATTCTCTGTAGGTAACTCAGAAAAATCTGCCAATTTACGTGAGTGATCCTCAGATATGTACGCAACTTTCATTAAATTTTAGCATTTTCATCTGAGCAAGTTAAGTGCCTCTAAAAAATTCATCTTTACGGACTCTTCTGTTTTGACAGATTCTGCCTTTTATTTCGCATTGCCTGTTTTGCTATGTTGGATGGATTTCTTTGTTCCATTAACTTTCAGTAGCTTTGAGCAATGTCCAGAAGTGTTAAGAATGATTGTGTCACCTCTGAATATGTAAATTTTTGATTATGCACTAACCCTCTAATGAGTTTGTTTTGAGTTTGGTGTGGAGGAAGTTTTCAAGGGTCAAGAGAGGAGGATGATACAATATGATCAAGAAGAGTGAAAAGTCTAAGCTTGGGGATGCCCCCGTGGTTCATCCCTGCATATTTCAAGAAGACTCAAGCATCTAAACTTGGGGATGCCCAAGGCATCCCCTTCTTCATCGACAACTTATCAGGTCACCTCTAGTGAAACTATATTTTTATTCGGTCACATCTTATGTGCTTTACTTGGAGCGTCTGTATGTTTTTATTTTTATTTGTGTTTGAATAAAATCGGATCCTAGAAATCCTTGTGTGGGAGAGAGACACGCTCCGCTTTTTCATATGAACACTTGTGTTCTTCGTTTTACTTTTAATGTTCATGGAAAAAGTTAAAAGCTGCTGCATTTATTGTTATTTGGTTGGAAACAGAAAATGCTTCATGTGGTAATTGGTATATGGTCTTGAATAATTTGATACTTGGTAATTGTTTTGAGCTCTCAAGTAGATCATGTTTAAGCTCTTGCATCATGTAGTTTAAACCTATTAGTGGAGAACTACCGTGGAGCTTGTTGAAATTTGGTTTGCATGATTGGTCTCTCTAAGGTCTAGGTATTTTCTGGTAAAAGTGTTTGAGCAACAAGGAAGACAGTGTAGAGTCTTATAATGCTTGCAATATGTTCTTATGTAAGTTTTGCTGTACCGGTTCATACTTGTGTTTGCTTCAAACAACCTTGCTAGCCAAAGCCTTGTACTGAGAGGGAATGCTTCTCGTGCATCCAAAAGCTTGAGCCAAAACTTATGCCATTTGTGTCCACCATAACTACCTACTATGTGGTATTTCTCTGCCATTCCAAAGTAAATTGCTTGCGTGCTACCTTTAAAACTTCATTCCTTGTCTTTACAACACATAGCTCATAGGAAAATAGCCTTAAAAACTATTGTGGTAAATAATATGTAGCTTATGTATCTTATTTCTTATAAGTTGCTTGTTGAGCGGTAACCATGTTTCTGGGGACGCCATCAACTATTACACCTTTGTTGAATATCATGTGAGTTGCTATGCATGTTCGTCTTGTCTAAAGTAAGGGTGATTTATCATGATCAAATGGTTTGAGTATGCATATTGTTAGAGAAGAACATTGGACCGCTAACCAAAGCCATGTATCATGGTGGAAGTTTCAGTTTGGACATTAATCCTCAATCTCTTATGAGAATATTATCTGTTGTTGAATGCTTATGCATTAAAGAGGAGTCCATTATCTGTTTTCTATGTTGTCCCGGTATGGATGTCCTAAGTTGAGATCTATCAAAAATGAGAAATCAAATGCGATCTATCTCCTTGGACCTTTGTACAGGCAACATAGAGGTACCCCTTTGTGACACTTGGTTGAAACATATGTTATGCAATGTTAATCCATGTAAATCCAAGCTAATTAGGACAAGGTGCGAGCACTATTGGTATTCTATGCATGAGGCTTGCAACTTATAGGATGTCTTATGCATAACACATATGAATTATTACTACTGTTGACAAAATTGTTTCTATGTTTTCAAAATAAAAAGCTCTAGCACAAAAATAGCAATCCACGCTTTCCTCTGCAAAGGGCCTTTCTTTTACTTTATGTTGAGTCAGTTTACCTACTCCCTCCGATTCATATTAATTGACTCCAATATGGATGTATCTAGAACTAAAATGTGTCTAGATACATTCATATTAGAGTCAATTAATATGAACCGGAGGGAGTACTTCTTTCTATCTTAGAAGCAAACACTTGTGTCAACTGTGTGCATTGATTCCTACATACTTGCTTATTTGCACTCATCATATTACTTTGTGTTGACAATTATCCATGAGATATACATGTTGAAGTTGAAAGCAACTGCTGAAATTTATATCTTCCTTTGTGTTGCTTCAAAACCTTCTACTAAGAATCTATTGCTTTATGAGTTAACTCCTATGCATGTCTTATTGATGCTTGTCTTGAAAGTACTATTCATGAAAAGTCTTTGCTATATGATTCAGTTGTTTAGTCATTGTCTTTACCATTGCTTTGAATCACTTCATTCATTTCATATGCTTTACAATAGTATTGATCAAGATTATGATAGTAGCATGTCACTTCAGAAATTATCCTTGTTATCGTTTACCTACTCGAGGGCGAGTAGGAACTAAGCTTGGGGATGCTTGATACGTCTTCAACGTATCTATAATTTGTGATGTTCCATGCTAGTTTTATGACAATACCTACATGTTTTGCTCACACTTTATAATGATTTTATGCATTTTCCGGAACTAACCTATTAACAAGATGCCACAGTGCTAGTTCCTGTTTTCTGTTGTTTTTGGTTCCAGAAAGGCTGTTCGGGCAATATTCTCGGAATTCGACGAAACAAAAGCCCAAGGCCTTATTTTCCCCGGAATGTTCCAGAACACCGAAGGAGAGCGGAGGGTGTCCAAGGGGGACCCACACCATAGGGGGGCGCAGGTCCCACCCTGGCTGCGCTGCCATGTGGTGAGGGAGCCCTGTTGCCCCTCCGACTCCGCCTCTTCGCCTATAAAACCCCTCGTGACCTAAAAACCCGACACCGATTGACGAAACTCCAGAAAGACTCCAGGGGCGCCGCCGCCATCGCGAAACTCCGTTTCGGGGGATAGAAGTCTCTGTTCCGGCACGCCGCCGGGACGGGGAATTGCCCCCGGAGTCATCTCCATCGACACCACCGCCATCTTCATCGCCATTGCTGTCTCCCATGATGAGGAGGGAGTAGTTCTCCCCCGATGCTAAGGGCTCTACCGGTAGCTATGTGGTTCATCTCTCTCTCCCATGGTGTGATCTTTATGTGATCATGAGCTTTGTATCACTATCAATCTATGTGCTACTCTAGTGATGTTATTAAAGTAGTCTATTCCTCCTCCATGATGTAATGTTGACAGTGTGTGCATCATGTAGTACTTGGCGTAGGTTATGATTGTAATCTCTTGTAGATTATGAAGTTAACTATTACTATGATAGTATTGATGCGATCTATTCCCCCCTTTCATAGCTATTGTTAACAGTGTGTATGCTATGTTAGTACTCGGTCTAAATTGCAACGGTCTATTATGCACTCTAGAGGTTACTTTAATATGAACTCCGGATGTTGTGGAGCATGTTTACTCCGGCTTGAGGTGTGCTTTTATAGCCCTACACAATGAATGGTGTTTGTTATCCAACAAGAGAGTGTGAGGAAGTAGCACAAGTGAAGAGAAGTTCATTGTTGAGAGTGTCCACTAGCGAAAGTATGATCCCTAGGCCTTGTTTCCAAACATCGAATCACCGTTTATTTACTGTTTTACTGCATGTTTACTTGCTACCATATTTATTTCAGATTGTTATTACCACTCATATTCATCCATATCACTTGCATCTTACTATCTCTTCGCCGAACTAGTGCACCTATACATCTGACAAGTGTATTAGGTGTGTTGGGGACACAAGAGACTTCTTGTATCGTAATTGCAGGGTTGCTTGACAGGGATATCTTTGACCTCTACCTCCCTGAGTTCGATAAACCTTGAGTGATTCACTTAAGAGAAACTTGCTGCTGTTCTACAAACCTCTGCTCTTGGAGGCCCAACACTGTCTATAGGAATAGAAGCGTGCGTAGACATCATACATCAATTCACATGTGTTTTGTTTACACTTCGTTGCACTTTTACATGATTTCCGGCACTAACATATTAACAAGATGCCACAGTGCCAGTTCCCTATTTTTTGCTGTTTTTGTATTTCAAAAAAGTTGTACAGGAAATATTTTTGGAATTGGACGAAACAAAAGCCGAAGTCAATATTTTACCAAAACAAAGAAGAAGTCCGGAGGGGGAACGAAGAGGCGCACCAGGGCGCCCACACCACCCCTAGGCGCGGCCCGGGCCTGGCCCGCGCCTAGGGCAGGTGTGGGTCCCATAGGCACCCCACTGACCTGAATCCTCCGCCTATTTATACATCTTCTCGGGAAATCTTGGATACCCGAGCCTCCATCCACAAAAAGTTCCGTCGTGGCCGCCATCGCGAACCCATCTCGGGGGTTCTGAAGCTCTTCCCGGCACCCTGACGGAGGGGGAAATCATCGCGGAGGCATCTACATCGCCGTGCCCGCCTCCAAAGTGATGCTTCAGTAGTTCATCCCTGGACTATGGGTCCATAACAGTAGCTAGATGGTTGTCTTCTCCACCTTGTGCTTGATGTATCGATCTTGTGAGCTGCCCTATATGATCAAGGTCATCTTTATGTAATCATCTATGTTTGGTTTGCTGGGATCCGATGAATGTTGAATACTATGTTAAGATTGATTATATATTCATGCCATATGTTATTTGTGATCTTGCATGCTCTCCGTTGATAGTAGAAACTCTGGCCAAGTGTATACTTATGACTCCAAGTTGGGGTATGTATGCTCGATAGTAGGTTCATGCCTCTAGTTTCCTGGGAGAGTGACTTTGTAACTTCTAAGGTTGTAGATGTGATGTTGCTACTAGGGATAACCCAACAATGTTTTATCCAAGGGCAATTCTATTGTTTACTTTACACACATTGCTTAATGTGATAGTCTATTGCTTGCAACTTTATACTAGAAGGGGTGCAGACGCTAACCTGAAGGTGGATTATTAGTCATAGACGCAGTTGGATTACGGTCTATGTATTATGTTGTAATACCCAATACCAAATTATCATAGTAATCATCTTGTCATGTATCGATCGATATTATATTAATTGCCCAGCTATAATTTGTTTACCCAACATGCTATTTCTTTATGAAGAGACACCTCTAGTGAACTGTGGACCCCGGTCCTATTTCCTTTACTGATAAATTCAACCGCAATCCTGTTCTATTTACTTTATGCAAACATCTCCTTCCATTCGATACGTCTAATCCTTTGTGTTCACAAACGGGTGAGATTGACAAACTCACTATAAGTTGGAGCAAAGTATTTGGGTTGTGTTGTGTGCAGGTTTCACATTGTTGCTGACGCCGGTAGTGCGCCTACCATTAGTCAGCGAGCAACACCTTCGGAAGTCACGCCTTTCTCCTACTGGTCGATTAAACATTGGTTTCGTACTGAGAGAAAACTTCCTATTGTGCTCATCACACATTCCTCTTGGGGTTCCCTAACAGCGTGTCTGCGTACTACGAGTGCACGCCAGCAGTCCTTAGGTTTCCACATCGTAGCTCATTGACCATATGACATTCCTCTTGTCCCCCACCCTCTCCCAAATGAACCTGCATCTGAACTTGTCCATACTCAAAGTTTTATTCAGATATATGCATGTTTAGACAAAAGATTTTGTGGACCGTTGGAGTATGTTGTTGTAGAAAAAAATAGCCACACAAAACATCCACCAAATGAGCTCAATTGCACTTTTGCAGCCCTCACATGTAGCAAACCCAAATAGAAATCCAAAGAAAATATGCAAGACCTGGTTTGAAAATTCAGATCGCTAGATTAAAATGTCACATGGAGTCTAGACCCTTCGATTCAAATAAATAAAATTATTTAATAAAAATGACTCGCAACAATGCACGATAATTTTTTCTAGTAGGAAACAAAGAAAGGAAAACACTCACTAGTAAAATGTAAAATATGCAAGACCTTGTTAGAAAAGTAGGACTACCATTTTGGAATATCACATGGAGTCTAGACTCTTCCCAATTAAATAATGTACAATTTCAAATTTCATCAAATTTCCATAGATATTATTTCGTTTCTTTAGTAACAAAATCTTATTAGTTTTTCGTATTAACCACTTTCAAGATTCCATCAAATTCTAGGAGGCTTTGTGCATGAGTCTAACATGGTGTCCATATTAATGCATGACATGAGTATCTATAATTTATATGTGGTGTGGCCAAACACCAATTGGTGGTTTCAGACTTATATTTTTTTAAAGTAAAAAAATATTTGCACTTTTATGGTTGTTGTGGGAAAAAATAATAGCCAGGATCCCTCCTATGCCTATATGGAACCTGTGTCAATGACGTTCATGTAAGTAAAGAAAAAAATCAAGCCAAGTCAAGTCAACATAGGCCTAGGCCATTGGTCTAGAAAAGCATAGGCCTAGGGCAAATGCATGGTCAACTAGTAAAAAAAGGAACAAATGACAAGCCCAAAGGTGAAGCCTCATGAAGAAAGACATACATTGGGTGCTCACCATGGACATGGACTAGACTCTCTCCCCTCAAAATGGCTCCTAGACTAGTGAATTAAATTTTAGCGGTGCATCGTTTCTATTTACTACAACCAACTATTAGTCTATTGTCAAGGACCCCTGCCTTATATAAGTCTTAAAGGAGTGAGAGCTCAAACACATCCAACTCAAATACATAGAAGGGGTAAGAGAGCTTCAAGACCATTAGAGAAGTTCTAGTTTCAGAACTGAGAAGTCTGACTCTGCTCGAAATAACATCGGGGAGGAGAATTGGGGTAAGCCTAGGGGTATCCCATACGGCTAAAGTTGACAACCAAGCCCCTCTATGAAGTTTCCTGACATGAGAGTTAGATCAGGCTCTAACAAGGCGTGCATACCTATATAAAGACAATCGGTGTGCCAATACTCGTTAAGTGTACATGCCCCATACTCACTAATTTTTTGCGTGACTATGTATTCAACATACTCCCTACTCTTTTGTTCTTCCAGTAACATCAATAATAATCAATTTTTTAGTGTTTCTGGTATTTGTTTACTTGACTATAGGTATTCATTAACAAGGTTGCATCCTGCTACATTATTTATTTGGAATATATTAATTATCTTGTTGTTCATATTTACTTTGTTTTATTTTATTTATTGTGTTGTATTTACTTGATTAAAAATAGGATAATTACTAAAAATGAAAATATACGACAACAATATTTGAACAAAATCATTTTTTCTTGGTGCATCACTTACCCATGTTCATTGGTACCTTTCTATGGGACCACCCAACCAAATAATTACTCATTAACCAATTAGTAGTCTCTTTAAGAGATTAATTGTATAATTTTCTTTTCACGCAACTGTGAAGTCAATTTGTCTTTTGTAGTACACTAAATTGTTTGTGATGTCGGGTAATTATTGTGTTGACTAGCCGTTATGATGTCGACCCACTTATGAATAGAGTATAGAAGATGTCGTTACTAGTATATAACAATAACATAAGGAAATACATTCCCCTTCCAAATCAGTTATAAACTATGCCACTCCATACTTATTTGGAAGAGGGTCTCCCCCTTCTTGTGCCAATACACATCGCACAATATGGTACAAAGGTTCCTCGAAATCTTATGTGTCGAGAGGGTATTAAGGCCTACGAAGAAACTTCGACTTCGCATTTCTATGTTACTTCATTTTGTCTATAATATTCACTATTTAGTAGAATCTTGAGCATTTGTAATTAGAAAACTTAATACCCTATTGGACATTTCACAAAAAGATACATCGCACTAACAAGTAACAATTAAATCACTCCACTACAACCAAACAGGAAATTCATGCAACATACTCAAATAACTATAGTGGTTATATGAAAATAACAACCAAACCATCATAACTCTTGATCTTTGCTCAAGAAACTTGTATTATGGAACCAAACACATAAATAAAAATGAGATATTTGGTTCGAGAATCATGTCGTCATAGGATATTTTGATGACCTTTATTGGGTGTTGGTTGGGGGGGGGGGGGTGACAAGGTATCAACTTGTCAATGCCTATGGATTGTAGGCTAGGGTTTAGTTAGAAGTAGAGGGTAAGTAGATCTCGAAGGTTTCAGCCGAAAAGTACTCGACGATTATGAAAACTAGGGTTTGCAGACAATGATTCGATTGATTCTTCGTCCCTCGACTCCCCCTTTATATAGGAGGTGGAGCCGAGGGATTCGTGCTATACAAGTTTGGCTGCAGTCCGAGACGGTTTCTAACTCATCCCGCCAGATTACAAACAACACTTCCTATTACAACTCATCTTTTCCTTAAATACATCTTGGGCTCTCGAATCTTCTTATTCTTCGGGTAGTGGGCCTTCAGTAAACCCCGGGTACTATATTCGGCAGGCCCATTTGGGATGCCTATGTCAGTAGCCCCCGAGATTTTGCTTGAATCGTAGAGTCAGGGAAAATCTCCACTGTTTATTTTTACTCGAAAGCTTTAACTTTTTTTATTTCTTCACATAAAATTCTATATTGTACAGGGATACTGGTAGTTGGGGCTAGTTCATCTGACGGATCAGGTACTAGTTAACTGCTCTAGTGGCAATCCGCAAAAACCTACTTCAAAATCACGTCCCTGGACATGATTTCGGGATACTGGTGTAAACGTCGACAGGTGCCGCTTAAGGTCTTACCATTCTGTCGAGTCCCAGTCAAATTTATCGGATACCTAACGCGTCCGTTAGGATTTTTCTTCGTATCTGTTGATACGGATAAAAGTAGCAGAGCGCAGTCTTTGGCGATGCCACGCCCAGCAGAACGGATCTGGGGTCTTACCTTCGCAAATTTGCGGCATTCAGAAATTGATCGCAACTTCGGCGTTCTGAGAATATATTGTCGAGTGCTTTTCCGGCTGTTGGAATGGCACATTTTATCGAGTCAAGTATGACTTATATTGCTCTCCCGATGGGAGTATATGTAGAGTTAATTATAACTCGAAATATACTCTCTTACTTTTCTACTTTTTATTTGATAATTTCATCGGGCACGCGAACAGCGTTCCCGCTGGGAGTAGTTTCGAGGCTACAACCAAGAACTTGTGCTTGGTTGTAGGCTCAACATTTTAGTCCACCTTGTCGCTATATTGCCATTACTTCCCAATATGATCTCTTTCTTCTTCTCTCTCTTTTTTTTTTTTTTTTTTTTATCTCTCGGGTGCGCGAACAGCGCTCCCGATGGGAGTAGCCCCCGAGGCTACAGCCAAGAACTTGTGCTTGGTTGTAGGCTCCCGCAATTTCTATATTGCCATAGTCGAAATCTTACTTTTTGTCGAAGTAGCCCCCGAGCTTTTGGGCAAAAACTTGTTTTTGATCAAAGGCTCCCGAAGTATTGAATAATTCTTCCTGTCGCCAATCTTCTTTTATTTTTCTTATCGACATGCTTCCCTTAATCAAATTTACTTCATCCTTCTCGAATAGTCGTGATTTTCCTGCCCTGTGGGTCCATTGCTTCCACCACGTTGACACGTCGTGCAAGTGGGGGACACACGTCCTCCGCTTTTTCTGGCGCACGTACGGTAACGCCTATCTCAGTAAAAATACTTTTTTGCCCTTGTTTCTAGCAAATCGATTCTCACCACACGATTTCTTCATCGAACGGCACACTACTTCACCCAATTCTTATATAAACCTTTCTTCAACCTCCGTTCATCCCCTCGCTTGCGCCGCTCATCTGTTCCTCTTCGCAAAACTTCCCCTGCGCCCAACTCTCTCTGATCTTCCGCACGCTCATACATTGCTTTGCCCATTGCCGTTGATGCCACCTCGCGTGCGTCTGACTCGCCACAGCACTCCGGAATCCAAGATGGCCGCCGAGGATCTTGAGTGGGAGAGATCCAAAATCT
Organism: Lolium perenne; assembly: GCF_019359855.2. Lineage (NCBI taxonomy): Eukaryota > Viridiplantae > Streptophyta > Magnoliopsida > Poales > Poaceae > Lolium > Lolium perenne. The sequence goes on from NC_067244.2 coordinate 76,174,984, forward strand.
CCAACCAAGACACCAACATGCTGAAGAGGCTCGGCCTCATGAAGAAGGAGGACGCCATCCGCTTTCCCAGCGAAGAAAGCTACCCCAAGCCTCCAATGGAGTACCGGGTTAGTTTTGTTGATCATCTAATCCGCGGCCTTTCGACCCCAATCCACGATTTCCTCCGCGGCCTTCTTTTCGTTTATGGGATTCAACTGCACTAGTTGACCCCCAATTTCATCCTTCACATTTCTATTTTCATCACGCTTTGCGAATGCTTCCTCGGAATCCCTCCCAATTGGGCTCTGTGGAAGCGCATTTTCTGCCTCCGCCGCAATGGCTCCCACAACGTCACTTATAACATAGGTGGCGTTGTTATCTGTGTTCGTACTGATGTCGACTATTTCGACGTCAAGTTTCCTGATTCTGTCCAAGGATGGCGCAAAAAGTGGCTCTACATCCACGAAGAAAGCGCCAACTCCGTTGAGCACAACATAGTTCCTTTCGACGGAAGTGCCGAGAATTCAGCGCCGCCGCTCCGGGATGCCGAAGCTTCCGAGGAAGAGAAAAAGCGACAGAGGCACCGATGTCTCGTATCCGCCAGCTTCAAAACACTCGAGGCAAAGAGCTGTACGGTGTTCAAATCACCGCCTACTTCCTTAGGATTAGAGTGCAGCCTCTTCGTGCTCGCAAAAATCCCCTTTGGACGTATTCTGGTAAAAATGACGCCAGAATCTCCGGTGATCTTTCCACCAAGGACTTGGAGAAGTTGGTTCGAAGACTCTCTCGCCTCGGGCAAGGACCCAGTTCCTTCCTCTTGTCGCGTGGAACCATACGGCTCCACCAATCCACTCCCGAGGTATTTTGTCTTCTCGAGTTTTTATCTTATTCCGCACTTTCTCTCGCATCTCATTGTATTGTCATCTCTTTAATTTTCCTTTGGTCACTATTTTTTCGTAACCATCCTACTATGACTTCCCTTCCTCCTCTTCCGGAGGGTGGAGAAGTCGAAGAACAGGCCATCGTTGCCGAAGATACTCAAGGTTCTTCTGTTCCTGAAAGTGAAGTCGCGGGTTCTCACAAATCTGCGGCTTCTCATGAAAAAGAAGTTGAGTCTGAAGCCAGTGAGTCGACGCAATCCCTTCCTCCTGCTGTTTCTCCAAGGAACAAAAGGAAAAGGACTGATGCCGAGGATTCTGGCACCTCTAAGGCTGAAGAAGTTGTTCCCTCTCATCCGAAGGCAGCTTACGATCCTTATGTTGAATCCCTCGTCAGCTCGTAAGTCACCTTTATTTCTCCCTATTTTTGTACTCGAAATTTTTATCCTGTCTTGCTTTTTATGCTGCCGATTTTTTGACCAACAGTGATGACGAGGAAGAAGTACCAATTACTGACGTGGCTCCTCGGACAAGCACGTCACGCATCGTACTTGCCTCGTACACGCTAGTTGAAGGGGAAGAAACGTCGCCTCCTCAACAAAACGTCGTCACCACTACTCCACCATCAAGCCCCCTTGCTCCTTCACCAAAAAGGACAAGGGTTGAAAAGATTGTTGAAACTGCCCCTCAGTTGGGCAGTTCGTCGACTCTGCTCCTAGATGATGTAAGCTTGTCGACATCTATATTTTCCTTATTTTGTTTTTTCACACCTTTTCTCTTTTTCATGCCGATGTTTCTCTTGCTATGTTCATGTTGAACAGCCTATGATCAAGGATCTTCTCCGCATCGGTTCCCAATTTATTGGGTACCGTGAATATGCTAATAGAGTCGAAGGTAACGACTTTTATACTTGCTGTTTTTCCTTGTTTTTTTTGCTCCTGTTACTTGTCGCGATTTTTGATCTTTTCTTCCCTCTCTTTTCCATATCTCGATAGAGAAACTTGCAGAGGCCAACGAACGCGCCGACGCACTTGCTCTAAAACTTGAGCAAAGTGAGGCGGCTCGCAAGAAAGCCGAACTCGCTGCTAGCAACGCCAAGGCCGAAGCTGACGAAGCCAAGGCGAAAGCTGCTGGTGTCGAGGAACTGCAGAAAAAACTTGAGGATGCTACAGCTGCCTTAGATGGGCACAAAGCTGCGCAAGCTTCTCGTGAAGAAGGAATCCTCAAGCGCCTGAAAACGCAGAGTCGCCGCACTTTCAGTAATTTTGCTGATCTCTTCTATTTTTATGAGAATCGTTGTTTCTTGTCTTTTCACTAATGCTTTGTTTCCTTAACAACCCAAACAAACCAAGATTTTGATCTGACAAATCCTATCAATGATCCTGTCCTTGATGCACTTTCCTATCTGGAACTTCATGGGTCCGAGATTCGTGAAGGTTTGTCGAATGCTAACGCGGTATTGTCGGCATTGTTCCCCTACTTCTTCCCGAAGAAAGAGGAGCCTGCGACTTTCCTCAACCTTGCCAAGATGTTCAATACATCGGAAGACCTTGGACTGAAGATGCGCCAAGAAAATATGAAGGTTGCCGTTGAGAACACTGTCGCGTTGGTTCTATTGACGGTCGACAGGACTATCGATCGGATGAAAGTTGGCGACACCGAGCAGATAGAGCAATCAAGGTGGAAGTCGCTGATTAAGGCAGCCAAGCCCAACACAAAGAAGATCTTGGCCTATCTTGGGATTAAGCCATCGTCGACTCCTAGCTCGTCAAGGCCGGAGGTCTAGTTGCATGCCTCTGTTTTTTCTTTCTGTTTCTTTTGCTCTTGTCGCCAAAGTAGTTATTTGGCGACACGTATTTCCTTAGCTCCACTGTAATGCCCTTGTAATTATTCCACGAGATTAATGAAAAACTCTATCTTTGATTGTCGTTTGATGTTGTCCTGTTTAAATTTCAGTTGATATTTGATAACTATACTCCAACTTCCGCTCCTTCCAATGTTTCGCCTTCTTCTTCTCGCGCGAGGAGAACTTTTGCTGATACTGCACCTGTCGACGATACCTTGTCGCAAGAACTGGATGAACTTCGGCAGCAACTTCAGTATGCGAAGAAGCAAACACTTGTGATGATGGAGCAATCTCGTAAGTCATCTGAAGCCGAAAAAGTTGCTCTTCAGCAAGCTCGCGAGGCCGTGGCTGCTAAGGAAATTGCTGCTTCCGAGACTGAAAAGGCGACTACTCGAGAAAATTTCATGCTCGAATTAATGAATGAAGCCAGTGCAGATATGTCGGGTATGCCTGTTTCATCCTCTGATATCTTTCATCTTTATGCTATTGTCTCTTAAAGGTTTCCACTTCTTTGTTTTGATAGGTGCCTTTATTGATGCTGCTGCCGAGGAAGAGAGGGTGAATGCTAGGACAAACCTCCTTGTTAATCTTTCCCTGGACCATGGTTCGTTGTTTTGGGCTACCCCAGAGAGGACCCGCCAAATTGTCAGATTTCAAGATCGCACCTCTCAAACTCGCGACTTCCTTGACTTCGTACCAAGACCTTGTCCATGGTTTACAACTCCATGTTTCCTCGAACGTCCAACCAAAAACTCTTCCTGAATTGATGGAAAGATTCAAGGATGCTCGCAGTATCCATGATTTTGTCAAAGCTCAACCGGTAGTCGGCGCGTATTTGCTCTTATCATGCTCCAGATCTGCCACTCAAAACTTGACCTTACCGAAGTTGTCGCGAAAGTGCATCAAAAGGTAAAACGTCGAAGAGTTGGTGTTGACAGGATTAACACAAAGGTTACGCCTATAGCCGAAGAAATGATTGAGGACCTTCTTCGGATGGACGCCGACTTGTTTGCCGATGGCCATTATGCCGATTTTCTTGGCGCTGCTCCTGAAGAAAACAGAGTTACTCTTGATGATATATTGAATCAAGACTAGTTATTTTCCTCTTGTAGATATTTCTTCTTTGTAACCCATGACTATGATTATATTGTAAAGCAATCATTATATTCCTCTGTTTGTCTAGCCCCCGAGTGTTTCGGTAACTCTTTACTGTATTTGTATATTTGCGAGATTTTGAAGCAAGGCATTTATATATTTATGGGGAATATGAGCCCCCGAGCTTTCTATTGAATACTATTTTGTATTTTTGCTGACTCACGAGGTATTTGAATACCAAGGCAAGGCTTTTCTTTTGTCGACGAACTATATTGAAATTTGTCGGAGCAAAGTCTTTGATCATGTCGATAAAGAAGAAAAGTTATATTATCACTATCTTTATTATATTGCAAAGACACGCGAGCCCGCCTCATTAAAAACCTTCTCCGGCCCCACTCGGTGCCCCGAAAAAGGAAAAGAGTGCGTCTGAAAACTCGCGGGCGTTTCAGTACATTGAAGTTTTACAAGGACTATATTTCGACTCTAGGCGTAGAACCGCCTAAGTTGCGCCACGTTCCAGGGGTTTGGCTCCTCCACCCCTGTCTTCTTATCCTTTATCCTGTATGCTCCTCCTCCGATTACTTCCGTGACAATGTAAGGGCCAAGCCATGGTGACTCGAGTTTTTCATGACTTTTTTGCGTGAGCCGAAGAACTAGGTCTCCCACGAAAAGATCTTGGCCGCAATCGTCGACCGTGGTAATTTTTCAAGTCCCGCTGATATTTAGTTACCCGAGATAATACTTCATCTCGAGCTTCATCAAGTGCGTCGACGTCATCTTCTAGCGCTCTTCTCGACGTTTCTTCATCATATTCGGCGACACGTGGAGAGTTGTGCTCTATCTCGATTGGTAGTACCGCTCTGCTCCATGAACCAGGAAAAACGGAGTTTCTGTGTTCTTGTGTTTGGTGTTGTTCGGATGCTCCACAACACGCTTGGTAGTTCTTCTGGCCAGGTATGTCGAGCTTTTTCCAGTGGTCCTAACAAGCGCTTCTTGATGCCATTGCAGATGATGCCATTGGCTTTCTCGACTTGCCCATTGGTTTGAGGATGTGCGACTGATGCAAAGTTTAGCTTGATACCCACCTCTTCGCAATAATCTTTGAATTCATGGGATGTGAAGTTACCGCCGTTGTCCGTGACGATGCCGTGGGGCACTCCAAATCTGAAGACGAGGCCTTTTACGAATTTTATCGCGGATGCTCCGTCTGGTGAATTTATCGGCTTCGCTTCTATCCACTTTGTAAATTTGTCGATGACTACTAACATGTATTCCTTTCCTCCTGGCCAGGATTTGTGTAACTTGCCCACCATATCAAGTCCCCATTGAGCAAAGGGCCATGACAATGGTATTGGTGCTAGCTCTGCCGGAGAGTGAGGTTTTGCGGCAAACCTTTGACACGCGTCGCAAGTTCTTACTATGTCTTTGGCGTCCTCGATTGCCGTCAACCAAGAGAATCCTGCTCGAAAAACCTTGGCTGCGATAGCTCGACTACTTGCGTGGTGGCCACATATTCCTTCGTGTACATCCTTCGTAATTATTCTTCCTTCTTCGGTGTGACGCACCTTTGCAAGACGCCTGAAATACTTCGCTTATACAATTCTCCCGCGACCACCGAGAAAGCTTTGGAACGTCGAATTACTCGTCTTGCCTCAACCGGATCGTCGTATTTCTTTCCCGAGGATGTATGATATGTACGGCTGCATCCACGGTATTCGTATCACCATGACCAGGTCCAGGTCTTCTTCTTCGTCCTCTTGCTTTTCCTTGGTAGCCCCCGAGGGTTTCTTCTCCTTCTTTTTTGATTTTGTCGACTTAGTGGATCTCTCTGTTATCTCTTCCCAGAATACACCTGGCGGCACCGCAAGGCATTGCGATTCGATGTTTGCAAGAACGTCGGCTTCGTCGTTACTCAATCTACTAATATGATTTACTTCGCATCCATCGAACAACTTCTCGAGCTCGTTGTACACCTCCTTATATGCCATTATGCTATCATTGACTGCGTCACACTGGTTCATAACTTGTCGTGCCACCAACCGTGAGTCGCCAAAGATTTTTAGTCGAGTTGCACCGCAGCTTTCGCCATCTTCATCCCGTGTATGAGAGCTTCATATTCTGCTTCATTGTTAGATGCGTTAGGGAACGTCATCCGGAGGATGTACTTTAACTTGTGGCCTTCCGGTGATATGAGTCCTACTCCTGCGCCAGCCCCTTCTAGTCTCGTGGACCCATCAAAGTTCAGTGTCCCGGTTCGCGATAAGTCTGGGGGTCCTGTGTGTTGCAACTCCCTCCACTCTGCTATGAAGTCCGGCGAGTAACTTGCGACTTGATTGCTTTTCTTTTTTCATACGTGATGTCCCGAGGGGAAAGTTCTATTCCCCAAAGGGAGACACGACCCGTAGCTTCTGGGTTGTTCAATATATTTGACAAAGGAGCTTCATTGACCACTATGATCGGATGTGCCGAAAAATAGTGGCGCAATTTTCGTGCTGTCGTGAACACTCCATATGCTATCTTTTGGTACTGAGGATACCTTTGTTTTGAGGGCGATAAAACTTCGCTAACGAAGTATACTAGCCTACGCACGCCGTGGAGTTTTCCTTCTTCTTCCCTTTCGACAACTAGCACCGTGCTCACCACTTGGGGCGTGGCTGCGATATACAACAGGAGAGGTTCCCTTTCTTTTGGCGCCACCAAAATTGGTGGTGTCGAAATTGTGCGCTTCAAATCCTCGAAAGCTCTGTCGGCTTCTTCGTTCCACTGGAATTTGTCTCCTTGTTTTATCAAAGCGTAGAACGGCAACGCTTTTTCTCCCAGCCTACGCGACGAATCTGCTCAAAGCTGCGACTCGCCCGATTAGCTGTTGTATTTCTTTCAACTTTGTTGGCTTCCTCATTGTTACGATAGCTTGTATTTTATCGGGATTTGCTTCAATCCCTCTTGCTGAGACTAGGAACCCCAGAAGTTCTCTCATTGGGACGCCGAAAGAACACTTCGTCGGGTTCAATTTGAGGCAAAACTTATCAAGGTTGTCGAAGGTTTCCTTGAGATCCTCTATCAGCGTTGCCCCCTTTTTTGATGTTATGACGACATCATCAATGTATACTTGGACGTTCTTCCCAACTGTGTCGCCAAACACTTCGCATCATCCTCGATATGTTGCTCCCGCATTTTTTAGACCAAAGGGCATTGTTCTCAGAGCAAAACACGCCGTAAGGTGTAATAAACGCGGTCTTTACTTCATCTTCTTCTTTTAATCTGATCTGGTTATAACCAGAATATGCATCCAGGAAGGAAAGACGTTCACATCCAGCCGTGGAGTCGATAATTTGGTCGATCCTCGGGAGGGGAAAGTGATCCTTTGGACAATGTTTATTGAGACACGTAAAGTCGACGCACATGCGAAGGACCTTAGTGTTTTTCTTCGGTACCAACACGATTTGCTACCCATGTGGCTTACGTGGAATATCTCTTTGATAAAACCAGCTTCTTGTAGTCGATTGATTTCTGACAGCATGGCTTTGCGGTTTGGTTCCGAAAAACGCCGCAAAGGTTGTTTGATTGGTCTCGCTAGTGGATCCAAGTTTAGGTGGTGCTCGGCAAGTTCCCTGGGTACTCTGTCATGTCACCTGGACACCATGCGAAGATTTTCCAGTGCTCACGGAGGAACTCGACGAGCGCGCTTTCCTATGCGATATCCATGTCGTTTGCGATAGATGTCGTCTTTTTTGGGTCTGTCGGGTGAATCTGCACCTCTTTTGAATCTTTCTCGGTACTGAAAGTTGATTCTTTGTTTGGCCTTCCAACGTCTGGGAGTACGTCGTAATCAGTCATGCTTTTTGACGCCAAATACTCAGCTTGCATCCCGAAAGTTTCTGACAACCGGTGGAAATCCTTGTCGCACTTATCGCTAAGGCGAAGCTTCCTTTGATCGTGATTGGTCCCTTTGGTCCAGGCATCCTCCACAACAAGTATGTATAATGTGGCACCGCCATAAATCTAGCATATGCTGGTCGTCCCAACAGAGCGTGATATTGCGATGGAAAATCCACGACTTCAAACTCGAGCCTCTCGATTCTATAATTTTCTCGGGTCCCAAACTGAACGTCACGATTGATTTTACCCCAGGGATAGCTTGGTTTCTCCGGTGTGATGCCGTGGAACCTTGTGTCTGTTGGTTTCAAGTTTGCTAAGGATATGTTCATTTTCCTCAATGTATCTGCATACATAAGGTTCAAGCTGCTGCCGCCGTCTATGAACACTCGAGAGACATCGAATCCCGCGATAACTGCTGGCAAAATAAGTGCTGACTGCCCTGGTCGAGGGACTTGCTGCGGATGATCTGCTATTGTGAAGCCGATATCTTGCCCTGACCAATTAAGGTACTCAACTGTTGGTGGAGGCATTTTCTCTGCCATAAACACCGTCGTGAGATTACTTTACGAGCTCTATTGGACGGCCTTCCCTTCCGAATCATCGACACTTTGCTCCATTGGAGTTAGGATCAACATAAGGTGGTGGTGCAAAGCTGCCGCTATTCTCGAGCCGATGCCGATTGTCGTCCGTAATCGCGGGAGGAGGCGGCAAGTGAATCTCGCTTCGGGTTCTCGAGGATTTCTCTCGTGCCGCTCGCGCATTAGCGTTCTCTCGCATACCGCAACATTGCTTGAAAATTTCGATAGTCCTTCCGCAAGTGCCCCGACCGTCTTTTGCCGTTGCTTGTCGAGGAAAAATGCATCCGGCACGGTCCGTTCATCATCTCTTCGGGGGACACGAAAGGTCTTGGGAACCTAGGCCCGCTATTTTGCTGTTGCGTGAATCATCTCTCGTTATCACCTCGCTGTTCATCGCTTCTCCGGTAATCATCTCTCGTTGCTTCCTCCCGTATTTGTCCGAAAACCTGCCGAAATTTGTCCCGAAGCGTCGTAGTTACGGTACTGCCGAGGAAATCTTCGCCTCGGTTGATAGTTTCGACCGCGGTCCTCCTCTGGCGACCTGTGTCGTTTGTTGTGGACAGCGTCTTCTCCATCTGCCCATTTATTTGCTATCTCCATTAACGCGGATACTGTCTTTGGATTAGTCCTTCCCAAATCCTCGACAAAATCTCCACGCCTGACTCCTGCGACAAACGCATCTATTGCTCTCTCGTCAGATATATTTTTTGCCGAGTTTTTGATGATATTCCACCTCTGGATGTACTTTCTCATTGGCTCATCTGGCTTTTGTCGACACGCTCTCAACTCTTCTAACGACGCGGGCTTTTTGCACGTGGATGCGAAGTTCTTGACGAACACGTCCTCGAAACTTTCCCACTGTCGATGGATCCCGGAGCGAGTTTCTTTATCCACGATCGTGCGGCTCCACTCAAGTGCACCTGGATGCTTTGCATGGCTGTTGCCCTAGTTCCTCTGTCGGCTTCACCGTCTCTAGATAGTCGACTAGCCAATCCTCTGGATCTTGAAGGCCGTCGAACTTCTTGAAATTATCGGGTAACTTGAATCCTGAGGGGACTCGAGTTTTTCGGACTCTCCTCGTGAAGCATGGTAAGCCGCACATATCTTCGTCGTTAAGTTCTGGGGATTGCCGATGATCCCTTCGCTCGCCGCGCTCCGTCGACTCTTGCTTGTGCCGCCGTGTCTCTTGCTCCACTTGGCCCTTCTGTGCCGCCGCCGTTGCTGCTGCGGGTCGTGGACTATTTTGCCTTGCCGCTCCTTCGGGAGGCGTTGATACAAACGCCGTCCCCATAGCTCCAACTCCGCTACCGCCATATTATACGGTTGTTTCCCTTGGATCACCCGGAGGTGGTTTAGATGCAAGGATAAAAGCATGTGTCGCCATATACCCAGCCTCTGGTGTCTTAGGGATGATGTTTCCTCTTGTATCTATCGACATAAAGGACATGTCGAGGTTTTGGACCAAGTGTTCTCTTTCTGCTTCGGGTATGTGTTGCAGCCTTGATCTTGCTCTGTTCCGCGCCTCCCGATGGCTATCACCCGTAGTTCTAGATTGTCGACTTAGATCTGCCCTTCTCCCCGCTGGATGCGAAGCTGCCTCCTTTCTCTGTTCAACTCACCGTCTGTTTTTCCAATTCCTCGGCAGCTCGTGCGAGCCTATATTGATATGCTTGCAATTCTTCCGGTGTGGCTGTGGTAGCCATTGGTTCTCGTGCCGTTCATAGCTCTCGCAGCTCGTCCCACGCTGCTTGTGAAAGTTGAACTCTATCTCGCGGCTACGGCCCGACGTATTTGTTGCCCAGGCCTTGTCGCAGATTGGAGGGATCGACGTATGGATTTCCCGCATCGTCGAAAGCCTCGTATGTTTCCTCTTGATCTTCAATGGCGTAAATCGATGATACTTTGTACTCAGATCTACGTTGGGTTTGGTGACATCATCGTTGAGATTGATGAAGACCTTGCCCACTGTCAGAGATTTGTCGACGAAGTCAGAATCGTCGACATCGCTTGAGCCATCGCTTATATATGAGTCCGCAGATGACTCAAACGACATGTCGTTGAAGATCTTGGCGAGTTTCTCTCTTGCTCTGGTGCTGACGTAGCGTGTCTCCAAGGTTTCTTCTTCTCCTGACTCGATAGACGATGCATAGTTTGAAAAATCGGAATCGACCACCGACGATCCCGACGAAATCGGAATCTCGACACGATACGATCCTTCCTTCTCGACGCGAAAGTGAAACCTTCCGAACGTCATCTCCATGGGCTCCGCCAGATACGCATATGCATCCAAACGGGAGGGTGGGTGAGGAACAAAATCGACAAGACCAGCAGCGATCTGTTTACCTCGATCCATTGTGTTGCTTGCAGTTGACGATGTCGAAGATCTTGAGCGTGCCATCGAGATCAGCTCCTTACGCCTCTAATTCCCACAGACGGCGCCAATTGACAAGGTATCAACTTGTTAATGCCTATGGATTGTAGGCTAGGGTTTAGTTAGAAGTAGAGGGTAAGTAGATCTCGAAGGTTTCAGCCGAAAAGTACTCGACGATTATGAAAACTAGGGTTTGCAGACAATGATTCGATTGATTCTTCGTCCCTCGACTCCCCCTTTATATAGGAGGTGGAGCCGAGGGATTCGTGCTATACAAGTTTACAGAGTCCGAGACGGTTTCTAACTCATCCCGCCAGATTACAAACAACACTTCCTATTACAACTCATCTTTTCCTTAAATACATCTTGGGCTCTCGAATCTTCTTATTCTTCGGGTAGTGGGCCTTCAGTAAACCCCGGGTACTATATTCGGCAGGCCCATTTGGGATGCCTATGTCAGGGGGGGAGGGGATCCATTTTGTAATAACTGAGTTAGAATCAATTTTTCAATTCATTGCTAGATTCCCCCTAATCAGATTTCCCAAAAAATACACATCAAATAGGAACCAACCAAGGACACAAGAAATAAAAGCACCTATAATGGTATCACCTACACAACAAAATAAACATTGTCCTATATAAACATGTGCTGAAGTGGCAAATGATTCGATGACAATCATGAAGCATGGCACATACATATTACAAGAACAAGCAACATATCTCTAAGGAGGACATCAAAGGATAGCAAACACATCGATGGATCTTTGCAGGAATAGTACCTTAATTTTATGGATGTTCGTGGCCGTAGGAACGAGATATGCACGAGCACCAAAATCAGATTAAGAGTGGAAATATGTTTGACATTGTAAAACAGGAGAAAGGTCTTAGGAAAAGAGTAGAGGATTAACATCGAATAGTTTGAAAATTACAATACAGATTGAAGAGGCAACTTGGAAGGGTAAGAACACATCTAAGGTCCATACCCCCAAAAAGTAGAACAAGTACCAACAATATGTAGACATAGTGAGAACTAACAAATTGCTCCTTAGGTCCTAATGGAACAAGTTAAATAGATTATTCAATAACATGCCTATTGGCGCGATCTAGCGGACCAAACCAAAGAATGAGAATTAGGTCGAAGACCTTTGTTCCAAGCTTCATATTTATAAACATATAATATCACAAATATTTGTTCTACCAAATCATTATACGAGGATAAGTACGCGGCTTTGGAAATATTTTTTGAACACACATGGATATGAAAAACATATACGGTAGAAATGTATTGGAAAACAAAGTTTAGTTTTTTGATTCAATTGGCTAGTGCAACAATGTTTCATGGTATCAGAGCCAAGATGTCTCAAGTTCAAGACCATGCTCACGCAATTTTAAAAACAAAAGAAAAAAAGATTTGCGGCCTGCACCGAACCCACACTAAAGACTAAAATAGCCTAGACGTGAGGATGATTGTTGAATATAAATACACTATCTAGTCTCTTTCCATCAGTTCGAACTTTTGGTTCAATTAGTAAATGCAGAAATCTTTCAATATAAATTTCCAGAGCACAGCGACTACAAAACGTCCGGATTATATGAAATTGGGTCACTATTCTGGTAAAAGAAGTGTTCATAAATAAAAAAAGAATAAAAATCTTTCTAGTTTGACGGTAAAAAGAAATCTAAAGCAACTAGAATACTCCAAATCGCAACTTAGGAAGGGGCAAGGCGGAGGAAACCGACCTTGAAGGAAGAAGACGGGTCGTTTTCGGGAACTCGCGAGAGGCGGTATAGTGGGCGGAGGCAGTGGCGGAGAGGGAGAGGGAGAGGGAGAGGGGGCTACAAATACCACGCCACGTGACGCCACCGGATGCAAACCTATTTATATAGTATCCTTAACTCCCCATCTCTCTCGTCCGCCTCCTCCTCCCCTCCCCCTCCTCTCCCCGACCTCCTCCCCCAACCCAACCCGCCTCGCCGTCGCCCCCTCCACGCAAACCCTAACCCTAGGCGCCCTGCGCCGCCTCCATGGCCAGCAGCAACGTCTCCGCCGTCTACATCTCCGTCATCGAGGACGTCGTCGCCAACGTCCGCGAGGACTTCATCACCTACGGCGTCGGCGACGCCGTCCTCAACGAGCTCCAGGCTGTAAGTTCCCCCCCACCCCCAATCCCTCCAATTGCCGCTTGATTTCCGCGATTTTGACCCGATCCGCCCCGAAAACCCTAGCTATGGGAAATGAAGATGCTCCACTGCGGCGCAATCTCGGGGGCCATCGACCGCACCAGGCCCCCCGCCGCGCCCGCTGGTGGAACCCCTGCCGCCGGCGCCACCCCGCCCGTGCACGACCTCAACGTCCCCTACGAGGCCACCTCCGAGGAATACGCCACCCCCACCGCCGACATGCTCTTCCCACCGGTGAGCAGCACCAAATCCCCTCTTATATTCCCCACCTCTCCAAATCAATCGGCAGCGATCTACTCCGGGTTCTAACGGGGTTAGCCCTCTTTCGTTCGTTGCAGACACCGCTCCAGACCCCGATCCAGACGCCGCTTCCAGGGACGGAGGCCGGTATGTACAACATACCCACCGGGCCCTCTGACTACGCCCCCTCGCCCATCAGCGACATACGGAACGGCATGTCCATGAACGGGGCTGATCCCAAGACCGGCCGCCCAAACCCTTTCATGGTAAACTGAATTTATATATTCTTCATGTTTTCCTTTCCTTTAAGCACAGGATTTTCATGTTTGTAAGTTTTGGTTTGCAGCAGTCACCTTCGCCGTGGATGAACCAGAGACCGCTGGGGGTGGATGTCAACGTTGGTATGTGTTTATGCCATCCTTTTGTTCTTGGCATGCATTTTGTCTTGACTCTGGTGGTCGGACCAATGTTGATCGAGGAAAGCAAATGATGCTTGGACTATTTTGGTTCATGTATACAGCTTATGAGGAGAGCCGGGAGGACCCTGACAGGATGGTGCAACCACAGCCACTGACTCAGGTGATGATCAGCTAATGGCACATGTTTGATTCTCCTGCTGCAGTCAATTCCAGTTTTCTTCACCAGTAGTTATTATAATATCTGTCTGTTATTAGGAATGATGCTTACTCAAGTTTCTAGATTCCTAAATCACATTGGTTGCTGGCTGTGCATCAACCTTATATGGGCGATTTTGGTCTAAAAGAATAACATAGCATGTGCTTATTACTACTACACCTTTAAAAGATAATATTTAGGATTTTTCCCCTGGAGATTACCCTTTCATCCTACATTCTGCTCTTACACCACATCAGTGTTTTGAAATAGTGGAATCATAAATTATTATTTTTCACCCGTAAGCACATTATTTTAATGGGGTACCATATTCCTCTTTTATGTTTTATTGGGTGCACTAAGCAAGAACAATCTAATCTATCTAAGCACTAAATCATCCCTTTGAATTCGTTGTTTGCCCTGAACTTTGAGTTACTGAAGGAAGAGTTACTGAAGGAAGAGAGATCCTGTTTTTTTCCTTGAAAAAAGTTCATTGCCCAGACCTTTGAGTTCTGATGGACAAACTAAAATCGAGTAGGTTTAGCTCTGTATATTAGAACAATGAATAATATTTTGGTAACACATTCTGCATTGATGGCAATGCATGTGGTCATCTGGCAGGGAAATCTTATCAGTTCTATTTGTGGTAAAATAAAGTTTCAGTTCTGTTTTAAGTTATGTGTTCCCAAAGGCACCTCACCCATACATGCAACTTCAGAACTTGTAACATTTCCTCAGCATGAATACTGCAGAGAAGTATACACAATCTGATGCAGGGATCAACTACCTGTACAGTTACCACCCAAACATATAAAACCAATTATTCATGGATTGCAGTTCTTGATCATGCATTTTATGTTTGTTTGAACACAAGTTGACTGTACTATCAGCTGCTTACAACAAGTGATTTTAGCCTTTTGAAATCCTGATTTTCATTATATTTTTAATAATGTATTTATACTTGGTTCATTTCATTTTGTAGGATTTTCTGATGATGTCTTCTGGAAAGCGCAAGAGGGATGAATATCCTGGTCAGCTCCCTTCTGGTTCTTTCGTGCCACAACAGGATGGAAGTGCTGATCAGGTTCTCGAATTTGTGGTGTCAAAGGTACTGTTCAAAATGGCATATAAACCATTTTTTACCTTTAATGGTACCATATATTGCTAGCTAGAGGTGGGATTATGGATGATATAGAGGAACTACTCTGATTTTCGTTAGCATACATATTAGATATTTTATAAGTGTCAAGTGCATGGATCATGTAAAGTAGTTAAAACTGTAAAGTAGATAAAACAAAGAAAAAGGTAATTGCACAATGTGAGGTTTCTATTTTAATGATATTTTGCCTCTTCTGGTACTATAAGATAGTGATATGAGACTATTGGTTTTCAAGTTTACTTCCCAGATATGAGACTATTGGTTTTCAAGTTTACTTCCCAAAGTTCCACCCTCTTAGCGGCTGCCAAGCATAAATAAAGTAGGGGCTGTGCAGGGTAGAAGAACGGGGTTTCACAAATGTAGAGGACTTGCTTCCATAAGAAAATATGACAAACTAAAAAGTAATGCCTAAGTTACCTGACCCATTGTGCTTGCCAAAGCACAATATGGCCAAGTCATGACCTTAGTCGTTACTTACCAGTTATCACCACTTTGACTGACACCTGCCACTTAGGTGTCTTTTTTAAGAGCACATGAAGAAAAGAATCTCATTTCACTATGATTGGAGAAAGCACACATAAAACCTCACACAAAATCCTAGTAGCAACTACTGGGATTTGCCCGGAGGAACCAACTTGACATAGGGGGTAGTTAGACGAGGAGACTGCACAGCCATGATATGAATATGTGACTAAGTTCAACGAGTTTGTTTCTCGACAGGCCTGTTTGTAATGGCGAATATTTTTTGTGGAACTCAGTATTTAGTTTATTTTAGACTATATGTGAACAGCTCACACAAAGAAGTACCCCATGATATGATTCTTCCACCAACCCGCACCAGAAGAAATGTTGAATTCTTCTCTTGTGTCTGCCGGTTTATGTGATGTTAGAGAACAGTTTTCTTGGTCCCTGAGTTGGAATATAAGTAGCCAGGTTTTACAGGAAAATCACTATTTATATACTCCCTCAGATCCAAATTAATTGACTCAACGTTATCTAGATATGCATGTATCTACAGCTAAAACACGTCTACATGCATCCCTATCTAGACAAAATAGAGTCAATTAATTTGGATTGGAGAAAGTAGTATATACACAACCGTCTCACACGTGAAGGTCACGTTCTCTTTCTTACATGCTTGTGTAAAATTTCCGAGAGTATATTGTGAATGTCTATGCTATTTCTATAGGAACAATTTCGTTTTCCTTAACTAATTTGTATATTCTAGATTTATTAGTCTATATGCCACCTGAATAACATAACAATACGTCACATGTTTGCTGCCTAATTATTCTAAAGTGTGTGCTAATTTGTCATATGCTAACCTAATAGTATGCACGTAGATGTGAAAAGCAGTTCTAGTACTGAACAACTATCGTTGTAGATGGACTTTGACTAAGCTTGTAAGCACTTTGCAGATGGATATGCTTACCGTATCTTACTGGGATGTCGCACAAATGTTTTCTCGAAGTGCTTGTTAAGTCAAGAAAACTGTATGCTGAACTTTGAACTCATGAGAGAGTTGTACCTAATCTGTTTGATACTGGTTTTGTAATGACTGAATTAGAACAGCAGTAGGATCAACGGATGGTTTTCAATCTGTAGTGTCAGTTTGTTCATTGTACACAAATAGGCACTGAACAATCATGTTAGTTCGTGAGCTGACTTGACATTTTGCTATTTTATTATTACCAAAGCTAAATGTTTTAGACCTTATTGTAAAAGCTCTTTATACTGGGTTTCCAATTTTCTGTTTTTTTCGTGTTTTGTCTGGGAAGTTCTCATTGTCCTTTTTTTGGTCTTTATTTAGGATAACGCAGCACAGGTATGGAATTCCATCATGAACAGGCAAGAGTCAGCAGCTAATGTGTCTTTGATCAAACGAACAACAATGAGTCCAGTTCTTCCTCAACGGGACGGGATGCAAGATGATTATAATGATGTATATATCATTCTAAACCTCAATCAGTTTATCTTAGATCTTCAAAATCTGTGACTAACTGATCCTTTTTTTTAGCAATTCTTCTTCCCTGGAGTTCCAACAGAAGACTACAATACCCCTGGGGAATCTTGTAAGTTTCCTCATAACATACGCGGTTGATATATCATTTCTATGTGTTGCTGATCCTGGTAATATTTTGATGTTGTTAGCTGAGTATCGAACTCCCACGCCTGCTGTTGTAACACCACAGCCAAGAAATGATACAGGGGATGAAGATGATGATGAACCGCCTCTTAATGAAGATGACGACGACGATGATGAGACAGATGACTTCACAGAAGATAATGATGAACCTAACACACAACACCTTGTCCTTGCACAATTTGACAAAGTAATAGTAGTACCTTTTAATATAATATTGACAATGCAGAATTAGCTTTACCTTATGTTTCAGTCTGCATGTATAATTTCTTAACTTGGTTACACAGGTGACAAGGACAAAGAATCGCTGGAAGTGCACATTGAAGGATGGTATCATGCATTTGAATGGCAGAGATGTTCTATTCAACAAGGTGGGTTTGATTATCTTTTGCTCGAACTTGTGAATGCATGTTTTTCTGACCTTTTGAATATATTGTGATATAAACATGACTTGAGCAATTGGATGGTTTTTTCTAGCTACTGATCACATATATGGACTATCCGTAAAATAAATACTCATTCGAAGTATAGAACATATTTTGATTATTCAAGTAATAAAAATTAACTGAAAATAACATCAGTTTGGAGCTCAAGTTTTCTAAGAAGTTAAGGTACATTATACATGAACTCTATATGCTGTTAAAGATGTACAGCCAAACAGTGGTTTAAAATTGCTGCACTTCTGGGTTGATTCAGTTTAACAATTTACTGGTAGTTAAGAGGAAAGTTGCGGATGTTTGAATAGCCTGTTAAAACTATATAATAGTTGAGTTAACAAAATCGCCATTTATGCACATTAATTTTGCCTGATAACTTTGAATTATTGACTTTTGTCCTCTCCTGTGGGAAGTACTTCTGTCATAAGTATACACATCTGTGCTGTTGACTGGAAAATCTACATATGGAGTACCTATAAGGTTTCAATGTGCTTAACTTGCTGCATATATAATGCTCCTGTAGCTGACTTCGATGTTACCATGATGTTGCAGGCTTCAGGGGAGTTCGATTTTTGAATTTTGCAGTAAAGATGATATTTTAGGAATGTATCGACTCTCTGTCTTTTAACATAAGAATGGGGAGGTGACAAAGCTGGTGCAGTGGCGAGTTTGGCACTATGATCATTTGTCGTGTTTTGCTGTTGAGGCTTGCTTCGCCCAGTTAGGTTGTTACCGTAACTGTTACTGTAAAAATGATACAGTTGGGACTTTTGTGGACATTTTTCTTGAGATGGTCACTTGAAGCTGCTGCGGAACTATCATATCTGATATAGATCCTCCGTTTCTTGTCCTGTTAGGTGAATTAATACCTAGTTCGCTGTACAAACTAGTGTGATGTTGTCTGCTCATTGATTTAGTAGTACTTGCCGCATTTGGCTGGATAAAGATACAGACGGTGAACACATTTTAAAACCAAAATAGGAAGCTCAATGTCGTTGGTCCCTTGCAGAAAACGAAAGCAGAGATCTAAACTGGAATGTGTTTTCCCTTAACTGATTCATACTTCCTTCAGACATTTTGTATAGCTGTATTTACACAATATTCCTCAATACTTACGTAGACCAGAATAAAGGGCGGGCATCATGCATTCTATTAGAGCATCTCTGATAGATGGTGCAAAAGGGGGCCAAAAATAGTCTACATTTGAGCTAGCACCAAATTTTGCCCCCTTGGCTGCATATTTGCAGCACCCTGTGGCTGCCGCAAAATAGAGTTTCACGCTTTGCCTCAACTGCCTGGCTGAAGTTTCATTTCTCCTGCCCGCTGCTGGCCCTTTCCCCTGAGGCCCTGATCGTTGCAAGCGGTAAATTGAGCCACTTTCGCTGCCCCTTCCGCTTCTTCCGGCGTTGTTGCTGCCTTCCTAGCTGCCTCATTGACATAGTGGTGTTGTGTGTTGCCACAGCGCAGCTCGTGGTCCTCTGTCCTCTCCCTGCCGTTAGCTTGTTGCTCATGATCTAAGTTGGGCTAAATTCGTCTCCTATCTCACTCGTTCCTGACCCCACACCCGCGAGGCCAAGAACTTGTGGGTATCCTTCATCGGTAGAAAGGAAGTAGTTTATCAACCGGATTGACTATGCACCGATTGATCATTTGTTCTTGAGTTCATGTCCTGCTCACTCAAATAGCGATTAATTCTCCTAGTGGACCAAGGCTTAGCCTGGTGGTTGAGACGGGGCTGATGCGCCCCAGCTCGTCTAGGTTTGAGTCTCCGCACTCGCAACCCGGTGATGTATGCACCAATTTCTTAATGAAAATACAGAGATGCCCTCCCCCCTCCTCCGGCCTAGTTTTTTTTTTTTTGATTAATCCGCCTCACGGGAGCCGTTTGTTCATAGTTGATGCATCCGTCAGTTAGTACCGTAAATGCTGCTCTGGGCTTGCAATTATATGCTACTATTGGGATCCGCTCCTGTTAGACCACATGTTCCCTATACACCTACATCTAGCGTGTTTCTGAACTAAACAAGGGATCTCGCCTGCGTAGGCAAGATATGTGTCATTTTGTAGATCGTTACTGATAATGTGTGGTGGAGGGACCCATTACAAGGATGATCATGAACTATTTGTATTATGATATTTTTGAATAAGTACTATTTGTGTTTTATTTGTTTCAAAATTATTTGAGATAAAGTTCACATTATTTATTTCATATACCTATGCAATTGTGGAAAAAAGTAGAGGTGCGTGGTGCCCTATTTTACATCAACTGAGGAGACTTATCCTAAAATACATCATCTTGAAAAACACAAACTGTTTGGTGCCTTTAATTTTCTTAGGTATCCTATTTTACATCATCTATTACAGAAGCTCTTACTTTCACATCAAGATGTCGGAACGGGCCTGGTCCTTTCCCCCCTTGCTCTGTTAGGGATACGACCGTCTCAACTGGAAAGTGTCTTTGACACATGGGCACCAACGCTCTCCTCACTTTTAGATTTTTGAAAATTTTAAAAGATCATGTTTCTAAGTCTCAAAAAATTATGACGTTCAATAATAGATAGATTTATACGGGTGGGGTGTATGCAAAAAAGTCCCGTTTAAAAATACTTTGTATTTTGAACTATATAAAAAAGACAAATTTTTGACAGTAAATGGTAGTAAAATAGTACTCCCTCCGTTCCATTCTATAGTGCCTAGAGTTTTTTGGCACAGAAATTAGCACAAGAGTATTCTTTACATAAAACCCTTGGCTTAACAATTTGAGATCAGAGTAAAATGATTGAAATCGATAACTTCCTAAATTAACATAACAAATTCCACAAATCTCTCTGGTTGACTCTCCATATATGTGCATCCAGGTTCTACTATTAAGGAAAGAAAAACAATGCTTCCTAAATCTAAGAAATCGTTGGGGTCATGCATTAGGAATCTTAATTAATTGTTTCCCTTTTGTATGGATTTTTTTCATGCATGTCGTGTGGGAGCTGACCGGTAGAGGGGGTAATTGAAAAAAAGCCAAACTACAACCTTATATTCTAAAACAAATGCCAAAAATCTACAAGCATTATAAAAAGGAACGGAGGGAGTATTACAATAGTGTATCCCTTTGTCAGAAATTTGTTTTTTTGTATTTCCTAAAATTTAAGTATTTTTTACCGGATTTTTATTTTTGCATACACTTCTGATGAACATATCTATCTACATATTTAACACCATAATTTTTGAAAACATATAAGTCTGAGGTTTCGAAATTTTCAAAAAGCTGAAAGTGGAGGGAGCACTGGTGCCCATATGCACCAAATCCATGTCCGTCTCAACTCTCTTATGTCCCCTTGCTCTATTTAAGGGCACATGCCATCTCAACTCTGTGTCCCCGCATGGGTTAGATGGGAATGCGGGCGAGGCAAGTGCAAGATACATGTTAGCCTGAATTTGTGTATAGTGAATATTATAAATTTTAAAACTAATATTTTTTTAAAGATTTTCTCGTTTTTGTGTAGCTGAAAATACGAAAAGACCATGGTCATAGAATGCATCATTGACTACCCCAAATATTTTTTTAGAATATTTTAGAGCTTTAAATACAATTTTGATTTAAAAAAAATAAAGCGCTCTCTTGAGCTTGGCCTTCATTTGTCCAGACTCATTTTCAGCAGTCTAATTTTTGGGAACAAGATGGCGCAAATATGAAACTAGAATTTACTATGTTATGGCATACGTGGTTGTCCCTTTCCCTTTTTCGAAAAAATAAAATGCATGTATCTAATGGCATGAAATCGCACCATCAATATTTATCGCTCTAGGTGAACATGTTTTTTTCTTTTGCGTAGGCTGCAGTTAACTTTTTTCGGCTGAAAGGCGCTTACAAATAAATACATACACTCACTTCTAAGAAGGAACACACGTACACACTACCTCTTTGAGCATATTCGACAGAGTGAGTCCAAAAAACAAAGTGCCTCACTACTGACGTAAAATTTGCCTTCCACTGTGAAAATATTCCGCCTTTGTAAGACCCTAGGTGTCGGGGTTTGATACCTGGTGAGCTAGAGGTACCACTATCTTCTTAACCATGCAACCATATGTTGGTTCGCGAGCAATCAACATTGTTGGTTTTAATTCGGCTCCCAGGTGCATATGCTTCCTCTACCAAAAAAATTATATTTCAAAATATCAATTTTTTTTGCCACAAAATTATACATGTATATCTCCATAATATATGTACATTCGTCAAGTTTCACGACGAACCTATATTTCCTGTGGTCTATGTAAAAAAGAGAAAAATTATCTTCTAAAAAGCTTTATTTGTAGCATTAAAATTTGTCTTTTTTACACACATCACATGAAAAGTCGATTTTTCATGAAACAACTTTGTAAGCGCGTAGCAAATGAAAATTTATGTGCGAATTTTTCGTTTCAAATTTTAAATTTTTTCAAAATGTGTAACTTATATTTTAAAATTAAGGGAGCATATGCTCCCATGTGCCAAAACATCACTCTCCCAAAGTTTAAAAGATACACCGCAATATTATTCTTTTCGTTCTGCGAGAAACACAACATTATTCATGCCACGTCAACCACACTCGCACGTGACGTGAGCGATACACTCGAGCATCCTTGCCTAGCCGATCTTGGGGACCTTGACGACCTTCTTGTTGGAGGGGTTGATGAAGACTCGGACGCGTTTGGTGTTGACATCTGCGGTCACCATGGAGTCGGCGGGCACCACGATCACCTCCACATCCGGCCTGTCTCTCATGATCTTGTGCTTGGCCACCACAGCCTTCAACCCCACCAGCTCCGGCCACGACGATTTCGCCGGTTCACACATTCTTGCAGAAACGCTGAATCCAAGACCTGAAGGTTTTCAGAAAATGTAGCGACATCGGGTTGTCAGTGAAGATGGAAATGTACAGAATCACACACACCCAATCTGAAGAGGACATGCTAACTTGTGCTTGTTCGTTGCTTGAATCCCTGTGGTTTGGCTTGCTGTGTCCAGTTTGGTTTATGGATTGGATCTGGATGGAAATGGTATTTATAGTAGCTTGGAGTAGATCGGGCGAGGCATCTTTGACAATGCGATGCTTCAGCATGTGATCCTTCTCTATCTGTTCTTAGAAGGTATTGACATTTTATTCGATCAACGCTTCGTTCTCGATCTTGCTTGCTCCGGCCGGATGATTCTCCATGTGCACCGATCTTTACGGAGGGACGAGCGCGGCCATCCTGGACCGAGTCACTGGAGTTCGGCGCTTATAAACAAAGATAAGTCTCCAACTACTAGTGACTTGTCCACACAGATCGATAAAAAATCCACAAATTGTAGGCTTCGTTCAGGATCAATGCATATCTCATGTTAGCTAGGTGCCGCTGACTTCTGACTTTTGAGGGAGAGTTCACCGGTTCAGAAAATGACATATTAGATGGTAATGTATAGTTTAGTTTTAGAGTTAGTGATAATCGTTGTATTATATTAGAATGAGTTCCATTTTCCAAGACATTTTCTAAAATTATATCTCGGTGGGTTTTCATCACAAACATGTAGATAACCCAAATGGGTATTGGTAAAACCTGAGGGATAACTATTTGTTTGCTGAGGCAGAGTAGTGATGTTTAGGTAGCTCTGCCCATTGACCAAGTCTAGGTAGCATGCAGTTGTGCCACAAGTAAGTCATGTGCCAGAGGAAGAAGGCCCCTTGGTTGGATGGTTCGAAAGTCGAAACCATAGGACATCGTGCCGCTCATCTTCATGAGCTCATCACGGGAAAAATCGAACATCAAGAGAGCCTCGCATCAAGATTGAGGAACTTACCACCGCGTACATTGGACAATATGTTATCCTTTGGACCAAAATTCAAGATATCAACCTTGTTAAGCATGTTGAGGACCATATTGTTTGGAAACTAACGGCGAATGGTTAATACTCGGCAGCCTCCGCTTAGAAGGCCCAGTTCTTTAGGGCAATCTCCACTGACATGAACAAAATGGTATGAAAGATTTGGGCACCTCCAAAGACCAAGTCCTTCGCATGGATTGCTTTATAAAATAAGCTTTGGACGGCGAATAGATTAGAGAAGAGAGGGTGGCCAAACGATGGTGCTTGTCCCTTATGCAAATAAACTATGGACTTGGCTGCACACTCGTTCGCGCAATGCTGGTTCACTATTAGACTTTGGAGTCTCATCAAGGTGTGGTTCGGAGCTCTGCCCATTGACTGTTGAGGACGATATTGTTTGGAAATTAACGGCGAATGGTTAATACTCGGCAGCCTCCGCTTAGAAGGCCCAGTTCTTTAGGACAATCTCCACCGACATGAACAAAATGGTATGAAAGATTTGGGCACCTCCAAAGACCAAGTCCTTCGCATGGATTGCTTTATAAAATAGGCTTTGGACGGCGAATAGATTAGAGAAGAGAGGGTGACCAAACGATGGTGCTTGTCCCTTATGCAAACAAACTATGGACTCGGCTGCACACTCGTTCGCGCAATGCTGGTTCACTATTAGACTTTGGAGTCTCATCAAGGTGTGGTTCGGAGATCTGCCCATTGACTGTTGAGGACGATGTTGTTTGGAAACTAACGGCGAATGGTTAATACTCGGCAGCCTCCGCTTAGAAGGCCCAGTTCTTTAGGGCAATCTCCACCGACATGAACAAAATGGTATGAAAGATTTGGGCACCTCCAAAGACCAAGTCCTTCGCATGGATTGCTTTATAAAATAGGCTTTGGACGGCGAATAGATTAGAGAAGAGAGGGTGGCCAAACGATGGTGCTTGTCCCTTATGCAAACAAACTATGGACTCGGCTGCACACTCGTTCGCGCAATGCTGGTTCACTATTAGACTTTGGAGTCTCATCAAGGTGTGGTTCGGAGATCTGCCCATTGACTGTTGAGGACGATGTTGTTTGGAAACTAACGGCGAATGGTTAATACTCGGCAGCCTCCGCTTAGAAGGCCCAGTTCTTTAGGGCAATCTCCACCGACATGAACAAAATGGTATGAAAGATTTGGGCACCTCCAAAGACCAAGTCCTTCGCATGGATTGCTTTATAAAATAGGCTTTGGACGGCGAATAGATTAGAGAAGAGAGGGTGGCCAAACGATGGTGCTTGTCCCTTATGCAAACAAACTATGGACTCGGCTGCACACTCGTTCGCGCAATGCTGGTTCACTATTAGACTTTGGAGTCTCATCAAGGTGTGGTTCGGAGCTTTCGTCCATGAAGTCATGATCGACCAACTATTGCGCTTGAAGATTGGTGACGTCGGATGAAGGCCGCCCCCTCTCCAAACCGAAAAGCGATGGGCTTCCTTACCATGCTGGTTACTTGGGAAATTTGGAACGAAAGAATGCAACAATCTTCCATAACAAGCAAGCTCCCATGATGGTCATCCTAGAGAAAATAAAGAAGAAATCAAAACTGTAGGTCTCCTCGGGAGCAAAACGTTTGAGCGAAGTTATGTCCGGAGAGTAATCCGTTTGTATCAACTCTTCAGAGTGCCTTTTGTTGTAACTTGCAAAACTTCTTTTTAATTGATCGAATGAGGCAAAGCTTTTGCTCCTGTTTTTTTTTTTAAAGATACAACAGAACCTACTCAATGGGGGAGAGAGCAATGACGGCCCATGAGGAAAAGACAGTAAAATTATATATATTCGTGATGCATGGAAATCATATTTCTAAGTTCCGAAACTTTCCAAAAAAATCATCGCACATAGATTATAGAATTAGGTTTGTGCCTGAAAAGTTTGAGACTTTAATATAATTACTTGTGATTTGTAAAAATAACAAAAAAGATTGTAGACAGCATAATAAGTTTCAAAATTTGTGACTTAACCTAAAAAAAAGGTATGACTCCCAAAATGTTTGGTCCAGATGTCTGGAACCACAGACCAGATGATAATCCTCGCGTGGGTGATCCTACAATCAGTTCCGAACTACTTTCTGTACCCCCACAATACAAAACGTAGCACGAAAGAGAAAGTGTTTCCAATGCATAACAATTGAACCTTGTCTGGTATAGGTCACAATAATAAACTTTATTCCAATCGAAAAGACCACATTATTCATGTATTGATATACGTAGGTGCATGCTTAATATTGTTGCTAACACGCGGCAGGCATGAATCATGTCGAGCACACTCGCAGGACATGGTCAATCGAGCATATTGGCCTAGCCGATGGTGGGGACCTTGGCGACATAACCGGAGGAGTTGATGAAGACGCGGACACGCTTGGGGTTGTAGTCGGCGGTCACGAAGGAACCAACGGGCAGCACGATCACGCGCACGTCCGGCCGGTCACGAAGGATCTTCTGCTTCGCCGCGGCAGACGTCGCCCGTAGCAGCTCCGGCCACGAGGATTTGGCATCACCCATCTTCGCAAAATCCAAGACCTGAAAATCTGCAGCTAAAACAGCCACGACGACGGTGCTCAGCGAGACCCATACAAATCGCATGCATATACACAAATCTAAATAACATAGCGAAACATGTAGAGTATATACGCTTGGTTGCAAGTGCAAACCTGTATCTGAAGGTGGAACCTGTGGTTTGGTTTGCTGATCCTGCTTTGGTTTCCTTCCCGAGCGGGATGCAGATGGTATTTATAGGACTCCCAAGTTTGAAAATGGGAACCTGCAAGGAGCAATCATCTTTGAAAATGCCATGTTTCAACATTTGAGACTTTTGCAGCTTTGCATAAGACTGGCACGCATACTGTTCTTCTGCATGTGGCTGTGCATGACGCACGTTCGCGGCTAGCTTTGACAAATTGACAGGGTCCGGCCTTCTGACATGCATAATGCACGGCCGGCTTGATCATGATAGCTCGGCACATATATTGAAAGAATTGTACGCCTGCGTATACTTGTCTGCATGCAACAACCAACGGCATCAAAGGATTTTCAGTACGGAAGACACTTTCTTTTAACTGGTGGATTTTTTTTTGGCATAAATTTGCTTTGGGGCACGGGTTACCGGCAGCCATGTATTTTTTATACCGTTAAATTTTTGGTCGTTTCTACGTAGCCAAAACAATCATATATGGCAAGACACCCACCTAATCCTCCCAAGAGATAATAGTTTTCCTTTCCACCCGCTTATCCTTTTTCTTAGTCGATCCTTGACGTGTTATCTTTTGGTATATATAAGTCTCTGATAATGTATTGAATTATTCAAGTATGTCATAGGAAATTGGACTTGATCACAACAAATAGTTCAAAGCAGCCTTGTCTTAGGCCTCCTCGAAACAAAATAATTTAGTTTTGTGAAAACTTATTTGAAGTTCAGAAAGTTGCTCAGGTACGTGTAAATCTTATTTCCTCCGGTTTAATTTATGAAGCATACACATATTTTAATAAAAACATCGACCATCAATTTTTTTTTGAGAAACACAGTACAAACGCAAACGCTCACATACACACGCATACACTCATCCGTATGAACGCACACACACCCACACCCTATCCCTATGAGCACCTCCGGAAGGCTAAGCTG
This sequence comes from Lolium perenne, assembly GCF_019359855.2. Taxonomy (NCBI): domain Eukaryota; kingdom Viridiplantae; phylum Streptophyta; class Magnoliopsida; order Poales; family Poaceae; genus Lolium; species Lolium perenne. The sequence continues at coordinate 76,201,882 of NC_067244.2, forward strand.
GCGGATTAGATCTTAAAATTGACGAAGTCATCACATGCGCCTCGCTATCGACGGGAACGTCGCCTCTCACTGAATGAATATTTCGCTTTTATGAGACACGCAGATGTCAAACCTGAGGTTTGAACTCTAGTGAGTTGGGGTACAACCACCCTCCTAACCACCCAACCTCAGGTTAGTTCTCATCGACCATCAATTTTATCAACGAAACAAGAGATATATGTTATGAAATTTATACAATGGATTCATATGTATATAATGTTGCAGTGATATAATTTTTATGACATATAATTCATATTTTTCTGAATAAATTGATGGTCATTTCTTTTAAAATCTACCTACGTGCCTGAGAGTACTTTGTTCTCGATCATGCTTGCGCTGGCTGGATTCTTCTCCATGTGCAATATTATTCATTATTTCGCCACAACCACAACATTATTATGCCCGTACAACACACTCGCGTGACATGATCAATTCACTAGAGCATCCTTTGGCTAACCGACTTTGGGAACCTTGACGGCTGCTGCTGCTGCTGCTGTGTTGATGAAGACACTGACGAGCTTGGTGTTGACATCGGCGTTCACCACGGAATCGACGGGCACCAGTGCACCACAATCACCTCCACGTCTGGCCGGTCTCTCATGATCTTCTGCTTCGCCGTCTCAGCCTTCGCCCCAGCAGATCCGGCGACAACGATGTCACGTCACACATTCTCGCCCGAAATGCAGAATCCAAGATCTGAAGTTTTCAGAAAATGTAGGAACACCGGGTTGTCAGTGAAGATGAAAATACAGTACAAAGAATCACAAGCACGCAACCTGAAGAGCACATGCAATGCAAACTCTGTGGTTCAGCTTGCTGTAGGTTTATGGATTGGATCCGGAGATGGTATTTATAGGCTAGGTGGGAGTAGATCGGGCGAGGTGTTTTGACAATGGGATGCTTTTTAGCATGTGAGCCTTCGCAACCTTTGCCTAGACTAGAAGGAATTGACATTTTGTTCGATCAACGCTTTGTTCTCGATCTTTATTTTTTTTGAAGCAACCGGCAGGAGCACTGCCTCTTCATTAAGCAAGGGAAAAAAACGAACCAAACTGTACAGGAAGGCGTATGTTTAGATTAAGATGGTACCATAGCAAAACCCACCAAAAAGAAGAGAAAAACTAATCTGGCTCGGCCGGAATGGCCTGCCCGAAGGTGGTAAAAGCGCGCTCACGCTGTCTAATGTCCTCCCTAGCAAGATCCGCAACCTCAGGGTATGTGAGCCAAAGGCCGGTGAAGATACGACGGTTCCTTTCCTTCCATGCGTTCCATACAACATAGAGAAAACGCCCGCTGATACGTCTTTGCTCTTTGCGAGGCTTGCCGGTAAGCATGTCGTCCCACCAATCTGAAATGGAGATGAAGGAGGATCTGGAGTCGGCGGAATCATCATTATCCCAAGATTTGGCCATGTTCCAGATGGCCGCTGTAAACGGGCAGTCTTTGCAAAGATGCACAGCCGTCTCGGGCGCTCGTCGACAGAGCGGGCAAACAGGGTCATGGGTCCAACCTCGGATGGCTAACATGTCGGCGGTAAGTAACTTTCCGTGTAGTGCAAGCCAGGCAAACAGTTTGCACTTTGGCTCAGCATGCGCCGACCAAATCTTTTGCGCAGCGAAGCTGAGATGGGAACCGAGGAATTGTGCCTTGTGTGCCGAACTGGCGCTGTAATTCCCGTCCGTGGTCAAAAGCCAGGACATGGAGTCCGGACGCGACGGGTCGAGGATGATGGTCTGAACAATGTCCCAAATCTCCAAATATTGCGTTAACTGTGTAGGGGAGTTAATCCTTGCGACGGAACGGATCCAGTTGTTGTCACTTATCTCCTTTGCGACGAAACGGTTTTTCCTTGTGGCAATGGAGAAAAGGTCAGGGGCCCAAGAGGCGAGAGGTCCGCGTGTGCACCAGTTATCGTGCCAGAAAGAAGCTGTTTCACCGTCACCGATGTCATTCCTTGTAGAGGTCCTGAATAGGGACAAGTCCTTTTCGTCACACGGAAGTTGGGAGCCTGCCCAGGGGCGTTCTGGCTCGGTCCAGTTTAACCACGGCCATCGAAGGCGGAGAGCGCGCCCCGTTCTCTCGAGATCAGGCATTCCAAGACCACCGAGCCCCTTAGGCTTGCAGACGGTCTTCCAGTTAACCAGCGCTTTTCCCTGTGCCGCGTGCTCGCCGTCGTCGCCAGCCCAAATGAAGTTCCTGGCAATCCTATTAATCTTGTCCCTTGCCTATTTAGACAATGGTATGGCGGTGGCATGATAGATCCCGGTCGCCATGAGAACCGACTTGGCGAGAGTTACCCTTCCAGGTCGTGCCAGATTCTTGCCCATCCATCCCGGTAATTTTCTAGCAATCTTGTCAATGAGAGGTTGGAGGTCAATCTTTCGTAGTCGGCGGAAGTGAAGAGGAAGGCCGAGGTACCTCCCAGGAAAGGTTCCAATTTTTGCGGGTAGGTCAGCGAGAATATCAGTGAGATCAATCTCTTCACATCGTACCGAAAAAACCTCGGTCTTGCTCATATTGGTGATGAGGCCACTCTCTTTGCCGAAGCATTCAAGGATGGAGGAAATGGCCTGGAGTTCGTCCTTGAGAGGATTCACAAAGATGCCAGCGTCGTCAGCGTACAGCGAGATACGACATCTAGTAGTCCGCGAGCGAATGGGGCTCAAAATGCCGTGGAGGGTCGCTTTGGCCAGAATGCGCTGCAGGGGATCAATCGCGAGGATGAAGAGCATAGGGGACAAAGTGTCGCCCTGTCGTAGACCCCTCCTATGGCTGAAAGGGCGGCCGGTGTCCCCGTTTAGGAGAACTCGTGACGTGGCCGAAGCTAAAGAAAGAGAGATCCAATCTCTCCAAATCTGTCCAAAGCCCAGAGCCGTGAGAACTTCGAGGAGGTAGGCCCATCCAACTGTGTCAAAAGCCTTGGAGATGTCAAGCTTGAGAAAAAGGCATGGCGTTTTGGAGGAATATAGCTCCTTGATGAGGTTCTGAACGTGTAGAAAATTGTCATGAATGCTTCTTTTCTTCACGAAGGCGCTCTGGCATTTGGAAACGATGTCGGGCAGAACGGGCGCACGACGGTTGGCCAGGAGCTTGGAGAAGATCTTCGACAGGCTGTGTATGAGGCTGATAGGACGATAGTCCCCCACAGAAGACGCGTCGGGCTTTTTGGGGATGGGGACGATGTTGGCCGAATTAACAAGGCTCGCACACCCCTCACGCAAGTGAGACATGTGAATGATCGCGGCCACAATGTCAACTTTGATGATGTCCCAGCAAGACTTGAAGAACGCACCAATGAAGCCATCCGGGCCCGGAGCTTTAACGGAGGGTAACGAGAAAACCGCGTTCCTGATTTCCTGATCGCTGAAGGGCTTGTTGAGGTCAGATAAATCGTGGGGTTTGTAGTCGAGACTCGCCCAGTCCAGACCGCATAGTCTGGGAGCCTTAGAGCCAAGGAGGCCCTTGAAGTGATTTAGAAGAACGTCCGCTTTGTCGTCGTTTGTGATAGCTGTGCCCGTAGCCGTGGACAGAGACTGGATATGGACCTTTCTTGTACGTCCATTTGCCCTAGCATGAAAAAGCTTTGTATTAGCGTCACCCAACTTGATCCAAGTGACTCTGGACCTCTGACAGATCTTTATCTTCTGGATGGAGAGGAGACCAAGACCAAGGTAGGAACTCTTTATCTGTCGATGCATGTCTCCTTCCTCGTCGGAGAGAGGCCGCTGCTCCTCAGCTTGGTCAAAGCGTAGGATGATCTCCTTAGCAGTTGCGAATCTGAGGTCCCCAATGTTAAGCCTGTGCCATTTCCGGAGGGCCTTGGCAGTGCGCGAGAATTTGATGTGAACACGGCGAATGGGGTCGATGGCCAAGATGGTCTTGTTCCAGGCCTCGGAGACAGTCTCGTTGAAAGCCTGAATACGGAGCCAGAATTCTTCAAATTTGAAGGAAGGCTTTCTGGCGCAGGCAACAAATCCTTGCAGGAAGAGGGGGCGTGGTCAGAGCAGGCCGAGGTGATCGCCTGGAGGTAGGCATCGGGGAAAAGGTCGTCCCACCCATCAGTGTAGAAAACATGGTCAATCTTGGTGAGCACGGGGTCTTGCTGTGCGTTGGACCAAGTGAAACGTCTTCCATTCATCCTCATGTCTTTGAGTAGGAGAAAATCTCGCGCGGCCCGGAACTTGCCAATGAGGCGCCGGTTGATGTTGAGATTGTTCTTGTCCGAAACCTTGGTAATGAGGTTGAAGTCCCCCAGCAACAACCAAGCATCAAGCATCACAGGTTTTAGCTCCCGAAGCTCATCAATGAAGAGCAGTTTATCGACCAAGCGGCCTGTCTCCCTGAGGCCCGTAGACACACGTGATCGACCAAGCGGAGCCGTCAGAGAGAGCAGTAACGGAAGCCAACACGGAGTTCGCTGTGATGTGGACGTTTGAAAGGGAGAAATGGGCATCAGATACCGCAAGAAGAATTCCCCCGGATGTGCCAATGGACGGGCGGTAGGCAAAGTTGGCGGTGAAATTGTGACCTAGCATGGCGCAAATGAGCGGGACATCGATAACGGCCAGTTTTGTTTCTTGCAGGCAAACAATGGAGGCGTGGGTGTCACGAATCAGGTCTCGGACGGCGTCGCGGCGGGCAATACTGTTGAGTCCGCGGGGGTTCCAGTAGAGGATGTTGGCGTTTTTGCACGACATTATGAAGAATCGAAGGTCACGTGGGTGTAGCTGTGATGATCGAAGGCGAAAGTCGAGGCTTGCATGGGAGCAGCAGAGGTAGCAGTCAATTTCAAGCATTGCCAAACAGATGGCTTACAAATTCCCATTCTGGAAGTCAGGTCTCGATCTGGCTTTGCCTAGATTAGAAGGAATTGTCATTCTGGAAGTCAGGTCTTTTTTGTATTAGATTTTTTTTGTGAGAATTGGTGGAGATAATTCCCACCAAATTCCAAATTCCCATAACTTCTAAAAATATGTTTGGTACTAAAGTATTGACCGAGTTTATACCCACGCCTTACCTAAATCTTAGTGTATTTTTTTTAAATTCCCATTACTCTATCTCTACCTAGTAGATTGGGGATAGGGTTTTGTGGGGGTTGGGTAAAGGTAAGGGTGTCACCCAATACTCTAGAGTATTATCCTACTAATCCGCACGAAAACTCTAGTGCCAAACAAAATCTCAGTAGAGTTTGGCGTTTATAATAATATTAAGTCTGCGAGTACTAGCTACTTGTGGAGAATGAACGATAAAAAGTCAACAAAATGCCCTAGTGGCAGCGACATGTATTGTAGGCTTCGATTAGGATCAAGGCATATCCCATGTTAGATATGAATTTATCTGGTGCTGCTGACTTTTTGACTTTTGTGGGAGAGTTTACCGGTGTAGAAAATGATATTTTATGACGGTAATGCCGAGTTTTAGAGTTAGTGATTATCATAATCGTTGTATTATACCAGAACGAATTCCAATTTCCAAGCCATTTGCTAAAATTATATCTCGGTGGTTTTCTGTCCCAAACATGTAGATAACCAAAATGGGTAATTGTGAAACCCGAGTAGATAACTACTCGTTTGCTCAGAGTAGTAACCTTTATGTAGCTCTGAGCCATTGACCAACTGTAGGTAGCGTGCAATGGTTTCACACAAGTTTGTCATGTGCTGAGAGGAGGAATTTTCAAAATCAGGGTACAAACAGAACCTAATTCAGTACACAATTGGGATAGAGCAATCATGACCCACGAGGAAAAGAAAGTGAAATTATAGTCTTGTGTTTTACTCACGAAACAGCTTAAAACAGTGTAAACCTTCAAGCGGTATCGATTATATCGTTTAATCTCAGCCATCATTCGCCTAATCCTGAACATATATCGCTTATCTCAGTCGTTCTTGTGTTTCACTCAGAAAATGTTTCAGTCTTGGGATTTATCGAAGCAGAAGCGAAAATTATATACTATTGAGCTGTGTTATGGTGATTGGCAAGTACTACCGAGTACTACCCAGCACTACAGCTGTGATTAATTATGTCCATCCGATCAGAGAATTTAATTATGCATTTTAAATTAACGTTCCAAGGGTATTATGGTAAATTCGTAGGCAACCGTCCCACCTCGCACGACCGAATCCAGAGCTCCCGGATCAGAATCCCCGCCACTCCCCAACCTCTGCCTCACGACGGCGACAAATCCCGGCCGCCACCGAACCCCTATGGCGAGGGCGCAGGATCTAGCCCATCCCCTCTGTAGTCCCTTCCCTCTGCAGCTCTACTCTCCCCACGCGCGGCCCCGTGGACGGCGGCGGCGGCGGCTGCGCTCCGATCTTCCGCCTCAAACGGCGCCAGCGCTGTACCCGCAGAGCCGCTCCGATAGCACCTACACCTACACCAGGCCCGCTCAACTTCTGGTATGATTAATGCTGTTGATTATAATTTTCGTGAAAATTTGTTCGCCTATAGTACTCCTCTGTAGTACCCATGCTTGAATTTGTTTAAGGCTCGTATATACATTAGTGTACCCGTGTTCGTCTGTAGTACTGGAGACTTAAACAAATTATTAATAATATCCTTGGAGAGGTGGAGTATCGCCTGCTGGAGTCTGTATATGAGTATACACTTTATCATAAAGACCAACGAATCTCACGGATCTTTTGAGTAGTCTACTTAAACCTCCATTACTAAATATGGCTAGTTGCACGTGAGATAACTGAACCAAAATTTTGGCGTGCGATATTGCTTCACTGTATTTGGCAGCACTCTAGTTTTTCTTGCCAAATCTTGACAAGCCTGCAGAGAGCAGTGTCATCAGTCTTTTGATGCAAGCTCATGCTCATAGGAAGGAATCATCCAATGGTGACAAGGAATGCATGAGGAATGGTCCGGTGCTGCCACAAACGGCAGAACTTGATTCTGGAGAATTGGAAAAGGTTCTAGATCCTATGCATGAGGTGCACCGAAGAAAAGGCTGAAGCCAAAGAAGCATAAAAGATTGAACACAAAATACTGCTATTGCAGGGTGGAGGGTCACAATCGGCATAAATGCGCCAAGTGGATAGAGGTAGTAAATCAGTCAAAAGTTGAATTTTGCATGCGGTTGACTTGTTAATGCAGTGAGTGGAATTTTATTGCCTTTTTCTTGTGCAGGACAACAAGCTGACAGAACCTTATTAACTACAGCTCTCTTAACATATGTGAAGTAATCATCCAGGATTATACAAAAATGCTTAATACATATGTGAAGGAATGCATGAGGTATGGTCCAGTGCTGCGACAAGCTTTGTCTTAGGTATGTTTTGTATAATCCTGGATGATTACTTCACATATGTTGTTAAGATTATGATGCTTAATTGTGTTATTAAAAGTCTCTAAACTGTTGTGTCTTGACTGTTAGCAAACAACCAGTTTTGGTTTATTAGTTTGCCACTGTCATCATGATTCTCAGAATTGGGAGGTACCATCCCTGTACTAATTATTTTGCAATGCTATATTACAGTTCTCTGTTGGCTGTATCCATTGTCAGCTGAAGCAAACGGCTCTGGGCGAATGGCTGTGTTGGTGCTACAGCGGCAGGCTACTCTGCTGCTATCTTGGAGTACCTGACTGCTGAAGTTCTGGAGCTGGCTGGGAACGCGAGCAAGGATCTGAAGGTGAAGTGTATCACCCATCACCATCTTCAGCTGGCCATCCATGGAGATGAAGAGCTGGATACCCTCGTCAAGGGTACCATTGCAAGTGGGGGTGTGATCCCGCACATCCACATGTCCCTGATCAAAGTTATCTGTCCAGTTGTCTTGAAGTAACACAGGACATTTTCGCAACCATGTGTGAGACTTCATATCATTTGGCCTTTAGCTATGCTTCCAGATCGAAGTAATCCCTCTGTGTACTGCCTCCTGGTACTGCTTCAGTTATTTGGAACATTGTATTCGTGTATTCGTGTTCATTTGTTCACTTCGTGGTTGATCCTGAATGCAAAACCATTTTTACATGCTTTGAGTAATTGTGGTGTTTTACTGAATCTAGCCGCTTACAATGTTAAATTGCACCGACATACTGACTTGAGAGCTTGAGACGTGAAATGAAATTTAATGATATTGCAAAAAAAAAAAAATGATTTCGTCTGGGCCTCTGGTTGCTCCCTAGTGTGTTTCTTGTGCCAGATTTGAGAACACCAGATATTATTTCATGCTGCATTACTGCATTTGTATCATAATATATTGTGGCAAGTATACTTTAATTAGAACGTTGATAGCCATCCGTGGCCGCCGCCAGCGAGGCATATCAGTAATATTAGCTAGTATACTCATTTGCTTTATCATACTCCAATAAAAAGATAAGATTCATTACCAGTGTTATTGCATGAACTTACACAGTGATGCCAATCATGTGCAAGATACTTCAAATAAGCTATATACATAAGAGTGAACGATCTATACAAGCGCATGCCGTGAACATGTTCACAGATCCAGCCAACTAGGCAACTATGCAGCAATTGGATACATTTTCTATTTCTGTAAGGAGTGTGAGAATCCTTCTAAGAGTGATGACATCTCCTAAGCACGAAAGTGACTTGTTAATATGCCCAGCCTCCTTCAATCTGCCCCTGTGTTTCTGGCTTGCAACCCTCTCACTTCCTGCAAGATCTACCAAATGCATACAGCTGCAGCATCCTGACATGTTCTTCGCATTTACATGGACAGTCAAGATATTGCAAGAAAACATAGAAAATCAGTAGCAGCAAATACTGAAAGGGCATCAAATAACAATGATCACTAGCTAAGCAGATAATGCGGATGCATACCTGGGATCGACTGCTTCCATCGTACATTGTTGTTGGTCCATAAGCATGGTGCTTTTCATTCAACAACACTAAATTCATAACATCAGAAGGGGACTGAACTGGGCACATCTTTGCATCTGGGATGTTGAACAAACCATTGGTTGAAGTCTAGCTGTCACTGGGCTTGCGGAGGGAAGAGCACGCAGGAAGTCAAATCATGGGCCCCAACAGGTGAGGCCATACGAGGAACTATGAAGCTCACAGGGAGTGGCAATCAAGGGTAGTTTCAGACGAGCTGCTCTTATAGCATGTGACAATTTAGACACGGTCATGTTCTTCAATCTATGGCTATACTTAAGTTCTTCCACTTTCTCATATTGCTAGTAAACTTGTAATTTTAAGTTCTAACCGATCTGTAGAGTTGTTACATTTTAGTGTAAGCCATTTGTTTGGCTTGACTATTCTACAAGACTACTCAATTCTGCAGTGTTGTTGGTGTGTTATTGAAATTATCCTCGAATCTCGAGTTAAGCAAAACTTGCCTTAGTCTCCTTCTGTTCACCCTTGTAGTCAACCATTATGAGCTTTGGTGAAGACCCATAAGCATATCCCAATGAGCAATATATAAGTACAGTGCTATATTGTATGTTTACTGCTCAGCTGCTCATTATCAGCTTTAAAACCATCGTTTAACATCCTAAAGAACAAGTTCTATAATCTTGTGGAGTGTAAAAAGAAATTAAAGAGAAACATATGCCATGCATGTCCAATAAATCAATAGATAGTAGGATAAATTATTTACTGCTAAAAACTTATTCTTAAAGTAGTCGATGGCAATCAACAGGTAGTAGGATCAATTCATGCTTAACCAACGCTTTACAGTGGTTTTATTCTTAAAGCAAATGGCATTCAGAGTGGTAGTGAATGTCAGAAAATGAGTTTGAAACTATTGCAGCATCCATACTGAACCTATAATTCTAGATACAGGATAAATCAACAAAGAGTAGCTCCATCCAGAACGTGGATCCATTGGCCAAGCAACCATTCTTACTGCACATGGCCATCAGTACATTTGCAACTCGGAGACTGAACCCAAAAAAAATGCTGCATTGGATCGGACGCACCTGATCATCATGTTCAACGCCTCCAGGACCTCCAACGCGTCGAGCCGGCATCACGCGGCGTGCCGGCCACCCGCAGCTTCGACACGGCGCTTGGCGGCTACCGCCGGCTCAACCACCTCCGCCTTGGCCCGGCGCCGCACCGGGATCCCGTCTGAGAGGCGCTCTGCCTCCGACATGTAGTGCCGACGTCTAGTCGTCCGGCAGCCCCGAACACCAGCAGCTTCTACGCCGCGCCCGGTGGCTACAGAGCTCCACGCCTCGCGGGCGGAGAACGTAGTCCTGGGAAACAAATACCGTGTGGCACGGCACAAGGCGCGGCCGTCGGCCAGCACGGTGCCGGAGTGGCGGCCGGAGAGGAACTGCTGGAAAGGGGATTTTCCGCAGGGGCTACAGGATGGCGGTGGTGACCGAGCGCGGAAGCGGCGAAGTGGGACGCCGGCGGGGAGAGGGTAGCGGTGGGCGGTGAGAAGAGGACGCATGCGCCACGGTAGCGACGTGGAGAGGGGACATGGCGGCGGCGGCTCCATGTCTCGACGGGATGGAGAATGAAGTCAGAGAGATGGGAGATGCCATTGCCATCTGAACACGAATTACCTAACTACCCTTCTATCAAATTAATATAAACCAATAATTCTAGTACTTTCATGTGCTTACCGCTACTTACTTTCCAGTACTTTCTGGGGCTACTCTTTTTCCCATCGTCAGATTAAGTAGCTTCAACGGCTCCTAAATTCCCCAACCATAGTAAAAGTTGTATATACTATTATAAGGTGCATGGAAATCATATTTATAAGTTTCAAATCATTCCAGAAAGACCATCACACGTAGTTTTATGCATACAAAGTTTGAAACTTTAATATAATTATTTGTGATATGTAAAAAAATCTAGACAACGTAATAAGGTTTAAAATTTGTAACCTAACCTAAAAATCAGGTAGCATACACGAAATGTATGGTCCAGAGATGTCTGGAACCACAGACGAGATGTAATAATCCTTGCATGCGTGATCCTATAATCAGCTCCGAACTACCCCCACTGCCCCCAATATAAAGCGTTGCGAGACTCAGAAAGTGTTTCCAACACAAAACAGATGAACCTTGTATGGTATATAGGTCACAATTAATGGGATAAGCTTTATTCCAATGGAAAAGACCACATTATTCATTTATTGATATACAACGTACACGCGTGTATAATATCGTTTGCTAACACATAGGCAAGCATGAATCATGTCGAGCACACTCGCACGGCATGATCGATCAAGCTTGCTAGCCTAGCCAATTTTGGGAACCTCCGCGACAACACTGGAGGAGTCGACGAAGACGCGGACACGCTTGGGGTTGAATTCGGTGGTCACGATGGAGCCAACGGGCAGCACGATCACGCTCACGTCTGGGCGGTCACTAAGGATCTTCTCCTTCGCTGCGTCAGACGGCGCCCCTAGCAGCTCCGGCCACGACGACTTGGCATCACCCATCTTCGCAAAATCCAAGACCTGAAAATTTGCAGCTAAAATAGCCACAACGACGGTGCTCAGAGAAACTCATAGAAATTGTGTGCATGTACTCAAATCTAAACACATAGTAGAACTGCCGCAAGTGCTCACCTGGCTGTATGTATGTGGAGGTGAAACCTGTGATTTAGTTTGCTGATCCTGCTTCTGGTTTTCGAGGAGAACGGAGATGGTATTTATAGGACGAAGTTGCGGCCGGGGTGGAGATGGGAACCTGCATGAGCAGGCATCTTTGAAAACGCGAAGCTTCAACATTTCAGACTTTTCCAACTTAGCCACGTACTGTTCGTTGTTCGAGCGAAACTATTCTCTTTGCTTGCTCATGTGTTCTTCTACATGTAGCTCTCCAGGACGCACGTACGTACGCGGCCGTCTTTGACTGGCTCCGTACCCACCAGGCACGTTCTGACATGCATAATGTACGGACGGCTTGGTCATGGCAGTTTGGCAAGAATAGTTTTATTTTAGGAAAATGCTGGCAATCACTCGGGGATTTGTGCGTCTCGCATCTCGTGGTTCCACGTGGTTCCCACCCACCGCCCAAGATCGAGCGTCCGAGCCTTTCGATCCCCACCATTTCTTGCTCTCATGACCTCTCCCTATCGATCGATACGCTCACTAGTGATTGACTCCTTCCTCCTCTTACTTCTCTCCTGCTGTTGCGCCCTCGTGGCTCTCCCGCGCCAACCCTACTTTGGCCGACACCAAGAACCGCCCCAACCTCCTCTCTCCCAGAGCTCGCCCGCCTCGCCGCCAGGTGCTCTTCCGCCTGGACTTGGGCTCCCCTAGACGGTGCGGTGGGCGCGCGGGGCTGGTGAGGAGGACCATGTCACTGCTGCCCCTCTACCTCGGAGTGTCCATGACCCATCCGGGCTTGCTACAATGGGCTGCGGACCTCGCTACATGGACCGACCGGCATTGCTACAAAGGGCGGCCAACATTACTGCATCGACATTGCTACCATGGCGTGGAGGCTTTGCTGACAGGGGCGGACATACTTGCTGCTTGGACATGCCGGACTTGCTACAAGGGGCAGCCACACATGCAGCTTGGAGTTGGCGGCGTTGCTCCCATGGCGCGGTGGAGTTGCTCCCAGGGGCCGCCGGTGTTGCTACATTGCACCTTCAATGTTGCCGCAATCGCCATGCATGCAGATGTTGGATCAGCGACGACCATGGTAGGTGGTGGAGCGACGCCGGCGTGCGCGGATGGGAGGCCGGAGGCTGAGCGGTGAAGAGGATGCCCAAACGCGAGGAGGGCTGCTGCATCGGCGCCGCCACTACGGGTTCTCCGACGATGCAACCACAGTGGTTTCTCTGGCGACGTCGTGGTGTGGCTGTCCAGCGACGCTGCGATGGGGTTGTCCGGCGACAACACGACATGCTTCTGCGTCGAAGAAGCACTCCTGCAAGTGTGGGCAGTGGGAGTATCGGGAGGACGCCAATGTCAGATTCCCTTTTTCGTGGGTTTCTTTTCTCTTTTCTTCGAGGGGTTGCTCGGAACACTGAGCAAGTTGGACCGTTGATCAACTCCATCGTGCAGCTGTCCACCTAGGGGATCAGGGGATTTGATCTCACGGGGGACGCAAAGCATGCCCCTTTATTTTAACGAAATAACATAACGAAAGAACGCATGCAGATACTTGTCCGCATGTAATGACCAACACGAACCTGATTTTCCAGTACGGAAGACGACATTTTCTTGCTACTGTAGGCTGTTTCTTCGCCTCTTCTTTTTCTCCACTAGGTCATGCAAAGTTATATACTCCATTCGTCCATAATATGACTGTCTTAGATTTGTTTCAATTTAAATGTATCTACCTAAGATATTTTTATGTGAAAAAATGAAGTTTTTATAGAATAGATAGCCAAGAGGCTAATTTGACACCCATTGGGCACTACTAGAATTGAGCTCGTTGCCGAGTGGTAGGTTGGAAAAAGCGTTAGGCGTAAGCGAGGCGATTGACATTCGCCTAGTGCCTAGGCGGTGCTTAAGCGTCCTAGGCGCAGCCTAGACGGGCATATAGTTTGTACTATAAAGTGTGTAAATAGGTTATCATATGTGAATATACATTAATATAGAGCATGTTAATGAGTAAATTACTATCAACTACCATTAGAATATGGCCCATATGAATCGACAGTGAAATATGTCATGATTTCTTCATGAGGAAGACAATTTCATGGTTGCCCTGCCTAGACTTTCTCTTATGTCCTAAGCGAGGCGTTTATCCATCGCCTAGTGCTTAAGCGTGAGTAAGCGTCTCTTAGGCGTCGCCTTTTCCAACACCAACATATGCTGTCAAGAACGTTGCGCAGGTCATCTGGGACAACAAGCCCACTCACATGCACCTTGACCGTCATGGACAATGTTGGCTTTAGCAAGGAGTCTCTCATGGCGGCGCTTAGCCACCTTGTCAACCACAAGGCACATGACAACAACTTTGTGGGCATGGTTCCGCCACACATGGTCCTTTGTCTTAGAACCTACCTAGCCAAGTACTACTATAATCTGTGGTGGTAGCCTTGGGGCCATCGGGGTGCGGATGCATGCATGGAGGTGATGATGACTTGATGATGATGGTATACGTTTTGGCTGTAGCTAGGGTTTAAAAATATTTGATGGCCCGTATATTTTGATGATGGGTTGGGATGCATGCATGGAGGTGTCGATGACTTGATGATGATGATATACATTTTGGCTATAGCTAGGGTTTAAAAACATTAGGGGATGCATCACAAACTCTAATGTGATAGTAACCTTGCGATGGCAGGATGGTACCCACTTTTGCTGTGGCGGTAGGTTGACACCATAACTTTAGTGGTAGGTTGAACTTGTGATCCATTTTTAGTAATGATCATGCATGCTCCTCTTGATTTATGATCTTGTGTGAATCTGTGACCTTTATGATAACTTCATTGATGCCTGCGATCATGTTCTTTACTTGTTCTTCTTGAGACATGTTAGTGATATGTGGTGTTCAAAGGGAGGCATACATGTTCTTTAGGTCAAACAAAGTCCATGGGCGAAAGAGTCAAGCGAATCGGACGGTCGATAAGGAAAATAGGGGTGGTGACGCACCCTCCCTGCCAAGGCGCGCCACGAGACCTCTTTTGGCCTTCATGGCCCATCTCGTGAGGTCCAAGTGCTCGTGTTGTGGGTATACTTCATGGGTGTACCATCGACAGTGCCTAGATCCGGCAAGCCCGGGTGGCCCACAGACGGTGATGTGGCATGTGGCCCATCGGGCGGCCCAGTTGCTGTTGATCATGAAGGATAAAGTCCGGCCCAGGAACAGGGAGCCGGATCCTAACCGACCTTCGGATGAAGCCGGATCCGTGAAGGCCCATGGGGACCCGGATCCAGTACGACGTAGATGGAAGGCGGATCCTTGACGTACACGGCAAGATATTGTACCATAGTTAGGCAACCTGTAATCCGGCTAGGACTCTCCATGTAAACCCTAGATCCGTGCGCCTTTATAAGCCGGATCCCGGGAGCCCTAGGGGCACAACCACAACTCATTGTAACAACGCGAAAGCGCCCAGATAATTCCAGACAAGCAACAGTAGGCCTTTCCATCGTGCAGGTGGTCCGAAGCTGGGTAAATCGCGTACCACGTCCCGAGGACTCTCCGCCCTATGGCCCCTACTTCTTCTCCCCTCCACGAGGATCCCTCCTCTGGAGTACCGTCGAATAGGCAACGACAGTTGGCGCCCACCGTGGGGCCTGCGGCGTCTGGAGGCCGGAACCGGGAGGGTTCTACCTTCGGAGGCATCGGCGACACCATCGGGGAGGGGATCTCGTTCCTCCGTTGTGGCCTAGTAGTTAGGGTTAGGTTTTGTTTTCTATTGTGCGCCGCTGGGGCCATGGGAGAGGCGTTTGGGCTAGGAAATCTGCTTCAACTCTAATTCCACACCGGCGATAAGCTTCTGGGCGACGTCTATGAGTTGATGGCAACGCGTGCTGATCGGTCCTTCAGATCAACAGCTTGGTCTTCTCACCGTTTTTCAGATCTGGCGAGATCAGTTTCTCGGTGTGTTGCAGGCGTTCGTTTTTATCCGCGACGACGCTGGTGTCCGGGGCAAGGTGTTTCTTCTGGAGAGGAGATGTTGGTCCGGAGGTGGTGGATATGTCTTTCTTCTCCAACCTCGTCGGTGGGAGGCAGCGTATCTTAGTCCAAGATAGCATGGGGACGTCCCCGGTCGACGTGCCACAACGACATGTGCCTCGCTGGTTGCAGTATGCCTGTTCATCGACTCACAAAATCTCGTTGGCGATAGTGCTCTTTTGGATGTTGCAATGGTGGAGACGCGGCATCTCTTCATGTGTCCATCTTGCGGCGCTGGAGTTGGGCGGCGGCCGCTAGCTACGGTGGTTGCAGGAAACTCTAGAGATCATTTTGTATTTCTCGATCTTTTAGAATTTTATCTGCAAATTCAGGATAATCACTTTATTTCGGTTTGTATTTTAGTTTTCACATATGTTGCTTCATGTAACTTAATTTTTTGATTAATTAAAGCGTTGCTCTAAGAAAAAAAGTTCCGAACTACCCGCTCTACCACACAATATAAAGCGTTGCTAGACTCACAAAGTGTTTCCAATGCAAAACAGATGAACCTTGTCTGGTATATAGGTCACAATAAACTTTATTCCAATGAAAAGGACCACATTATTCATGTATCTTTACTATTAAACACCAATCGGTGGTGGTCGTACGTGAGAAAACCACGTTCGTTGCTTCGTACGTCAAAAAAAAAAACCTCCTGCCGATCGAAAAACCGTTAGAGCTAAGATCGGTCTGTACCGTAAAAAAACCAACCAATCCAGGGAGTCCAAACCGACTACGGCGGGACGCATCCTTCAGATGTATGCTAGCTGTTGCTGTTGAGAACGCACACCCAGCCACGGGCGCTCCAGAAGGCAAGATGCTTGGAGGAGAAGAAGCTTTGCAGGACCCGGGAGTCAACAACCAAAATAAGCGCGCATACTATCCGGGGGTGAGCTGGCCTTGATCGATGAGGACATGGCTGTGATGAAACCCTCACCTGTGGCCCGCCCCCCACCTCCCGCAGCTCGTCGTTTGTTGGGCTTGCGCGCCAGGGATCGCTTGGATCCGAGAGCTCCAGGTTTGGGGACGTGAGGTCGACGAGCGGCAGCAAAAAGGTGTGCCGTTGTTGTCCCTCTCATGAAAGATAACACCAGCCGGCATGAACACAAGCAAATCGTGGCGGCGTACCTGCTAGCCAACCTTGCCTGGCCCAATTTCGACCATCGCATCAGGCGAATCGCAAGCTATTCCCTACCAGAGCAATGGTAGGGTTGGTATCCGGGCCATAACGAAGGATCTGCCGACGGGAGTTGCTTGATCACGTCTTAACACACCCTCTCCATTGGCAACGGAGGTGGTGTCTCTCGAAGTGATTCCAGCGTGCTACATGTTTCTCGACATGCCCAAGCGGCCTAAGGAATGACGGTCGACAGCAGGCGGCAGCCGCGACCATGGTCTGGCGTTTGAGTCGGCGAAAGAGCTGGACATCGGTGTTCTGCAGGTGGCGGATGGGTGCAACTGTGGAGTAGTATTTGATTGAACGACAGAGCTGGACCTGAGCACGAGCATCGTCGTGGACAGTAGGAGGTGGCCGCGATACTGGCGTGGCGTTTGAGTCGGTGGCGGAGCTAGACATCGGCGTTATCGCAGACAGCAGGCGCCGGCCATGGCGGAGAGAAGATTGACATGAACGGATCAGGCTAGAGCTGAGCGAGAAGATCAAGTGAGATGTATGGTGCATAGCGAAAGTCGTCCTTGCTTGCGTCTCACATCCGTCCACTGCTGACATCAGCAAACTAGCAAAAAGTTTCGATTCCCTTGTCGTCGACGGTTCATTAGGAGAGCCTGCTGTCCATCTACATCGCCACCGTTGCGGGCCTGGGTTGCAGCCCTGGAAGGAGGTGGCGAAGCAGTATTCTCCTCGTCTGGTTTTCTGAATATGCGGCCGACTAGGCATGTCGGTCGTTGCAATTAATTCACTAGATGGCAAAAGCATCTGGTACTCACACAGACAAGCAGGGGAATAAATTGCATTTAGGTTGTTGCTGATGCAAGTTTGTTCCTCGTTTTAGATCGAAATGGGACGGCCAGCCATCGGACTAGAGACGTTAGGAGCCGGAGGAGACGGATGATTTATCTTTAATTTCTAAATTCAATGCGGACGTAAACAAACCCAGTCAATTGAGCGAGTCCCGCTGCTCGCTCGGGAGGAGTCCCAGAGCATCACGAATTGACGACTACGATGCTAGCATTGATCGCTTGATCATATCATCTCTCTTTTCTCCGACCTGAACTCTGGGAAAGCAGGCACTGTAAAACGGAGTCGAGTCTCTCGACCGATATTGAGGCAGGGGCGCAGGACACGTCGTCTGTTGTTCTGCGGGTATAGCTGGTCGGCTGGCGCCGCCGCAGCATATGACGGAGGATGGAGTTGCACCAGACATGCATAAGTGGCCGGCACAGGCACACAACGTCGGTGAACTCACAGACGTTGTACACGAAGCAGCTGACCTACATCCAACGACGGGGACCTCGATTGATCGGGATACTCAGGAATAAATAATTGGATCCTTCCTTTCTATGCATAACATGATATAATTAAAATCCATGGTGTTCTTAGATGCCGTTTTTACAAAGTGTAATTTTCAGTATTATAGCTCTGCATATGATGTTTTAGATCTTGCGCTAGGAAAAAAAAAGTTTAAATTACCCGTAGCAACGCACGGGTATTCAGCTAGTTAATATATACATACGTGCACGTATAATATCGTTTGCGAACACAGGGCAAGCGTGAATCATGTCGAGCACAGTCGCACGGCATGATCGATCAAGCTTGGGAGCCTAGCCGATTTTGGGGACCTCGGCGACAACACTGTAGGAGTCGACGAAGACGCGGACACGCTTGGGGTTGAATTCGGTGGTCACGATGGAGCCAACGGGCAGCACGATCACGCTCACGTCTGGGCGGTCACTAAGGATCTTCTCCTTCGCTGCGTCAGACGGCGCCCCTAGCAGCTCCGGCCACGATGACTTGGCATCACCCATCTTCGCAAAATCCAAGACCTGAAAATTTGCAGGTAAAATAGCCACAACGACGGTGCTCAGAGAAACTCATAGAAATTGTGTGCATGTACACAAATCTAAATACATAGAACTGCCGCAAGTGCTCACCTGGATGTATGTGTGTGGAGGTGAAACCTGTGATTTGGTTTGCTGATCCTGCTTCTGGTTTTCGAGGAGAATCGAGATTCTATTTATAGGACGAAGTTGCGGCCGGGGTGGAGATGGGAACCTGCATGAGTAGGCATCTTTGAAAACGCGAAGCTTCAACATTTCAGACTTTTCCAACTTAGCCACGTACTGTTCGTTGTTCGAGCGAAACTATTTTCTTTGCTTGCTCCTGTGTTCTTCTACATGTAGCTCTCCAGGACGCACGTACGTACGCGGCCGTCTTTGACTGGCTCCGTACCCACCAGGCACGTTCTGACATGCATAATGTACGGACGGCTTGGTCATGGCAGTTTGGCAAGAAAAGTTTGATTTTAGGAAAAGGCTGGCAATCACTCGGGGGATTGTGCGTCTCGCGTCTCGCGGCTCCTACCCTTGACATGTGTCCGCGTGGTTCCCACCCACCGCCCAAGACCGAGTGTCCGAGCCTTTATCTCCATCATTTCTTCCTCTCACGACCTCTCCCTATCGATCGATGCGCTCGCTAGTGATTGACTCCTTCCTCCTCTTACTTCCCTCCTGCTGTTGCGCCCTCGTGGCTCTCCCGCGCCACCTCTACTTTGGCCGACACCAAGAACCGCCCCAACCTCCTCACTCCCAGAGCTCGCCCGCCTCACCGCCAGGTGCTCTGTAAGACAATGATTTGGGGGGAACCGGCTCAACACTAAATTGGGTGGCCTATCACATATATATATGGGTGTGTTACATTAGGTACAATACACGTACACATACACAGAAGCTATACATAGTCTAACTCCCTCCCTCAATCTTAGCCACTTCTCAAAGAATCTAGAAGGGTAAGATTGCGCCTACAAGCCTCAAACTGTGGTAGAGGCAATGGCTTAGTGAAGATGTCTGCAAGTTGATCCTTAGAAGAGATGAACTTGATCTGGAGTTGCTTCTGTGACACACGTTCCCGTACAAAGTGAAAGTTAACTTCAATGTGTTTCATTTGGGCATGGAATACCGGATTAGCCGAGAGGTATGTAGCACCGATGTTATCACACCAAAGGATAGGAGGCTGCGCTTGGGACAAACCCAATTCTCGAAGCAAGGACTGTACCCAAATAATCTCTGCGGTAGCATCACCAACAGCCTTATACTCAGCTTCAGTACTGCTGCGAGAAACAGTTGCCTGTTTGCGAGCACTCCAGGCGATCAAACTAGAGCCATAGAACACAGCATAGCCCCCCGTGGATCGCCTGTCATCCGGACTGCCAGCCCAGTCGGCATCAGAAAACGCCGAAAGAACCCCTGAGGAATTCGGCCGGATATGAAGGCCATGAGACACTGTGAGTCGAACATAGCGCAAAATGCGCTTAACAGCAGACCAATGAGTATCACGTTGCGCCTATAAATACTGACAAACTCTGTTGACAGCAAAAGAGATATCTGGTCTCGTAATCGTCAAGTACTGAAGACCACCAACAATGCTTCTGTACTCTGTCGCATCCGTAGAAGACAGAAGTTCACCATCAACTGCAGTGAGCTTGTCAGTGGAAGACATGGGCGTGTCAATCGGCTTACACTTAAGCATCCCAGCTCGCTGTAAGAGCTCCAATGAGTACTTTTTTTGCGTCATAGTCAGCCCAGCAGCACGAGAGGAAACCTCCACACCAAGAAAGTAATGAAGCCTCCCAAGATCTTTGACAGCAAAATCAGCACCAAGAGAACGAACAAGAGCATCAGCAGCAACCTGAGACGAGCTGACCAAAATAATATCATCTACATAGACCAACAAGTACATAGTGACTGTAGGCTTGTGCAGAAGGAATAAGGATGAGTCAGCTGTGGAAGGCGAAAAACCATGAGCATGAAGGGCAGTCGCAAGACGGGCATGTCAGGCACAAGGAGCTTGCTTCAAGCCATAGAGTGCTTTGGTGAGACGATAGATATAATCAGGCCGGTCAGGATCCGCAAAACCAGGCGGCTGTCGCATATAAACCTCCTCCTCCAATACTCCATGAAGGAAAGCATTCTACACATCAAGCTGACGTAGAGACAAACCTCGAGTGACCGCAATAGAGAGAAGAAGCCGGATAGTAGTAGGCTTGACCACTGGACTAAAAGTATCTTCATAGTCAAGACCATAGCGCAGCCGAAATCCTCTAGCAACAAGGCGCGCTTTATAGCGCTCAATAGATCCATCAGCGTGCTTCTTCACCTTAAAAACCCACTTAGAGTCGATAACATTGACCTTCGGTGGTGAGGGAACAAGAGTCCATGTCTCATTACGAAGAAGAGCGTGGTACTCCTGTTCCATGGCCTCTCTCCAATGAGGAATGCTCATAGCAGCCTGGTAAGTGCGAGGCTCGGAGGTAGGATCCGTGATAGCAGCAGCCATACATGCAGTATGCCAGGCGACGGTCCCATCAGTGCGCTCCTTGGGACAAAAAATGCCACTACGACTGCGCCTATGCGGTCGCAGAACAGGAGCTGTCGAGGTCGATGGAGCAGCCGCTGAAGGCCCAGTCGGTGAGGGAGATAGCAACGACCCAGCCGGCGAGTGGCTGGGCGACGCGCTGCGAGGCGACGCACTGGGCGACGATGACGGCGTCTCAATGCGTGGGCTGCTCGGCGAGAGAGACAGCCCAGGGGAGACGGGCGACGGTGGCGTGGCGGGCGAGCCGGGGCGGGAGCCAGGCGGCCCAACGGTGGAGGGCGAGGACGCGCCAGGCGTCGAAGGCGATTCGGCCTGCCCTGCATGGGCACGGGAACCGAGGCCATGCAATGGCACGGCGCGATCGACGTGCGCATCAGCAGGCACAACACGATCAACATGCACATCAGCGTGCACGGGCGAGGAAGACTCCGATGCGTCTTCCAAAAGTTCCAACCGAGCCCCACGTCCAGTGCCTGCACCATGGTTAGGCAGTAATACAGGAGAGTATGCAACATCATCAAATTGGTCAGTGGCAATGGAGGATGAATGCATAAGTGGAGGTGCAGTGGTGGACACGGGGAGTTGAGCAAAAGGAAACACGTGCTCATCAAACACGACATCCCGAGATATATAAACACGATTAGTGGGAACATGGAGGCATTTGTAACCTTTATGCAAGGAACTATAGCCAAGAAAGACACACTTTTTAGACATGAACTCAAGCTTGCGTTTATTGTATGGGCAAAGGTGAGGCCATCAAGCACAACCGAACACCTTAAAAAAGGTATAGTCGGGTTGTTCATGAAGCAAGAGCTCAATAGGGGTCTTCATATTAAGAACACGTGTGGGGATACGGTTGATGAGAAAACATGCAGTGGTGAAAGCATCACTCCAAAACCGAAAAAGAACCGATGCATGAGCCAAAAGAGTGAGTCCAGTTTCAACAATATGACGATGCTTACGTTCTACTGAACCATTCTGCTGATGTGTATGTGGACATGCTAAGAGATGTGCAATCCCAAGCGACTGGAAAAAGGAGTTAAGGTTGCGATACTCGCCCCCCCAATCCGACTGAACGTGAAAAATCTTATGCTTGAGAAGGCGCTCAACATGCTTTTGAAATTGAACAAAAATATCGAACACATCAGATTTACGCTTAATGAGATAAAGCCAAGTGAAACGACTGTAAGCATCAATGAAACTGACATAATAATTATGACCACTAATGGAGGTTTGGGCAGGACCGCATACATCGGAAAACACAAGCTCTAGAGGATGTTTCACCTCACGAATAGACTCCGAAAAAGGAAGTTGATGACTCTTCCCCTGCTGTCAAGCATCACACACTGCTACATCTTTATTGCTAGGAATGCTAGGAAGCTCATGACGACGCAAAACGTGGCGGACAATATGTGTGGCTGGATGCCCAAGGCGAGCAGGCCACTGTGACGGTGAGACGCGAACTCCGGTGAAAACCCGAGAGACTCCAGGATGCTCCAAACGGTAGAGGCCTTGGCAAAGGCGCCCACTAAGCAGAACCTCCCGCGTTTCCCGGTCGTTAATGAAAATATCAAAAGGGTGAAATTCACAAAACACATTATTGTTATATGTTATTCTAGGAACTGAAAGAAGATTACGCGTCACAGATGGAACTCGAAGAATATTGCGAAGGTGGAGACTCCTATTTGCATGACTAGTGAGAAGAGATGCTTGACCAATATGAGATATATGCATACCTGCTCCATTGGCGGTGTGGACCTTGTCGGAGCCGCGATAGGGCTCCTTAGTTTGCAGTTTACCCATCTTGCTCGTCAGGTGCTCAGTGGCCCCAGAATCCATGTACCCGTACGGATCAACAGAGTAGGACTGAGTATGCCCCTGAGGCTGGGACTGCTTGGGCTGCGGCGCAGGACGATCCGCCATAGCGACTTGACGGGCATTCTTGCGCGTATCTTTCCCGTCATTGCCAAGACCAAGGAAGCTTTTCTTAAAGCGGCGGTGGCACTTAGACGCCCACTGACCGTCAAAACCGCAGAGCTGGCACTGGCGGCGCCCGTCACTCCCTGGTAGCGTCGTGGGAATACCGGGCGAGGACAGAGGTGGCGGAGGCGCCTTCCCGGAGGCGGACGGTGAAGCGCTCTTGTAGGCGGCGTTGGCGGAGAGGCCTCCCCGACCGCGGGCGCGGTTGGAACGGCGCGTGATACGTCTCCAACGTACCTATAATTTCTGATGTTCCATGCTTGTTTTATGACAATACTTACATGTTTTGCTTGCACTTTATAATGTTTTTATGCATTTTCCGGAACTAACCTATTAACGAGATGCCGAAGGGCCAGTTGCTGTTTTCTGTTGTTTTTGGTTCCAGAAAGGCTGTTCGGGCAATATTCTCGGAATTCGACGAAATCAACGCCCAGAACCTTATTTTTCCCGGAACCTTCCAGAAAGTCAGAGGGGGACCAGAGGGGTGCCCTGGGGGCCCCACATGTGGTGGCGGCGCGGCCCAGGAGGGGGGCGCGCCACCCTAGTGTGAGGAGGCCCCGTGGCCCCTCCGACTCCGACTCTTCGCCTATTTAAGCCGTCCTGACCTAAAACATCGATACCAATTGACGAAACTCCAGAAAGACTCCAGGGGCGCCGCCACCATCGCGAAACTCCAATTCGGGGGACAGAAGTCTCTGTTTCGGCACCCTGCCGGGACGGGGAAGTGCCCCCGGAAGCCATCTCCATCGACGCCACCGCCTCCATCATGCTCCGTGAGTAGTTCCCCCATGGACTACGGGTTCTAGCTGTAGCTAGTTGGTACTCTCTCCCCCATGTACTTCAATACAATGATCTCATGAGCTGCCTTACATGATTGAGATTCATCTGATGTAATCGGTGTTGTGTTTGTTGGGATCCGATGGATTGTTACATTATGATTAGTCTATCTATAAAGTTTGTGAAGTTATTGTTGCTGCAATCTTGTTGTGTTTAATGCTTGTCACTAGGGCCCGAGTGGCATGATCTTAGATTTAAGCTCTATACTTATTGCTTAGATTGTATCTACAAGTTGTATGCACATGTCTATGTCTGGAACCAAAGGCCCCAAAGTGACATAAATTGGGACAACTGGAGGGGAAGGCTTAGATATGAGGATCACATGTTTTCACGGAGTGTTAATGCTTTGCTCCGGTGCTCTATTAAAAGGAGTACCTTAATTTCCAGTAGATTCCCTAGAGGCCCGGCTGCCACCGGCTGGTAGGACAAAAGATGTTGTACAAGTTTCTCATTGCGAGCACGTATGACTATATATGGGAAACATGCCTACATGATTAATAATCTTGATGTTCTGTCTTAATGCTATTTCAATCCTATCAATTGCCCAACTATAATTTGTTCACCCAACACTTGTTATTGGAGAGTTACCACTAGTGTAGATAGCTGGGAACCCCGGTCCATCTCTCATCATCATATACTCGTTCTACATGACATTGGAAGTAGTATCAACTATTTTTTGGTGCCATTGCTCTCATATTACTCTTATCTTTGCTTTGTTATCATTACTACTGCTCTCATATTACTGCTGCTTTCACATCACCCCTGTTACCAGTGCTTTTCCAGGTGCAGCTGAATTGACAACTCAGTTGTTAAGGCTTATAAGTATTCTTTACCTCCCCTTGTGTCGAATCAATAAATTTGGGTTTTACTTCCCTCGAAGACTGTTGCGATCCCCTATACTTGTGGGTCATCAAGACTATTTTCCGGCGCCGTTGCCGGGGAGGCATAGCTCTACTCATAAGTTCACCTGGGGAGTACACTCCACCTCTCTCTCTATTTTATTTTATTTTGTTTTGCTTAGTTTACTTTTGTCTAGTTTATTTGTGCTTAGTTTATTTCTGTCTAGTATTACTTTGCTTAGTTTACTTTTGTCTAGTTTGTTTTTGTTTTGTTTTACTTTCCTCATATACCCAAAAATCCATAAAAATTTGAAAAACCAAAAAATTAAAAACTGTTGCTATGGGAGAACCTACAACCTATTTGGAGCTTATAGAATTATATAATAATTATAGAGAATCAAGAACAGGAAAAGTCATGAGTGCTGTGATAGAAAAATTGAATACAATTGTGTAAGACCCCAAATTTCAATAAAAAGAAAGTTAGAGAATTCCAGAAAGCAAAATTTCAAACCAACAAAAACTTTTCTATTTTGCATATAGTACCATGCATAGGACTTGTGCATTTGAGTGATATGCCATGATGATTGTTATTACTTGTATTTGATATGCTCTCAAACCCTAGTGTGATCATAGGAAGATCACCCACCAAATAAATCAAAGAGGAAGAAAGTCCAATAATTGAAAAACCCTAAAAACCCTCACATATGCCCTATGGCATTTTTATAAATTTTGACCCTAGACCAATTTGGTCTTCACCATTAGTTGAATAATGTTATTAAACACTTATTACAACTTTTGGAATCAAAGTTTCACAATTCAAATGAAATCCAAACACAAATCCCACTCACATATGATAATGGTCAATTTTGACAATTCTAGTCTGATCACCACTTTGAGCCCTTGCCATTCATTTTTCCCAAACTAACTCTTGCTAACTCTTTGCACCATTTCAAAGTCAACATCAAGGTGAACAACTTTGGTGAAGATCATCATGCCAAATTCATCTTTGATCATGAGCAAGGCTCATCCAAAGTCCCAACTTTTTAACATATGGAACAATCTACACTTAGCCATTTTGGCCAACTTTTGAATTCTAATTTTTCCACCACCACCTCAAAACCTCTCTGGTCATTTACAACTAATATCAACACTCACTTTTCAAAAACATTCACCATTTGAATTATTTCAACTTTGGACAAATTTGTAAATTCCAAAATCGGGCACTATTTACACACTATAGCAAATAGTGATCTAACCCAACAAATCTACCCTAACCTACACCATTTGGTCCCCTGGTCCCCTCTCACTCTCAATGCAGCATAGAAACCCTAGTGGTGCATGCATAGCATGCATGCACACACCATGCCGGCCATGGCACCACCTTGCCGAGCCTCCCCTCTCTCCCTTGCTCTCCAACCCTGGCCACCTTGTCCAACGCCGCCACCTCACTCTACTGGACCACCTAGCACCGGCCATTGTCGAGGAGGAGCACTGCATCGGCCAGACCAGCGCGCGCCCATGGCGGCCAGTATGCCGCTCGCGTCGCACGTGTGCGCGCCGCAGACACGCCCTGGCCACCTCTCGCCTGGCCACCTCGCACACGCCCTGGACCACCTAGCTGCGGGTTGAGCATCACCGCGTCGCCACGAAGCTCCCAGACAGCAGCTCGACCACGACCCGTGCCCGCCGCCGCCGGAGACGGAGAAGAAAAGACGCCGTAGACGCGCCAGAACCCGCGACGCCCCGACCGCGTTAGGCACCGCCTACCCTACCTGTCGCCACCCAGAGGACCACCGTGACGCCAGGAACACCACCGCACCCTCGCCTAGCTCGCTAGACCGCCGGAGACGCCGCGCCCTTGTCGAGTTCGCCGCAGAGCCTCGGGCACTCGCTCGCCTATAAAAGGAGGCCTCGCCTCGTCGATTCCTTCACACCACCACTCCTCCCTCTCCTTCCTTGATCTCCCAGCCACCTCGCCGCTCCACATTGACCACCAGAGCCGCCCAATTTCTACCTCACTGCCGCACGCCGCCGCGGAAGCTCGCCGACGATTGGAGCCACCTCAGGCGACGCCATCTGTACCTGGAGCTTCGCCGTCGTCCACATCTACACCAAGCATACTGCCATACCTTGCTGGAGCCGCCGTAAGCCCGCCGACCCCCTACTGCCGCCGCCGCATCGTCGGGTTCTCGTCGGAGACGACGATGAACCTCGGCCGTTAGATCTTGATCTAATCCTACGCCCCAGCTTCGCCCATACCGTTTCGGCGTTTAAACGTCGCTGACGAGTGGCCCCCGCTGTCAGGCAGCCCGCGCGGCATTGGACCGTGGCTGGGCTGGCCTTGGGCCGTTTAAATTGAATCTGGCCCGTTTAGTTTTCCCGCCGGCCTTTTTATTCAAATCCAGTTTAATAAATTGCAAATGAATTTCAATACTGCCTCCACTTTGAAAATCAATAGATTCAAATTGGCTAAACCAAATTTGATGAAATTTATATGGTTGGAAAGCTAGAGAAATTATCTAGCCAATGCCACTGGCCTCATGGCCAGATTCTTTGTAGAATTAATGTGATAAAAATAACAAGACAGGGACTTTTCCCTATTCAAATAATTCTTAAAAATCAACCAAAATAGATATTAAGTTAATTCCAACTCTAATAGCTCACATTTGACTTACACTAATTGTTTATGCAATAAAATGGTGTGGTCACTTTGCATGGTCATGCCCTAGTTTAATTAATGGATCATTTGACTAGTTTAACTAGTTGATATTGTCCAAAACTATTAAAGTAAATTATGTGGAGTCTTAGACTTCATTTAAACTTGTCTCACATGAGTTCATGGGATGTTTGGACCCCTGGTCCCAAACTCTCTTATATGAATTACTTGAGATTTAAATCAAATGTAGTGTTATTCAAATGATATGAGGTGATCTACCTCATTTAAATCATTTTCCCAAATGATGATGATGAACATTTGACTTAGGTCAATATGAGTTCATCTATGATTGTTTGAGAAATTAAATCTTAAGAAGATTTCAATGAGAGGAAATTATTTCTCAAGAACCCTATGGAAACTATCAGTTACATATTAAATACAAAGAAGTGAATTCTTTTTAAACCCCACAACCCATGTACTCTAGTTAATTTATTTGTGTGCATAGAGTAGTTTGTGTGTTATATGTGATGTATGGAATAGCCATTGAATTAGTGAGTAATTATACTCGTATTCAAATTTAGACGGTAGCACCGGAGAGTACGCCGAAGAAGAAGGTTGCTACCAAGAGGAGGAGGAGGAACAGTTTGAGAACTACCAAGGCAAGCTAATATTCTTGCAAAGTGCAAAGCCCCTTGGGGCAAGGCACCATGTTTCTTATCTTTTCTTATATGAACCCATCCCAAGTCTTTACTTTACAAGTTTTTACTTGTTTTCTAAATGAGTTACTTTTATAGTTACCTTGGTCAAAGTACAAGTTGATTATTAGAGTAGTGAGTTAGTCTTCTCCAAGCAAAGCAAGTTAGCACCCCTCATGAATTAGAGCTAGTGCTAATGAATTAAAACTTGACTACTCTAGATGGGAACAATGTGAATTCGACGTGATTTTGAAACCTTGGAATGAAGATGCATTCCATTGAATGATTTTTGAAGTTGAATGTGAACAAGAGAAGATGGTGATTTTTGATAAAACAATGATGTTGGTTTGGATGCGATACCTTTCCAATTATTAAGCACCCCCACAATACCTGATTATGGGTAGGGCTTAACTGGAAGTTTATGCGTCTTAGTATGGGTTCCCTCTAAACAAGCGTCATCGGGGTTATGCCGAAAGCTGCCTCTACAACAAAAGAAATGATATGATATGATGCGAAATGAGGTGAATGTCCGGCCCAAGCCCTGTGCAGTTCCCAGGGTTGGGTTGGTCTTCACTGGGAGGCCAAGCTCATGGGGAGAGGTGCTCATACTAGGATTCGTAAGTGAAAGGTTATGGTTGATGATCCGCGTACTGTGTTACGATGATTCGGGGTAATCCCGACGGATGAAATCAAATGTTGTGGCACAAGTGTGCAACCTCTGCAGAGTGTAAACCTATTCGAATAGCCGCGTCCACGGTTACGGACGGTTGGAAAGGCCATACAGTTTCCAATGTCATATCTTTGAAAATGATGTTGAAAGATGATGGTGAAATGACTCGTGGTGGATTGAATTGAAATCACCACTTGAAATGGTGGGAATGACACTAATGTTCCCACTTGAGTTAGTTAGCACTTGAACAAGCTTTTCTCAAACTTTGTGAACTAAAACTAGCTTTATGCAAAGAAACTAGAGCTTAGCAAACCATACTAGAATGTCTAGCACTTACATTAGTATTAGTTTGCGAGTACTCAACGTACTCACGGCTTTGTCCCTGGCTATTCAAATGGCCAGAGTATGAAGATGACCAAGGAGATGACCAGCAGGACGCCTACGACAACTAAGCGCCTTCCGACGTCAAGCGTTGGCCTGTGGACTAGAGAGTCCTTGTATCTTACGCTTCCGCTATGTTGAACTATGAACTTGTGTTTGTTCGTTGATCAATAGATCAACTATTCGTGTAATATGGATCATGTGATTCCAAATTTATAAGACTTATGGTTTGTAATGAATGATGACTGTGATACTTAACTATTATGCCTCGCAACAACAATATTCCTGGGATTGCGATGTATGACATAATAGGCATTCGGACTTAAAAATCCGGGTGTTGACAAGTTGGTATCAGAGCCATTGTTTGACCTTAGAAGACCTTAGTTAGAATGGGCGTTCTGAAAAATTTAACTTTGAAATCAAATGAAAGAAATTATTTTTGAAAATTTACTACACCCTTGTCCTTGAGACTTTGCCAAAATTTGATGAATCATGTTCTATCTTATTTGAATCAACTTAAAACTTTGCCACACTTTGCACTCTCTAACTTACTCATCCAATTCTCTTTCAGATGGCGCTGAATGAACCCATCAACACCAAGTTTTACCAGCTTGGGAACGGAGGAAGCTTGATCTTCGAGCACGACCACAACGCCCTCTCTGACTTCCTTGGGCGCCCACACCCCGAGTTTCACGGGGTTCAGCTGGACGACACGCCCGGAGGAGAGTTGCAGTGGGTGATCACTGCCGACTTGAGGGGAAGATGGAGCCTCCCACCTCGGAGAGGATCCTCTTCTCCTTCCGCGAGAGCAACTGGCTCGACGGACTCGCACGTGGCCTACAGGAGGCACTTGCGCGCCTCTGTGGACAGAACGTGGTGAGCATCCTCACCTCTCGCTACGCCCACCTTGTGAGGCGTGATGCCGCGGGAGTGCCCATGGAGCTGCAGCCGCACCCGGAGTTGAGGCACCATGCTGAGCACCTGGACTTCATGCTCTACCAGACTCAGAGGGACCTCGACGCCACTCGCGCTTACGCGAACCAGACCCATGCTCACATCACCGAGCAGGGTGAGGCGATCAAGCTACTCAACAACGACCGCAAGAGCCTTCGCCAGCAGCGTGCCAAGAAGGACGCTACGATTCATCGCCTTCGCGCCCGGATCGCGTCACTTGAGGCCACTGTCAAGGCCCAGGAGGATCAGATTCGTCAGCTGGAGGATGATGATGGAGGCATCGACATTCAGGGAGGAGACGCCTTCCTGAGCGACGACAACGACTTTGAGGAGGACGAGAATACCGAGGAGGAGGACTACGAGTTCCTGGAGGCAGGACCCGATGACTACGTCCCGATCGATGTCGATGATGAGGAGTAGTTGCACTAGTTCCACTTATAGTAGGTGTGAGTTGTATCCCGTCCTTTGTATCGTAGCATGAGAATGGTTCTTAAAACCATTGGAATATGTGTGTAGTTTGTACTATGTGTTGCATGAATGAATGAATGTTATGTTTGTCATGAAAAGATTACAAGTTTTCAAATGTTTTTCAAACTCAACCAAAATGAACCATAGAATGTTCCCTCTCATCTCATAATCTTCTACATCTTCAGATGGCCCCTCCAAATCGCACCAACGACGCAATGCTGCAACTACTGCAAACCATGCTTGCAGACCGGGAAACCGAAAGAGCCGAACGCCAAGCCAACCTCATCGCCTTGCAGAACATCGCCAACCAAGGCCATGGAAATCATGACCACCCCGGATCCAAGCTCAAGAACTTCCAAAACACCAACCCTCCGGTGTTTAGCAAGACCGAGGAGCCCCTCGACGCCGACGATTGGCTCCAAACTATGGAGAACAATCTGGAGGTAGCCGGAGTAGAAGCCAACGAGAAGGTTTTGTTCGCCACACACTATCTCGCTGGACCAGCCCGCGCTTGGTGGACAAGCACCCGTGCCATGAACGGAGGTCAATTCATGACTTGGGAGGATTTCAAACTCAAGTTCAGCAAGTACCATGTACCCCCGGGTCTTATCAAGAAGATGAGGGATGAATTCCGTGAGCTGAAACAAGGTCGCATGACGGTGGTTGAATACCGCGACAAGTTTCTCACTTTGTCAAGGTATGCCCCTGATGAGACCGACACCGTTGAGAAGAGGACGGAGAGATTCCTGAACGGACTGCATGATGAGATGCAGACTGTCCTCTTCAACATCCCCTTCGCCGACCTCGAAGCCCTTGTTGACTCCGCCATCCAGATGGAGGGCAAGTTAAACCAAGCCAATGAGAACCGCAAGCGCCGCATGGCGAATCAAAGTGGATCAAGCCACCCCCAAAAGTTTCACCCTAGCTCAAGCGGAGGTTTCACTCCGAGAAACAACAAGCCACAGATGCAGAACTCTCGCCTCGGTTATCAGAACCGGAGTGGAGGAAACTCCAAGCCAGGAGGCTACAACAACAACTACAACAACAACAACTACAACCGCGCTCCACCCTGAGCCCCTAACAACAACAACACCAACACCAACACCGCTCCCAGAACCGGAAGCAATGCCGTTCCCGTTGCGAACAAGCAGGACAAGACCACTATCACTTGTTATGAGTGTGGTGTAGTGGGGCACTACTCCAACGAGTGTCCCAAGCGTCTTGCCAAGCTCGCCGGCAACACCGCTGCACCTGCTCAGCAGCAACGCCGTGTCTCCACCGGCAAGAAGTTCGCCCCCAACAATCCCAACAACCGCAACGGCCGCCTCTACCACATGAACGCTGAAGAAGCCAGGAAGCACCAGATGTTGTACTGGGTATGTTTTCTGTCAACCACATCCCTGCCAGAGTGTTGTTTGATTCCGGAGCATCTCATTCTTTTGTCACCGAAGACTTTGCATCAACAAGTAAAATTCAACCCCTCAGTTTGAAGCATGTTATGATAGTTCAAATCCCCAGATCAACCACCAAAGCCAGAAAATTTGCAAAAATGTACCCATCAAAATCCATGATGTAGATTTCTATGCCAATCTAATCATTCTGGGAACCAAAGGTTTGGAAGTTGTCCTAGGAATGGACTGGATGTCCAAACACAATGGATTGATAGACTGTGCCAAGAAAGCCATAACCATGACTAGCAGCACCGGTATCGTAGTTGAGCACGTCTCTGAAAAACTACCAAGAAAATTCACCTGCAACCAAAGTGTATCCAAGCCAACTCTGGATCAAATCAGGGTCGTTTGTCGCTACCCTGATGTGTTTCCGGATGATCTACCCGGTATGCCCCCGGATCGGGATATCGAGTTTATCATCGAGTTAATCCCCGGAACTGGACCCATAGCCCAGAGAGCCTACAACATGAACGCAGCCGAGCTTGTGGAGCTGAAGAAGCAAATAGATGACATGTTAGCCAAAGGTTTGATTAGACCAAGTGCATCCCCCTGGAGATCCCCCGTCTTGTTTGTCGACAAGAAGGATGGTGCAAATCGTTTATGCACGGACTATCGTAAGCTTAACGATGTCACCATCAAAAACAAATACCCCCTACCCAAGATCGAAGACTTGTTTGACCAACTCACCGGATCCCGAGTTTTCTCCAAGATAGATCTTAGAACTGGATACCACCAACTGAAGATCCGAGCCACCGACATTCCAAAAACTGCCTTTACCACCAGATATGGGTTGTATGAGTACAACGTCATGTCATTTGGACTGACCAATGCCCCCGCTTATTTCATGAATCTCATGAATAAGATCTTCATGAACTTTTTGGACAAGTTTGTCGTTGTTTTCATCGACGACATCCTCGTCTACTCCAAGTCCGAAGAGGAACATGAACAGCATTTGGAGATTGTCCTAGAAACCCTTAGACAGCACAAGTTGTATGCCAAGTTTAGCAAGTGTGAGTTTTGGCTGGAAGAAGTTGGATTCCTGGGACACATCTTGTCTGCAGGAGGAATTGCCGTAGATCCCGCCAAAATCAAAACTGTTATGGAATGGCAAGCCCCAACCACCCAAACCGAGGTCCGCGCTTTTCTTGGATTAGCCGGATACTACCACAGATTTGTAGAAGGT
Organism: Lolium perenne; assembly: GCF_019359855.2. Taxonomy (NCBI): domain Eukaryota; kingdom Viridiplantae; phylum Streptophyta; class Magnoliopsida; order Poales; family Poaceae; genus Lolium; species Lolium perenne. Next base: position 76,235,105 of record NC_067244.2, read on the forward strand.
TTTTCGAGCATCGCTCGACCAATGACCCAACTGTTGAAAAAGGACAGAAAGTTTGAGTGGACCAACAAATGCGAAGAGAGCTTTCAACAGCTCAAGAGTAGATTGACAACAGCCCCAATCCTGATCATGCCAGATATCGCAAAGCCCTTTGACGTATATTGCGACGCCTCCAAGACTGGACTTGGATGCGTGCTTATGCAAGAAGGCAAGGTTGTATCCTACCTTTCAAGACAACTCAAGCAACATGAACAGAACTACCCAACCCATGACCTCGAGCTTGCAGCCGTGGTCTTAGCCTTGAAAGTTTGGCGTCATTTCCTCATGGGTAATCGATGCGAAATCTACTCCGACCACAAAAGCCTCAAATACATCTTCACCCAGAAAGAGCTGAACATGAGACAACGCCGATGGATCGAACTGATCAAGGATTACGACATGGAGATTCACTACCACCCCGGCAAGGCCAATGTGGTAGCGGATGCCTTGAGTAGACTGCCGTGTCAGTTGAACTCCATGCTCGCAACTGAACAGCCCAGTTTGCACCAAGAGTTTGAACAGTTCAGACTTGAACTTGTTAGTGAAGGATTCCTAGCCAGCATAGAACTGTGATGACCCACAAGTATAGGGGATCGCGATAGTCTTCGAGGGTAGTATAACCCAAATTTATTGATTCGACACAAGGGGAGGTGAAGAATACTTATAAGCCTTAACAACTGAGTTGTCAATTCAGCTGCACCTGGAAAAGCACTAGCAACAGGGGTGATGTGAAAGTAGCAGTAATATGAGAGCAGTAGTAACAGTAACACATCAGCAGTAATAGCAATATGAGAGCAATGGCACCGGAAAATAGTTGATACTACTTCCAATGACATAGAGAACAAGTATATTATGATGAGAGATGGACCGGGGTTCCCAGCGATCTACACTAGTGGTAACTCTCCAATAAGTGACAAGTGTTGGGTGAACAAATTACAGTTGGGCAATTGATAGGATTGATAAAGCATTAAGAAAGAACATCAATTCATTAATCATGTAGGCATGTTTTCCGTATATAGTCGTACGTGCTCGCAATGAGAAACTTGCACAACATCTTTTGTCCTACCAGCCGGTGGCAGCCGGGCCTCAAGGGAAACTACTGGATATTAAGGTACTCCTTTTAATAGAGTACCGGAGCAAAGCATTAACACACCGTGAAAACATGTGATCCTCACATCACTACCATCCCCTCCGGTTGTCCCGATTTCTGTCACTTCGGGGCCATTGGTTCCGGACAGTGACATGTGCATACAACTTGTAGATACAATCTAAGCAATAAGTATAGAGCTCAAATCTAAGATCATGCCACTCGGGCCCTAGTGACAAGCATTAAGCATAATAAGATTGCAGCAACAATAACTTCACAAACTTTATAGATAGACTAATCATAATGTATCATCCATCAGATCCCAACAAACACAACACCGATTACATCAGATGAATCTCAATCATGTAAGGCAGCTCATGAGACCATTGTATTGAAGTACATGGGGGAGAGTATACCGACATAGCTACTGCTATAACCCGTAGTCCATGGGGGAACTACTCACGGAGCATGGTGGAGGCGATGGCGTTGATGGAGATGGCTTCCGGGGGCACTTCCCCGTCCCGGCAGGGTGCCGGAACAGAGTTCTGTCCCCCCGAATTGGAGTTTCGCGATGGCGGCGGCGCCCCTGGAGTCTTTCTGGAGTTTCGTCAATTGGTACGGTGTTTTTAGGTCAAAAGGGATTTTATAGGCGAAGAGGCGGCGCAGGGGGGCACCTGGGGGCGCCACACCCTAGGCCGGCGCGGCCAGGGCCTGGCCCGCGCCGCCATGTGGTGTGGTGGCCCCCTGGCCCCTCTCCGACTCTTCTTTGGTGTTCTGGATGCTTCCGGGAAAAATAGGAGGTTTGGCGTTGATTTCGTCCAATTCCGAGAATATTGCCCGAACAGCCTTTCTGGAACCAAAAACAGCAGAAAACAGGAACTGGCACTGTTGTTATCACCAGAATTTGACCAAGTCAGAGGTGGGCCACGATCAAGATGGGCTTGAAGATTATATACGGAGAAAATACGTAGATCGGCCTTATATGCAAAGTTGGGCTAGATTGCCCATATATCTGTAATGTAATAGATCGTATCTTAGATAGAATTTTACCCGTGCACGGTTAGGTGCACGCCTAAATTAGAAAGTCCCCTGGACTATAAATATGTATCTAGGGTTTATGGAATAAACAACAACCAACGTTCAACCAAACAAATCAATCTCGGCGCATCGCCAACTCCTTCGTCTCGAGGGTTTCTACCGGTAAGCGACATGCTGCCTAGATCGCATCTTGCGATCTAGGCAGCACAAGCTCCACGTTGTTCATGCGTTGCTCGTACTGAAGCCTTGTTGATGGCGAGCAACGTAGTTATCATAGATGTGTTAGGGTTAGCATAGTTCTTCGCGTAACATGCTATCGTAGTGCAACCCTTGCATGTCTAGCCGCCCTCACACCTATCTTAGGTGTGGGGGCGGCACCCCGCTTGATCATTATTTAGTAGATCTGATCCGTTACGATTGCTCCTTGTTCTACAAGGATTAGTTTAATATCTGCAATAGTTAGGCCTTACAAAGGAGGGGAGGATCCAGCGGCACGTAGGGTGTCGTTTGCCAGTCCTAGACAGGATGTTCCGGGGATCAACCTCGTGTTGGTTTTTAGGCCTTGTCTAGGATCGGCTTACGATCACCGTGCGTGGCCGCGAGGCCCAATCTGGAGTAGGATGATCCGATTATGCGGTGAAAACCCTAAATCGTCGTAGATCTAATTAGCTTTATCTTGATCAAGCAGGACCACCATATATTCGTGCACCCCGTACGAATCATGGGTGGATCGGCTCCTTGAGCCGATTCACAGGATAACCTGAGAGCCGATCGAGGCTCGTATTTAATGTTTACGTGTATGCCATGCAGGAAACTAAGCGAGGCATCTCCATCACCTTCCTGACCAGGTATAGGTCAGGTGGCACGCCCTTGCATCAGCATCGGACGTGTGACCAGAAGGCTTTGCGGGCCGTCGCTCGGAGGGACCTCAGCCAGCCGCAGCTCTAGGTTGTTCCCGGCTCTACGGTGTTGCCCGTCGCTGCCCGCCGGTGGGTTTCTGATGACAACACATTCTGGCACGCCCGGTGGGACAAGCTTCTACATCAACCACATCGCCATCTACATCTGAGATGGCGGACGGCACGCCAGTCACCTACGAGGAGCTGCCCGACGAGCTCAAGAAGAAGTATGACGAGGTCAAAGTCATCCTCGAAGCCGACCTCATCGGCTCATATCACAGAACCCGTTCACATGGCGTCAGGTGGAAGGGGTTCTCACCGGAAGGCGCACTCGATGGAGTGGACCTATCTGTCCCGTCGGAGGAACGCACCAGGGCCGTGCGCCAGGAGATTAGTGGCATGGTGACTCACTCGTTGCATCGCCATTCTGAGGGCCTGGTGAATACTCTGGAGCATGTCGCCGTTCGGATGATCAAGGAGGTCATGAAGAATCAGCACTCTCTATTAGAACCAGCTTTCGGGACCTACCGAGGAAAAGTGCCACTTCAGTCCCGTCCACCGTCGTCATTCACGTCGGCGGCACCAAAAGTGCCTAATTCACCGTCGTGCGCCGTTGACAGGGTTAACGACACTTACCCTGGGAGGTGCCAACCAGGATACTCGTTCAACATCAACATGATAGAACTGGGGCACCCCCCTGATGAAGATAGAGGCGAGGGTAATTGCTCTCATAGCGAAGATAAGGAAGAAGCTGCTCCACGCGATCGGCTCCAACACTGCCGAAAGATCCTGGTGATGATCAAGATGGAAGCCGATTCTAGCGATCGGCCTGTATCATCCGTACCACCTGCTCTCCCGGTATATGGCGTCGACCTCACAGGGGACGGAAAGCTAGGGTATGGGTTTACATCGGCTGACGAGCTGGAGGAAGTCGACATTGGTCCTGGGGATAAGCCGCGACCGACTTTTATCAGCAAGAAGCTAGATCCACAGCTCAGGGGACAGAGATGATAGCTCTGTTAAAAGAATACCCAGATTGCTTTGCATGGGATTACACGGAGATGCCTGGGTTGGACAGGAGCATCATTGAGCATCGGCTCCCCCTTAAGAAAGGATTTCGGCCGTTCCAACAACGAGCACGTCAGATGAGGGCCGAAATTCTGGAAGAAGTCAAGAAAGAGATCGAGAAAATGTTGGCCGCCGGATTCATCAGGCCATGCAGGTATGCTGAGTGGATCTCCAGTATCGTTCCTGTGGAAAAGAAGGACGGCCGATGGCGCGTGGCCATCGATTTCCGAGATCTTAACAGAGCCACTCCAAAGGACGAATATCCAATGCCCGTGGCAGAAACGTTGATAAACGCCGCTGCCGGCCACAAGGTGTTGAGCTTCATGGATGGCAACGCCGATTATAACCAGATTTTCATGGCTCCGGAAGATATACACAAGACCGCATTCAGGGTACCAGGGGCAGTAGGCTTGTTCGAGTACGTGGTCATGACCTTTGGGTTGAAGAATGCTGGTGCAACGTACCAACGTGCCATGAATTATATATTTCATGATCTGATCGGCAAGTTGGTGGAGATCTATATCGACGACGTGGTAGTCAAATCAGTCTCCATGGAGGGACACTTGGACGATCTACGGCGCGTCCTGGACCGAACTCGGAAATTCGGGCTGAGAATGAATCCAAAGAAGTGCGCTTTTGGCGTGACGGCTGGTCAATTCCTAGGTTTTCTGGTTCATGAACGGGGAATTGAGATCGGCCTGAAAAGTCAGGAGGCGGTGCGTACCATGCAGCCACCGACCACGAAAAAGGAGCTCCAACGCCTCATCGGCAAAATCAATTTTGTCCGACGATTCATCTCTAACCTGTCAGGACGAATCGAGCCGTTCATGGCGCTGGTGAAGACTAAATCTGATGACGAGTTTCACTGGGGGGCAGAACAGCAATAGGCGTTTGATGAGATTAAGCAGTATCTGACGACACCGCCTGTGCTAGTTCCGCCCCAGCAAGACATGCCGTTCTACATCTACTTGTCAGTAGCTGACATGTCCATCGCTTCGGTGGTGGTGCAACTCTACGATGGCGTTGAGAAGGTCGTTTTCTACCTCAGCAGAAGGATGCTGGACGCGGAGACAAGATATCCTGAGGTCGAGAAACTTTGCCTCTGCCTGTTCTTTACCTGCACCAAGCTTCATCACATCCTTTTGACGGCAGAGATCATCGTCATATGCAAGTCGGATGTTGTCAAGCACATGTTGTCGGCCCCTGTTTTGAAAGGCCGACTTGGTAAGTGGATGTTTGCGTTGTCAGAATTTGATCTCCGGTATCAGCCTGCGAAAGCAGTCAAGGGACAAGCGTTGGCCGATCTTATCGCTGAACGGATCGGTACCAATATAGCAGCACTATCTATATGTGCATGGGCTATGTTCTTCGATGGATCGGTTTGTGATGATGGTTGTGGCATCGGCATTCTGCTCGTGTCGCCTCGGGGGGCAGAATACTCCTTCTCCATCAGATTATCTTCCCCTTGCACCAACAACGTAGCAGAATATGAGGCAATACGTAAGGGAATGGAGTTGCTATTGGAAGCCGGAGCTGAAGCAGTAGAGCTTTTTGGAGACTCAAAGTTGGTGATTAACCAGCTCACGGATGAATATAAGTGCGAAAGTGAATCGCTTTTCCCATATTGGGTGGAATGCCGTGAGTTGATGACACAGTTTCGATACATCAACTTTAATTGGGTCCCAAGATCCCAAAATGCTGAGGCCAACAATCTCGCACAAATGGCGTCAGGCTACATAGATACAGCTGACGGATCAGAAGTTCAGATACAATTCTTGGAACAGGATGATTGGAGAGCCGAAATCTTCAATTATTTAAAAGATTCGGCTCGGGGGGCACCTAAACGGATAAGATACAAAGCCATGAAGTATGTCCTTTTAGGAGACAACATGTTCTACAGGACGTTGGAAGGGTTGCTACTCAAGTGCCTGGGACCGACTGAGTCTAATCGGCTCTTACATGAGGTGCATGAAGGCGCCTATGGAACGCATCAGTCGGCTCATAAGATGAAGTGGTTGATCAGACGATCAGGGTTTTATTGGCCCACCATGCTTGAAGATTGCTTCAATTATTACAAGGGGTGCCAAGCGTGTCAGATGTTCGGGAAGATTCAGATGGTACCAGCATCAGCGATGAACCCCATCATCAAGCCTTGGCCGTTTCGGGGGTGGGGCATGGATATGATCGGCAAAATCCATCCGGCGTCGAGCAAAAAACACGAATGGATTTTGGTCATCACAGATTACTTCACCAAGTGGGTGGAAGCTGTCCCTATGAAGAAGGTGAAATCGGAAGATGTGATCAAATTTGTGAAAGAACACGTCATTCATAGGTTCGGAATTCCCCAAACGATCACGACCGATGGAGGTTCGGTCTTTGTTTCTAAAGAATTCAGGACGTTCTGCGATGACATGGGGATTAAACTGATCCGCTCATCCCCATACTATGCTCAAGCTAATGGACAGGCTGAAGCGTCCAATCAGAGTCTAATCAAGCTGATCAAGAGGAAAATTGACGAGAACCCTAGGGATTGGCATGAGAAGTTGTCAGAAGCATTATGGGCCTACCGCATGTCGTGCCATGGAGCTATAAAGACTTCGCCGTACCAGCTCGTCTATGGACAGGAAGCCGTATTGCCTTGGGAAATTACGGCTGGATCAAGACGTGTCACGTTTCAGAATGATTTGACAGCTGAAGAATATGCAGCTTTGATGAGCGACACTATTGAAGACGCAACAGAGCTTAGGCTTTGGTCGTTGGAGAAGATTAAGGAAAACAAAGCCAGGGTGGCTCGTGCCTACAATAAAAAGGTTAGACCAAAGGAGTTCCAAGTCGGTGATCTAGTATGGGAAGCTGTGTTGCCATTAGGAACTAGGGACAAGGCATATGGCAAATGGTCTCCTAATTGGCACGGTCCGTACAAAGTTGTCCAGGCCTTGAAGGGTAATGCATACATGCTGGAAGAGTTGAGCGGCGAAAAGTTCCCAGTGGCTGTCAATGGTCAACACCTCAAGAAATATTTCCCAAGCATGTGGGACGATGGGCAGTAAGATGTGGGGGCCGATTTAAAAATTGGCCAGTAAAAAAAAAATCACAGCCGGTGCACAGACATCGACTTGAGAAAACGTATGGAGATGACAGTATGCAAATGCAGCCGATGCACGGGCATCGACTTCAGAAAAACAGAGCCGATACACTGATATCGACTCTAGAGGAATAAGCTCAGATTAGCAAGTTAACGGAATCGGTTCAAGCCAGAAATCATGATATGAGAGACGAATCTCCTAATGGTTGCTGAGGGATTCAATCTGATGGTTTGAACGAGAATTAGGCCTGTTGAGGTGTTTAGGCAACAGCTTGGCCTCGGATAGCAATATGAGCCGATGTTCTGCTATCGGCTCCCTGTACGACAGCGCCATTCGACAATCGGCAAGGTTAACAAGGAAGTGAAATTAATTAAGGGATTTTTCTTCATTAATAGGGGGATTCCTTACAAAGAAAGAGCCGATTGCTCAAGGGAGAAGAGGGCAAAAGCCAACTACTACTACTGATCCCTAATCTAGGGGCCGTTGCTGCCCTCGTCGTCGCTGCCTCCGGCGCAGCTGCTGAGAGGCTCCTCATCGGAGCTTCCGTAGCCTTCTATGGGGGCTTCATCTTCCTCATCGTCGTCCTCGCTGTCGTCGTCCCACCAGGTGCGGAGGCGCTTCGCTGGTGGGTAACCTTCAAGGGAGTCATCGTCGTCGCCCTCCTCCTCCGCCTCTTCCTCGGAAGAGGTGAAATCGTCCCAGGAGAAGCGGTCGTCTTCGCTCTCCGCCTCTTCTTCCCCTTCGACGAGGAATTGAAGGTCGCCCTCTCCGTCAGTCAGGGATTTGTCATCCTCAGACCAGATGGAGGAATCGTGTTCCTCCTTGTCCCACGTCGTCGGGGCGAGAATGTCGTGTGCCGCCAACGAGCCCCACTCCGGCGTCGGCTCGCGGGAGGGGGAGGAGTCATAAAAGACCGACGAGGAAGAGGAGGAAGAGGAAGACATGGCTATGGGAGATTGGGGGTTTTTTGGGTGCCGATGGCCAGAACAGAGCAGGATGATGAATGTCAAACTGCTCAGAGCGGTTAAATAAAGGGGCTATGGTAGAAAAAATTCAATGCCACAGCAGTTTCCGAGGAGGCGGTACCCAAAGACAACGGTCAAATCACGCGGAATAGTTGAGAAGACAGGGCATCATGAGAATGCTGCGACGGTTCTGCTCTGCCATGACATGACCCGACGAAGAAAAAACGGAGTGATTTTGGAATTGACAATTCCAAAACCAGGGGGGCATGTGTTATCACCAGAATTTGACCAAGTCAGAGGTGGGCCACGATCAAGATGGGCTTGAAGATTATATACGGAGAAAATACGTAGATCGGCCTTATATGCAAAGTTGGGCTAGATTGCCCATATATCTGTAATGTAATAGATCGTATCTTAGATAGAATTTTACCCGTGCACGGTTAGGTGCACGCCTAAATTAGAAAGTCCCCTGGACTATAAATATGTATCTAGGGTTTATGGAATAAACAACAACCAACGTTCAACCAAACAAATCAATCTCGGCGCATCGCCAACTCCTTCGTCTCGAGGGTTTCTACCGGTAAGCGACATGCTGCCTAGATCGCATCTTGCGATCTAGGCAGCACAAGCTCCACGTTGTTCATGCGTTGCTCGTACTGAAGCCTTGTTGATGGCGAGCAACGTAGTTATCATAGATGTGTTAGGGTTAGCATAGTTCTTCGCGTAACATGCTATCGTAGTGCAACCCTTGCATGTCTAGCCGCCCTCACACCTATCTTAGGTGTGGGGGCGGCACCCCGCTTGATCATTATTTAGTAGATCTGATCCGTTACGATTGCTCCTTGTTCTACAAGGATTAGTTTAATATCTGCAATAGTTAGGCCTTACAAAGGAGGAGAGGATCCAGCGGCACGTAGGGTGTCGTTTGCCAGTCCTAGACAGGATGTTCCGGGGATCAACCTCGTGTTGGTTTTTAGGCCTTGTCTAGGATCGGCTTACGATCACCGTGCGTGGCCGCGAGGCCCAATCTGGAGTAGGATGATCCGATTATGCGGTGAAAACCCTAAATCGTCGTAGATCTAATTAGCTTTATCTTGATCAAGCAGGACCACCATATATTCGTGCACCCCGTACGAATCATGGGTGGATCGGCTCCTTGAGCCGATTCACAAGATAACCTGAGAGCCGATCGAGGCTCGTATTTAATGTTTACGTGTATGCCATGCAGGAAACTAAGCGAGGCATCTCCATCACCTTCCTGACCAGGTATAGGTCAGGTGGCACGCCCTTGCATCAGCATCGGACGTGTGACCAGAAGGCTTTGCGGGCCGTCGCTCGGAGGGACCTCAGCCAGCCGCAGCTCTAGGTTGTTCCCGGCTCTACGGTGTTGCCCGTCGCTGCCCGCCGGTGGGTTTCTGACGACAACAACTGTGGCATCTCGTTAATAGGTTAGTTCCGGAAAACGCATAAAAACATCATAAAGTGCAAGCAAAACATGTAAGTATTGTCATAAAACAAGCATGGAACAACAGAAATTATGGATACGTCGGGGACGTATCAGCATCCCCAAGCTTAGTTCCTGCTCGTCCCGAGCAGGTAAACGATAAAAAGAATAATTTCTGTAGTGACATGCTACTTACATAACCTTGATCATACTATTACAAAGCATATGAAATGAATGAAGTGACTCAAGGCAATGATCTATAGTTGCTAACAAATAGATAACATATAGCAAAACTTTTCATGAATAGTACTTTCAAGACAAGCATCAAAAGATTGCACAAGAGTTAACTCATAAAGCAATAGATTCAAAGTAAAGGCATCGAAGCAACACAAAAGAAGATATAAGTTTCAGCGGTTGCTTTCAACTTTCAACATGCATATCTCATGGATATAGTCAACATAAAGTAATATGATGAATGCAAATATGCAAGTATGTAAGAATCAATGCACAGTTGACACAAGTGTTTGCTTCTAAGGTGGAAGGAAGTAGGTAGACTGACTCAACATAAAGTAAAAGAAAGGCCTTCGCAGAGGGAAGCATTGATTGCTATATTTGTGCTAGAGCTTTGGTTTTGAAAACATATAGAGAGCATAAAAGTAAAGTTTTGAGAGGTGTTTGTTGTTGTCAACGAATGGTAATGGGTACACTAACTACCTCGCCAACCGGACTTTCAAGAGCGGCTCCCATGAATTATTTTTATTTTTGGGTGGCACTCCTTCCAACCTTTCTTTCACAAACCATGGCTAACCGAATCCTCGGGTGCCTGCCAACAATCTCATACCATGAAGGAGTGCCTTTTTTATTTTATTTTTATTATGATGATGACACTCCCCCCAACCTTTGCTTACACAAGCCATGGCTAACCGAATCCTTCGGGTGCCGTCCAACAATCACAAACCATGGAGGAGTGTCTATTTAAGTTAATTAATTCGGGACTGGGAATCCCATTGCCAGCTCTTTTTGCAAAATTATTGGATAAGCGGATGTGCCACTAGTCCATATGAGAGTCCGTCAAAAGTAAATGACATGGTTGAAAGCTAAACACCACATACTTCCTCATGAGCTATAAAACATTAACACAAATTGAGAAACATTTTGAATTGTTTAAAGGTAGCACTCAAGCAATTTACTTTGGAATGGCAGGAAATACCACATAGTAGGTAGGTATTGTGGACACAAATGGCATAGTGGTTGGCTCAAGTATTTTGGATGCATGAGAAGTATTCCCTCTCGATACAAGGTTTAGGCTAGCAAGGTTGTTTGAAGCAAACACAAGTATGAACCGGTACAGCAAAACTTACATAAAAACATATTGCAAGCATTATAATACTCTACACTGTCTTCCTTGTTGCTCAAACACTTTTACCAGAAAATATTTAGACCTTAAGAGAGATCAATTATGCAAACCAATTTTAACAAGCTTTACGGTAGTTCTCCACTAATAGGTTTAAACTACATGCAAAAACTTATGATCTACTTGAGAGCTCAAAACAATTGCCAAGTATCAAATTATCCAAGACATATGAGGCATTTTCTGCTTCCAACCAAATAAAGATAAGTATTGTAGCTTCCAACTTTTATCATTGAACATTAAAAGTAAAATAAAGAACAAGTGTTCATATGAAAAAGCGGAGCGTGTCTCTCTCCCAATCAAGGATTGCTAGGATCCGATCTTATTCAAACAAAAACAAAAATAAAAGCACACAGACGCTCCAAGTAAAGCACATATGATGTGACCGAATAAAAATATAGTTTCAGGGGAGGAACCTGATAAGTTGATGAAGAAGGGGATGCCTTGGGCATCCCCAAGCTTAGACGCTTGAGTCTTCTTGAAATATGCAGGGATGAACCACGGGGGCATCCCCAAGCTTAGACTTTTCACTCTTCTTGATCATATATCATCCTCCTCTCTTGACCCTTGAAAACTTCCTTCACAACAAACTTCTCATAAACTTCATTAGAGGGGTTAGTACTCAAAAAATTTGAATCCACCTTGGTCCTGTAGTGGCACATTGCAAGAACTCAATAAAACATTAGCTACAGCCCTCTATGTCTAGAAAGCCTTGCTTAAAGTCCACAAGAGACAATGCAAAAAAAACAGAGATAGAATCTGCCAAAACAGAACAGCCAGTAAAGACGAATTTTAATAAAATACTTCCGTTGCTCAAATCAGAAAACTCAAAACTAATGAAAGTTGCGTACATATCTGAGGAACACGCACGTAAATTGGCATATTTTTATGATTTTCCTACAGAGAAAACAGCCCAGATTCGTGACAGATAGAAATCTGTTTCTGCGCAGAAATCCAAATCTAGTATCAACCTTCGATTAGAGGCTTCACTTGGCACAACAAAACACAAAACTAAGATAAGGAGAGGTTGCTACAGTAGTAAACAACTTCCAAGACACAAATATAAAACAAAGTACTGTAGCAAAATAACACATGGGTTATCTCCCAAGAAGTTGCTTTCTTTATGGCCATTAAGATGGGCTCAGCAGTTTTAATGATGCACTCGCAAGAAATAGTATTTGAAGCAAAAGAGAGCATCAAGAGGAAAATTCAAAACACATTTAAGCCTAACATGCTTCCTATGCAAAGGAATCTTGTAAATAAACAAGTTCATGAAAAGCAAAGTAACAAGCATAAGAAGATAGAACAAGTGTAACTTCAACAATTTCAGCATATAGAGAGGTGTATTAGTACCATGAAAATTTCTACTACCATATTTTCCTCTCTCATAATAATTTTCAGTAGCTTCATGAACAAAATCAACAATATAACTATCACATGCAGCATACTTTTCATGATCCACAAACATATAATTTTTATCAAGTTCAAGAATAGTGGAATTAAAACTTTCAAACTTACTTTTATTAATGATATAACAAGGTAGTTGATCAATCTCAAGAGATATGGGACTCATAGAATAAGTCAAGGACTCTCCAATCCCATTTTCATTAGTAGTACAATTAATATTATCAAGTAACATAGGACCATCATCTAGAGCTTTATCATAAACATTTGCTAAGCAAAATTCTTTAGTACCATGCATTTCGACATCAGGCACAAACAAAGCATTATCATAAGATTTATCAAAGTAGCATGGATTATCATATATAACAGTAGCATAATTATTCTCACAAGTTTTACTTATAGGTACTATTTCAAGAGAATCCACAGGAACATAACATTCAACCTCTTTCGGTAAGCATGGAGGACAATCAAATAATGTAAGAGATAAAGAGTTACTCTCATTAGAAGGTTGGCATGGGTAGCTAATCCATTCTTCCCCCTTTTGTTCGTCGCTCTCCTCTTCTTTTTCATTCAATGAGCTTTCAGGTTCATCAATTTCCTCCTCTTTTTCATCCAATGAGCTTTCAGGTTCATCAATTTCTTCTTCCACCGGTTCCTGCAAATTATGAGTGCATTCTTGTGCATTAATGTGTCTCTCTTTATAATCAAGGATATAAGGATTCCTACTGTAGCATTCTATGCAAGAATTAAGGATAGTAGAGACATAATCTTTAAGGTCCTTACAAATAGCACAAGTTTCATAATTCTCAACCATGAAGGATTCTATCTCGGAGGCTCCCATAAATAAGACAAATTGTTCTACCTCTTCGAACCCATAATGAATATAGCAATTCCGATTATAGTTCTTAATTAAAAATTCCTCACTAAAGCCACATTGAAATTTAAGATGTTTATCCTGTTGAGAGCAACAGTTTATATCATGGCGTCTAAGCAAGATTCTAGCCATTGTATTCAATTTTTCTATCATAGCACTCATTATTTTACCAGTTCTTGATTCTCTATAATTATTATAACATTCTATAAGCTCCAAGTAGGTTGTAGGTTCTCCCATAACAGCAGTTTTTAATTTTTTGGTTTTTCAAATTTTTATGGATTTTGGGGTATATGAGACAAATAAAACAAGACAAAAATAAACTAAGCAAAAGTAAACTACGCAAACTAATACTAGACAGAAATAAACTAAGCACAAATAAACTAGACAAAAGTAAACTAAGCAAAACAAAATAAAATAAAACAGAGAGAGAGGTAGAGTGTACTCCCCAGGTGAACTTATGAGTAGAGCTATGCCTCCCCGGCAACGGCGCCAGAAAACAGTCTTGATGACCCACAAGTATAGGGGATCGCGATAGTCTTCGAGGGTAGTATAACCCAAATTTATTGATTCGACACAAGGGGAGGTAAAGAATACTTATAAGCCTTAACAACTGAGTTGTCAATTCAGCTGCACCTGGAAAAGCACTAGCAACAGGGGTGATGTGAAAGTAGCAGTAATATGAGAGCAGTAGTAACAAAGAACACAAAGAGCAGTAATAGCAATATGAGAGCAATGGCACCGGAAAATAGTTGATACTACTTCCAATGACATAGAGAACAAGTATATTATGATGAGAGATGGACCGGGGTTCCCAGCGATCTACACTAGTGGTAACTCTCCAATAAGTGACAAGTGTTGGGTGAACAAATTACAGTTGGGCAATTGATAGGATTGATAAAGCATTAAGAAAGAACATCAATTCATTAATCATGTAGGCATGTTTTCCGTATATAGTCGTACGTGCTCGCAATGAGAAACTTGCACAACATCTTTTGTCCTACCAGCTGTGGCAGGCCGGGCCTCAAGGGAAACTACTGGATATTAAGGTACTCCTTTTAATAGAGTACCGGAGCAAAGCATTAACACACCGTGAAAACATGTGATCCTCACATCACTACCATCCCCTCCGGTTGTCCCGATTTCTGTCACTTCGGGGCCATTGGTTCCGGACAGTGACATGTGCATACAACTTGTAGATACAATCTAAGCAATAAGTATAGAGCTCAAATCTAAGATCATGCCACTCGGGCCCTAGTGACAAGCATTAAGCATAACAAGATTGCAGCAACAATAACTTCACAAACTTTATAGATAGACTAATCATAATGTATCATCCATCGGATCCCAACAAACACAACACCGATTACATCAGATGAATCTCAATCATGTAAGGCAGCTCATGAGACCATTGTATTGAAGTACATGGGGGAGAGTATACTGACATAGCTACTGCTAGAACCCGTAGTCCATGGGGGAACTACTCACGGAGCATGGTGGAGGCGATGGCGTTGATGGAGATGGCTTCCGGGGGCACTTCCCCGTCCCGGCAGGGTGCCGGAACAGAGTTCTGTCCCCCGAATTGGAGTTTCGCGATGGCGGCGGCGCCCCTGGAGTCTTTCTGGAGTTTCGTCAATTGGTACGGTGTTTTTAGGTCGAAAGGGATTTTATAGGCGAAGAGGCGGCGCAGGGGGGCACCTGGGGGCGCCACACCCTAGGCCGGCGCGGCCAGGGCCTGGCCCGCGCCGCCATGTGGTGTGGTGGCCCCCTGGCCCCTCTCCGACTCTTCTTCGGTGTTCTGGATGCTTCCGGGAAAAATAGGAGGTTTGGCGTTGATTTCGTCCAATTCCGAGAATATTGCCCGAACAGCCTTTCTGGAACCAAAAACAGCAGAAAACAGGAACTGGCACTGTGGCATCTCGTTAATAGGTTAGTTCCGGAAAACGCATAAAAACATCATAAAGTGCAAGCAAAACATGTAAGTATTGTCATAAAACAAGCATGGAACAACAGAAATTATGGATACGTCGGGGACGTATCAAACTGCAACCCACCTTGGTTGGTCAAATCAAGGAAGCCCAGAAGGACAATTTTGGTGGCACGGAATGAAGAGAGAGATCGGTAGCTATATCGCTAAGTGTGACATCTGTCAGAGAGTCAAGGCAGAACATCAACGACCCGCCGGACTGTTACAACCCCTCCAGATTCCGGAATGGAAATGGGACTCCGTAGGAATGGACTTTATCACCGGACTGCCCAAATCCAGCAAAGGCAATGATTCAATATGGGTAGTTGTCGATAGATTGACCAAAGTCGCCCATTTCATCGCCGTCAAAACCACCTATCAAGGCCCCAAGTTAGCTGAACTTTACATCTCCAGAATAGTCGCTCTACACGGAACCCCCAAATCGATAGTGTCAGATAGAGGATCACAGTTCACCTCAAGGTTCTGGCAGAAAGTGCATGAAGGACTAGGCACTCGCCTAAATTTCAGCACCGCCTATCACCCTCAGACCGACGGACAGACTGAGAGAGTAAACCAGATACTGGAAGACATGCTTAGAGCATGCGTACTGGAATACGGATCCAAGTGGGAAGACTGCCTACCTTATGCAGAATTCTCTTACAACAATAGTTATCAAGCCAGCCTACAGATGGCCCCCTTTGAAGCCTTGTACGGAAGGAAGTGCCGTACCCCCCTGAACTGGTCGGAAGTCGGAGAGAGCCAAGTTTTCGGCCCAGATGTTCTTCGTGAAGCCGGAGAGAAAGTCCACAAGATCCGCGAGTACCTCAAGACAGCGCAATCGAGACAGAAGAGCTACGCCGACAAGAGACGTCGGGAGATGACCTTTGAGATCGGAGACTTCGTCTATCTCAAAGTATCCCCCTTGAAAGGAATGCAAAGGTTCCAATTGAAAGGAAAGCTTGCACCCCGCTATATCGGACCTTTCCAAGTCCTCAGCCGCCGAGGAGAAGTATCTTATCAACTGGAGTTGCCTGAAGAAATGTCGGCCGTGCACGACGTGTTTCACATCTCACTTCTCCGGAAGTGCCTTGAAGTCCCGGAGAAGACCGAAGTGTTCAAGAACATCGATCACCGATCGGTGGATATCAACAAGGATCTGACTTACCGCGAAGTGCTGATTCGCATCTTGGAAGAAGCTTACCGAACCACCCGCACCCGAAGCATCAAGTTTCTAAAGATCCAATGGAGCAATCATACCGAGGATGAAGCCACATGGGAACGCGAAGACTTCATGAAGAAGGAGTACCCAGATCTCTTTAGTACCTAACTTTCTTTTCGATCTCGGGACGAGATCTTTTGTAAGGGGGAAGGGTTTGTAACACCCCAAATTTCAATAAAAAGAAAGTTAGAGAATTCCAGAAAGCAAAATTTCAAACCAACAAAAACTTTTCTATTTTGCATATAGTACCATGCATAGGACTTGTGAATTTGAGTGATATGCCATGATGATTGTTATTACTTGTATTTGATATGCTCTCAAACCCTAGTGTGATCATAGGAAGATCACCCACCAAATAAATCAAAGAGGAAGAAAGTCCAATAATTGAAAAACCCTAAAAACCCTCACATATGCCCTATGGCATTTTTATAAATTTTGACCCTAGACCAATTTGGTCTTCACCATTAGTTGAATAATGTTATTAAACACTTATTACAACTTTTGGAATCAAAGTTTCACAATTCAAATGAAATCCAAACACAAATCCCACTCACATATGATAATGGTCAATTTTGATAATTCTAGTCTGATCACCACTTTGAGCCCTTGCCATTCATTTTTCCCAAACTAACTCTTGCTAACTCTTTGCACCATTTCAAAGTCAACATCAAGGTGAACAACTTTGGTGAAGATCATCATGCCAAATTCATCTTTGATCATGAGCAAGGCTCATCCAAAGTCCCAACTTTTTAACATATGGAACAATCTACACTTAGCCATTTTGGCCAACTTTTGAATTCTAATTTTTCCACCACCACCTCAAAACCTGTCTGGTCATTTACAACTAATATCAACACTCACTTTTCAAAAACATTCTCCATTTGAATTATTTCAACTTTGGACAAATTTGTAAATTCCAAAATCGGGCACTATTTACACACTATAGCAAATAGTGATCTAACCCAACAAATCTACCCTAACCTACACCATTTGGTCCCCTGGTCCCCTCTCACTCTCAATGCAGCATAGAAACCCTAGTGGTGCATGCATAGCATGCATGCACACACCATGCCGGCCATGGCACCACCTTGCCGAGCCTCCCCTCTCTCCCTTGCTCTCCAACCCTGGCCACCTTGTCCAACGCCGCCACCTCACTCTACTGGACCACCTAGCACCGGCCATTGTCGAGGAGGAGCACTGCATCAGCCAGACCAGCGCGCGCCCATGGCGGCCAGTATGCCGCTCGCGTCGCACGTGTGCGCGCCGCAGACACGCCCTGGCCACCTCTCGCCTGGCCACCTCGCACACGCCCTGGACCACCTAGCTGCGGGTTGAGCATCGCCGCGTCGCCACGAAGCTCCCAGACAGCAGCTCGACCACGACCCGTGCCCGCCGCCGCCGGAGACGGAGAAGAAAAGCCGCCGTAGACGCGCCAGAACCCGCGACGCCCCGACCGCGTTAGGCACCGCCTACCCTACCTGTCGCCACCCAGAGGACCACCGTGACACCAGGAACACCACCGCGCCCTCGCCTAGCTCGCTAGACCGCCGGAGACGCCGCGCCCTTGTCGAGTTCGCCGCAGAGCCTCGGGCACTCGCTCGCCTATAAAAGGAGGCCTCGCCTCGTCGATTCCTTCACACCACCAATCCTCCCTCTCCTTCCTTGATCTCCCAGCCACCTCGCCGCTCCACATTGACCACCAGAGCCACCCAATTTCTACCTCACTGCCGCACGCCGCCGCGGAAGCTCGCCGACGATTGGAGCCACCTCAGGCGACGCCATCTGTACCTGGAGCTTCGCCGTCGTCCACATCTACACCAAGCATACTACCATACCTTGCTGGAGCCGCCGTAAGCCCGCCGACCCCCTACTGCCGCCGCCGCATCGTCGGGTTCTCGTCGGAGACGACGATGAACCTCGGCCGTTAGATCTTGATCTAATCCTACGCCCCAGCTTCGCCCATACCGTTTCGGCGTTTAAACGTCGCTGACGAGTGGCCCCCGCTGTCAGGCAGCCCGCGCGGCACTGGACCGTGGCTGGGCTGGCCTTGGGCCGTTTAAATTGAATCTGGCCCGTTTAGTTTTCCCGCCGGCCTTTTTATTCAAATCCAGTTTAATAAATTGCAAATGAATTTCAATACTGCCTCCACTTTGAAAATCAATAGATTCAAATTGGCTAAACCAAATTTGATGAACTTTATATGGTTGGAAAGCTAGAGAAATTATCTAGCCAATGCCACTGGCCTCATGGCCAGATTCTTTGTAGAATTAATGTGATAAAAATAACAAGATAGGGACTTTTCCCTATTCAAATAATTCTTAAAAATCAACCAAAATAGATATTAAGTTAATTCCAACTCTAATAGCTCACACTTGACTTACACTAATTGTTTATGCAATAAAATGGTGTGGTAACTTTGCATGATCATGCCCTAGTTTAATTAATGGATCATTTGACTAGTTTAACTAGTTGATATTGTCCAAAACTATTAAAGTAAATTATGTGGAGTCTTAGACTTCATTTAAAATTGTCTCACATGAGTTCATGGGATGTTTGGACCCCTGGTCCCAAACTCTCTTATATGAATTACTTGAGATTTAAATCAAATGTAGTGTTATTCAAATGATATGAGGTGATCTACCTCATTTAAATCATTTTCCCAAATGATGATGATGAACATTTGACTTAGGTCAATATGAGTTCATCTATGATTGTTTGAGAAATTAAATCTTAAGAAGATTTCAATGAGAGGAAATTATTTCTCAAGAACCCTATGGAAACTATCAGTTACATATTAAATACAAAGAAGTGAATTCTTTTTAAACCCCACAACCCATGTACTCTAGTTAATTTATTTGTGTGCATAGAGTAGTTTGTGTGTTATATGTGATGTATGGAATAGCCATTGAATTAGTGAGTAATTATACTCGTATTCAAATTTAGACGGTAGCACCGGAGAGTACGCCGAAGAAGAAGGTTGCTACCAAGAGGAGGAGGAGGAACAGTTTGAGAACTACCAAGGCAAGCTAATATTCTTGCAAAGTGCAAAGCCCCTTGGGGCAAGGCACCATGTTTCTTATCTTTTCTTATATGAACCCATCCCAAGTCTTTACTTTACAAGTTTTTACTTGTTTTCTAAATGAGTTACTTTTATAGTTACCTTGGTCAAAGTACAAGTTGATTATTAGAGTAGTGAGTTAGTCTTCTCCAAGCAAAGCAAGTTAGCACCCCTCATGAATTAGAGCTAGTGCTAATGAATTAAAACTTGACTACTCTAGATGGGAACAATGTGAATTCGACGTGATTTTGAAACCTTGGAATGAAGATGCATTCCATTGAATGATTTTTGAAGTTGAATGTGAACAAGAGAAGATGGTGATTTTTGATAAAACAATGATGTTGGTTTGGATGCGATACCTTTCCAATTATTAAGTACCCCCACAATACCTGATTATGGGTAGGGCTTAACTGGAAGTTTATGCGTCTTAGTATGGGTTCCCTCTAAACAAGCGTCATCGGGGTTATGCCGAAAGCTGCCTCTACAACAAAAGAAATGATATGATATGATGCGAAATGAGGTGAATGTCCGGCCCAAGCCCTGTGCAGTTCCCAGGTTGACAGTTGGTCTTCACTGGGAGGCCAAGCTCATGGGGAGAGGTGCTCATACTAGGATTCGTAAGTGAAAGGTTATGGTTGATGATCCGCGTACTGTGTTACGATGATTCGGGGTAATCCCGATGGATGAAATCAAATGTTGTGGCACAAGTGTGCAACCTCTACAGAGTGTAAACCTATTCGAATAGCCGCGTCCACGGTTACGGACGGTTGGAAAGGCCATACAGTTTCCAATGTCATATCTTTGAAAATGATGTTGAAAGATGATGGTGAAATGACTCGTGGTGGATTGAATTGAAATCACCACTTGAAATGGTGGGAATGACACTAATGTTCCCACTTGAGTTAGTTAGCACTTGAACAAGCTTTTCTCAAACTTTGTGAACTAAAACTAGCTTTATGCAAAGAAACTAGAGCTTAGCAAACCATACTAGAATGTCTAGCACTTACATTAGTATTAGTTTGCGAGTACTCAACGTACTCACGGCTTTGTCCCTGGCTATTCAAATGGCCAGAGTATGAAGATGACCAAGGAGATGACCAGCAGGACGCCTACGACAACTAAGCGCCTTCCGACGTCAAGCGTTGGCCTGTGGACTAGAGAGTCCTTGTATCTTACGCTTCCGCTATGTTGAACTATGAACTTGTGTTTGTTCGTTGATCAATAGATCAACTATTCGTGTAATATGGATCATGTGATTCCAAATTTGTAAGACTTATGGTTTGTAATGAATGATGACTGTGATACTTAACTATTATGCCTCGCAACAACAATATTCCTGGGATTGCGATGTATGACATAATAGGCATTCGGACTTAAAAATCCGGGTGTTGACAAATTGCTAAAATCTTGCTTAAACGCCATGATATAAACTGTTGCTCTAAACAGGATACTAAACATCTTAAATTTCAATGTGGCTTTAGTGAGGAAGTTTTAATTAAGAACTATAATTGGAATAACTATATTCATTTTGGGTTCGAAGAGGTAGAACAATGTGTCATATTTATGGGAGCCTCTGAGATAGAATCCTTCATTGCTAAAAATTATGAAACTTGTGTTGTTTGTAAGGACCTTAAAGATTATGTCTCTTCTATCCTTAATTTTTGCATAGAAAGCTACAGTGATAATCCTTATATCATCGATTATAACGAGAGACTCATTAATGCACAAGAATGCACTCACAATTTGCAGGAACCAGTAGAAGAAGAAATTGATGAACCTGAAAGCTCATTGGATGAAAAAGAAGAGGAGAGTGATGAACAAAAGGAGGAAGAATGGATTAGCTACCCATGCCAACCTTCTAATGAGAGTAACTCTTTATCTCTTACACTATTTGATTGTCCTCCATGCTTACCAAAGGAGGATGAATGTTATGTTCCTGTGGATTCTCTTGAAATATTCCCTATGAGTAAAACTTGTGAGAATAATTATGCTACTGTTATTTATGATAATCCATGCTATTTTGATAAATCTTATGATAATGCTTTGTTTGTGCCTGATGTTGAGATGCATGGTACTGAAGAGTTTTGCTTAGCAAATGTTTATGATAAATCTCTAGATGATGGTCCTATGTTACTTGATAATATTAATTGTACTACTAATGAAAATGGGATTGGAGAAATCTTGACTTTATCTATGAGTCCCATATCTCTTGAGAATGATCAATCATCTTGTTATATTATTGATAAAAGTGGATTCGAAAGTTTTAATCCCACTATTTTTAAGCTTGATAAAAATTATGTGTTTGTAGATCATGGAAAGTATGCTGCATGTGATAGTTATATTGTTGAGTTTATCCATGAAGCTACTGAAAATTATTATGAGAGAGGAAAATATGGTTGTAGAAATTTGCATGGTACTAAAACACCTCTCTATATGCTTAAAATTTTGAAGTTACTCTCGTTTTTCCTTCTTATGCTTGTCACTTTGTTCTTCATGAATTTATTTGTGTACAAGACTCCTATGCATAGGAAGTGGGTTAGACTTAAATGTGTTTTGAATTTGCTTCTTGATGCTCTCTTTTGCTTCAACTCTTATTTCTTGCGAGTGCATCATTGAAACTACTGAGCCCATCTTAATGGCTATAAAGAAAGAACTTCTTGGGAGATAACCCATGTTTTTATTTTGATACTGTTTTGTTGTGTCTTGGAAGTTGTTACTACTGTAGCAACCTCTCCTTATCTTTATTTTATTGCAATGTTGTGCCAAGTGAAGTTTCTAATAGAAGTTTGATGCTAGATTTGGATTTCTGCGCAGAAATAGATTTCTTGCTGTCACGAATCTGGGTATGATTCTCTGTAGGTAACTCAGAAAAATCTGCCAATTTACGTGAGTGATCCTCAGATATGTACGCAACTTTCATTAGTTTTGAGTTTTCTGATTTGAGCAACGGAAGTACCTCTTAAAAATTCGTGTTTACTGGCTGTTCTTTTTTGACAGATTCTGTCTCTGTTTTTTGCATTGTCTCTTGTGGACTTTAAGTGAGGCTTTCTAGACGTGGAGAGCTGTAGCTAATGTTTTATTGAGTTCTTGCAATGTGTCACTACAGGGCTAAAGTGGATTAAAGTTTTTTGAGTACTAACCCCTCTAATGAAGTTTATGAGAAGTTTGGTGTGAAGGAAGTTTTCAAGGATCAAGAGAGGAGGATGATATATGATCAAGAAGAGTGAAAAGCCTAAGCTTGGGGATTCCCCCGTGGTTCATCCCTGCATATTTCAAGAAGACTCAAGCGTCTAAGCTTGGGGATGCCCAAGGCATCCCCTTCTTCATCAACTTATCAGGTTTCTTCTATTGAAACTATATTTTTATTCGGTCACATCTTATGTGCTTTACTTGGAGCGTCTGTGTGTTTTTATTTTTGTTTATGTTTGAATAAATTCGGATCCTAGCAATCCTTGTGTGGGAGAGATACACGCTCCGCTTTTTCATATGAACACTTGTGTTCTTCGTTTTACTTTTAATGTTCAATGACAAAAGTTGGAAGCTATTGCACATATTGTTATTTGGTTGGAAACAGAAAATGCCTCATATTGTCTTGGATAATTTGATACTTGGCAATTGTTTTGAGCTCTCAAGTAGATCATGATTAAGCTCTTGCATCATGTAGTTTAAACCTATTAGTGGAGAAATACCGTAGAGCTTGTTGAAACTGGTTTGCATGATTGGTCTCTCTAAGGTCTAGATATTTTCTGGTAAAAGTGTTTGAGCAACAAGGAAGACAGTGTAGAGTTTTATAATCCTTGCAATATGTTTTTATGTAAGTTTTGCTGTACCGGTTTATACTTGTGTTTGCTTCAAACAACCTTTCTAGCCAAAGCCTTGTACTGAGAGGAAATGCTTCTCGTGCATCCAAAACCTTGAGCCAAAACCTATGCCATTTGTGTCCACCATATCTACCTACTATGTGGTATTTCCTGCCATTCCAAGCAAATACTTCATGTGCTACCTTTAAACAATTCAAAAGATATTATCTCTTATTTGTGTCAATGTTTTATAGCTCATGAGGAAGTATGTGGTGTTTATCTTTCGAGCTTGTCATTTACTTCGGACAGACTTTCACAATGGACTAGTGGCACATCCGCTTATCCAATAATTTTACAAAAAGAGCTGGCGCGGGGTTCCCAGCCCCCAATTAATCAACTTTCATTAATAATTCTCTTCACATGTTTTACTCTGATTCATCAGTAAGCAACTTAATTTTGCAAATAGACACTCCTTCATGGTATGTGAATGTTGGAAGGCACCCGAGGATTCGGTTAGCCATGGCTTGTGTAAGCAAAAGGTTGGGAGGAGTGTCATCCATAAATAATGAAACTAAAATACATGTGTAAACAAAAGAGAAGAGGGATGCTCTACCTTGCTGGTAGAGATAACGTCCTTCATGGGATCCGCTCTTGAAAGTCTGGTTGATAAGGTAGTTAGAGTACCCGCTACCATTCGTTGATAACAACAAACACCTCTCAAAACGTTACTTTTATGCTCTCTATATGATTTCAAAACTTAAAAAGCTCTAGCACATGATTTAATCCCTGCTTCCCTCTGCGAAGGGCCATTCTTTTACTTTATGTTGAGTCAGTTTACCTACTTCCTTCCATCTTAGAAGCAAATACTTGTGTCAACTGTGCATTGATTCTTACATACTTGCTTATTTGCATTCATCATATTACTTTGTGTTGACCATTATCCATGAGATATACATGTTGAAAGTTGAAAGCAATTGCTAAAACTTAAATCTTCCTCTGTGTTGCTTCAATGACTTTACTTTGAATTTATTGCTTTATGAGTTAACTCTTATGCGAGACTTTTGATGCTTGTCTTGAAAGTACTATTCATGAAAAGTTTTGCTATATGTTATCTATTTGTTAGCAACTATAGATCATTGCCTTGAGTCACTGCATTCATCTCATATGCTTTATAATAGGATGATCAAGATTATGTAAGTAGCATGTCACTACATAAATTATTCTTTTTATCGTTTACCTACTCGAGGGCGAGTAGGAACTAAGCTTGGGGATGCTGATACGTCTCCAACGTACCTATAATTTCTGATGTTTCATGCTTGTTTTATGACAATACTTACATGTTTTGCTTGCACTTTATAATGTTTTTATGCATTTTCCGGAACTAACCTATTAACGAGATGCCGAAGGGCCAGTTGCTATTTTCTGTTGTTTTTGGTTCCAGAAAGGCTATTCGGGCAATATTCTCAGAATTCGACAAAATCAACGCCCAGAACCTTATTTTTCCCGGAACCTTCCAGAAAGTCAGAGGGGGACCAGAGGGGTGCCCTGGGGGCCCCACACGTGATGGCGGCGCGGCCCAGGAGGGGGGCGCGCCACCCTAGTGTGAGGAGGCCCCGTGGCCCCTCCGACTCCGACTCTTCGCCTATTTAAGCCGTCCTGACCTAAAACATCGATACCAATTGACGAAACTCCAGAAAGACTCCAGGGGCGCCGCCACCATCGCGAAACTCCAATTCGGGGGACAGAAGTCTCTGTTCCGGCACCCTGCCGGGACGGGGAAGTGCCCCCGGAAGCCATCTCCATCGACGCCACCGCCTCCATCATGCTCCGTGAGTAGTTCCCCCATGGACTACGGGTTCTAGCTGTAGCTAGTTGGTACTCTCTCCCCATGTACTTCAATACAATGATCTCATGAGCTGCCTTACATGATTGAGATTCATCTGATGTAATCGGTGTTGTGTTTGTTGGGATCCGATGGATTGTTACATTATGATTAGTCTATCTATAAAGTTTGTGAAGTTATTGTTGCTGCAATCTTGTTGTGTTTAATGCTTGTCACTAGGGCCCGAGTGGCATGATCTTAGATTTAAGCTCTATACTTATTGCTTAGATTGTATCTACAAGTTGTATGCACATGTCTATGTCTGGAACCAAAGGCCCCAAAGTGACAGAAATTGGGACAACTGGAGGGGAAGGCTTAGATATGAGGATCACATGTTTTCACGGAGTGTTAATGCTTTGCTCCGGTGCTCTATTAAAAGGAGTACCTTAATTTCCAGTAGATTCCCTAGAGGCCCGGCTGCCACCGGCTGGTAGGACAAAAGATGTTGTACAAGTTTCTCATTGCGAGCATGTATGACTATATATGGGAAACATGCCTACATGATTAATAATCTTGATGTTCTGTCTTAATGCTATTTCAATCCTATCAATTGCCCAACTGTAATTTGTTCACCCAACACTTGTTATTGGAGAGTTACCACTAGTGTAGATAGCTGGGAACCCCGGTCCATCTCTCATCATCATATACTCGTTCTACATGACATTGGAAGTAGTATCAACTATTTTCTCGTGCCAATACTCTCATATTACTGCTCTGCTTTCTTTGTATTCTTTTATTACTCTTTGCTCTCATATTCTTGCTGCTTTCACATCACCCCTGTTACAGAGTGCTTTTCCAGGTGCAGCTGAATTGACAACTCAGTTGTTAAGGCTTATAAGTATTCTTTACCTCCCCTTGTGTCGAATCAATAAATTTGGGTTTTACTTCCCTCGAAGACTGTTGCGATCCCCTATACTTGTGGGTCATCAGCGCGCCTCGACGCGCTGCTCAGTAAGGAGGAGTCGACGCCAATGTATCAGCAAGACCCTTGACCTTATTGTAGAACTCGGTGGCCGTGGAGTCAAGTTTCTCACATTCGTTGAGCTCATGACGAAGGGCACTGGCGCGAGCTTGCGACTGCGAGCCAAAAGAGCGCTCAAGAATCATCCATGCCTCCTGCGATGTCTTCGCAAAAACAAGGATCCCGGATACTGCGAGAGAGAGCGATCCCTGGATGGAGGAGAGAATAGCCTTGTCCTGCCCGGTCCAGACACGGTGCGCCGGGTTGTACACCGGGCCGTTGACGCTGTCGACCAGCGCCGGGGGGCAGGGAAGAGACCCATCGACATAGCCAATGAGGTAGTGGCTCCCAAGCAGCGGGAGAACCTGAGCGCGCCAGAATATAAAATTGTCCGGCGAAAGCTTGACGGTGATGTGATTGCCGAAGTGAAACGGCGGAGGCAGCGCGCCCGTCGTGAAGACTGCCGGAGGCGTGTACGCCGTAGAGGCAGAGACGGACGGCGCGGGCGTTCCGGAGGTGGAAACGGCCGACGCAGCCATAGATCCTGCCGGAGGCGGAGACGCCATGAGGGCAGGGTGCATCGGGGCAGAACCCGATGCGGAGGACCCGACCATCCAGGTCGTCGAGGAGGCCGACGGCGCAAAGGCCAAGGGCGAGATCGTGACATCCGTGGCGGCGGGTGAGGGCAGCAGCAGCGCCTGGTTCGGCGATGAAGACGCCAAGGGCTGTTGCGAGTAGAAGGAGCCGATGCTCCTCGTTCCGATCGGTGCCATGGTGGAGGCGGACGACACAACCGGACGAGAGAGGAGAGCTGCCAGGGAAGCCGGGAGATAGCTCGCGGTGGACAAGCCTGAGGCAGCCGCGCCCGACATGACGACGACGGCGATCGGCAGGCGAAGGCGGCGGCGATCGACGGGCGGCGGCGGCTAGGGTTGCGTTGGGGCGGAAGCGTGGGACGTAACCAAGTCTGATACCATGTAAGACAATGATTTGGGGGGAACCGGCTCAACCCTAAACTGGGTGGCCTATCACATATATATATGGGCGTGTTACATTAGGTACAATACACGTACACATACACACAAAAGCTATACATAGTCTAACATGTTCTTCCGCCTCGACTTGGGCTCCCCTAGACGGTGCGGTGGGCGCGCGTGGCTGGTGACGAGGACCATGTCACTGCTGCCCCTCTACCTCTGAGTGTCCATGACCCATCCCGTGCTTGCTACAATGGGCTGCGGACCTCGCTACATGGAGCGACCGGCATTGCTACAAAGGGAGGCCAACATTATTGCATCGACATTGCTACCATGGCGTGGAGGTTTTGCTGACAGGGGCGGACAGACTTGCTGCTTGGAGCTGCATGACTTGCTGCTTGGACATGCCGGACTTGCTACAAGGGGCAGCCACACTTGCAGCTTGGAGTTGGCGGCGTTGCTCCCATGGCGCCGTGGAGTTGCTCCCAGCTTGGACTCGTCGGTGTTGCTACATTGCACCATCAATGTTGCCGCAATCGTCAGGCATGCAACTGTTGGATCAACGATGACCATGGTAGGTGGTGGAGCGACGCCGGCGTGCGCGGATGGGGGTCGGAGGCTGAGCGGTGAAGAGGATGCCCAAACGTGAGGAGGGCTGCTGCATCAGCGCCGCCACGGCGGGTTCTCCGACGGTGCAACCACAATGGTTTCTCTGGCGACGTCTTGGTGTGGCTGTCCAGCGACGCTGCGATGGGGTTGTCCAGCGACAACACAACATGCTTCTGCATCGACGATGGGGAGCACTGCTGCAAGTGTGGGCGGTGGGAGTATCGGGAGAACGCCAATGTCAGATTCCCTTTTTCGTGGGTTTCTTTTCTCTTTTCTTCGAGGGGTTGCTCGGAACATTGAGCAAGTTGGACCATTGATCAACTCCATCGTGCGGCTGTCCACCTAGGGGATCAGGGGATTTGATCTCACGGGGGACGCGAAGCATGCCCCTTTATTTTAACGAAATGACATAACAAAAGAACGCCTGCAGATACTTGTCCGCATGTAATGACCAACACGAACCTAAGGATTTTCCACTATGGAAGACAACATTTTCTTGCTACTGTAGGTTGTTTCTTCGGCTCTTCTTTTTCTCCACTAGGTCATGCAAAGTTATATACTCCATTTGTTCATAATATGACTGTCTTAGATTTGTTTCAATTTAAATGTATCTACCTAAGATATTCTTATGTGGAAAAATGAAGTTTTTATAGAATAGATAGCCAAGAGGCTAATTTGACACTCATTGGGCACTACTAGAATTGAGCTTGTTGCCGAGTGCCAACATACGTTGTCAAGAACGTTCGCAGGTCATCCGGGACAACAAGCCCACTCACATGCACCTTGACCGTCATGGACAATGTTGGCTTTAGCAAGGAGTCTCTCATGGCAACGCTTAGCCACCTTGTCAACCACAAGGCACATGGCAACAACTTTGTGGGCATGGTTCCGCCACACATGGTCCTTTGGCTTAGAACCTACCTAGCCAAGTACTACTATAATCTGTGGTGGTAGCCTTGGGGCCATCGGGGTGCGGATTCATGCATGGAGGTGATGATGACTTGATGATGATGATATACATTTTGGCTTTAGCTAGGGTTTAAATATATTTGATGTCCCGTATATTTTGATGATGGGTTGGGATGCATGCATGGAGGTGACGATGACTTGATGATGATGATGAGGATATACATTTTGGCTGCAACTAGGGTTTAAAAACATTAGGGGATGCATCACAAACGCTAATGTGATAGTAACCTTGCGATGGAAGGATGGCACCCACTTTTGCTGTGGCGGTAGGTTGACACCATAACTGTAGTGCTAGGATGAACTTGTGATCCATTTTTAGTAATGATCATGCATGCTCCTGTTGATTTATGATCTTGTGTGAATCTGTGACATTTATTATAACTTCATTGATGCATGCGATCATGTTCTTTACTTGTTCTTCTTGAGACATGTTAGTGGTATGTGGTGTTCAAAGGTAGGCATACATGTTCTTTAGGTCAAACAAAGTCCATGGGCGAAAGAGTCAAGCGAATCGGATGGTCGAGGAGGAAAATAGGGGTGGTACGCACCCTCCCTGCCAAGGCGTGCCACGAGACCTCTTTTGGCCTTCATGACCCATCTCGTGAGGTCCAAGTGCTCCAGATGCTTCTGTTGATGAAATATTGACATCCCCGAAATCCTAGCTCAATTTAACACCCTAAAAGTAAAAAAAACACAAATAAGGGTTTCCCGTGCTGCACAGTTATCACCCAAATAAAGGAGATCATTGGTAAATCCTCAAAATAAATATAAAACATGGATATAACATCATATACGTTGCAAATATGTGGGAATATGTGTCAACGAACTACAAAGTTCATGCATGCATTTTACATGCATCAACATCCCAAGCTTAACCTATGCTCGTCCTCGAGCATAAAGGTGATAAAACTAACATGGAATTTTGAGTTTGTTGTATTGCTTCCTTTCATTGTCATACAAAGTTCACAAGGTTCAATCCTCAAAGAATAACAATAATAAAGTGATCTATAAAGTGTTATCTTTTACAATCTACAATGCATGCTCAACAATAAGTAGTCTTAAAGCATGCTCGGATGAATCTATAGAATTTTTAGGAAGACACTTTTGTTTCTTTTCTTTTTGGGATACTTTTATTTTGACTCCTGAATAAGAGAAAGTAAGTAGGGAACATGTGTGCTAGTTCTCCAATAAAGTTAAATATATTAGAAAGCATAAAGTTTTGAGATATGTAATTCATGTCAACGGTACTCATAAAGATGGGGGTCCAAGCGTATCTTTTTTACTTGGTTTTAGAGATCCTATAGTTTATGTGCTTGACATCTTACAAGTTGATGTCTCATGCCCCCCAGCGATGAATACCCACAGCCCATGCTAGTCAACTTTAGATTACCATAGATCTTCTCCATATGCATATTGTTTCTACCAAGTTTCACAAAGGGGTGCCTCCATCCTTATGTACAAAGGGCCAAATGAGATTGGGCGATCTCACTTTTTGTGTGGGGGGGGGGGGGGGCATCCATACTGGAGACATGCCAACAGACAAATGGACATCCTCTTATAATGTATGCTTTTTTATTTTTATTTTTTTTATGAAAGGAGATTAAGGTTGCCCATGGTGCAACTTCCACCATGATTATTTTGCATGGCTTTCATTAGCGATTTAACATTTTTATCTAACATATATGCATACTTCAGTCTTTTTGCATGATAACCCCCTTCATTTCGCACAAGGTGAGCACCCATAACAAAAATCTTAAACATTACAACAACTTAAATAAGTGCAATGTTAAAGTTCTTCCCAAGTAAGTAACAACCTACTCATAATTTGTCAAACACATAAATTTCTATAGTGTGGAGTCACCCCATGCCTAACTTTCTCATGAGCTTAAAACTACACAAAAGAGACATTTTAAAGTATTTGGAGGCATATAACACATATTATACTAGGAGTAGAAAGTGTAACATAGGTAGATATGGTGGGTGTTTTTTTGAGGTGTTTGGATACAAGTCTTAATTTGCTTGTTTTTAAAATTTTGGCCTAGCAAAAAAAATCTAGAAGCATGCCTTAGTGTCCATAGTGCCAATATTCATTATCAACAAGAATATTATTATTAAACATCCATGTATATGAGCAAAAGATAGCACTACACATAGGCACTATCAAATTATCATTCATCAAAGTATTTGAAACTAGCAACACCAAGCATAACTTTGAATTTCGGCCTTTTCCTTTCATTCCTTTTTGTTTTCATGGCATACAACTTATTTAAAACAAGGCTTTCAATCATGGGATAGTTTTTTAGTAGATATTTTCTAAGTATTTAAGAATATCAGTCATGGTGGTCTCATTTATTTCCAATCAAAACTAGCACTAGTAGAAACAAGGGCTTCGGTTTTTTGCTCCAAAGATCTTTTGCACCGGATTTGGCACGAACTGGTGCTAAAGGGGTCATTAGCACCGGTTCGTGCGGTCTGCACGTCCAGGGGGCATTAGCACCGGTTCGTGCGAGACCTTTTGCACCTGTTCGTAACACGAACCGGTGCAAAAGGGTTGGCGTCAGCCACAAACTCTGTTACGAACCGGTGCAAAAGGTCCTTTTGCACCGGTTCGTAACACAAACCGGTGCAAAAGGTTTTTCTGCTCCCCACGCACCTCCACACTCCCCCCCGTGGATCGCCTTTTTTAACACTGTAAAATAGAAAAGAAAATGATAGATTATTCAAAAAATAAAATCTTTTGAGATTCATGTATGTTATGCAACCTACTGTTAGGGAAAATTAACAAATTTGAATTTTCACATTTATTGCAAAAAATGTTTGAAAAATGGTAAAACCGCATTAACTTTTGCATACGACGTCGAAAAAAAACGTATAATATATCAAAATCATCGTGGGAAAAAATTACATCCGAAAGAAAATTCCAAATGAAAATATGAAAGGAGGAAGATTTTAGTTTTTTTCCAGAAATTTAGGATTTTATATTTTTTTATTTTTAAAAATTAAAATTAACAATTGCATCCTGCATAAAGATTGCTATTACTTTTAGCAAATTATAAGATTTTCAAATTTTTAGGTTTTAGGTTTTGCAAAAAAAAATTAAAAATTAATAAATTGAAAATAATTAAAAATAATACAAATTATAAAGTTAATGTTTATTTATTTATTCAAGATTATTATTACAACATTACTTTGGTTTATTAAAATAATTATTTGAAATTCGAACAATAAAGAAATATGACATCGATCGACATGTTAATAGGATTGATATGATACTAGTATCACATACATGCGCGCGAAGCACTTGGATGCGGGATGGAAAGGAACTTGGAAGTTAAGCGTGCTAGTGCTAGAGTAGTGGGAGGATGGGTGACCGAGCGGGAAGTTTGAGCACGCGTAAGTAATTGGACTAGAGATAAGGGTAGTTAGAGACTAAACTTGTGAAATAACTAAAATATTAGAAATTCTGAAAAAAGAAAAAAAAGAGGGAGTAGAAAATAATTCGAAAAAAACTGTTTTTCTGCCGCGGCAGCGTTTTGGGACGTTTTTCTGCCGCGGCAGACCCTTTAGCACCGGTTTGTATTACGAACCGGTGCTAAAGGTCCTCCCGCTCGGACACCCGGGAGCCGCCACGTGGTGCACCCTTTAGCACCGGTTCGTAACTGAACCGGTGCAAAAGGGGGGGGGGGGGCTTTTGCATCGGATTGTTTGCACCGGTTGGGCATCCGGTGCATATAGCCCTTACCAACCGGTGCAAAAGGCCCGTTTTCCACTAGTGTAGACATAACACTAACAAAGACGCTTCAATTTTCTGCGATCATTCTATACTGTTCAAAAAGCAATGTTGAGAGGTTCGCAAACCGAGAGTTTATAGGTCCAGTGGGTTGCCTTGGGCATCCCCAAGATTATGGTCTTCACCATTTTGGATAGCTCTTGGTTTGCTATTGCTCCACTCCATGTCAAAAATATTCAACATAAAACTTTCTCCTATTTATTTTCTATGGGGTGACATTAGTGGTACAACAATAAAATGATTGTTGAAATAATATAAACCAAAGAAAAACATTTACTTGATAGTAAAAAATAATATAATTTCCTACACAATCCTAGCATATCATAACATTCAAGGCAAATAATTTTCAAACCCAAAGAAACGGTTCAAGCAGAAATAGGCAGAATCTGTCCAGATTTTTAGGAGCAGCAAAACGGGTTTAATTCGACCACTTAGACATCTCATGAATTTTGCAAAAAAAAATTCATATAGAGGATGAAAAGTTTCAGCTTCAGTGATTTTTTTGTGATTTTAGGAGTTGCCAAAAAATTCAGAAAAATCGCGCACTAAAAAGTAGCGTGCGGAAATCAGCAACTCTTCTTTTGTTTCACAACTTTAAAACATCCAAATGTGTAAAATTTTGTACTTTATTTTAAAAAACAGAGAGAAAACCAAAAAGAAACTCTCTTGCAACAGCATGAGTGCAAAGGAAAAACCAAAAACAAAATAACTCGGGTTGCCTCCCGCAAAACGCTTTCTTTATAGCCATATAGCTAGGTTTACTTGTTTCAAGTTGAATAGAGATCATGTGGTAGCTTGTATCTTGGTGCTATTGTTGGAGATATGCCCAAGAGGCAATAATAAAATGGTTATTATAATATATCTTTGTGTTTATGATAATGTTTGCATACCATGCTATAATTGTATTAACCGAAACATTGATACATGTGTGTTATGTAAACAACAAGGAGTCGCTAGTAAGCCTCTTGAATAACTAGCTTGTTGATTAATAGATGATCATGGTTTCGTGATCATGAACATTGGATGTTATTAATAACAAGGTTATGTTATTAATGAATGATGTAATGGACACACCCAACTAAGCGTAGCATAAAATCACGTCATTAAGTTCATTTGCTGTAAGCTTTCGATACATAGTTATCTAGTCCTTCGACCATGAGATCATGTAAATCACTTATGCCGGAAGGGTACTTTGATTACATCAAACGCCACTGTTGACTGTCAAAACCCACCGGCGGGCAGCGACGGTCAACACGGTAGAGCCGGGAACAACCTAGAGCTGCGGCTGGCTGAGGTCCCTCCGAGCGACGGCCCGCAAAGCCTTCTGGTCACACGTCCGATGCTGATTGCAAGGGCGTGCCACCTGACCTATACCTGGTCAGGAAGGTGATGGAGATGCCTCGCTTAGTTTCCTGCATGGCATACACGTAAACATTAAATACGAGCCTCGATCGGCTCTCAGGTTATCCTGTGAATTGGCTCAAGGAGCCGATCCACCCATGATTCGTACGGGGTGCACGAATATATGGTGGTCCTGCTTGATCAAGATAAAGCTAATGAGATCTACGACGATTTAGGGTTTTCACCGCATAATCGGATCATCCTACTCCAGGTTGGGCCTCGCGGCCACGCACGGTGATCGTAAGCCGATCCTAAACAAGGCCTAAAAACCAACACGAAGTTGATCCCCGGAACATCCTGTTTAGGACTAGCGAACGACACCCTACGCGCCGCTGGATCCTCCCCCCTTTGTAAGGCCTAACTATTGCAGATATTAAACTAATCCTTGTAGAACAAGGAGCAATCGTAACGGATCAGATCTACTAAATAATGATCAAGCGGGGTGCCGCCCCCACACCTAAGATAGGCGTGAGGGCGGCTAGACATGCAAGGGTTGCACTACGACAGCATGTTACGCGAAGAACTATGCTAACCCTAACACATCTATGATAACTACGTTTCTCGCCATCAACAAGGCTTCAGTACGAGCAACGCATGAACAACGTGGAGCTTGTGCTGCCTAGATCGCAAGATGCGATCTAGGCAGCATGTCGCTTACCGGTAGAAACCCTCAAGACGAAGGAGTTGGTGATGCGCCGAGATTGATTTGTTTGGTTGAACGTTGGTTGTTGTTTATTCCATAAACCCTAGATACATATTTATAGTCCAGGGGACTTTCTAACGTGGGAATAATCCCCACCGTGCACGATACAAACTCTAACTTTTAATCTAAGATATAATCTACCATAATTAAAGATACACGGGCAATCCAGCCCAAACTCCTCGTGCAAGGCCGCTTCAGAGATCTTCCACGTGTAATCTTCCAAGCCCATCTCTCTTACGGCCCACCTCCTGATTTGGCCAAAATCTGGTGATAACACATGCCCCCCTGGTTTTGGCAATGATAATTCCAAAACCACTCTGTTTTTCCTCCGAAGGGTCATGTCATGGCAGAGCAGAGCCATTTGCAGCATCCATCATCATTATGCCCTGTCTTCTCAGCTTCTCTGCAAAATTCGATAGCTCTGGCATCACCTCCTCGGAAACTGTAATGGCACTAAATCTCCACCAGGCTCCTTATTATTTAACCGTGCCGATCGATTAGCCCTCTTCATCCTCTGTTCTGTTCCGGCCATCGGCACCAAAAAACCCTCTTCTCCTGTAGCAATGTCTTCCTCTTCCTCTTCCCTCTCAGGCCTCCCCCTCCAATCCTCGCCGAAGAGGAAGAACGAGGACAACCTTCACTCCGAGGTGAACCCCCTCTCCTCCGACAATGAGAAGAAAGAAGGAGAAGTAGCGAAGGCCAAGGCCTCCCCCTCCGCCAAGCTCCCGCCGAAGAAGCGCTCCCGTATGTGGGCGGACAGCGAAGACGAAGATGACAACGAAGAAGGAGAAGAGGAGGAGGAAGATGAATCTTCCTCTTCCGCTGGGTACCCGCCGACGAAACGCTTCCGCTCTTGGGCGGACAGCGAGGATGATGATGATGACGAGGAGGACGAGGCTCCGGCCAAGGGCTGGGGCAGCAGCGACAAGGAGCTTCCTGGGAGCAGCGCCGACGACATCGACGGCGGTGATGACGAGGACAGCGACGACTAGTAGAATAGGACTAGTAGTAGCAGTGCACTAGGCACCAGATCCCTCTTTTGAGAGCCATCGGCTCTTTCTTGTAAAGCCGCTCCTTTGAATTAATGAAATTGTTCTTTCAATTCATCCTTCAATTACTCCAATTTCATTCCTTCCGCCTGTCATGCCAAGACCGATAGCAACGTATCGGATTTCTTTTCTTTTAGACGCCCATGAAGCCGGACTCTCATGCCGATTAGCCCGTCGGTCAAGCACTTCTCAATTTCAGGCTGCGATTTGATATCTGACCATAATTCTTCGCAATCCCTTAGCCGATGACTACTCATCGGCTATTTTGAGAATCTAGTCCCTTTCCTTCTCTTTGCAGCGACAGGATGGTCCAAAATCTGTAAAAGCCGACGGCCTCCTTTTCCGATTCCTCTCCATAGCTTCAGCGATCTTCTTTCGCAACCTGAACTGCTTTCAGAGAGGATCATGATGCAAGGTCAGTCGATGCAACTCCAATCGGTTTCTTAAGAACCAAATATCTATGTAGTCCGTTGCCCCCCGAGCCTTCATCAAGGCGAGAACAGTAGTGAGCCAACCACATGTGCCACTATCGGCTTCCGAATCGTAATGCAGAACCAGCCGATTTCAACAAAATCGGCTCCCAAAGCCAAGAACCTCTCGGGCGAGTCGCCCTCCGAACCCCATCCAAAACGAGCCAACTGCGTCGCCATTGGTCTCCACGTTGTAATGCAGAAACAGCCGGTTCCATCAAAATCGGCTCTCTAAAGATATTTTAGGGCGAGCTGCCCCCCGAGCCTTAATCAAGGCGAGAATACCGGCGAGGATGCACAGGTCGCTGATCAGCTTTCTTCTACTGAACGTCGACGTTGATGTAAACTTTGAGCATATAGCCAGTAGGCCTTGGCCTTGGTCTTGTGTAACTGTACTAGAGTCGATAGCTGCGCATCGGCTTCGCTTCTTGCGCAAATTTTTTTTTTATTTGGCCGATTTTTCTTAATCGGCCCCCAATGTTTCACTGCACGCATGTTTACACACGTTTATCTGCACATGTTCATCTGACTGTATGCCCCCCGAGCCGAATCTGCCAAATGACTGCAGATATCGGCTTCTATGGTTAGTCAGGGCACTGCACTTGCACGTCGGCTCCGTAAGGATTCATGCTGACTTTCATCTGCCGACGTGGCCGCTGCCCAGTGGATCGTTGCTGAACACAAGCAGAACTCGTGGTGAAGATAACTTTGGCCGATTGCTGGAATCGGCCTCCATATCCATTGGAGCGCTGACTGAAGGTTCTGTAATGTTCCTTCATAATTTACGGGGCCGATCACAAGGATCAGCCTCGCCCTGTTTGCTCATTGGTTTAATCTTGCTACTCGGTCAGGCTGGTGGATAAAACCAGCCCAACCTCTGACTTGATGCGCCTGCTGTCGTCCACCTTGAGTGCATCGTAGAATCGTGGAGCACAAAGCTCCGTCGGAAGGACAAGCACCATGTTCGTGCCAGCCGATGTTTCATCATCGGCTTTCTTTTGCTTGGGACGCCACTCCATTTTCCGTGGACGACCCTCTTCTTCCAGGGTTCGCCGAACTTTCGCAGCCAGATCAGGCCGTGCCTTCCTTAGCGTATGCAGGTATAACCTTTCGGCTTCCTCCAGGCCGCGCAATCGCTGAACCCTGCGCTTTTGTGAACGGCTGAGTCCGTCAGGGCACCACCTTGGACGGTGGTACCTGTCCTCTTCCTCTTCTTGTCCCTCGTCTTCTGAATCCTCGAGATCTGCCCAGCGAGGGGACTCAGCGCGTTTGCTCTGTGGCGGGAGAGGCCCTAAGCGCTTGAACGTTGGCTGCCTCCTTCTTCTTCTGGTTGCATTCTGGGCAATTGCCGATTGTGGGCAATCGGCTCATTCCTGAATCCCAGCAGTGTCTGAAAAAGGGGCAGTCCCAGTGCCTGGCGTTGTCATCTTGCTCCCTTGATTGTTCCGTGGCACAGCGCTCGTGCTCCTCCTCATCGCGATCGTGCCGACGATGTCTTCTGGCTTCTCTGGCCAAACGATCTCTTTCATCATCATCGGTGGATCGTCGGCGTTGGTCATACTGACTCACATACTTGTTGAGGAGGTGATCAGAGAGGGGTCGCTGATATCTCATGTTCTTCACTTCTCCCTCTGTGACGTAGCGCTTGCCATCATGACAGAGCCGATCGCGTGGAGCGGCCTCCTCTGTGTCCTTGCTACGAGAGCAGCTGCCCTCGTCTCCATCTTTGCCAGAGTGGTTCCCAGGTCCTACCATGTTGATGCTGAACGAGGATCCTGGCTGGCAACCTTCAGGGTAAGTGCACTCCACCATGTTAACGGCGGGAAAGGGCTGGGTGTCAA
The DNA here is from genome assembly GCF_019359855.2 of Lolium perenne. NCBI lineage: Eukaryota > Viridiplantae > Streptophyta > Magnoliopsida > Poales > Poaceae > Lolium > Lolium perenne. Next base: position 76,273,109 of record NC_067244.2, read on the forward strand.
CCTTCATGGCGTACTGGTTGAAAATTAGACGCCCTTTTTCTATCGCCGCTTGGATGTGCTGACGCCATACCCTGCAGTCGTTGGTGGCATGGGAGAGCGAGTTGTGCCATTTGCAGTATGGCTTTCCGTTCAGCTCTTGCACCGTGGGGAATTTGAGACCTTCAGGAATCGTCAACTGTTTCTCCTTGAGGAGGAGGTCGAAGATTTGCTCAGTCTTGGTCACGTCAAAATCAAATCCCCTGGGTGGGCCTGGTGGCTTTACCCATTTGCAGGACACGGGGGTTCCTCCCCGAGTCCATTCAGCCACTGCTACCTCTTGGTCTCCCGCAGGAACTTCGTCTTCCTCTGCATCGACCAGGACTACTGCACGCTTGAACTTGTCTTGGTACAGGTCCGGGTGGCGCTGTTCATATGCCGATAGTTTCTGAACCATGTGCGCCAGTGAGGGATAATCTGCTTGGGAGGCCATGTCCTTGAGCTGTGTTGCAAGGCCTGCTACTGCCAACTCAACTGCTTCTTTTTCAGTTATACGAACCGAATAACATCGGTTCCTAAGATTCCTGAAGTGCTGGATGTATTCTGTCACAGTTTCTCCGCGCTTCTGATGTAATTGTGCTAGATCGGCAATGCCAGACTCGGAAGCCTCTGAATGGTACTGCATATGGAACTGCTCTTCCAACTGCTTCCAAGTCCGGATGGAGTCCGGTGGCAACGAGGTGTACCACCCGAAAGCCGATCCTGTGAGGGACTGTGAGAAGAGCCTCACGCGTAGTTGATCCGACACTGAAGCCGGTCCTAGTTGCGCCAAATATCGGCCGACGTGCTCGATGGAGCTGGAACCATCTGATCCACTGAATTTGGAGAAATCAGGGAGCCGATATTTAGGTGGCAGCGGGATCATCTCGTAGTCGTCGGGGTACGGCTTGGAATAGCCGATTGCCCTCCTTTTCGGCACCATGCCGAACTGGTCTCTCAGTATGGTACTGATTCGATCCGCTGTCTTTGGCTGCGGGAGTTGAACTACGAAGATTCGCCGGGGTGGCGTACTTAGCCAGCCATGTTTGCTTTTCCAGCTCTGAGCCAACTGCAGGAGCTGAGCTCTGGAGGTTCGTCGGGGTGGCGTACTTAGTTAGCCACGTCTGCTTCTCAAGCTCTGTCGCTGACGTTCCTCCTGTTTTCCCAGAAGTCCCTGATGTTGTGGCCTGGTTTATGAGTGCCCAGTTGCCACAATCTGGCACATACGTGCACGTGTACCCGTGAGGGATCTCCTTAGGCGCCTCAGGCAAGAACTGGTAGTCACTAGGGTCACCACCAATCTTGTAGACGACGAATGCCGGTGTAGCCGGCACTTCTGGTGCTGCCAACGCATATGGCAGCGGTGGACGGGACTGGAGTGGCAACTCTCCTTGATGCGTCCCGAGAGCTGGTCCTGACGGCGAGTACTGGTGCCTCATGATCTCCTGGATCACGCGAAGAGCGACACGCTCCAACGTGTTGACCAGGTTCTCAGAGTGACGGTGTAGCGAGTGAGCCACCAAGTAGTTGATCTCCTGCCGCAGGGACCTGGTGCGTTCCTCCGACGGGGCAGAGAGGTCTATCCCATCGAGTGCACCTTGCGGTGAGAACCCCTTCCATCTGATGCCATGGGAACGGGTTCTCTGAAAAGAGCCGATGAGGTCGGCTTCGAGGGTGACTTTGATCTCGTCATACCTCTTCTTGAGCTCGTCGGGCAGCTCCTCGTAGGTGACTGGCGTGCCGTCCGCCATCTCAGATGTAGATGGCGATGTGGTTGATGTAGAAGCTTGTCCCACCGGGCGTGCCAGAATGTGTTGACTGTCAAAACCCACCGGCGGGCAGCGACGGTCAACACGGTAGAGCCGGGAACAACCTAGAGCTGCGGCTGGCTGAGGTCCCTCCGAGCGACGGCCCGCAAAGCCTTCTGGTCACACGTCCGATGCTGATTGCAAGGGCGTGCCACCTGACCTATACCTGGTCAGGAAGGTGATGGAGATGCCTCGCTTAGTTTCCTGCATGGCATACATGTAAACATTAAATACGAGCCTCGATCGGCTCTCAGGTTATCCTGTGAATCGGCTCAAGGAGCCGATCCACCCATGATTCGTACGGGGTGCACGAATATATGGTGGTCCTGCTTGATCAAGATAAAGCTAATGAGATCTACGACGATTTAGGGTTTTCACCGCATAATCGGATCATCCTACTCCAGGTTGGGCCTCGCGGCCACGCACGGTAATCGTAAGCCGATCCTAAACAAGGCCTAAAAACCAACACGAAGTTGATCCCCGGAACATCCTGTTTAGGACTAGCGAACAACACCCTACGCGCCGCTGGATCCTCCCCCCCTTTGTAAGGCCTAACTATTGCAGATATTAAACTAATCCTTGTAGAACAAGGAGCAATCGTAACGGATCAGATCTACTAAATAATGATCAAGCGGGGTGCCGCCCCCACACCTAAGATAGGCGTGAGGGCGGCTAGACATGCAAGGGTTGCACTACGACAGCATGTTACGCGAAGAACTATGCTAACCCTAACACATCTATGATAACTACGTTGCTCGCCATCAACAAGGCTTCAGTACGAGCAACGCATGAACAACGTGGAACTTGTGCTGCCTAGATCGCAAGATGCGATCTAGGCAGCATGTCGCTTACCGGTAGAAACCCTCGAGACGAAGGAGTTGGCGATGCGCCGAGATTGATTTGTTTGGTTGAACGTTGGTTGTTGTTTATTCCATAAACCCTAGATACATATTTATAGTCCAGGGGACTTTCTAACGTGGGAATAATCCCCACCGTGCACGATACAAACTCTAACTTTTAATCTAAGATATAATCTACCATAATTAAAGATACACGGGCAATCCAGCCCAAACTCCTCGTGCAAGGCCGCTTCAGAGATCTTCCACGTGTAATCTTCCAAGCCCATCTCTCTTACGGCCCACCTCCTGATTTGGCCAAAATCTGGTGATAACAGCCACTGCGTAAATGGGTGGTTATAAAGGTGGGATTAAGTATTCGGAAAGTATGAGTTGAGGCATATGGATCAAGAGTGGGATATTGTCCTCTCGGTGGAATGTCGTCTAATTAGCTTGCAAGCATATGAATGGTTCATAAGAGACCACATACCACGGTACGAGTAAAGAGTACTTGTCGGAGATGAGGTTGAACGAGGTATAGAGATACCGATGATCAAACCTCGGACAAGTAAAATATCGCGTGACAAAGGGAATCGGTATCGTATGTAAATGGTTCAATCGATCACTAATTCATCGTTGAATATGTGGGAGCCTTTATGGATCTCCAGATCCCGCTATTGGTTATTGGTCGGAGAGAGGTCTCAACCATGTCTGCATAGTTCACGAACCGTAGGGTGACTCACTTAAGGTTTGATGTCGTTTAAGTAGATATGGAATATGGAATGGAGTTCGAAAGTTTTGTTCGAAGTCTCGGATGGGATCCAGGACATCACGAGGAGGTCCGGAATGGTCCGGAGAATAAGATTCAAATATAGGAAGTCACTTTCCAAGTTTGGAAATGATCCGGTGAATTTATGGAAGGTGGTTTCTAGAATTATCTGGAATAAATCACTATGAAAGGAGGAGTCCCGGAGGGACTCCACCAAACCTAATAAGCCAACCAAGTGGGAGGGTGGAGTCCATGGTGGACTCCACCTCCTTGGCCGGCCAAGCAAGGGGGGAAGGGGAGAGTCTCTGTCCCTCTAGGTTTCGTCCATATGGCAGTTTTTGAATTGGGGTCTTATTCGAAGACTTTGGGCAAACCCTAGGGATTCCACCTATATAAAGAGGAGGAGAGGGAGGCTGGCCGGCCACTTCAACTACAAGATTGGCCGCACCCCTCAAGGCTGCCCTAGCCGGCGCCCCCTCTCCCAAACCCTAGCGCCCCTCCTCCACATACTACTCCCGCAGCGCATAGGCGAAGCCCTGCCGGAGTTCTCCACCACCACCGCCACCACGCCGTCGTGCTGCCGGGATTCCGAAGAGGATCTACTACTTCCGCTGCCCGCTGGAACGGGGAGGAGGACGTCGTCTTCATCAACACCAAACGTGTGACCGAGTACGGAGGTGCTGCCCGATTGTGGCACCGTCAAGATCTTCTACGCGCTTTTGAAAGCGGCAAGTGATCATCTTCTGCAACAACGAGATCTAATCTCGTAGGCTTTGGAAATCTTCAAGGGTTAGTCTCGTGATCTTCTCGTTGCTCCCATCTACTAGATTGCATCTTGGCTTGGTTTTCGTTCTTGCGGTAGGAATTTTTTTGTTTTCTATGCTACGAATCCCATCAGCTACATCCTTCTTCATTGGGAAGTTTTCCATTCACTTCATGTGTGAAAATTGGAACTTCACATTTCCTTCCTTTGAGTAAATAATTGAACATGTAGTTCCCAAAATAGGTCTTTCAAGGATTATAAGACCAGAGGCTTTATTCCCCATGTCCATGATAACAAAATCAACAGGCACGAAATTCATATGTAACTCAATAATTATATCATTTACTTTTCCTAAACCTTGTGTGGTGAGTCATTAATTAGCAAGAAAGAGATCTATTGAGCATTTTTTCCATAGTTTTGAGTTCTAATAGATCATATAAATCTTTGCAAATAGTGATTAATATTTTGGGTATCCATACATCCCCAAGCTTTGGAGGTATCATAGCTTCATTATTGTATCTTTCTATCTTTTCTTTGATTACACAGTTTGCTATGTAAGAGCCAAATCCTACTTGATGAACATTAATAGATGGGTCATTAGAAAACTTTTTTATGATATTAATAAATGTATGCAAGCTACGTTTATCAAGTGCAAGTAGAGGCTCTTTTGTTTCACTTAGCATTTTGACTTCTTCTATTTTGTGTATCATTTGAAATCTTTGGTAGCTCTTTCTTATCAATAAGCATAATATTTCCTTCTTCTTTTATCATTGGTTCTTTATCTTTTTGTTCCTTTTTTCCCTTAACTACCCAAACTCTTTTTAATTACTTTGCTAATTACTTTCTTGATATTGGTAATGTTGCCTTTTTGGCTGGGTTTTTAGTAGAAATTTGCTTGAGGAAGCTCCCTTGAATATATCACCCAAGTATGCTACCATTTTTTCTGCACTCAGAAGTTTCTTATCATCTTTTGTAAACTAGATGACCCGTTGCGCTATCGCGCAAATGACAGAATTAAATTCGAAGTTAAACCATAAACTTTAGCTTATTATAGTATTAAGAAAAACTCGAGGGAAGCAAAGATTTATCAATCAAAGTAACAGAACATACGCCAATTTTATACACATACATTCAACCATTTCTCTTACTCGGTAAATAGTAGTGGCGGCAGAGGTATTCTGGTAAAGATTAATTTAAACATAACGCTATATTCTTATTTACATGTAAATAGGCTCAATCTTTTTATTTGCAAAGGTAGAGCTAGAGCCAACTAAGACTAATTTAAACATAATGCTATATTCTTATTTACATGTAAATAGGCTTGATCCTTTTATTTGTATAAAGGCAGAGCTAGAGCCAACTGAGCCACAAATTTGGCACCACGCCATCACCTATGATTACAGAAAGAACATTCATGCTAAAACAGAATTGCACGTACAAAAACAATTTTTTCGGACAAATTCTTGGCATGTAAGGTGTCATTCTACCAGCAAAGATTCATCTTTGATTTCGGAATATTATTTTGGATAACTATAGCTATTAAAAAAAGCAAGTAACCAGAGCATATAAGTGCACATAGTCCTACATGAGTGCAAGATATGCCAAAATGTCCGTGACGCAGATCTTGATGTAATTGCAGTAATATTCAACTCACATTTGACAAAAAAGCATAAAAGTAGAGAAGTAGGCATGATAATAGGAGAAAAGAGGAAAAATATCTTGTGACATCCAATTGATGTGATATACAAATTGGATCTGCCTTAAGTACAATGACCAAATATGAGGTAAGTGTGCATAAAGTACTCCCTCCGTTCCTAAGCTCAGAACTATCAAATGAGCAGCAAATGCTACAAATCTGTTTTTAAATAACCTTAGAAAAGTACATACATGCCATGAAAATTATTTTGCCTTGAAGCTAAGACAAATATTTCCAATGTGTGCCCAGGAAAGATAAACATTAGTAGTTTAGTACCAATGGAAAGATAAATATTACTCCGTAGTTGTTTAGTACCAATGGAAGTAGTCTTAGCATTGTAGAATGCATTCCCTGCTTAAGAATTGCTAAACTGTATTAAACAAATACGCGGATCGCATATTTACTGAATAATATCGTCAAATCTGTGGACATGAAAGCTTTACAAAAATTGCACGGTAGTATTCACAACACTGAACACCGTCTACTCAACAATATTAAGTTGGTCAAGGTGAACTAACATTTCCTATCCTTGGAGCAATACCCAGGAGTGAACACAGAGAAGGGTGATCCATTCAGGAAAAAATTATTGGGCTGCTCTGCTTGCAAAATGTGAGCAGTCACACTCACACATACTAACCGCACAGCCTATAGCAATTGAATTGTCACGATTGGTCTTTGATTGTCTGGTAAATAGGGAAAAGAGGCTTTTTGAACCATAACCAAACGACCCAAGAGTTTCTGGTTTCACCAATGCCCTGCACTGGGCAGACCGACTCCCTCTGAAACCTGACATTTGTTTTGAAAATATAAGATAGATAACGATGTTGCTTACCATAAATTGTTGAGAACATGATATTTATTAACAACTACAGACAATGAAACAAAATGCTAGTAGGTTATCATTCAGAGAAAGAATAACATGATTAAATTACAACAGAATGGGAGCATGCACCTTTTTTTAGGCGGAGAACTGGGGAAGGACATGCATCTTCCCTTGGCAAGAGCCTGACTCAAGTACATGAAAGATGTGTGTCAAACTTTCCATTTAAGTCTGCAAATTTCATAAGCACTTTTTTACTTTTGGACAACTGACTGTCAATTGACAAGCAACAACCTCTTGGTGCTTAAACCTAATGGAAGTATTTATGAGATAATCTTGTCAGTGTTGTAGAAATGATTTAACCAGAAACATGTAAGTGTTATCACAAGGAACATGGAACATTCAGTATCACCTCTGCACCTTTTCCACAAAAGAGATTTGTGCTGCAACATTCTCTTGGAGAGCACAACAGGAAATAAGAGATGACAACTAATTCAATCGATCATCAAACCTCTTAAGGGAGGAAGGAGCATGGGAAAGGGGAATATAAGCTAAGAAGCCGAACGTAAAATCACGCACCTGAACTCCAAGGCAGTGAGAACGGCTAGACAACCTCCTGGATCACCAGTAGGAAGTAGACAGAGGAAAGCAGAACAAGGAACAGGAGACAAGAAAACTTCAGGGGCATCATGTCCTTTCATAGCTAGACACTTGAATATAGATATTGAGATCTGCAAGTAAACCAGTAGCACGAACTTACGTCCACTCTATCAAGAGCAATACTCATGTCTGCTATATTGAACATAGCGTGTAAAATAGTATTCATCGATTAGTTGTTTGGAATTAGTAGCTGGCAATTATAACATGAAATTTTGTACAGAATAAGTTGGCTCTCCATGTTGCATGTGGTAAGCACCGGTACTAAACACATTTCTAAGATAATTGTAACCTTTTTTTTAATTTTTCCAGCCAAATGGCTAATATATAAGTACTGCATGCAAATCCACATAGATAACAATTTCTTTTTGCAAAATATCCAATATAACTAAATCACCACTAATATCTACAACACTGCAAAGCAATTTCAACTTTCTACAAATGACAAAATGTCAAAAAAATTGAAAAAATATATAGAACTGCAGAGCAGCCTAGAGTATCTGTCCAGCACCAACATAAGCACATCTACAGAAATACCCTGCAGTATAGAAAAGCAAGCATCAATACTATTTTTTATGCAGAACCTTTGCCACACCAGTATTACTCAGGGAGCATGACCTGGCTAGGCCGACTCACTGAGCTGCAGCACATGCTGTTGTGTAACCCCAACCAATAACATATCTTCTCGGAATGAATAGTAAATAAACTGTCACTGGAACAGATAGCAAAATACGTAGTTCAATACTAAGAATTGGTTGTAAAGGGAAAACACAGGTTCCAGTAGTCTTTCAATTCATGGATGACCCAACTGTGAATACCTCTGGTCGGCTAAACCAAAACTTGAACAATAGAATGGAACTTAAAAGGATTCCTTTGGATTACATATTGCTGAAGTATGTATATATCAAGAACGTGCAAAAAAAAAAAAAACAAATACAGAAAGGGTAACAAATATAAGAAAATCTTCCCAAGAAACGACTAAGCAAGAACACATCCAGTGGGCAAATATAAAACTGATGTTCTCTACTCCATTGCTACAAAAACAACCTCCGGGCACAGTGATAATGCGAGAACTTGATAAGTGACAAACTGAAATTTGAGGAGCACATGAATATTAGAGATGCACATATTCCAAAAACAGAAATGCAACAGAGCAACAAAAGTAGGAGTAGCAAATGGGTTTTCATCCAAAAAATAACTCCAGAGTGGGTTTGGTTAAACTGATGGCTGAGATATACGGAGAAGATCTGCAACAAAAGTATATGATATTAACATGGTTCATTAGTAAAGTGCCAGCATAACAGTGCATTTTTATTCAAATAGAATCTGCATGGATGAAGATTATTTTAATAAGATCAAAAGTGATAAACATTGAAACAAAGTGATTGAAAGGATACTCACAAATAACATGCCGAGATAACTCTGGTAGATGCTCTGGATGATCACCGTCGTGCCACCTTGCCCTAGTCAATCAGCCTTTAGCAGCTCTGAAAAAAGGGGAAACAGGGAAAATAAGGAGCATCATATCATGGATTCAGCAGTAAAAGAATTTATCAAAGATGAGCTATATATACAACAAACAGGCTGATAACGATATATGTAATCTCCGTTGAATCAAAATCAGGTCAAACCTTCCTCATAAAGGACGGCCGGCCTGGCTGGCTAAAGTGGCAGTGAAGAAGTCATGAAGGCGGAAGTCAATGGCATCGCTATTGACCGTGTCGCTGCTGGAGAAGAGGAATCATGCACCTGTGTCGAGGGCGTCGAATAAGATGAGCATCTTGCAGAACACGTGCGGTATTCTCGCCAACCACTTCACAGCGTCAACATCCTCTCCTAGATTCAGAGGCATTTATGTTTACACACAAATCATATAGTAAATTTACGGCTGTAAATATTAGGTATAGATTCTATAATAACCTTATCCTGAACTTAAAAGAGAAAGGTGGAAGATTGGAAGAGAACACTATAATTCGCATTGTCAAAATACAGCTCCCTGCTCGGCATCGCTCTTGAATAGAACGATTGCAGTTAGTGAGTAAGTCATCACATTATTCAATCCCAAGAACACACAAAAGGGACGAAAATTTTGACATACCTTCTGGATGGCTAGCACATCAATGTGGAGGAGATCCTGTAGAACTCGAACGACGCCTCCAATTAGTTCACCAAGACCTGTTTCAATTGTTAAAACAAAGAGAGGAAATTAATCAAACGAGGTTGGATTAATTATATGCCATAACTGGATGGGGAAAAGAGAGGACCTCTGGTGCAAAAACAGAGTCGCAGCTTCTTGCAGTTGTAGCCATCGGTGTTTGAATCTACCACCACCCAAAGCCTAGCTGCATAAAATAAAAATAAAGAGTAAATTAATGAGACAGGAATTAGAGGGAGGAGCTCACGCGAGAAAGCGTAACCAAAAGGGAGGAGAGAGACCATGATGTGTTCTCTAATGGGGGAGACGGGCTGTGAAAGTGGAGCCGCGCGAGAGAGATTGGAAGAGGCTCACCTGCCCCGCCTATTTCTTCTGGTCGATCTCCCTCAGCGAGGCCACCATCTCCTGCCTCCAGTCGCGCGCGAATCCTAGAAGCTCCCCTTCCCACCGGCATCAACAAGACGAACCAGACCGGTCTCGCGCGGCTTCTCTTGGTCCTCCCTGGAACAGTTGCTTCCACTTCTCGCTGCTCAGGTCCAGCCGTGCCGCTCCGGCCTACCACCGCCGCGTCAGCGAGCCAAGCTGGTGTTGCCGCTGCATGGCGTGGTCAGCGGCTCGAGAGCAGGGTAGGAGGAGGGAGGCGATGGGGAGAAACTGGCACAGGGCTCAAGGACAGAAGGGGATTGGCTGAAAAGAGCTCGAAACTGAAATCGGCCCGGAGCTTCGCAGCCTTGAGTCGGTCATCCCAGCATCTGGAAAAGCTCGCCGCCGACCTCCCACCCGCGGCATGCCACATTTGCGCAGACGCCGGTCCTCCCTCATCCTCGTGCCTCCACCCCTCCACCCCTCCACCTACCTCCACTCAGCACACTCACCAAAGATGAACGGAAGCATCACTACTCGTGCTCAATTCAGATCCTTCAAGGCCTGCAGTGTCTGCACATATATAAAAAGGAAAAGCCCAAATCAGCTCAACAGATTCACCAAACAATCGCCAAACAAGTAAAAATCGAAGAACACATACTTGCACTGCAGTGGGTGAGCAGGCAAGAAACGGAAACCACCAGCAGCACAAGAAGCCTCTGAAGCAAAGAAGGTGCCTCGGTGGTAACCTTGCACATCACCAGAAGGCAAGTCGAGTGCTAGCTGGCCTTTCCGTGGAGAAGAGGCCATGGCAGGAATCGGTAGCCTCCAACGGAGACGTGTGATGGATAGACGGATGCAGCCGGCGGAGGCGCCACCCAACGGCAGAGATCTAAGCCAGGGATGAGATCTGAACCAAGGAACATCATTATCTGGCAGTTTACAGGGAAAGGTAAGATGGAATACAAATATTATCAAGTCAAACATTATCAAAGCAGACACTAACCATTGTATTGGAATACAAGTGATTAACACCCATTCAACGCACCAATGGTTCTCTAATTTTTGTAATTCTTGATCACTAAAAATCAAATGTTTCTCTAATTTTGAATTAGTAATTCTATATTGGCCGTCAAAAAACAATCTACAAAAGTATGAACATGAAAAAACGGCCACTCGGAATCTCCAGCTTGTATAACTAAATCATCACCTACAAAATTGTCCGTCCTTGGAGCCATTGATTTTGAATTATTTATTGAAGTCTCAAATTGTCATTGATTTCAGTCAACTCAAACTGCACATAACTAAACATTCTTCATAGTTTATTGCTAGTCACCAGCTTCTATAAGGCCAGAGCATGTCCTTTATCCTTTTCCTTCTCTGCATACAGAAGAAAAGCCAATTAATCATCTGAACCACCTGCATCAAGCACCAGCACGATCAGAATCTTTACAAAGAGGAAAAGTTCACAGAGAAATCCTAAGAATAAAACAATCTAAACTGAAGCATAATTGTTTGGGTCCTTTATGCAATGCTTTTATATTCATTCGGTACCTCATTGGCCACTCATCACAAAAGCTCAGCGCCAACATGGCGTGTTAATTAATGAGTTTCAGAAATAAGTGTGCATCTGGATATTGGTAACATAACCCCTGATGCATGGTTTCATATAGGATATATATCCCATCAACGGAGGTTCAAAAATAAATCAGGTCACAAGCTAATGAATATAATCTACTCATGGAGAAAGCAAAAAAACAGTCTGCAGCAGCAAATCTGCATTTGATTCTTTATCGAGAAAGCAAACCTACATACTACAGCCCATAAATGAATAAAAGTATAAACCTACAAATGACAACCCACAACAAAATTCATTCACAAACCTAGAAATCAGTACATTATTGTACAGAGCAGTTGAACCGAAAAGTCGATGATGTAGGGAAAAGAAGACACCATGGATTGTCACAACCAGTATAGAAACAATCAGTAACTGAATAATTATAGAAACAAAAAAGGAGGAACAAAGCTTTCTCACCTCACCATGCCATCACAAGAACTCACGCCAAGCTCCGGCATCCACCCTCCACTGGGCTTCCCTACCTACAGCCTGAAGAGAGGACATATATAATTTGAGAAATAGCTATTGTATGGAGACAACAGAGTACAAGAGGCGAGGAAAGAGCGGAGTGGAAGATGTGATTGCTTGTACCAACCATATACAATATGAACACACATGCTGCTTGTTATCCCCATTGGTAAGAATCTTCTGTACACTGAAACCCTAGCTACAAAATAGAAGACTCAAATTCGTGTGACTCTTCCCTTTGCTCAAATCCATGCCAAAGATGAAAAACAACAGCCAATCCTAATCAACATCAAAAAACATTAATGAGCTGAATAATAAACTGGCCAAATCGATTAAGAACTCCAAATATGCATATATATATATTTATTTATATGAGCATATGACCAGAAAATTAAAAATGGCCAATATACATCCAAATATACATGCAGATCTAGAGCAGATTTTAGAGAGGGAAGATGCATTGAGAGGAAAAGGAGGGGCAAAGGATAGGAAGGAGGAGCTCACACAAGTAGGTGCAGCAAGAAGCACAGCGCGGCTCAATGCTGGCCGCCAAAGACTCCCCTCTCAACTTGTGTAAACCTTTTCATACATGTTCCAAAACAAAACCAGTGAGCTCAAGAGGCAGATGTGGCTAAAATAGACTCAATTTAGGGAAGCCAAACCAACAAATATTTACAAAAGGAAAATGCAATATCTAATTTTGATGCAAGGAAATAGAAACATGAAATCAGTATAGGAATCTCCGCACTTAGGGGCAAGGGATAGGAAGGGGGAGCTCACACAACTACACAAGGAGGTGCAACCAGAAGCACATCGCGACTTGATGCTGACAGCCGACGACTGTCCTCTCAATCTGCGTAAACCTGGCCGTACATGTTCATCAACAAAACCAATGTGCTCAACAAGAAAATGTGCCAGCTCCCTTAAACATGCATGCATTTGAGTGACTTGACCAATTAGTAGAAGTCAGAGGAGGGTCAATAATAGAAACAGCTAAATTTGCACTATAGTTAAAAGATTGACTTGCCAATGGTGCCTTCATGGTATCAAGAGCAGATTGTATTATAGAAAATCCCTCTGATGTGTAAAATAAACCTCAATGTCTGCCCAGAAGCTATATAAACCACGCCAACCTCTTCTAAATTTGCTTATCCCATTTCAAAAAAATAATTGCTTATTTAAATTTCGAACTATATTTTTTTGACAGTAGCATGAATCGTGAGATAACAAAATATAAGAATTAGGTGAAATGAAAATGATTTCAAACATTTATAAGAATTAGTCAAACACAAATCTTCATTAGAACCAGATCGGAAAACCTGACCCACTATCTCAAACGAAGTGCACAGATAGAAGAGAGAGTACAGCGATGGAAAGAAAACAAGAACGTAGCTAACCAGTCTGTAGCATTGTTGTACAAGCTTTGCAACTTGTCAGGAACTAATTTATGCTATAGAGACCACTTTTCTGCACCAATGCTGCATTTGAAATAGTTCTTATCTACTGTTTCTACTGTATCTAAGTATAACAATATCAGGAGCTTTCCTCTGACTAAGAGACTCAAACGTGTCAGGGGTCTATCCATGGCACACTTTGAATTCCAAACAAGCAAGCCATTGGAGAACTGGCATCAAGCTCCAAACTGGAGGTTCCATTGGACTCTGCCCAAACCAGGCAACCCACTAAATACAAAATAGGAAAGCATCCCAATTTCGGGTAAACAACCGATCAATTGAACATTACTAATTTCTTTAGACAGCAAGTGTGCTTACTTGCTTGACTGCAGAAGATGATTGTGTCCCTGACGATTTGTGTATGGGACCTGGAAAATATTGGCCCTTCCTTCTTGCTTCCTTCCACGCCGGGCCGCCATTACATCGAAGTTCTACAGGCAGCAAACTTTGGGTCAGTACTAACATTGCTTAGAACTTTGAATAAGTAAATGATAAAAAAAATTGTTCTTCAACAAACCATGGCAGGCTAGAAGCAAATGATCTAGTACCTTGGCTGTTTCACTCTAATGGGTCCATGAAAGTGCCAACAGTTACTAATTATGTTACAACATGCTCTGCTAGTAAACCATGAAGCAACTTCAGTAACTTCAATCAAACATACCACGAACAAGAAAGAATAATTGATCTACCCAACACTGAATCCCAGGCATGTGCATAAACAACTGCATACATCTACACTCATTCATTCATACAAAAGTATCACTCTATGCATCAATTGGAATGCCACCAAAAGATACAGGCATGAACTGAAATAAATAAATAAAATCAAACATTTACTCAATGATAGCGCTGGAGTAAATAAGCAAGTACAATAAGAAAATATTCCATGACAAAACAGATCCAGGGATCGTCAGAGCCTACATGGAGAGAAAACAAGAAAATAATCACCGGAAGAGATCATCCGGAGATAGCACTCAGCAATAAAGAACGGAGACCTAGATGTGACCTGCTTGAGGGATCCGTTAGCGACATTGCTGCTGTCGTCATCTAACCAACAAATTGAGTGAAATTAGATCCAAGATCAACATACATTATTCACTCTCATGGGCTTAAACTTGTAATTCAGATAGAAGACCTCGTGGAACTGAATTTAACCAATGTCTTATGAAGAAGGGGCCAAAGCTCACGCTGGCGTCGTTGTGCCAACTACCAGCCGACACATACGTATGGTGTTGTGGAACATTTTATAGTTCATAGGTTAGGAACAGGTACATCCAGAAATAAGCACATATATATGGCTTTCGCTTCAAAACAAGAAAACCAGATGCATGCTAAACTACCAACATTATTAATCTTGTAACTTACTTTTCTTCTGAGGCACTTATTTGCTTCACACAACATATGGTCCTGCAAAATTATTCAGTGGTACTATTGGAACAGTCAGTTCTCTTTTCTGGAAAAGGCAACCAAGATTTAATAACAGAACTCATGTATTTTTATTGTTGTCAACATCAGACGAGTGAGTTGATAGACCATATGCTATGCCTAAGATTGGAACCTGAAAAATGATAGTATATCAAATTACTCTTGGCAGCAGCAGATCCTGCAGCACACAACCGCACAACACAGTAGCAGCAGAAAAACACAACACAGTACCAACTCAAGATCGAGGGAGACCGAGAGAGGAAGCAAGAGCTCACCTGCCTGATGGAGAAAAAGACGAGGGATGTGGGGGACGGGCAGGTGGACAAGTTGCACACGCGCGGCCAGCTCCCATGAGTCGTCTCGTCGCTCTGACCTAGGTAATCTCGCGCCTCCAATCGTCGACAACGAACGGCGGCTCGAGGGGTCGAGAACAGGGGAGGAGGAAGGGCACCAGGAGGCACGACGGCGGTGGCGGCGGCGGCTCGAGATTGTAGAGGAGGAGGGGAGGTCATGGCCGAGGGAATGCGGCCGGAACCGAGGTCATCCTGTAGCCTCCACCTGCCTCCGTTCCCCACTTCCCACCTCTGTCCCCCACCTCCTGCTTCGAGCCTGCCTCCTCCGCATGGCAGAATCGTCTCGTGGAGGGCAAACGAGATGAGCGGCGGATTGGAGAAGAGGAGGCGGCGGATTGGGGAGGAGAGGACGTGCCCGATTGGAGAAGAAAGGAGGCGGACGAGCCAATCGGGATGTCAGGAGGAGAGGCGGCGGCGCGGGTTGGGGGAGGAGAACTCGGCGGCGGCGGCGACTCGGCGACTGGCGGAGTCGAAGGGGCGGGAGCGAGGAGGAGGAGCTGAGATGAGGCGGGGATTGGGGGAGGACGGGAGGCACGGGATTGGGGAGAGGAGGAGGATTTTGGTTGGCTAGGGTTTCTACCGTCTTCCATTTTCTGAGCGACGCGAGCGAGAACTTTGGTTGTCTCAAACAAACGGCCCCACGCATGCATGGTCCCAGCCGTCATGCACCCAGAACAGACAGCAGCCGGTAGGAAAAACATTACTGCATCCGACGGCTGAGATGAAAAGTGGGGGAAAGATTTTAATGTGCATTGCCAAACGTGTGAACCAGATTCATTTGCCCCTCTCAGACCCCCTGGTTGAGAGGGTAGTCTAGGGACATTTATAGAAGAAATTCTTTTTCACAAATGTTTAACTTTTGGAGGATAGTAGCCATTTTATCTTCTATTTTTGGGAGAGTTTCTTTAGAAAGGTGTTCTAAGTGTTCAAAATCTTCCTTGTCGGGAAGTTCTTTGATACAATTTTCAGTTCTTTCTTTTGCTGAGTTAAGTATTGTGATTATACCATATAATTCCCTATCATTTCCTCGGTAAGTGCCAAAGATGTTTTTAATAGTAAGGGCAGGACCTACAGGTGACGATAAAATGTAACTTTGCCCCGTGGATCTATCTAAATATTTTTTATACCATCGATCTAGTCCATAGTGAAAGAAAAGATTCATATTGTTCTGACCACAGGGAATAGGGTCCTCATTATGCATTTTGTTTATTCTTTCCAAAGCGTCTCTTAGTGTTTATACAAAGCGTTGTTTAAAGGAAGTAGTAGTATTCATCGGGTGAATTTGTCCAGGTTGGTTCATAGTGCTTAAGTTTGCAAATAAAGTTGATACTAATTTTTATATGTTTTTGTGTTTTAAAGAGAAACTAAAAAGACAAAAACAAGATGAAGAAAATTACTTTGAAAATCTAAAGGAGAAAGAAAAGCTCACAGTGGTGCAACCTCCCCAACCTTAGGTGTTTGGACAAATTTGGTGCTTTATGAAGATGTTTTTGTGATGTCTTCTTGAAACTTCATGGCGCCATAATATAGTTCTAGCAGTTACAGTGGGAATTGGCATGTGCTTCACCACGCAGTAACCACTATGATATAGCTTCTTGCAATTCCCCGACAACGAAGCCACAAAAGTGTTCTTGATGGCAATAGTATGTGTGCATCAATTCGTTGGGACTCCAAGTGCAAAGTGTTGTAACAACCTTATTTTCTCCACAAGGGTAACTCGAGGGTTTATATTGAAATCTCGGAGAATTGGCTTAGAAGCTGAATTTTTTCCTATCCTCTTCTAGCAACCTTCAAAATAAAGTTCTTTCCTTGTGTCCCCAACTCAATCGTGTGGTTGTCAAGCACAAGGTTTCATATTATAAATAGGAAATACAATTAAGAAATAAAGTAAAGTAAAGTAAACAACTTAATAAACTAAATAAAAACAAGTAAATGCTAAGGGTATTTGGGTTTTGTGTGTGTATGTGATGAAAGTATTTTTTTTGTATTTTAGGATTAAAAAATAACAATAAATTATAAAGTGTGCTAAAAGTGTTGGAATGGTGTTTCTAGTGATTTCAAAATGGACCAAGGTTCATGGGTTCACTTGTCTACTCTCTTTTTAAGTTGTAGTGGACACTAACAATTCATCAATGGCATAATATTGGTGGAGGTTCAATATGTGTTTGATAAGCACTCATATGGGTATTACGTCCTAACAGAGAGAAGATTTAACACATCTCTCTTATATTCCACAAGAAAGGGAAAACTCCAAGAAATCTTGAAGTAAGAATCAACAAAGTATAGCCTTAAGTAATATGACATAATGTCCGAATATCAAATATGTTACCTTGAACAAACAAGATTATCACAATTTCATATGATAATTATAGCACATGTATTCACTTTATCCCTAGCGAGGCAGCAACAAAAAGGTAAATATTGTAGTAGATCTTGAATTTATTGTCACTATTCAATCACTACCACCATGCTACTCCATCTAATACACACTTCTCTCCACACATGTTCTTGCATACAAGTTGGATCAGAACAGGTACATAAGAACGGGGTACATGATATGCATCTATCAATACATCATACACATAATAGTTTCCAATATCATATATCAATATCATAGAGTAAATATCCACCCCATAGGAATTACATATATGCCCATAATCATTTTGGGCGATTCATATGGTACTACAATCTATGAAGAACAAGAGAGAGATAGATCAAGCTACTACCACAAATCCATAGTCCAGATCTGGACTACTCCTTCTTCGTCATGCTGTTGACGGTGAAGATGTTAGTGAAGGTGGAGATCCCTCCGGCGGCGGCTCCGGCAGAGTATCCCCCTCCCATCTTTGTTGGTTCTAGCTCTATTTCGGTGTTTCTCTGTTTCTGCCGCGATCTCCTCGAGGAAGCCTCACGAAGTCCTTTATATAGTGTTTTTTAAGGTCTAACGAAGTCTAGTTGGCAAAAGAATCAAGCGAATCAGAAGGCAGAGGAGGAAAAGAGGGGCGGTGCCGTGCCCTCCATGCCTGGGCGCGCCACCAGTCCAGATGCTTCTCTTGATGAAATATTGACATCCCTGAAATCCTAGCACAATCTTACTTTGTTAAGATCCCTCAAAGTTAAAAAAAATACACAAAACAGGGTTTTCATGTCCTGCAGAGTTATAACCCAAATAGAGGAGATCATTGGTAAATCCGCAAAAATCAATATAAAACAATAATATAAAATCGATCATATATGTTGCAAATATGTGGGACTATGTGCCAACAAACTACAAAGTTCATGTATGCATGTTAGATGCATCAGACATCAGGATAATATACAAGACAGTAAAGCAGAAGGCGAATAAAACTTAAAGGAGGCGTTGTGTGGTCCTTATCGAAGTGATCAACTCGGCGGTTGATTGGAACATCATCGGCTGCCGTAAGGCTGGTTACCCGACGAACCATTTTCTTCGGGACCTCGGTTTGGATATCCTCCTTGGATATTCTTGATAGGTCTGAGGAACCCGAGTAGTTCCACATCTCTTTGCGTTCAGCGTCAGTCAGGGGCAGATCCCAGGACATCAACTTCTTCACTGAAGCCATCGAGTCAAAAGGAACCAAACCGTACTTCTGCCCTTCGGGTGGATCATCCTTGACATAAAACCACTTCTTTCACCATTATTGGATGAAGTCTGGAAGCCTGAGGTCGAAGTGTTTGGCTTCTCCCCTCACCGAGATGATGGCACCGCTGTCGCCGTGGACATCGTCCTTCGACGCGGTTCACCGGATAAAAAAGATGTGGCGCGAGACACCCCAATGGGGATCAATGCCAAGGAAACACCCACAAAGTGTGATAAAACACGCAATGTGGAGGATGGAATTGGGTGTGCGCTGATGTAGCTGCACACCATAAACAAACAGAATCCCACGAAGGAGTTCGTGGGCAAGGATAGATACTGCGAAGAAGTAAGGCTGAGAACATTACCCACAAGCCTTCTTCGGGTCGAGGCACGACTTCGTGGCTTGGCATTCGAATCTTCTACGTAGCAGGGGCACATCGGAGGTGTGCATTTTCTTAATATCGCCAGCAAAGAAGGTGGACCGCACCCAGTCGTGAGCACGTCCCTTTTTCGACGTCACGTCGCTGGCCATCGCACGCTTAGTATTTGGCTTCCCCATGGTAATTCCAATAAAGGTTTGGTGGCTGGATGAGCAAGGAGCGCACGGAGTTTTTGGAAGCACAGAGCGATGGCGTAAGGAAGAGGATGAGCGCAAGAAAGAAGAAGATAATACTTGGGAAGGACCATAATGAATGTGTGGGGGTGAATCCAGCATTTATAACCCCCTAGGTCAGCGATGGAGAACCGTCCGATTAAAAGGGACAGTTCCCACGAAGACAATCTAGCGTGCACACGTGTCAAGGAGTTGTCAAAACACTCGATGCAGTAAATCCACGCGCGCGTATAATAAGGAAGTTACCATACCACTATGTCGGGTGCCTCAGTTCTCGCATGGTCGTGCGGTCAAAATCAATGATGTGGCGCACACCATGCATTCATCATCATCGTGGAGGGCCCACCAACATCCAGTCATGTCAAGCATCTCTGCAGGCGCACCCGAACACTCCATCATCTCCAGCAATGATGTTATGAGCACAGTTGAAATTTTTTCACAAGTACGGGAGAAGTTCAATACTCGAGTTGATGAAAATCCTCGGCAACATCTAAAGTATTTGAGCCTATCCTTGAATACAAGTACTCGATCGTAGCCTACCCTCGGGAGCTACTCTCATGGGTAGCGCTGGGTCACACACCTGATAAGCAAATTGAAGAATTCAAGTCAAGCAAAACTTTTGAAGAAAAGTCTTCGAGCCTATCCTCGGCTGCAATTACTCGAGCATAGCCTCAGGGGCTACTCCTATCGAGAGTGCTGAACGTGCACCCGATAAACAAAGAACATTCGTCAGGCTAGGTAAAAAGTTCATAAATAAGGTTAAATCGTATTTCAGTTATGCCGGTTTTGAGCCTATACTCAACTGAAAACACTCAAGCATAGCCTCGGGAGCTACTCCCATCGGGAGCGCTGAACGCGCAACCGATAGAAAAAGGGTATTGGGAAGGTTGAAGAAAGAAAAAGTAAAATTGAAGACATCTCTGAGTAAAAGGACTTCGAGCCTATACTCGGCTATGCATACTGGAGCATAGCCTCGGTGCTACTCCCATCGGAAGCGCTGATCGCGCACCTGATAGAATGGAATATTCGACAATTCAATAAAAACGAAGAAGAAGAAATCAAAGTTTTGAGTTCATGTTCAGTTGTAAGCACTTATGTACATAATCTCATCCTTTACTCCCATCGGGTCCATGGACACCCCATAAAATGACAACCCTATAACTTCTTCCATGGCAATATCCAAACAAGCCATCCGACAAAAAAATTCCTAGACCGCGTCTGCCGCGATAACATGTTTGAAAGCCGTGCTTTTCAGCATGAAGATATCACCATCACGAATCAGTACTGTGAGGCCTAGTACTCGCCCAAGACTGCGATCTGCTAGAAATTATCCATATCCATGATATGAAGACAAATTCCAACGGACGCATTGGGTACCTTTAATATTTTGCTGGAATTAAAACTTGATAAGAACGTTGCGTCCCGGGCTGAATTACACCAGTTAGGACTCGAGTTTGATGTAGACACACTTGTATTTTCCCAGGCAATTAACTGGTTCCCGATCCGTCAGATGCACCAAGCTTGTTTACCAAAATCCCTATGACAAAATAATATAATATGATGAACAAAATATCAACGCAACTACAAATTCGAGTTCGTTTTACAAAGAATGAAGTCAAGATTTGAGACTCAACCTGAGTGTATGACTCAAGTAGAGTCTCGGGGGCTACTGACATGGGTATACCATATTGGGTACTCGACATTACTACCCCTCGTGTGGGTCCAGAAAGGAATATGCAAAGCCCATGAAGAATCCAGCATGAAGCCGAAGCCTAGGAACCTATGTAAAATAGGCATACTAGGCCCACATCGGGTAAACCGACATACTGACATGTAACCGACCCAGGTATAGAATCTGATACCTACCCCACTATATAAGGACTAGGAGGAGCCACCGGGAAGGGGATTCGGAATCTCAATCTCACGAACACCCTTGTAACCCTAGTTTTTCAACACAATCTCGGCGGCTTTGCCGTTGATCTTATTTCCGTCGGATACCTAGTTTGTCCGACTACTCTACGAAACCACCAGCACTCTCCTTCCTCGAAACCCTAAGTCCATAACCATGAGCATTTCCAAAGTTACCACTTGCCAGGGAGGGATCTGGCCATGATGTAGCTTGCAGCACTAGCAGTTGAGGGAGAGAGATTTGAGGAACAAGTCTTGTGCGGAGGTGGAGGAGATCGATGAGGTGGCGGCACCGTTCGTGCAGGAGGAGAGGTGGATCGCGATGCTGTTCTTGTCCATAGAGGATCAGCCTCCTATGCGCATGGAGTTCACCGGGAGCTGAGTGGTAGGGATTGAAAGAGAAGAGATAAGAGAGATAGAGGAACATTGATTGTGGGGCCACAAAATCACGTGGCAGTCGCACGATGCGTGGGACGTGCTCCTCATCTCTGTCTCGCAAAATCTGACGGCCGCACGTTTGGATGTTGCGACCCGAGCGATCCTCCTATGAAACTGAAGCCTTATCCTTTTAAAATAAGGTACAATGGAAACCACCTCAGTATTCAATGGGAAGAGAGAGAGCAATAATGCATGGCCCGGGAAGAAAAGATAGTAAGTGTGTACATTTTTACAGTGCATGTAAATCATATTTCTAAGTTTCAGAACATTCCAAGAAAACCGTGGCACGCAAAGTTTAAATCTTTAATATGATTATTTGTGATCCGCAAAAATAAAAAAATAATTTGTGTTTCCAATCCACAATATAAACCTAGCTTGTATGATATATAGGTCATAGTTAATAAGATTTATTCCAATGGAAAAGACCACATTATTCATGTATCGATATATTTAGGTGCATGTATAATATCGTTTGGAAACACACACAGCAAGCATGAATCATGTCGAGCTAGCACACTCGCACGGCATGATCAATCAAGCTTGCTAGCCTAGCCGATCTTGGGGATCTGGGCGACAACATTGGAGGAGTTGACGAAGACGCGGACACGTTTGGGGTTGAATTCGCCGGTCACGAAGGAACCGACGGGCAGCACGATCACGTTCACGTCTGGGCGGTCACTAAGGATCTTCCGCTTCGCCGCGTCAGACGACCGCCGTAACAGCTCCGGCCACGAGGACTTGGCATCACCCATTTTCGCAAAATCTGAGACCTGAAAATTTGCAGCTAAAATAGCCACAGCGACAGTGCTCAGCGAAACTCATACAAATTGCGTGCATATGTACACAAATCTAAATACATAGAACTGCCGCGCAAGTGCTCACCTGGCTGTATTTCGCGGTGGAATTAGCCTGTGGTTTGGTTTGCTGATCCTGCTTCTGGTTTTCGAGGAGAACGGAGATGCTATTTATAGGACGAAGTTGCGGCCGGGGTGGAGATGGGCCGGAACCTGCATGCATGCATGAGCAGTCATCTTTGAAAACGCGAAGCTTCAACTTTTGAAACTTTTCCAACTTTGCCACGGATTGTTCGTGCGACATTTTCTCTTTGCTTGCTCCGGGTTGCTTGCATGTGGCTCTGCAGGACGCACGGACGTACGCGGCCGTTTTTGACTAGCGCCGTACCCGCCACCGGCCGCATCCATAATGTACGGCCGGCTTGGTCGTCGCAGTTCGGCACTGATAATGCAAGAATAGTTTTCCTTTAAACAACAGGAGATAACAAAACAACGTCAGCGGATACTTGTACGCATGCAATGAGCAACACGATCCAATCCTAAGGATTTTTCAGTACGCAAGACATATTTTGTTGCTACCGGTACGCTCTGTTTCTTCGGCTCTTCTTTATCTCCACTACGTCATGCAAGTTATATACTCCCTTCGTTAATAATATGGTATTTTAGATTTTTCTAAATTAAAATGTATCTACATAAAATATTTTTTATGGACAAATATAGTAGCATACATAAAATAGATAGCCAAAAGGCTAATTCGACACCCATTGGGCACTACTGGAATTGAGCTTGTTGCCAAGTACTTTGTCTGCCATGGATAGTGTTAGCTTTAGCGAGGAGTCTCTCATGACGGCGCTCAGCCACCTTGTCAACCACAAGGCACATGGCAGCAGCTTTGTGCACATGGTTCCGCCACACATGCTCCTTTGGCTTAGGACCTACCTGGCCAAGTACTACTATAATCTTTAATAGTAGCCTTGGGGACATGGGGGTGGGATGCATGCATGGAGGTGATGGTGATGGTGATGATGATGACTTGATGATGATGATGTACATTTTGGCTTTAGCCAGGGTTTACAAACTTTTGATGGCTAATATATTTTGATGAGGTGGTATATATTAACCCCTAATGTGATGGTGACCTTGCAGTGTTAGGGTGGTTTCCACTTTTGCTGTGGTGTTACGTTGACACCATAGTTGTAGTGGTAGGATGAACTTCTGATCCATGGTAATGATCATGCATGCTCCTCTTTGTTTATAACTGGTGTGAATTAGTGATGTTTTCTTGTGACTTCATTGATGCTTGTGATAATGTTCTTTACTTGTTCTTCTTGGGATATGTCAGTGGTATGTGGTGTTTAAAAGGGGGCATACATGAATCAACAACTCATGGAGGATCAAGTTATAGGTTTATCCAGCAACAACTACGGAGGGTATGATACTTTCGAGGAGGCACAAGAGGAGTACCAGAGTTCTTTTGGATGATCATGCTATGGCTATTCGTACTATGGCTTATCGGTCAATGCCTTATCAGCCAACACCTCTTCTAGCTATCACTAGTGAAGAACAGGCCTATTGTCCCGGCTCGTGAGAGGCTTTTGTCCCGGCTGGCCAACCAGGACAACGGAGGCGGGACAAAAGGCCCAACCTTTTGTCCCGGCCCTCATACCAGCCGGGACATATACGTGACTGTGATGCAAGGGTTTGGGCTGGAGGTCCTTTTGTCCCGGCTCGTAAGCACAACCGGGACAAAGGTTTTATTTATCTTTTTTCATTTATCTTTTTTCATTTTCATTTTTCATTTTTCATTTTTTTTATCTTTTATCTTTTTTCCTTTTTGTTTGACTCGTTACTCTCTCACTTGGACCATTGTTAACACTAATTACACTTCATCTATACTCAAATTCTAGTATTGGTCACTTACCAGTCGGTCACCCATCCTCACACTACTCCACCCTCAGCACGCTTAACTCCTCGGTTCTTTCCTGCTGTGCTCTGATATGTCTCAAACGTATGTATAATTTTTGATGCTCCATGCTTGTTTTACACCAATTGCTATATGTTTTGTTTACACTTCGTGACACTTTTATGCATTTTCCGAAACTAACCTATTGACAAGATGCCACGGTGCCAGTTCCCTGTTTTATGCTATTTTGTATTTCAGAAAAGTTGTACAAGAAATATTCCCGAAATTGGACAAAATAAAAGCCAAAGTTCCTATTTTTCCCGGAGCGAAGACGGAGTCCAGAGTAGAGACGGACGAGGGCCACAGGGCAGCTAAACCATGCCTAGGCACGGCCTAGCCCTAGCCCGCGCCTAGGGGTAGTGTGGGCCACCATGGCCTCCACTGACCTCTCCCTTCCACCTATAAGAAGCCTCCCGATGCGTGAACCCTAAAGGAATAAGCCTCCGCCCACGAAAAGATTCGTAGCTCCGCCGCCGTCGCAGACAAGATTCGGGGGACAAAAATCTCTGTTCTGGCACCCTGCCGGGACGGAGAATTGCCTCCGGAGCCATCTCCATCGACTCCACCGCAATCTTCATCGCCGTTGCTGACTCCCATGATGAGGAGTGAGTAGTTCTCCCTCGAGGCTGAGGGGTTTACCGGTAGCTATGTGGTCTATCTATCTCTGCATGTATGATCTTTATGTGATCATGAGCTTTGTAATCTAGTTCATTAAGTAGATGTTATTTTTCAACTATTGTGCTACTCAAGTGGTTTTATTATGTGATCTCCGGGGACACCTTGGCCAACGGTGTGAAGGTGACAGTGTGCATACCGTGTTTGTTTCTTATGCTTAATTTATAGAAATACTTATGAATTGTGGTGACTAGTTAGTACCGTCTTTGTATTCTCAAAGTGATAGCGTGGGGTTTCCATAGATTGGGAATGCGAACTTTAAGAAATGCTTATGCAGACCTACGCAATGAATTTGTGTTTATTATCAAACCGGAGAGTGGTTCAGAGTAGCGTAGTGAAGTGATAATATCTATGTATTCAATTATGACATCATTGTTGAGAGTGTCCACTAGTGAAAGTATGATCCCTAGGCCTTGTTTCCAAGCATTGAAACACTCCTTACAACCAGTTCTGCTACATATTTGCTTGCTGCCATTTTTATTTCAGATTGCAATTACCACTTACAATCATTCATATTACTTGTGTTTCACTATCTCTTCGCCGAACTAGTGCACCTATACACCTGACAAGTGTATTGGGTGTGTTGGGGACACAAGAAACTTCTTGTATCGTAATTGCAGGGTTGCTTGAGAGGGATATCTTTGACCCCTATCTCTCTGAGTTTGATAAACCTTGGGTGATCCACTTAAGGGAAACTTGTTGTTGTTCTATAAACCTTTACACTTGGAGACCCAACACTGTATACAAGAATAGAAGCGTGCGTAGACATCAAGCTCTTTTCTGGCACCGTTGCCTGGGAGGTAAGGTAAAAGGTACTCACATCCTCTGGCTACTAAGTCTTTTAGTTGCTAGTGAGTGCTCGAAGTTGTTTTCTTTAGATTCTGCAATTACATCTTTTTGTTTCTTGTTTTTATTTTCACTAGTTAGGCTTAATGGAAAACAACAACAAAAAATTAAAGAGCTTTATAGTATTTATCTTGAGTTAGGACATGAGGTGTTTGAAGAGAAAATTAAAAAAAACCTATGGAACTTTATCTGCATGCTAATAGCAATGTTATTGGTATGAATTCTTTGGACACCGTTATTGCTAATGCTATGGAAAAGTCTAATCTTGGGGAAGCTAGTTTTTATGAAAAATGATCTTTTTAGTTCCCCAGCTTTAGAGGAGGAAATTTTCTATGATGATAATATGCCTCCAATATATGATGATTACAATGATGATTATGTTATTTTCAGTCCACCTACTATTGAGGAGAAAATTAATTATGATTACAATATGCCTCCTATATTTGATTATTATGGTGATGAGAATAATAATGATAGCTATTTTGTTGAATTTGCTCCCACTACAATTAATAAGAATGACTATGCTTATATGGGGAGTAACAACTTTATGCATATGGCTCATGATAAGAATGTTTTATGTCATAGTTATATTGTTGAGTTTATTCATGATGCTACTGAAAGTTATTATGAGAGAGGAGAATATGGTTGTAAAAGTTTTCATGGTACTAAAACACCTCTCTATATGCCGAAAGTTTTGAAGTTGCTCTTTTTTTATCTTCCTATGCTTGTCACTTTGTTCTTTGTACATTTTTTTGTGTACAAGATTCCTATGAATAGGAAGTGGGTTAGACTTAAATATGTTTCATATTTTCTCCTTTATGCTTTCTTTTGCTTCAATTCATATTTCTTATGTGAGCATCTTCTCAAACTACTGTCCCTAGCTGAAAGGCGTTAAAGAAAAGCACCCTTGGGAGATAACCCATGTTTAATTTCTGTAATTTTTATTTTATTGAGTATTGGAAGTTATTACCTCTGTAATAATCTCTCCTTATCATTTTTATTTCGTTTTTGTGCCAAGAATATCTTCTAATAGGGAGAAAGTAAGATTTGGGGAAGTTGTTGTCCTGAAAACAGATTTTGTGCTGTCACCATAAAAATTCTTATAAACAGCCAGAGACGAATTTTGAGCTTCCAATTTTTGTGCATATGCCTCAGGTTATTATCTAACTTTAGTTAGTTGAACAATTTTATAGCTGAGTGATGCGTGTAGTTGACACGTCCGTTGGGAACCCCAAGAGGAAGGTGTGATGCGCACAGCGGCAAGTTTCCCTCAGTAAGAAACCAAGGTTTAATCGAACCAGTAGGAGTCAAGAAGCACGTTGAAGGTTGATGGCGGCGGGATGTAGTGCGGCGCAACACCAGAGATTCCGGCGCCAACGTGGAACCTGCACAACACAACCAAAGTACTTTGCCCCAACGAAACAGTGAGGTTGTCAATCTCACCGGCTTGCTGTAACAAAGGATTAACCGTATTGTGTGGAAGATGATTGTTTGCAGAAAACAGTAAAACAAGTATTGCAGTAGATTGTATGCGATGTAAAGAATAGGACCGGGGTCCACAGTTCACTAGAGGTGTCTCTCCCATAAGATAAAAGCATGTTGGGTGAACAAATTACAGTCGGGCAATTGACAAATAGAGAGGGCATAACAATGCACATACATGTCATGATAAATATAGTGAGATTTAATTGGGCATTACGACAAAGTACATAGACCGCTATCCAGCATGCATCTATGCCTAAAAAGTCCACCTTCAGGTTATCATCCGAACCCCTTCCAGTATTAAGTTGCAAAACAACAGACAATTGCATTAAGTATGGTGCGTAATGTAATCAATAACTACATCCTTAGACATAGCATCAATGTTTTATCCCTAGTGGCAACAGCACATCCACAACCTTAGAACTTTCATCCTTTGTCCCAGATTCAATGGAGGCATGAACCCACTATCGAGCATAAATACTCCCTCTTGGAGTTAAGAGCAAAAACTTGGCCAGAGCCTCTACTAATAACGGAGAGCATGCAAGATCATAAACAACACATAGGTAATAACTTGATAATTAACATAACATAGTATTCTCTATCCATCGGATCCCGACAAACACAACATATAGTATTACAGATAGATGATCTTGATCATGTTAGGCAGCTCACAAGATCCAACAATGAAGCACAATGAGGAGAAGACAACCATCTAGCTACTGCTATGGACCCATAGTCCAGGGGTGAACTACTCACTCATCACTCCGGAGGCGACCATGGCGGTGAAGAGTCCTCCGGGAGATGAATCCCCTCTCCGGCAGGGTGCCGGAGGAGATCTCCAGAATCCCCCGAGATGGGATTGGCGGCCGCGGCGTCTCAGTAAGGTTTTCCGTATCGTGGCTCTCGGTACTGGGGGTTTCGCGACGAAGGCTATTTGTAGGCGGAAGGGCAGGTAAAGAGGCGGCACGAGGGGCCCACACCATAGGTCGGCGCGGCCAGGGCCTGGGCCGCGCCGCCCTGGTGTCTGGCCACCTCGTGGCCCCACTTCGACTCTCCTTCGGTCTTCTGGAAGCTTCGTGGCAAAATAGGACCCTGGGCGTTGATTTCGTCCAATTCCGAGAATATTTCGTTACTAGGATTTACGAAACCGAACAGCAGAAAACGACAAGCGGCTCTTCGGCATCTTGTTAATAGGATAGTTCCAGAAAATGCACTAATATGACATAAAGTGTGCATAAAACATGTAGATATCATCAATAATGTAGCATGGAACACAAGAAATTATCGATACATCGGAGACGTATCAGCATCCCCAAGCTTAGTTCTGCTCGTCCCGAGCAGGTAAAACGATAACAAAGATAATTTCTGGAGTGACATGCCATCATAACCTTGATCATACTATTTGTAAACATATGTAATGAATGCAGCGATCAAAACAATGGTAATGACATGAGTAAACAAGTGAATCATAAAGCAAAGACTTTTCATGAATAGTACTTCAAGACAAGCATCAATAAGTCTTGCATAAGAGTTAACTCATAAAGCAATAAATCAAAGTAAAGGTATTGAAGCAACACAAAGGAAGATTAAGTTTCAGCGGTTGCTTTCAACTTGTAACATGTATATCTCATGGATAATTGTCAACATAGAGTAATATAATAAGTGCAATATGCAAGTATGTAGGAATCAATGCACAGTTCACACAAGTGTTTGCTTCTTGAGGTGGAGAGAAATAGGTGAACTGACTCAACATAAAAGTAAAAAGAATGGTCCTTCAAAGAGGAAAGCATCGATTGCTATATTTGTGCTAGAGCTTTTATTTTGAAAACATGAAACAATTTTGTCAACGGTAGTAATAAAGCATATGAGTTATGTAAATTATATCTTACAAGTTGCAAGCCTCATGCATAGTATACTAATAGTGCCCGCACCTTGTCCTAATTAGCTTGGACTACCGGATCATCGCAATACACATGTTTTAACCAAGTGTCACAATGGGGTACCTCCATGCTGCCTGTACAAAGGTCTAAGGAGAAAGCTCGCATTTTGGATTTCTCGCTTTTGATTATTCTCAACTTAGACATCCATACCGGGACAACATGGACAACAGATAATGGACTCCTCTTTAATGTATAAGCATGTGGCAACAATTATTATTCTCATATGAGATTGAGGATATATGTCCAAAACTGAAACTTCCACCATGAATCATGGCTTTAGTTAGCGGCCCAATGTTCTTCTCTAACAATATGTATGCTCCAACCATTAAGGTGGTAGATCTCTCTTACTTCAGACAAGACGGACATGCATAGCAACTCACATGATATTCAACAAAGAATAGTTGATGGCGTCCCCAGAAACATGGTTATCGCACAACAAGCAACTTAATAAGAGATAAAGTGCATAAGTACATATTCAATACCACAATAGTTTTTAAGCTATTTGTCCCATGAGCTATATATTCACTACAAGAAAAGTTCTGATAGACAACGTCTCAAAATCGTCCGCTAAGGGGTATTTTTCGTCGCCTATGGGCCTAACCCGACGATATGGGTTCTGTTGTGGAAACTGCGTCAGGCAAAGTCCAACGACGTTTTTTTCGGTCCGTCGCGCTTGGGCGCCCTTCCGCCACGGAAAATCGGACCGTTGCGCAAGAGTTTCTGGGAGCCCGTTGACTGCTGACGTCATGCAAACTGACACGTGGCAGACGCCGTTAACTGGCAGTTAACGGCGTTAACCGGCTGAAACCCCATGGTAGATGGTAGGCCCACACGAGGCCTGCCACGTCTTAAGCGGGCCGGGCCAGCTAACATAGTTTGACCGGTCAACTATATAGCTGGGCTGGTCCATTAGTTACGTGGGCCGGGCCTAACCCCTAAGGTTGACTGGTCAAAACTTAAATGGGCCGGCCCATTTAACATGTGGAGTCCACCTTACAGCAACTGGGCCGGCCCAAGAAGCAAGTGGGCCGGGCCAAAACACAGGTGGGTCCCACTTTCCTGTTAAAGGGCCGGCCCATTTAGTGTGTGGGGTCCACCATATAGCAAGTGGGCCGGGCCAAAAACACAGGTGGGTCCCACTTTCCAGTTAAAGGGTCGGCCCATTTAGTATGTGGGGTCCACCATATAGCAAGTGGGCCGGCCCAACAAGATAGTGGGCCGGGCCAAAAACACAGGTGGGTCCCACTTTCCTGTTAGAGGGCCGGCCCATTTGGTGTGTGGGGTCCACCATATAGCAAGTGGGCCGGCCCAACAAGATAGTGGGCCGGGCCAAAAGCACAGGTGGGTCCCACCTTCCTGTTAAAAGGCCGACCCATTTAGTATGTGGGGTCCACCATATAGCAAGTGGGCCGGCCCAACAAGATAGTGGGCCGGGCCAAAAACACAGGTGGGTCCCACTTTCCAGTTAAAAGGCCGGCCCATTTATTATGTGGGGTCCACCATATAGCAAGTGGGCCGGCCCAACAAGATAGTGGGCCGGGCCAAAAACACAGGTGGGTCCCACCTTCCTGTTAAAGGGCCGGCCCATTTACCATGTGGGACCACCATATAGCAAATAGGCTGGCCCAACAAGATAGTGGGCCGGCCCAATAAGCATGTGGATCCTACTATCGTGTAACCGGGCCGGCCTACTAAAGAAGTGGGCTGGCCCAAAATGAAAGTGGGTCCCACACTACTGTAAGTGGGCCGGCCCAATCTGTTGTAGTGCCCTACTTGTTTGACTAGTCAACTTGCATTAAATTTCATGAGCCTAAAATCTGATATCAATGATACACACAATTACATACACAAATAAAACAAGTAGGAAAATTACAAGGCAATTAATGTGCCCAAACAAAAAAATTACATAGAATCATTGAGGACTTCTATTAGCATCATCAATAACACGTTGACATTTGGCAATCGCCTTGATTGAATCTTGTGTACTCTTTGTCAACATATCAGCTACAGATCTTAAAGCAGCAATACCATGTCTTTTATAAAGTACAGCCTTGAGATATTCTTGTTTGATGAAAGCAATGGTCTAGGTTGACGGCTATGAGAAGATGCATCAAGAAATATCAGAACTTTTGTGGGCCTCACTTCTAATGAAGATTGCTTCATCACAATTGCATTACGATAATAATGCAAAAAGAGTTAAACGATGAACTATGCAAACATTTATTATGCAATGTAGATATAAGATAATAACAAGTTGCATAAATAAGACAATGTATGGAACTTGTACTAAGCACAAACTTACATCATAATGTTGCATAGGGTCGCTACATATCCTTTTTTGGCTACTATCTTCTAATGATGACTGCTTCATTAAAACTGCATTCTGGTAACATTGCAAACATAGTTACAACAATTAACTATTCAAACATGTATTACGCAATGTAGAGATCAGATAACAGCATGTAGCAGAAATAAGCACAAGATAACATAAGATGCAAGTACTAAGCACATCTTGGCTCATTGCGGGTCCTTCTCTTGCGTGCACTAGTCGTGGTCAACATGCCTGTCATTTTAGGTTCAGCCATCAAGTGAAATGCTAATCCTCCTGCTCCATTGTCCTTAATCTGTGTTTAGA
Source organism: Lolium perenne (assembly GCF_019359855.2). Classification (NCBI taxonomy): domain Eukaryota; kingdom Viridiplantae; phylum Streptophyta; class Magnoliopsida; order Poales; family Poaceae; genus Lolium; species Lolium perenne. The sequence goes on from NC_067244.2 coordinate 76,305,204, forward strand.
TATCACATTTAAGACCAAGTCAGCTGGTTTCAAATAACAAAAAACTTGAGCTGCCAAATGAATAAGCCAATATTTACCAGATATCAGATTAAAACCAACTAGATGTTGCTTTGCATGAGATACGAATTTCAGACATTCAGATTTAGAGTAGGGTAATGCCAAGGTTTTCCACATAAAGTAAACTGGCATTAAGAATGACCAAATGTCAGGTTCAAATCACCTTCGCAGTTTCTCCAAGACAAGCATATCAAATAGGCAGAAACATAGTAAATCATGAATGGCATTGCTATGGCAGGGTTCCAAGTGTTAATCTCTTGCATAAGGAACAATGCATATAGGTTATAGATAATAACGGAAGTAAACTGCCAAAATTACCAACCAAGAACTCAGATTCCAACCTTCCCTAGCGTCCCCGCTGTTAATGTTGGATGTTCTAATAAGTGGTTCGCATGATCAATCCCTAGAAAAAATAACATTGACAAGTCGGTCTACGATAATACAAAGACCAGACATGCACGCAGCAATAACTATATAAGCTAAAGACGAGGTATAAGAGCAAGCAGATTGGAAATGCACATAGCATGATTATAAAAGCAGTGTGAGAATAGCAGACACGAGAAAACAGCTAGCGGCTAGCGGTGAGCTAATGACGTGGTATAAGAACAAGCAGATTGGAAATGCCCATAGCATGACTATAAAAGCGATGCGACAATAGCATGCGATACAAAAACGATTGGCGACAAATGAATGGGTATAAGGCTATAAATATGTGGATGCACACAGGTGTCAGTAGAATGAACAGGATGGTAGCGACCGGATAATGCTTTTGTACTGTACAATATTTAAACAAACTTCATGTGAAGCAACACATCAAGAAAGTTAACGGCATATGAGATCTGCAAATAACTACACAAAACATGGCTAAAGAAACACCGCGATCTAACAGGCCAGCGTACTAACCAAGCTGCGGCGGGGTGGACGGGGGCGGCAACTTGCATTCCAGCGGCGGCGAAC